>NC_135816.1:70738000-71377981 GCF_964213995.1 Mustelus asterias | reverse complement strand
TTCTGCATTGTAGGGATTCTATGGGAAAAAAACTATCCTAAAACTCCAATTTAAATTTAAATTGGAGTTTTTGAATGGTTCCAACTATCTTATTAGAATAGTTACCCAGGAAAAGAATAAAAACCACATCTGACCCCTGGGTAACTAGTACTGACCCCTACCTGACTAAACCCCCAATTACCCTGACCCCTCAACCCTTTGTGACCCCTCAACTCATTCAATTTTCTACCCCTCTCTCCTTGACCCCCTCTGTTCTGTGTTCCAAAATACAGTGAATACTGATGTGTGAGACCATTGGATTTGGATGATAAATTAGTAGTTAAATTCAGAAGGAAAATAATTGCACAGAAGCTAAATGAAACAACAAAATACTGAGTGCACAAAAGTAGCATTTGAAATAGTCCTACGGTTGAGAAATGTCCTGTGGAAATGTACACACATTCTGACAGTTCTAGAAACTGGACAGAAGTAAACTATAGATTAAAAGAACACACTTCTTCCCCATCATCATGCCTACTCACGGCCACCCCACCAATGCACAGCATGGGCAGGATTATAGGGCCTCGCTTATCTCAAAACCGTAAAATCCCACCTGAGGTCAACAGACCTTTCCATGGTCCGCCCCGCGTCCGCTCTGATTCCCGTGGCAGGCAGGACTGTAAAATTCCTGCCCATAGCTTATACAGTTACTGTCTTAAAGGCGGGTTTTATAATCTAAAATGAAATCATTGTATGAAGAGCCTGGGCAATCTGACACACCATCTGTATCTTGCACCTGCCAAGGTTCCATTTTGAACCTTTAATAAAACGAGCTCCACTCCTTTTTCTGCTTAATATCTAGATGAAACAGTTTACCCCATTTCTCAGAGCCTGACTCTGGCCTCCATTTTACCAATGATTATTTCTAAAAAAAAATCTTGTACATTTGGAAATATTTGTTTTCCTACTTTGCAGCGAGAAACTATACTTTTTGCTACAGTTATCTGACACAAATAGCGTTTACTTCAGGCAACTGCTGCTTTAACTGCAGCAAATGAGTTCTAATGTGGCAGAAAAATAACAAGGTATGAAGAAACTGAAACTACAGCTATCTTTTATCTCTACATTCCACTCTTTTATTTCTAGCCATTTTTGGTGGTCGTGGGTGGGGAGGTGTTATTTTCTTTCCACCCGTTCTTTGCAGGTCGCCTTGGTTTTATTTCAGCTGAAGTGGGAAGCTGGAGGAAAGCAGATGGTTGCCTATTAACTTGCATAATGCAGTGCCCCCTGGTGCAAGGTGAATGTCATTGCAAAGAGAGGGAGCAATTTTCAGTAACCTTTGTATCTGATGGGGAAATGAAACTTTTTCTGGCTTGCTACAGTCTTCAAATGTATCAGCGGTTTTCTGTTTTGCAGAATCGTAATACTGATTTCTATCTGTTATATGTATTAAATGTAGATTGCATATGATGGAAGGTAATGCATTCAATGTAGATACGACAGGCTGTTGAGGTTTGAGAAGAAAGAGAAGTGTTTGTGACAGTACAGCCTTTCTATTTTGCAGTTTGCTCCCATCAAAGCACATCTAACTGTTCAAAATCACTGTTTGCAGCAAAGAATGTTAATGGGCAGGGCACTTTAAAAGAGCATGGTGTTATGGTATGAAGTCATCAATATAATATGATATGTCATGTTACTGTATTCAAGGAAAGGTAGCAAATAACAGCTGTCAAGCTTACACGTTGCATTAAAGATAACCAAATTTCATCAACATGACCTAGGAGGGAACGGTGCTTATCATTAGGAAATGGATTTTCTGTAGCTTAATACTTAATTTGAAAGGCTAGATTTGTTTTCTGCATGTCAAGTTGCGAAATACACTGCCTTGAGGAACATAGAATTCTTAAGTCAGAAATAAACTTTCATTCAACTATTGTCTCTTATCGCAGAGTATATTTCACTACTATGTGATTATGGTGGAATCCAAAAGTTTAAATAATTGCAAAAAGGTGCTAATTAAATGATACAACAGAGGGCCTGATTTCACGATTAACACTGGATCTTGTATTGGTTCTAAACTGGTGCTACGCACTAAAGCACAACATAAATTAGTTGAAGCTATAGATTTTCAAACTGGCATCTGTAGACTTCAGAGGACTGTTTATTATTTCTGTCTGTTATCAGATTTCTATACCTTTCTGCATTTGTTGACTTGGTAATGTGCTGTTTCTTATGCTCTGTGTGCATAAAAAGTAGTCTGTGAGGCTGGTACTATTTTCCTTTGGGTCGCTGACACTGTTGAACACCAGGACAAAAAGTCCTGGGGATTCTTTCAATATTTGAAATGGATTTCCCCATGCTGAAATGTTTGAAAACCGGTGTGCTGACATGACCACGAAAAGGGCGAGCTATAATTAATTATTTGGCTCTTCTGGTATTTTATCTGAGTTGGATTTTCTTTTTGAATTTGGACCAGGTTTCAGCCCTAATAAAACCTACTGTATCCTCTTTGATTATTCAGCAAAGCTAATGGAACAGTAACACTTGATTTAAGACAAGTTAAATGCGTGCTGATGTGTCCTAAGGGCAGCCTGACACAAAAAATGTTTTCCCCGCCCTATAGAGGTATCTCATTAAAGCTGTCAGTGAGTCATTATTAAGTTTTCATATGGTTGTGTGTTTTGATGCTAATGTAATGTGTATGACTTGTTTCATTTCAGCACAAATGTGGTTATGAATTATTCAGAGATTGAGTCTAAGGTTCGAGAAGCAACCAATGATGATCCGTGGGGACCTTCAGGGCAGCTAATGGCAGAGATCGCCAAGTAAGTACTAATCTTACTGAGTTCTACGGGTATCTCCAGATATACATGGATTGAGCATGCTGCTAAATTATCTGTTCAAACCGTTGATTTATTTATTGTTTGAGTGAAAGGTGTGATATCACTGCTTTGGTCATGAGGTTGTATTTCAAAATGTGAAATGGTGTAAATGCAATTTCTTTTGAAGAGTGAAACAGTTCATTGGGAATGGGCTAGGGGAAAACACATGGGAACTGGAATACCTAATGATGTTGCTCCAAGATCAGCCCTGACCGAACTCTTCCTGAAGATTGCAGTTTGTTCTGGCTTGTTGAGTTTTGTTCCTAACAGTCTTGAGCTGCATAGGACAAGTAAAAAAGATGTCGTCACTTTAACCCTACAAACCTCTTGCATCATTCCTCATTGTTGCAGTGCAAGTAACATTTCCTAATAAAAGAACTATTATTTTTATAATTGATTTTGGTGGGTGGGGCACACTAAAGCCATAAAATCCCATTCTTCTCAGCAAATCAAGGTGCATAATTTGTTTTGGTTGCAAATTGGTGCATTGTATGCAATAACTTCATACTATTGCACTGTCATAGATCAGTGTACAACTGAGATCAGTACTGTAAACTGGCAAATTCTACTGTCACAAGGTTTATTTAAGTTGCTGTGCTTGAGCCCATTCGTGAATACAGTTGTGCAGTAGTCATTGTTTCACATTGGTCCCACTGCTACCAATGATGACCCTGTAAATTGTAGTATTTCATCCTAGGTTAATGCACCTGAGCATGCTCTATAGACATGTTCCATAGATTGCAAGATTGCAGTGCATTGCCTAAACAAAGATTAAGCTTTACAGAAACTTTAGAATGAACAAAGTAGCATGGGGCAAAGCTATGGTCAAGAATTCAACTTTGTGACTTAAATTAGTTTTTAAGTAGAAAAAACATGATCTTTCTGGATTTTTGTTTTGTTATGAACAGTAAAGGATTTAATTTAGGAATTGAGAGTTATGGTGAGCGGGTGGGTAAGTGGAGCTGAGTCCACAAAAAGATCAGCCATGATCTTATTGCATGCTCGAGGGGCCAAATGGCCTACTCCTGCTCCTAGTTCTTATGAGTTGGTATTTTTGAATTCTGATAAAATGGATAGCTGCTTGAATCTGGATTTCTCAGCACTTACATTATAAACAAGTTTTAAATGTTACTCCTCTGGTCTTTGCAGTGGATTATAGTTGAATCAAAATTAAAACTAGATGGTGTCATGCAGTATGTTTCACATGTTACCCTGGCACCTAGAAATGAGTTGTTGATGTTTCCCTTGCCTTTGTGCTGAGATCTAACTTCAAGGCACTGTGGTCTCTGATCTGCAATGTAATTGGTTGAAGGGACACAGGTGCTGGTTTTGCATTGTGATTGGTGGATCAGAAAAGTCTAGGCAGAATTATCTTCAGACACTTTATTTCTAATTATAGATAGAAATATGGCTATGAGTACAATAAAATGATTCTCATTGTGCCAAGCAATCAAAATATTCACCAAGTGTGAATATTTATTTGGCTCATGATTGTGCTTGCAATTACCTGTTTAAGAAAAATGTTTTTCATGAAAACAAATAATAAGTTTTTGTATATGTTTTATAAACTGTACAATATAATGAATGATCACAGGGTATTTTTGCTTTTTTCATGATTCAAAGCTAGTGAGCAAATGGATCTGAAACCTATGAAGGAACTCAGCTTGTATCTGCAGTTCACCCCAGACCATCTGTTACATATGTAATAACACTAAATATTTGATATGCTGTACGTCAGATCAACACAGAAAACACCTAAGTAGCCAGCTGGGGATCTGCTGGGACACTTTTCTTTCTTGTTAATATACTGACAATTTGCAGCACTGCTTGATTCATAATGCCTATTTGTAAAAAGAAATGTTATATGTGTATGCCAAACCTATTCTGCCACCTACAGCCAGGCCTTATTTATTGCTTTTGCTCTGGGAGCATGCACACACCCACAGCAATTTCCTTTTATGAGTAAAAATAGAACAAAGTAAACGCCTAAGGTTCCACTCACACACTGTTCGGTTCTTTTGTTTGTTTTCTTTCTTTACATATATTGGATCTGCTAAAACTGTATTTTTTTCTTGTAGATCTACGTTTATGTACGAGCAGTTTCCTGAAGTTATGAACATGCTTTGGACTCGTATGCTGAAAGACAATAAAAAGAATTGGAGGCGGGTCTATAAGGTGTGGTAACAAAGCATTCCTTTCCCCTTCCATGGCACTTCCGATTCAGACTTCCCAACAACTTTTTCTCTTTGTAAAAAATCATATACAGGAATTTAATATATTGCAGAAAATAAAGCAGATTTTATTGTTTTGTTTTGACATTGAAAAATTGACTGAAGAAATTTAATATTTGTGCTGTCAAAACCATCTGCCAAATGGTAGCACAATCTGTCTCAAATTCACGATCATACAAAATGGTTTAAATGCTAAAACTCGAGTGATTTGCATTGCATCTTTCAATATATTCCATACCATTATATTTTTCTTCCATTTTAAATCTTTTAGTTCTGTTCCCTTTTATCTTAAAGATGCAGAGCACCAGGGTCTTTACCATGAATATTTTTGAATTCTGCTTCAAGTACATTTAGGAAAACTGTGTCATTTTAATACAGCATTGGACTTCAACTCCACTTCAGTTCCAAGTAAACCAACTCCAACTAGGATAGAAACAACTGATTTGTATTTCACTGCCATTGGAGATGATATTTCTTTCTATTAATTAATGGGAGCATTGCTGAAAAGGCCAGTATTTGTTGAGAAGCTGGTGGTGAGTTGTCGTCTTGAATTGCTGCAGTCCATATAGTGCAGGTCATAGAAATCATAGAAACCCTACAGTGCAGAAGGAGGCCATTCGGCCCATTGAGTCTGCACCGACCACAATCCCACCCAGGCCCTACCCCCACATATTTACCCACTAATCCCTGTAACCTACGCATCCCAGGACTCTAAGGGGCAATTTTTAACCTGGCCAATCAACCTAATCCGCACATCTTTGGACTGTGGGAGGAAACCGGAGCACCCGGAGGAAACCCACGCAGACACGAGGAGAATGTGCAAACTCCACACAGACAGTGACCCGAGCTGGGAATCGAACCCGGGACCCTGGAGCTGTGAAGCAGCAGTGCTAACCACTGTGCTACCGTGCTACTGTGCTGTTACAAAGGGAGTTCTGGGATTTTGACAGCGCATATGGCAGTATTGTTCCAAGTTGGGCTGATGTGTGTTTTGGAGGGAAACGTGCAGATGATAGTGTTCCTAGGGATCTGCTTATCTTGTCCTTCTAGTTGGTTGATTTTTTTTTCATGCTGTCAAAAGGGGCTTGGGAGTTGCTGCAGTGCATCTTGTAGATGGTACACATTGCTGCTATTGTGTGCCTGTGGAGGAGAAGGTGAATGAGAGGATAGTGAATAGGGTGCTGTCCTGAATGGTGTTAAGTTTTTGAGTACTGAGCTGCACTCGTCCAAGCAAGTGGAGCATATTCAATCACACTCCTGACTTGCACCTTATAGATAGTGGACAGGATTTCAAAGTTTTGACCTGATTAATTGTTGTGCAATCACTTTGCGCTCTCTATTTCATGCTCCTTCTGTTAACAGGCATGTTAGTGCTGTGGTGCAGCTTCACCAGATTGGCACTTCATTTTTAGGTATGCCTGATGCTACACCTGGCATTCTTTCCTGTACTCCATTGAACTAGGGTTTACTCCAACTTAATGGTAATGGCAGAGTAAGAAATATGCCAGGCCATAAGGTTACATGTTGTGATTGAATGCTGTTGTGTTGATGGCCCACAGCACCTAATGGATGTCAAGTTTTGAGCTGCTGGATATAATCTAAATCCATCCAATTAGCATGATGGTAGTGCCATGTAATACAGTGTGCTCAGTGTGAAGATGAGACTTGGTCTCCACAAAGATTCTGTGCAGGTCACTCCTCTGGTGTTGTCAAGGACAGATGGATCTGTGACTGCTAGATTGCTGAGAGTGAGATCAAGTAGATTTGACCTACTTGAGTATTTGACCTCATTGAACTTGGGAACGTTTTCAGTCATAAGAATTGCTGGTTGGAATACCTCAAAATGGAAAACAGAAAGAACTTGGATGTTAACCTCTGAAATTCAGTTATTTTGAGTTGGGAGAGGACAACGACGCATCTGTATTTGAACGTATCTGTTTAATTTTCTATTTTTAATAACTGAAGTCATATATTAAGATTTCTTAACGTGAGGAAATTTTTCCGTGCTGTTAATAGTTGTAGAAAAAATTTGCAATTTCAGTGACTGCATCCTCATCGCCTTTGTTATTTGAACTTGTCCATTGAGCAATTTGAATTTTATGCGACTTCCATTTTACATACAGTGGACATTATTTTAGATTGAGATGTATGGATACTGGTGTATTTATCAGTCTTTGTATTTTGACTGGTGGCTTTTAAATTGAGGTCAAACCATTGTAAAATAAATGTGCTAATACTACATTGGAGTTAAGATAGTAGAAAATATCCAAGAAACGTTACATCAACTCTGAACTAATCCCACTGGGCATGGAGGCAGAAGAGAGACATGTGAAGTTGAAGCTTGTTTTAACCAATTTCCCTCCCATTGGTGGAAGAATCAATCTATAACTGTCTAAGCTAAAAGGGATAGCAGTCAAGTTGATTTTTGAAAGTTCCTATCTGTTTGGTGTTTATATATGAGGCGAAGTTTCAGAGCATAACTATTCAGACTTTAATCTACCACACAGGGCCATGTTAGGTTCTGTTAACATACAGTCCAGAAATTCTAGCCAATTGGATAACCCTCAACCAACATCACTTTTTCAAAAAAAAACTATTTCTATTCTTTTTTTATTCAATCGTGGGATGTGGGCGTCGCTGGCTGGCCAGCATTTATTGCCCGTCCCTAGTTGCCCAAGGGCAGTTGAGAGTCAACCACATTATTTAGCTCACTGCTATTTGTGGGACCTTGCTGTATGCAAATTGTCTGCCATATTTTTCTATATTACAAAAATGACATCTTCAAAAAGTCCATCATTAAATGTAAGCACTTTTTGGGACTTTGTGAATTTGTGAAAAGTACTATGCAAATTTCTATTTTTTTAACTTGCCACTCTTTTACAAATTATTGAAGTAGTTGTACAACTTTGAAACCTTTCACAAGAAGGTTTCATTTCTTGCTTCAATGCAGAAGGTGCATCTGTTCATTTGGAACAGAATTTTAATGAAGACCCCTCCCCCGACCACGTGAAAAAAAAGGCGGGTTTTGTTTATGATTTGAGGTGTGCAAATTTTTTTTAGGTATAATTAAATGCATCTGAACAATATTTAAGAAGTTGGAGCTGGCTGATTTTGGGTGATTTTGAATAAACAAGGCAAGGAGCACATTTGAAATTTGCATATTCAAAATATGTACATGACGCAAAAAGTAAATCATTATATCCAAGTACTTCTGTCTTCTGATTTATCCAGTTATCGATGTAATTTACAATGTTTTCGCACAAATTTTTCAAATCTGTTCATGAAGCAATGACCCCATGTGTCCTTTGCTTAATAACATGAAAACATGGAATTAATATTCCTGTAAGTGTAACAGACAACTGCAGTAATCCCCAATGTGTTTCACTGCTGAGACTGGATGATAAACAGCCGCAGATGGTAATTAACGAGGTTCAAATGCTCTAGACTATTATTTGGTCTGTTGAAGAAAATGCAGAGCTTACAGTATTTATCTCCTAATGTGTGAAATTTTTACTGGATTTTTTTAAACTTTCAAACACTTGTCAGCCAACATACGGTGCAATGTGCAAATATGTTCTATTAGGATTTTTTAATTGATTTGCAGTACTATTTGAATCAGGGGCTGGCTTATTTGCAATATCTCAACAGGATGATTGCTTTCAAATGCAAATTTTACATTTAAATAATTGAGGCTAGTTTTCAAAATTTCCAGTCTGTACCCTTTCGATTTGCCATATATTTTGCCTTTTTTAACTAAAGCTGCGCTCTGTCAAAAGAATAACTTTCAAAGCTAGTGTTTAGAAAGTGTCTCATTCTCTGTACATGTTTGATTATGAGTATGCATGTAGTGACCATTATGGCAGACTGTGATCTGAGAGGGTTCTGCGTGTATTTTCTCAACCTCCTACTGCGTTTGTTATTGTGCATGCTTTGACGAGCTGTTTTGGTTACAGGTTGCAGCATAAGTGCAGAATATTATAGTATATTATGTCATTGTGTAGATTTTATTTTTTTTGTAATACCTGCTTGTCTTTCCTTTTGGTGTCAGCTGTAATGAAATTCGAGATTAGGAGGAAGTTCTGTACCTGAAGCGAAACTCCCTAATGACTAGTTGACTGCTGATCTTATGCTTCATAATTCAAAAAATAATTTGTTGGTTTACGTTGTGGCAGGTTTGACACATTGTTTGATGGTGAATTTCACTTTCTTTTGTCTAGAGGGGGTCAAAAGCATTCTTTAAAGAGGAAGGCAGAAAGAAATTTGTTTCTCCAAATGGTGCTGATGTAAAAGATCAGTTCATGGATATTAAATTTTGTAACAACATGAATCTCCTATCTCATGCATCACTCTTTACAATATAATTCTCTGATTTCAACCCTTAAATATTAAAATTTTAGTTTAGTCTGTATCGTGAAAGGGTCTTGAAATGGGACCCTCGTAATTGTGCAAGGGCACCGTGTCAAGTGGAAGAGTATGTTGTGCACTTATTATAAATGAAGCTAATAAATATTTTCTGTGTGCATCAACCAACTGGCAGACCAGGTCACTGTTTTACCATCTCACTCCGAAGAATGCTACTAATTAGTATTTAATTTTTACTTGTGTGGAAGGCAAATTTATTTATGTTCTGTTCAGTTGGTAAACTAATCATGCAGCTGTCAATTTTGATTTGTGCTGGGAATTCCTCCCACTGACTGCTGACATTCACGGTACTTTATTAAAGCAGAAAGCAATCATAGCAATGTGGCAGGGTGTGACTTTGTTCTCACAAACATGAAACACTTTTCTCTCATCGTGTGTTTTTATTTGTTCTACCACCACCACCACCTCCTCCTTTTACAGTCTATGCTCCTTTTGGCTTACCTCATAAGGAATGGATCAGAACGAGTAGTTACCAGTGCCAGAGAACACATTTACGATTTGCGGTCGATGGAGAACTATCACTTTGTAGGTAAGGAAACCTCCAGCGCCAGGGAGCAAAACAAAAAGCTTTGAGCAAATTATAACAGCAAGCGGAGTTGTCAGTCACCTTAGCCAGTAGATCAGCTTCCTTCACTAATTAGAATGTGACTGGTGGCACTATCTGAAGTGTACAGAATCTGAGATTTGGGGACCCTAGAGTATTAATTAGCGAAGACAAGAACTCGCAGAAAGGACATGGTAATAACAACACAACTAGCACAACATGAGTGCTCAGGTTTTTCTTTAAAAAAAAACACAACAGCTATGACTCCCCTGTGATGCTCATAAAGAAATTGCCTTAATTACACAGGAAGGAAAGGTTATACACCAACACAGACTAATCTGTTTGAAGAAGCAAGGATATCTGCAAATAATATTTACAGTGTAATGGCAATAAGGCCATGTTTTTATTGTTTTGACATTAAAGCCAAAACTTGAAGACTGATCGACTTTGTCAGATGTGGACGTACAGCCTAATAATAACCCAGGTGCCTTTTTTATGTCGGCAAATTCTGCTGGATCAACAAAGCTGTTCAATTGCACATCCAATGGCTCAATTTGGGAAGAAGTGTTTATCAAAAATTGTCATTTATTGCTTTCTGTAATTAGTAATGCAGACAATATTGTACATATAAATCATTTAAGAATGTAATTGATGTGGCTACCATGGCACACTTTTCTCATTCTGAAATTAAAGTCGTACTACTTTTGTGGTGTTCTTTTGTTTAAACTTGTATATACATTTATTCGAGGTCCTTTGAGCCCATGCAAGTGCAAAATTGTTATTTTGAGCCTGTGAGTAAGAACGTTACAAGTGGTGTCAACTATTCTGGACTAAGGAAGTGAAAACCTAACCAACGTTTTAATGTTTCCAATCACTGTTGAGAGACTCTGGCTGGAAGTGCTTGTTCACCAGACGCTCGGGATTAGGTATTGCTCTACTAGAATAGCCTGTAGATATTAAAGCAAAGAGGCTCTCACCACAAAAAAATCAAGCTGGAGAACTGGTGTACAAAGGCACCTATAGTCCAATAAGAGTCATCCTCATCAGAGGCCAGTGGAGAAAATTTACGTTATGGTTTAGAGTATTAGTAGCATGAAATGTCCACCAGCCTCATGCTGCCATCGCGCTATTATTTTCTAATATTGATTTTTAAATTGTGCTCATTGGCATGCTGCTATCCTCCGAACATATATTTGGATAGACAGTGATTATATATTGCTTATAAATAGATAACCCAGGTACCTGCCAAGCACATTTTATTTTGTCTGTGTTTATTTGGAAATGTCATTTATTACACTCTGAATGACTTTGTTTCCCTAATTTTCATTGCTGTCTTCAGATGAAAATGGAAAGGACCAAGGAATAAACGTGAGACAGAAGGTGAAGGAACTGGTGGAGTTTGTGCAGGATGATGATCGCCTACGGGAAGAACGGAAAAAAGCCAAGAAAAACAAAGACAAATACATTGGAGTGTCTTCAGACAGTCTTGGAGGCTTTAGATACAGTGAGTACTGAGATATTTAATGCAAATAAGAAAAGATGAACATGTTGAGCATCTAACTTTCAAGTTTTTGTTTTGGAAGTTCCACGGATTCAGAAGAAGAGCAACAATATAGCCGAGCTATTTGCATTTCGAAACAAAGGTTTCAAACCTAACTTTGAAATGTTCTCTGACCTACATTCCAAACAATATTTTACATATGTTTTAACCTGCGTAATTAAATGGATACAGCAAGGCTTTCTCCTAACTATAACATTATGGCAGCTCTTCACCATTAAATTCCTAACTGTCAAAATGTTTTGGTCTGTTCAGAGAATGCTGGAAAGGCTTTTGCTGGCTTAGTCAGTTTGTCTAATTCATCTTTCAAATACACATCTGGAAATGGTGGGAATTCCATTTTTTGTTGTTACAAGTTCAGCCCAGACTGAGGAGATCTACTTTGTGGGCTGCCTGTAAAGGTGAATGAAATTTGTGGGCAATCTCGATTTGAATCTTACTGGACATGAACTTGCAGCATAGAACAGCTTCTAATTTGACAATTGTCCTTGTCACTTGGGTATCATACAATGGCTAATGTGAGAAATGGAATATCACAGGTGTAGAAGGTGAATGACCACCTGAGATCAGGACCAGGCAGTGTGGAGGAACTTTTACTTTCCATTTGGTTCTGCTGTAACTGACCTGAGTGTGTCGTCTGACACGAGTGCCTGAACTGAGTTCTGTTTCTCTTTGTGTTCCCTCTCCATTAATGAAAACAGAAACCTATGTGGGCATGGTTCCATACACATTGATAGGTCTTCGATACTTGAAGTGGCCATTCTGCAACTGAGATCCCAAATATTAAGCGTTGGCAATGGGAAGAACATAAGTTAACCTTAAGGAGTCCTCAACAGACCTGTCTGCATTTCCCAGCAAGGGTCAGCTTGCAGGAGTGATGCTGCTAAGTGAAAGTAGTGGTGCCTATTAGAAGTGTAAATCTCTAGCTGTTATGCAAGGACAATTGCAATTGGCTGTGCTGCATCTCTAAGGCTGAATAGCCTACCAATACCAAACTCTAATGTACTGGAGATTTGAAGGAAAGGGGGTGAAGTGAGGAAATTACTATTAGTTTCCTACCCATCTTATGATCGTTATAGTGAAATGATCAGGAGCTTAAGCTTGGGTTAAATTAGATTTTCTAAACATTTTTTAAAAAAGGAAAACTTGACTTAGAGAAGTATTGGAAAAGGGAACCCCAGGATCTAAAATGTCAAAGTTCAAGTAAGAGCTATAATTTCACAATGATGAAAAAGGGTCTTATTGGCTTAGTTGTGCTTTTATCAACCTTTATTGTGGATGCTTCTTGCTGAGGAGCAAAGATGACATGACATGTAGAACATGATTTGTAGAAGAAGCATGCAGCTGAATTGGTTCATTAACTCCTTGAGCCCTGAGTTATAATTTGCAAATATATGTTCATCGGCCTATTCCTGTTCCTTTCAGCCCTTTTGAGCTTGTCACAACTCAGCATGCAGTTAGCAGAATGCATTATTTTGATGCTTAACCAACCTCATCCTGGTTTGCACGATTTTGCAAGTTGAATACAATTTGTTAACTTGGCTGTGCACTTTGAATGCAGATCAGTTTGGTTAACTCCTGTAAAAGCACAGGTGACAAAATAACCTAGTATACTTTACTGCAATATAGTACAGTTAACACTTACAGACGTTGTTCAAATATACAATCTGTATGTGCTATATGTACAAATTCCATTCCACTTCTAGTGTTTATCTCCAGGTTTTGCATGAACAGTATTACCAGAAACTAGTATGATGATCATTTGATGTGCGGGATGGAAGGATGATGCAATGTACTGGAGCATTACGTGATTTTTAAAAGTAAAAGATACTGGTTCAATATTCCCCAATTTTGGCTTTCTGCCAAACTGCATGATTGTAGCTGAATTGCTGCCGGGAGTTGCTGGGAGAAGTTGAGTTTGGTAGGAATGTTGGGCATGGAGAAGAATTCTGAAGATTGTTTTACTGGGCAGCTGACCAAATAGTACAGTAAGAAGTCTTAGAACGCCAGGTTATAGTTCAACAATTTATTTGGCATCACGAGCTTTTGGAGAACTGCTCCTTCATCCTGTTGGACTTTAACCTGGTATTGTGAGACTTCTTACTGTGCCCACCCGAGTCCAACGCCAGCACCTCCACATCATGACGACCAAATAGTATTAGCTATAGTCTGGCACCAGGTCGCTAGCCCTCCCCTTGTCATCGCGACCTAGAAAATCTCCTAGAATCCCTACAGTGCAGAAGAAGGGCATTTGGCCCATCGAGTCTACACTGACTCTCCAAAAGACCATCATACCCAGGCCCACTACTTACCCTATCCCCGTAACGCATTTATCATGGTTAGTCCACTTAACCTACAAATCTTTGGACACTAAGGGACAATTTAGCATGGCTAATTCACTTAACCTGCACATCTTTGGACTGTGGGAAGAAACGAGAGAACCTGGAGGAAACCCATGCAGAAACTGAGAATGCGCAAACTCCACTCAGTCACCCAAGTCTGGAATTTAACCCGGGTCCCTGGTGCTGAGAGGCAGCAGTGCTAACCACTGTGCCACCATGCAAGAAAATGAATTTCTTGTACTAAATCATAGAATCCATAGAATCGCTGCAGCGCAGGAGGAGGCCACTCGGCCCATTGAGTCTGCATCTACCACAATCCCAGAAAGGCCCTATTCCTGTTACCCTGCTAATCCGCTTGATGCTATGGCCATGCTAAATTGACCCATCAACCTAACCCGCACATCTTTGGACTGTGGGAGGAAACTGGAGCACCCGGAAGAAACCCACGCAGACACAGGGAGAACGTACAAACTCCACACAGACAGCGACCCGAGGCCGGAATTGAACCCGGGCCCCTGGTGCTGAGGCAGCAGCGCTGACCACTGTGCCACCCCTAAAACTGATAAAGTAAAAAAAACTTGTGCTTAAATTTTGACAATTGGCTAATGTCAGTTTCTAAGCTAAAGTTGACCAATTACCGTCTCTTTACAAAACAAAGTTCTCTATTATGGATAATAGTTACGTGAATGTTCTCAATACTTCAGACTGCAAATGCCGACAGATCTTGGTGGCGCAATTCTGGATTTTTCTGCCAATAGATCAATAGCATTAAGAATAGAGAGGCTGTTTGTTTAGATTTTGGTGTTCATGTCTTCAGCCGTGGTTATTTATTGAAACAAAAGGAGTTGCTATCCTGAAAACTCAATCCTGACAACTCAAATTGAAAGGTTCAAAGATAATTTTTATAGAAATGGCGGTGTCTATTATTAATGGGTTAAATTGTATTTAACTGAATTTTTGAATTTACATAGTGCAGCTTTGTTCTTTTTATTGGAAACTGGGGGTTGGATTACATTTGTGCATTCTAGTAATTATTTTAGTTCAAAATCTCTTAATTTTAAATTGTAACCTGTTAATTTAGTTCCTACCATATATAATGAGCTCACAGACTTGATTGGATAATTGTGTATATTTGCACAAAAGCATGGATAAACAATTTTGTTACACGATAAAAAATGTTTCTCAATTTTTTGCCAAACTTCACTGCTTATTGTGAAGGTCAGCTTGCTTTTCCTTGTAAAAAACCAGGCTCGCATGCGAAGGTGGTTGGATCTCATTTTCATGTCTTTGTGTTCTAAGCCCTATTCCTCATTCTGAGACTGTGACCCCTAGTTCTGGACTCACTAACCAGGGATAACATCCTCACTGCATCTACCCTGTCATGCCCTGAAAGAATTTTGCAAGTTTCAATGAGATCGCCTCTCGTTCCTCCAAAAATACTCATTCTTGGAAAATACAGGCCTAGCTTCCTCTATCTTTGCAATCTCAGGAGTTAATCTGGCAAATTTCTGTTACACTCCCTTCATGGCAAGTATATCCTTGCTTGCATAAGGAGACCAAAACTGTACACCATGCCCTGGGTGTAGTCCCGCCAAAGCTCTATACAATTGCAGCAAGACATCTTTACTCCTACACTCAAATCCCTTTGTGATGAAAGCCAAAAATACCATTGGCCTTCCTAACTGCTCGCTACACCTGCATGCTAGCTTTTAATGACTCCTGATCAAGGGCACCCTGGTCCTTTTGGACACACAGCTACTATTACCCTGGATATCAGGTGTCAGACCATGGCTAATACTACTTCATCTAATATGAACCTTCATCTTTCAATCCTTCCCATCAAAGTGGTTAACTTCTCAGTTATTCATATTATATTCCATCTGCCATGTTCTTGCCCATTCACTTAACCTTTCCAAGTGCTCTTGAAGCCCCCTTGCATTCTCCTCACAAATTATATTCCCATCTAGTTTTGTGTCATCAGCAAATTTGGAAATATTACATTTGGTTGTCACATCCAAATCATTCATATAGATGGCGCAGCAATGGCTTCAGCAGTAGGAAAAGTAATAATAGGAAACGAAGAAATGGCAGGGGAACGGAATAGTTACTTCACATCAGTCTTCATGGTGGAAGACACCAGTGGGATGCCAGAGTTTCAGGAGAGGGGGCACAAGTAAGTGTCGTGGCCGTCACGAAGGAGAAGGTTCTGGGGAAACTGAAAGGTCTGAAGGTGGATAAATGACCGAATGGACTACACCCCAGGGTTCTAAAAGAGATAGCTGAGGAAATTGTGGAGGCATTGGTGGTGATCTTTCAGGAATCACTAGAGGCAGGGAGGGTCCCAGAGGACTGGAAAGTAGCTAATGTAACACCGCTGTTTAAGAAGGGAGGGAGGCAGCAGACGGGAAATTATAGGCCGGTTAGCCTGACTTCGGTCATTGGCAAGATTTTTGAGTCCATTATTAAAGATGAGATCACAGAGTACTTGGAAGTGCATGATAAAATAGGACTGAGTCAGCATGGCTTTGTCAAGGGGAGGTCACGTCTGACAAATCTGTTAGAGTTCTTTGAGAAGGTAACAAGGAAGTTAGATAAAGGAGAACCAATGGACGTGATTTATTTAGATTTCCAAAAGGCCTTTGACAAGGTGCCGCATAGGAGACTGTTAAATAAGTTAAGACCAAATGTTAGGGGTAAGATCCTGGCATGGATAGAGGATTGGCTGATTGGCAGAAGGCAGAGTGGGGATAAAGGGGTCTTTTTCAAGATGGCAGCCGGTGACTAGTGGTGTGCCTTAGAGGTCAGTGCTGGGACCACAACTTTTCACAATATACAGTAACAATTTGGAGGAAGGAACTGAAGGCACTGTTGCTAAGTTTGCAGATGATACAAAGATATGTAGAGGGACAGGTAGTATTGAGGAAGCAGGAGCGGGGCTGCAGAAAGGTTAGGAGAGTGGGCAAAGAAGTGGCAGATGGAATACATTGTGGAAAAGTGTGAGGTTATGCACTTTGGAAGGAGGAATGGAGGCATAGACTATTTTCTAAATGGGAAAATGCTTCGGAAATCAGAAACACGTAGGGACTTAGCAGTCATTGTTGAAGATTCTCTTAAGGTTAACATGCAGGTTCAGTTGGCAGTTAGGAAGGCAAATGCAATGTTAGCATTCATGTCAAGAGGGCTAAAAATACAAGAGCAGGGATGTACTTCTAAGGCTGTATAAGGCTCTAGTCAGACTCCATTTGGAGTATTTTGAGCAATTTTGGGCCCCATATCTAAGGAAGGATGTGCTGGCCTTGGAAAGGGTCCAGAGGAGGTTCACTAGAATGATCCCTGGAATGAAGAACTTGTCGTATGAGCAGCGATTGAGGACTCTGGGTCTGTACTTGTTGCAGTTTAGAAGGATGAGGGGGGATCTTATTGAAACTTACAAGATACTGCAAGGTCTGGATAGAGTGGAAGTGAAGAGGATGTTTCCACTAGTAAGAAAAACTAGAACCAGAGGGCACAACCTCAGGCTAAAGGGACGATCCTTTAAAACAGTAATGAGGAAGAATTTCTTCAGCCAGAGTGGTGAATCTGTGGAACTCTTTGCCGCAGAAGGCTGTGGAGGCCTGGTCATTGAGTGTCTTTAAGACAGAGATAGGTTCTTGATTAATAAGGGGATCAGGGGTTATGGGGAAAAGGCAGGAGAATGGGGATGAGAAAAATATCAGCCATGATTGAATGGCGGAGCAGACTCTATGGGCCGAGTGGCCTAATTCCTGCTCCTATGTCTTATGGTCTTATAGCACTGATCCTTATGATACCCACTAGTAACAACAGCCTGCCATCCTGAGAATGACCTGTTTATTCCTGCTCACTGCTTTCTGTCTGTTAACCAATTCTCAGTCCATAACAGTATATTATCTCTAATACCATGTGCACTAATTTTATTTACTAACCGCCTTTATGGGACCATATCAAAAGCCTTCTGAAAATCCAAATATGCCAAATCCACAGGTTCCCTTTATCTATGCTGCAGGTAACATCCTCTAAACTCCCAACAGGTTTGTAAAACATGGTTTCCCTTCCATAAATCCATGTTGACTCTGCCCAATCATAGCATTATTTTTCAAGTGCCTAATTCTCGCATGCTTTATCATAGATTCTAACATTGTCCCTACCACTGACGTCAAACTGTAACAGTTCTGTCAGTCTCCCTGTTCTCTCTCCTTCCTTCTTCAATTGCGTGGTTACATTTACTACTTTCCAGACTGCAGGAATCAAGCGAATTTTGAAAGATAACCATCAATCCAACTCTATAGCCACCACCTTAAACACTCAGGGATGTAACTCATCAAGTCAAGCTCGGGTTCATGTAGAGCAGAATATGAGAGGCTGGCTAGGATAACATGGGAATAGTCAAGTGTAGATGAGGATCCAGTTCAGCCTCAGACACTGGCTAGGAACAAAGATGGAGTCAGTGGCTAAGGAATGGATTTTATGATGGGAACAGAAGGTTATGGCGTTGGTCTTTCAAATACGTATTTGGAAGATATTTTTACTTGTCCAGTACTAGATAAGGGACAAGCAGCATTGACAGATCCGAGATAGTAGAGGATTTGAGTGAGATGGTGGTTGAGGTTGAACTGGGTTTTGTTAGCGTATGTAGTGAATTTCGGATGATGTTGCCTCGGGGCAACATGCGGATGAGAAATTGGAACTAGATCCTTGAGAGACTTCAGATGGGATGGGTTCAAGGTTTCTGATGTGGCACATTAACTCTGGCTCAAATTTATATTTGAAAATATTATTGTTCTTGGATGTTTAATTAAAAGTGCATTGAACCACTTTTGATCTTTGCTCGCTCCATCCAAACCACGCAAGTTCATAACGTTTTGCCTTTTCAGCCTTGAACAAATCTATTTGGTTGACAATATGCTCGTTTTTAGTGACAATGTGACATAAGTTCGATTTCTGTTTTTTTGGTGTGGCTTCAGCACCACCAGTCAATGGAATGTGAAAATCATCCATGGTTCCTGATGATGATCTGGTGACCCAGGTGGAATATGTCTGTTTGGATAGAATTTCATTTACTCTATAGTAAAACAGCCAGTAGATTCTCAGACATGAAAAATAACCATTTGAGCACAAAGCTAATAAAGAAACATATGGAGCAAGACATGTCGCCATCACAAGAGGGGGGGAAATAGGAAAGGGGGAAGAAAAGGCAGGAGGCTGTACTTTGTGTACACAGTTTCACCACAATTTTTATTTTTGATAACTGATAAATACTGGTAGCAATTTGTCATCTGAAGTATTGGTTATGTACTTTAGATTGAAAAATCTTGGCAATGTCCCTTGCCACATTATAGTGAAGTGACAATTACTGGCATTTCTGTCCTAGATAGTACTGTGCATTATCTTAACAAGACTTACAGTAGCACACTGACTTGTGTCTAGATTACATGCACTGAGCAATAAGAGATAATTGATTAGATTTGTGCTGCAAATTTAGCCTGTCTTTCTGAGTTCCCCACAATGTCACTTACTTAATTATTCATAAGATTCACTTACTTTCTTTCCCTGTTAGATGGCTCCATAATCAGGCTGGCAGAAAAATTGAATTAGGATGAGGGAGCATTGTACCATGATAGGGTCAAGCAGTACAGAACCAGCTTAAAGTATTTGAGTGAGTCTGTTTACTGAGTTCAGTTAGTAATTTGTGCTTTATAGATTTTTTAAAAATGCACGCCCAATAACATCCAGTTCATATGACTGCAGTGTAGTGTAATTTATATACCAGAAATTAGTTATTCAGATCAGCATGAACAATACTTATTCCCACATAGCACTCATTTGTCAGCAGTTAATGGCATCTACCCATTCCTTTAGGCTAATGTTTCAGTTAAAATAGCAGACAAAGAAATAAATGAATTGTTTTTATTTTAATTTGCTCATGGGATGTGTGTCACTTATATATTTATTACCTGTTTTTAACTGCCTTTGAGAAAATGGTGGTGAGCCTCTGCTTTGAACCTCAGCAGTCCATCTGGTGAAGTTACTCCCACAGTGCTGTCAGGTCAGGTCAGGGATCCCAGGATTTTGATGCAGTGACAATGAAGATATGGCAATATATTTCCCGCTGGCCACCAGACCCTCCATCCCGCCTGCTGCCTCCCTCTCCCAGACTTTGCTGGACTCTCCTCACCGCCTCCCTTTACCAGACCCTGGTAGGGCAGTAATTGGTCAGGTTGGATTTGTCGTTTTTGTGGATGACCTATCTGGTGCAATTGGCAGGTAGATGCCAGTGTTGTAGCTGTAATGAAATAGCTTGGTTATGAGCACAGCTAGTTCTGAAGCATAGGTTTTCAGCACTACAGCCGACTGTTGTCAGCCTTTGCTGTATCCAGTTTACTCGACCAGCTCTTGATATCACATCTAATGAGTCAAATTGGCTGAAGACTAGCTTCTATGATGGACAGACCTCAGGAAGAGATCAAGATGCATCATCTACCTGGTACTTCTGGTTGAAGATGGTTGAAAATGCTTTAACCTTGTCTTTGATGCATGTTGGATTCCACTATTATTGAAGATGGGGATGTTCATTGAGCTTGCTCCACCCATTGATTGTTTAAGTGTTCACTAGCATTCACCACTGGGTTTGGTGTGTGAATGTTATTACTGGTAGCTTCTTGGGTCTAATATTTTTATGGGTATAAAAGTGCTCCTTTCAACATACAATATTGATGTGTTCCTCCAAGTCTAGATTAAAACTGTTGATTCAACAGAGTTTTGCATTTGGTGGTTACGTAATCACTGACCACTGCTGCAGAATGCCATAGCAAACTGAAGGTATTAGCTCAATTTTGTTTTATTCTACTTATTATGCAGGTGACAGGTACGATTCTGAGCCGAAATCCAGGTGGGATGATGACTGGGACAAAGGCAATAAAGGTGTTTTCCCATTCAGTGAAAAGTTGGGGGAGATCAGCGATAAAATTGGAAACACCATCGATGACACGATCAACAAGTTCAGGAAGAAAGATAAAGATGATTCACCAGAAAGGTACTTTGAACACAAAAATGTCCTTCGTTAATCTTAGAATCATAGAATTTATACAGTGCAGAAAGAGGCTATTCAGCCAATCGAGTCTGCACAGATTCCCCAACAGAGTATCCCACTCAGGCCCTCCCCTCCACCCTATTCCCTTAAACCCCATGCATTTACTATGGCTAATCCGCCTAACCAAACTATTGGGACATTAAGGGACAATTTACTATGGCCAATCCACCTAACCACATCTTTGAACTGAGGGGGGAAACGGGAGCACCTGGAGACACTGGGAGAGCATGCAAACTCCACACACAGTTACGCAAGGCTGGAATCGAACCTGGGTCCCTGGCGCTGTGAACCAGCTGTGCTAATCACTCTGCCACCGTGCTGCCCAAATCTTAATTTTGTTATACAGTTTATTCAACCGCGGAAATATTTCCAGATGACCCTTGCAAGTCAGTAGTGTTGGAGATGTGATGAGTAAAGGTCCTGTAATTGGCACACATCAGTGAAAAAGAAACACAATGAGAGCATAAAAGACTTGCTCTGATTGTAGTTTTGTCTTTCTTAATTAGAAGTAGTTTATGCATTAAATTTACTATTGGCTTAATATGATTCAGACTCTCAAAGGCCAGGGGACATCTCCCTGCTACATTTACAATCTCACTGGTTCACAAAGGCCATTGGAAGTCTCCCTGCTATATTTACAATCTTACTGATCTCACAGTTCATAATGGTCACAGGAAATCTTCCTGTGACATTTGCAATCTTGCTGGTTCACAATTTATAGTTCATGAGATGAGAGTGTTGATTGTTTGGCAAGTGAACTCTTGATTTGTAGAGATGTTGCCATTGGGAATGCACCAATTAACTGATGACTGTCAATTTAACTGGGAAGTTGAGTTCAAAATCCACTATCCCCAGCTACAAACTAGAGTCCACTGAAGATGCTGAATCTTTAAAGCATGCCTAGCTGATCTAGACAATGCATAATGTGGAACTCCGAATGACTCGCCGATTTCACATCTAATGCAGATGCCTGGATGCGTTGAGATCTCAAGGCCAACCCAAGCGCACACATCTGCAAATCTGACAATGCAACTGGAATAGTCATCCTTAACAATCAACAAAATGCACGCCATTCTTAATGATGGCTTCCCTAAAGGACATTAGTGAACCAGATGGGTTTTTCCGACAAATTCATATCCATTGGTCCTGGCACTCAACATGACCAGACAATCTTGCTGAAAAGCAAGCTTTAAAAAATACGCTGTTGGACTTTGTGTAACAAACTGCCAGGTGATATATATAATAGGATTCACACTCATGGCTCACTGTGCCCTATGGGTTGATCAAGACACACAAAAGTGATGTCTCCAAGTTCCATCTTATCTATGACCGGTTCTGCATAGCATGAATTGAATTGGGTGAGTTGTTCCAACCAGAATTTTTAAAAAAAATTCATTCGTGGGACATGGGGTTCGCTGGCTGGGCCAGCATTTATTGTCCATCCCTAGTTGCTCTTGCTCAGAGGGCAGTTGAGAGTCAACCACATTGCTGTGGCTCTGGAGTCACAGACCAGGTAAGGACGGCAGATTTCCTTCCCTAAAGGACATTAGTGAACCAGATGGGTTTTCCCGACAATCGACAATGGTTTCATGGTCATTAGTAGGTTCTTAATTCCAGTTTTGAGTAAATTTCCCATATACATGGTGAAGGATACCTTCATATTTGCAAAGACCATCCAGGACTTGCATATTGATGGTGATGCCATATCCATGTGCTCATTTGACATTGCTAAAGTACTGTTCAAAGAAGCTATAGACATTTGCAAAGCAGCACAATATCATGATGATCTACATCAGCCTCCAGTGTGTGAATCAATATTCATTGAACTCATGAACTTAACTCATGTAGTTGAGTTCAGTTGTAATGACACTGTATACCCAAATAGATTGAATTGCAATATAATACCCTCAAGGCCCAACTCTCTCAAACGTCTTTGAGTTCGTCAACAGGCATGTCTTTGATGGAACGACAGCTAACCTCTTTCCCCCTTTCATATTTCCAATACGTAGATGATACATTTGCTATATTTGAATCTGTAGCTGCATCTCAGAATTTTCTTACACACCTTAATGAGCTCATTCAGCTTTTGAAACAGAGCAGTCAAATGAGCTCCCTTTCCTTAATGTGCTTATTGAGAAATCTGCCAGTGGCTTTTCTACTACTGTCTACTGCAAGTCTACCATCACTGGTCAATATATGCACTGGAATTCCTATAGTTCCATGTGCTGGATTGCCCTCATTGGCAACCTCAGGCCCAATAGGGCCCAAGCTATTTGCTCATCGTGCAAACTTGATGCTGAAAAAGGGTGCATCAAAGCCATCCTGCAAGATGATAGCCTGGTGATACCATTGCTTGTTGTATATTGTGCACACTTGTGAATTGACCTCAGTCTTTCGGCGCTGTAAAGTATCCAGTCTACTTCCAATAACCCTGGTATCTCAATCTGAGCAACAGCTGTTTCACGCTACTACTAAGCAGTAGCAACACGAGTGGTCATCACCACTAATAGGATGCTGCTGTCAAACCAGAAAGAATTCTGCCTATCACACAATAAGTAATGCAATATATGAATTTCAATACTGGTGTGATGCTAGGTATGTAGGTTCATGTCCCAAAGACAGATGGATCATATCAAACAGCGTTCTCCTTCAGCTGTTCGCAACAAGCAAGATGCTGACCTAACCAGTCCATCCCTGCAAAACTCAAAACTGTGCCCAACATTAGATGTTATTGGACAGCATTTGCTAAACAATCCTGTGTGTGCTAAGAATTATGCTGACAGCCAATTTAAGATTATCAGTTGGACTCGCAACGTGGTGCACTTGCATGTACTAAAAGCAGCATATATTAATAAACAAGTTGTGTACCACCAAACAACTATTCTTCATGCTATGTTTATAGTTCCATTGATTTGCAATGGCCAGGTGCTAAAATTCACACAGCATAATTTGAAGGCCTTGCGGTTTGGTCTTTGCCCTAAACCAGCCACACAGATGAACTTTGTCATTCTCTAACACATTTGTGTTTGCCAATTGCAGTAAATATTTTGAGTTTAAAATAAATAAGATCTTTAATGTTGTTGGAAAATGCCGACTTGGTGCTCTGGGAATTTTAGTTTATTGTACACTTCCTCAAAAAGAAATCAGCTTTAACCAAGGCTACTTCAGTCAAATAAAAGTCATGTCAAATATTGTAAACAAACTCTTGAATATTTTTGGCATACTTTAATCTTGTGCACTGTCCTAAAAATAACACTTTAAAACCATTTTGAAACTTAGCTTTTATTTGTTTGAAAGAAAATAAATAACCAAGTACTTAACAGAGTTGGCATTTTTCAGTCGATTAAAATGGTCTAAGTTACTGGTCATCTTTACAATTCAAAAGATACAGCAACATATTTGTTGTGTCAATAAGCAAATAATCCAGAGGTCTAGTCTGAAAACTTGGGAATCAAATCCTATGGCAGTTTAAGAATTTGATATCAGTTTAAAAATAAATCGGGGGGAAAAAAGTTGCTATAAGTACAAGTGACCATGGAGCTGTTGGGTTGTCATTTAAATAAAAAGGACTGGTTCACTAATGTGAAACTCAGGACATTGCTGCAGGAGTTCCTTATGGCAGTCTCCTGGGACAAACTGTCTTCAGCTGCTTCCTCAATGACTTTCCCTCCATGATGAAGTTAGAATTCAGACTATTTTCTGATTGTTGCAGTGCTCAGCTCTGTCTGCAATTCCCCATAAATAAAGCAGTTTATGACTGAATGCAACAAGGCCTGGACAATTTTCAGATAAGTGGCAAGTAACGTTTATGCCTCACAAGTGCCACGGAACGATCATCTCCAACAAGGGTGAGCTTAACACGGTAGCACAGTGGTTAGCGCTGCTGCTTCACAGCTCCAGGGTCCCGGGTTCGATTCCCGGCTCGGGTCACTGTCTGTGCGGAGTTTGCACATTCTCCTCGTGTCTGCGTGGGTTTCCTCCGGGTGCTCCGGTTTCCTCCCACAGTCCAAAGATGTGCGGGTTAGGTTGATTGGCCAGGTTAAAAAATTGCCCCTTAGAGTCCTGGGATGCATACGTTAGAGGGATTAGTGGGTAAAATATGTGGGGGTAGGGCCTGGGTGGGATTGTGGTCGGTGCAGACTCGATGGGCCGAATGGCCTCCTTCTGCACTGTAGGGTTTCTATGATTTCTATGATTTCTACCCTTGATATGAAATAATACCATCGTCAAATCCACATCCAGGAAGAGGTTATTAATGACCAGAAATTCGACTGTCTTCAGCCACATAAATGCAGCGACTGCTAGTACAGTCCAGAAGCAGGGTGTTCTGTGATAAATGGATTACCTGACTCCACAATGCCTGTCCACCACCTACAAGACACAAATTGGGAGTGTGGTGAAATATTTTTCAATTGTCTAAATGGGAGCAGCTACAGTAGCATTGAATAAGTTGGCAAGTATTTCTATGGTAGAACCTAGAAATTACAAGGCCTGCAGGCATATTGGAATATCATCACCACCAAATTTCCTTCCAAGTCTCTCATCCTGACCTCGATATATACAGTTGTTGTTCCATTATCTTTGGAACTCCCTACATGGCACCATTATGGAAGTACCTTTGCTGCATTGTCTCCAGCTGTTCAAGAAAAAGGTTCACACCTCAGGGGAAACTAGGGCTAGCAATAAATTCTGACTTTACCAGCAATGTCCATCTCCTGAAGAATAATCACAAAACATTTTTAGAACTGAGGGTATTTGTCTGCTTGTGCATGAACTCAATCTCAATGTACACCAGCTTTTATTTCTTATTCAAAGTTGTAGTAATAAATTAGATCTAAAATATTATTTTTGACAGTTTTAACTTGCACTGAATTTTCACCTTTCATGTCCTCCTTCCTTCACCTTTGATGTATGCTTGGACACTGATGAGCTCTGAAAGAAAAGGATATTATTGAATAATTGAGCCAAAAGTTATGATAGCATTCTGAAGTATACTAAGGTTAAGATGATTAGAGCTGGATGTAGATAATTAAACGATGTAGTGAGGTTTTGGATTTTGGGGATGTTAGCAAATGGCAATCATACTGTACCAGCAACATCTGTCAAGCAACAGTGAATATGTCTTGTAAAACATTTTATTTTACAATAAATTTGCTCCTTTTGAGCAAGTACTTAGCTATAAAATGCTGTTCATAATTGATACAAATCTTGATGCCAAACAATAACAGTTGTAATAGCAGTTTCTGGTGGAACTTGAGAACACAGCGTCAACTGAAAATGGCTTTCTGCACATTCTAAAATCCACTTGACATTATGATGATTATTTTTAAAAATCATCTCTGAGACAATGCAACTGAGTGGCTTGCTAGATCACCAAAGAGTGTGGTTTAGAGTCAACCATGTTGGTGAGAGACTGGAATCACTTGTAGGCCAGAAGCGATCATCCAAAACTTTATAAATGACTGTCGAGGTCTCAGCTGGAAAATTATAGACAGGGTGCCAAGGAGGTTTATCAGCATCTTGACATGGTTGAGACAATGAGCAGAGAGATTGAAAAATTACTTGAAAAGGTGGTGGAAGCATATTCCATTAGTAATTTTAAAACTGGACTTGATAGGTAGTTGGGGACAAGGAGTTTTACAGGATTGTGGACAAGAAGCAGGTATACAACAGCCCTTGCAAAGAACCAACACTGGCACGATGGACTGGCCTTATTCTGTACTGCAAGTTTCTATCATTCTTTGGATAAGGACAGCAGGTTTCTTTCCCTATAGGACTCTGGCAACTTCGTGGTCACTTTTGCAGATACCTGCTTTTTTACTTCCAATATATTTAAATGTTAAGTAAAATAGTAAGATGCCATTTTCTCGCAGCTTGAAGGAGCAGGGCATTGCAGACAACAACTTTTGGATTTCCTTGTTTAACTGCACATGTGGTCACTGGAAGTTGCTGAATGACTTGCACATAAATAATGGTGAATGTTGACAGCTTTACCAGTAAAACCTGTCCTTTTGAGTCAGTGTTGTGAGGTTTCATTTTGTTTATGACCTGATTGGCTGCCCTCTGTTGTATTGTAACCACCACCTTTTTCTTCAATATACTTTTGCTGTTACAATTATTACTGTTTTAAATTTCAGTGACAGTGAGGAGGAGAGAAGACCCAGAAATAATGGCAAAATTGGAAAGTCCGAATACAAAGATGAAGAGGAAACGGTAACTACTAAATCAATCCACATCACCCAGGCAACAGAGACCACCACCACCCGGCATAAACGGTCTGGGATACCTTCCAAAACAGTTGACCTTGGCGCCGCAGCCCATTACACAGGAGACAATACTAGTCCAGAATTAAATTCTGCTGTAAAGGTGGGAACAGACTTAATGCAAATTTTAGAAACTGCATTTTGCTAGGTCCATGTATTTGTACTTGAGGCTTTTGGTAGATTGCTCTTTTTTCATTTGTTTTAAAACACTTCATAGGATCTTAATGTGCGTAAGGAAGCCATTTAGCCCATGTCATTTTTTTGAATGCATGATTTATTAATCTCACTTCACACTTTCCTCACAGCCCTAAATGTTTTCCTTTTCAAGTATGCATCCCTTTTGAAAGTCACACTGATAATGAATAACATCAGATATCTAATTCTTTCTGCAGAAAGTCAGTTAATTAGTTTGGTTATATAAAAAAACTTCCATTAGCCAACATGAAATATCATAATTTAAATAGATTGTATCTGCTTTTAAAATAATTTTGAGAAATTAAAACTTCCCCCTCCAATTTCCTCCCCATTCAAAATTTCTGATGGTGCTGGACACAGGTTGCCATCTGTACCTCTCCCAATCTTTCAGTCCTTGAGCCTGAACAGTGGTTGCCAGCTGCTACAGTAGCACAGTTGTTAGCACTGCTGCTTCACATCGCCAGGGACCCGTGTTCGATTCCTGGCTTGGGTCACTGTCTATGTGGAATTTGCACGTTCTCCCAGTGTCTGTGTGGGTTTCCTTCGGGTGCTCCAGTTTCCTCCTCTCTAAAAGACGTGCTGGTTAGGTGCATTGACCTGAACAGGCGCCAGAGTGTGACGGCTAGGGGAGTTTCACAGTAACTTCATTGCAGTGTTAATAATTGCCTTGTGACTAATAAATAAACTTTAACTATTTGGCCATAGTTCTTACAGTGAAACTCTCCACCACTCTCACCCCCACTCCATTGTTGCCTGTGAACAGCTGTAGGAAGGGAAGTGTGGGGAGAATATTTAACCTCTCTCCTCACTCGTGAAATCCATAATATTTTTAGCATCTCACAGCCACTATGTGCCTGATATTATCTATTTACAGAATCATGTATAGCAGATATGTATATATTTTGCAGTGTAAACATCCTCTGTAGCACCACACCTTCCTCTTGCATACTTGCTGTCGGGTGTGAGTGATGCTGCCAATGGTGCATTTATTACCTAGTTGCCCTAAGAGTGTTAAGAAGGATATTAGGGAACAAATTGGGTTTTTAGTGACAGTAGGACAGCTTTTGTGATTTTTCTCTAGCAGCCTACTAATTCACCAGATTGACTGACTGAATTCACTTCCCCAACTTGCCATGGTGTAATTTGAGCACTCAACCTCTGGATTTCTAATCCAGTACCATAAACACAAAACGGTCATATTCCGCAATGCTTCCTGGGGAAATTTTCATTGATTTATCAAAGTGTTTTTCACATCGTTACAAAACAGAATCATTATAAATATTTGAAGAACAACATTGAGAGCATTTCTCTGTATTAATGCAATATGTTAACATTTGGGCATGACTAAGTGCAATAAGCCATATTGATTCCCCTTGAGTGCTAAATTTATGTCGGCTCATTACCTGATGTGCGATTGACTTGGGTAAATATCACAGAGATGAAACTTGTTTAACTGTAGTGCTTTCTGGGAGTGTTCTATCAGTCTTTCAATCAATATATCAAAGCAATATTCCTGCAATCAGCATCTTTTGTTAAAGACAATTGTGTGTTTTATTTGTTTTGGTATTTCACTCCTTGTTTCAGAAAATGCTACAATCAAGAGTTAGTGCTACAGTCTTGGTGAAGTGTAATAGTAGCTGTGTGAACTTTTCATCTTCTGTTTGCTTACCCTATTTCATGAAACAGCAATACAACTGCAGATTCTGTCCCTCTGATTGGAGAGTGTATTTTGAGTTGTACAGTGCCAGATGTAATACTGTTAGTGGTGGAGAACATTTTGCATTAATGAATTAAGAATGTCATATTAAGAGGTGAATTTAAACATCTGTAACAAAACACTGCTGTGGTTCTCTTCAGCTCCTCTGTTATACAGAGCTGTGCAGTTCTCACAGGTTTTGTTTCACAGTTTATGCAGCAGACAGTTCTGTGCCCCCCTCACTAGGATTAGGGGTACACCCTTTGCCTGGTATTGCCTCTCTGACAATCTACTTTTATGTAGCCTGTTTTATGTAACACTGATGCATGAAGGCTGTTTTACATTTTTGGAAAAATAGTCAGTTGAATTGAGTTGCTAAAGATCAAAACTATAAGGACAAGCAAATGTCTACTAGCTGATTTTGCAATCGTGTTTTTTGCATAATTCCCCCCATAAATTTGAGGTCAGTGGAGTGCTTAATAATCAGTTCTGATATTTTGGGCTGCCTTTGTCAAAGTAGGACAATAATTGCAAGGCATTGTACACCATTACTTATATTGTGAAGTATGTGCTTTAGACTATGGTGTGTTGGAGTGAGGGGGCGGAGAAGGAGGGGGGTACTGTATGCTTATGGAGTTCAGTTGTTAATTGTGGTGCCTTGATTTCTTTGTTGGTTTTTTTGTAATGTGTCCCAGATTAACGTGTGGTCTCTGCTGCTACCTGCTGGATGTTGCTGCTGCTTTCGCACAAATTGCAACTTTGGTTTCAAACGATTGATTTCACCACACTAGGGGTGTGATTTTCATCACATAGATACTCCTAACTTGGAAACTCAGGACTGGCTCAGATTATCCAAAGGACTATTCTCTACCAGATGGAGGTGGTTTCTTTTACCCTTACGGTCAATGACTGCTCCATATGAAGCGTGTGCTTCATACGTATGTTAGTGCAGAAGAATGATCTCCACAAACATGAGATTCTTCCTCATTTAATAACCTAAGATTCAAAAAGATGGCAAGTCCCACTGCACTAAGTACTGTACATATTCATATTTTTCTAATCCTGACTGCTGCAACAAGTAAACAAAATAATCTAGTTTTTGGTAATGTTCTGTAACATTTCATAATATAAAGTCCACCAGGCCAAGGGAGTTGGTTTGTTTTTGAATAGGTGAAAGGCAAGTAATTTGTTAGTGCTCAGCCAGCACACTTTCAGTGTCTGTTGTAATTTATATGTCAGTTTTTGTAACTTGGGTGGTAAATCACACTAATTGTAGAAATTCACAGGGGCTATCCGGGTTCTCTTTGCCAAATGACTTAAGTATTATGCATGTGTTTTGCCATATTGTCAGTGTGTTTTAAATTTGTACAAAACTAAATAAAGGAAATTAATAAATGTGTTAATAGTTTTATTAAAGAAGTTAATTTGTGTTTTATCTGCCAGTTATAATCTTCAGCCTGGACTCAGGAAGAGACGTGAAGTCAATCATTTCCAATCAACAAAAATATTTCACCAACAAATGATCTTTAGAAGTAATAGATTTTTAAAATATAGTCCTCACCTCTGAAATATTGTTAGTTATGCAAAGAAGAGTAATGCTATTGTTGCTGAAGTTTTTTTTATGTACAGTGATAAAAATTGTGTGCTAACGAGTCAAAAAACTAAATAAGTGTCCAATGCAGAACATTCTTGAGTTTCAGATACTCAGAATTCAGTAAGCAAGAAAAATATGGTCATTGTGCAGCCCCAAAAGTTTAGTGCTGCTTCCTTATTGCTTCTCTGTCGTCTTCTATCTAGACTTCGGCGCCAAGCACTAGTAACAGCAATTCAAAGAATGACCTAGTAGACCTACTATTTGACACAGGATTTGGATCCAGTCAGACTTCTTCTACAGGTAATGTTGACATTGATTTTTATTTCATAGTGCACCTGAGCCCTCCTTCCTGAACAGCAGTTCTGATCAATTAAGTTACTGGAGTCATTTTCACGAGGCAGCTGACTCTCTTTATTACTTATCTGAAAGCAATTGGAGCAGATGCCAGTTTCTAATCATGGTGTTGTTTGGGGCGCTGCACCTGCTGCATCTATCTAGCAATTGTGCACTGCTTTTAATTAAAACTTGGTACCTTACTAACATTTATTACCTGAAAAGACTGGTATCCAACCAAAAAAGAAAATAATTAGACACATTTAAACAAAATATAAATCTACACTGTGATTGGGAACTTTAAAACCTGTTTTCCCCTGACTACTGTGGACAGAATACTATTTGAGTTCACTTGTGTGAGACATTCACATTTTTTTAAAAGTCCGTCCATTTGTCAACTGAATGCATTCTTTTTTATTTGTCCTGCTCCGCTTTTCACCAGTCTGGTGGCGCAGGAAATTGTGGCACCTGGTTGCTGCTGTGGGTGAAGATCAGCTAACTCAAAACGAACCAGGAATCAAACTTAAATGGTTCCTAATGTGTACATTATGACTCTGCTCTTAGAAACATTATTTAACAGATTAATAGCAATAAAACTATGTCCTGACCCCCCTCCAGATTTCAAATAGATTTCATTTAGAAAGAAATTCCCCTGTCCTTTTGCTGGCATTTCTGACCCTGTTTGATAAGTTTACCTCATGACTACTTGAAACGCTCAGTTTAAATTCAATCATTTGATAACCAGGTTGCAGTTTGAATTTTGTACTCTGTATCTTGTTGGTTTTCTGTTACAGTACTAAAGTTTTCACAAGTTCACTTAAGTCAGCTTCTTTTGCAATTTACATTTATGTTGAATTTTGCAAGATTTAGGATTTTTAAAAAAAAATCCTTTACCCTTTGCATGAATAAAAATGACGTTCCATCAGGAGTCATTCTCCCAAAATAGGGGTTATTGCTAGCATTGGGATTTCAGGAGCAACGCAATAGGGAATGAGGGATGGATTTTCAATCCTCATTTGAACTGTGAAAACCACCCGGCAACACCAGTTCAAAACCTGCAATGTAGCTGAAGAGATGACTTTAAGCTATGTAACCGGAGTTGAAGTATGGGTGTTACAGGTTTGTCACCTGTGGGAACAATTTTAAGGCAATGAGTATCACACAAGAAAGTAATCTCACAATTTTACAGAATAGTGTTTTTGTCTGATTCATCTTGTAATCCATTTCACTGAGCAAGGCTGATAATGGGCTAGTGTAAGCAATTTTGTGGTAAGTAAGGTATTGTTCAGAGTCTATAAAGCTGTAAATGGAAAAGCAGAATTTGGTTAAATTAAATCTCCAGCATCTCTTTCACTTGCCAGTACAACAGACTATGCTTGTGAATAATCAGCCGTCAAGGCAGCATATAAAGCATTTTTATTTGTAGCAAGATGACCAGATTGTGTAAGGAAGCGTGCAAGAGTCCTTAAAACTAATACACTCATTATATCGTACACGCACTTTAAAAAGGCATTCTGATTTTACATATCATTGCTCCTGAGCCATTTATACAAAGGAGTTGTACTGCATTTGAATAATCAGCGTGTTTCAGTGCGACAGATGGGCAGTATGTCTTGCAGCTATCTGATGGCTTTTTAGAAATAGTACCAGATGTTGGACATTGTCCCCCTGTGCACTCCATGGCTGTACAGATGTTTCTTTCCCACCTGAGTGGTTCATAAGCACTGCAGGCAAAGATGATGCATCATAATCCATGCAGAGTGGGTATTATAATGACAGAACCTGAATTTTAGCTATTCAGTTTATATCCTTCCATGGTTTAAAGTGACCCGTCAGACACCTGAAATATTTAATAATTGCTGAAAAGAAAAAGAGAGATGTTGCCGAAGCCTTTCATTTTGCACTCAACAGGACAAATGCAAGAATGGCAAATTTCAAATTATCACAACTTGTACTACAGGAGTGGACTCTGGCTGTGTAATTGTCATGAAGAAAACAACAGGGATGTTCATGAAGGAAAGAACGGGCATTTTACAAACTTGATCAGCAACCCTGTATACAGGGCCTGTTGTAAGATATTGGATGTAGTTTGGTAGGTCCTATTAGGGTATTCATAGTCTTGGGTAGTTCAACAGTAAGTATTTATTAAATATATTAACCACTATAAATTAAATGCATAGATACAATAAAGGCCCAAGCTAGGAGTTCTTTCCATGCTTGCTTCTACACATGGCTCTGTCCAACACTGCACTGCCCCCTAGCTGCGGGTCATGTGTTTTTTTACATCACTGTGCAGGGTTCTGTACTCCGTCCCATGTTAACCATTTATGTGCCAGATTCTTATACTACTCTTCCCCTCCCCCTCCCCCGCCAAAGTCTCTATCCAACGTGTTTGCAAGTTATCCCAATTTATCCCATGTGTTTACATCATTGCTGCTATCCCACTTTCTCATCTCAAGTCTTCGAGTTCATTGGTTCAGACAGCGCTGGAGGCCTTAAGCTTTCCATATCATGTTCTCAATGCTGTTCAGAGGAATGATGAACTCTGTCGCTGCATGTAAACTTCGTTAAATTGGAGGCTGTTCTGGCATCTAGGTGGCCTTTTCATTTTCTTTTTCTGTCATTTGTCATTGAATTGCTCTTTGTCTATTCCCTAGTTGTGTTGATCGATAGCAGTTGGTTTATTCTGCTCTTTTCGGAGCGGATGAACTCTGGGATTTTCCCTGTAGTTTTTATTTGTTCTTCCTTTGCCATAACATACTGGGATGGAAGATTGTCCTTCCTATTGTGAGGGTGTGACTTGGTAGTAAGCTCACCTTTATGTTTGGCTGTATGGTGTGCTGTCAATAGATGGCTTCTACTGTGTTCCAGCATCATTTGTTGCACTGTCATACTAGCTGGATTTTACAGTGCCTGCTTTGTGGTTGCAGGGTTTATCTCTCCAACTAGTGTTGGAGCAGGAGGTTGCAGCTCTTCACTGTTTGTTTTTCTCTTGACTGTAATTTACTTAAGGTGTCGCAGTAATCATCCGAGTGTTTGGATAGTCTGACCAATGGGGGACTTCTGCATCTGTAATAAATCTGCAAAGAGAGAAGATGATTTAAGTGTGAAGTCCCAGTCGAGGGAATCTTTCTTATTGGCGCTCTCAGAAACTTTCAGTACTGTATAATTTATCACAGAGTTTGACTTGACATCTTATGCTGTTTTGAGGAGATTCAGGGCTAAACAGGCATATCTGCTCAAGACAGTAATAAACTGGTTACTGTTGATCTACATCAGTTCAAAGATTTGTTTGCTGCCATATCTTATTGGTGCCAGAATCATGCCTATGACCAACTGGAAGTCTGATTCTGCCACACCATAAAGTGATGTGTCTGTTGTTTGTAGCTAGAGGTCACACAATCACGGTTCTTTCCTTGATATCACCATAACACTGGCTCCCATGTCTAATTTAAAGTTTGTGAGATGGCCATTAACTGAGATTCCAGAACAGAAGTCCAGGACCTTTGACATCATCCAAGAAGCATGGTTGTGTGCCCTTGTGAATCCTCTTGAGATCTTCCATGAATTTTGATATTTTTGCTTTGCACAGTTTCCCAGAGTGTCCTATTCCGTTACATTAAAAGCATTGGGTTCTATTCGACACTACACTGACCCCTAGGTATGGGTCATGTATTCTCTTAAATCACTGTATGGGTGGCACTCAGTCCCATGTTAACTCTTTATATGCCAGAATATGCCTATTTGCTCACCTTGCAAACTTGTTGCAACAATAGGGTACACCAAAGCTATCCTGTGCGACAATGGAAACTCTGATCAGATCATTGATTGCTGTGTATCATGCAAACTCGCAAATGGTCCAATGACCTCTACATTTGGGTCTGAAACGTGAAAAAATTAGTTCAAATTACCTTGGAATGGGCGAAGTACCTCAAAGGTTTGAACAAGAGGATAAGCAAGCGACAGTGGCTATGTATGTGATATCTTTCACTATGTGGAGATGCCGGCGTTGGACTGGGGTAAACACAGTAAGAGTTTTAACAACAGGTTAAAGTCCAACAGGTTTATTTGGTAGCAAATGCCATTAGCTTTCGGAGCGCTGCTCCTTCGTCAGATGGAGTGGATATCTGCTCTGTTTGAGAGCAGATACCCTGTTTGAGAACAGATATCCACTCCATCTGACGAAGGAGCAGCGCTCCGAAAGCTAATGGCATTTGCTACCAAATAAACCTGTTGGACTTTAACCTGGCGTTGTTAAAACTCTTACTATATTTTTCACTAACAGGATGTTTCCATCAATCCAAACGAATCTCCTGCCTACTGTGCATTCGAGCAACATGTATGAATTTTGGTGTTGTTGCGATGCCAGCTATGTAGACCTTATATTCCAGTGATTAGCTGATCAAATCAAACAGCATGTTCCTTTGGTTGTTGGTAACAGACAGAGTCCAGACCATAGTCAACCAGCCATGCTTAAAAAACCCTAAACAAGACATGTACTGTTAGATTCCATGATTAGGAAGCATTTGCTGAACAATGAAGTTCACTAACAGCTACACTTAACATTTAGGAAAATAATTTGAGCTCTAACATGGCTCCTTTACGTTTGTCAGAAGTGACATACGTTCATTTGCGGGGACCTGCTCCCTACAAACAAAAGGAATATCTTAAAGCCTTATGGCTTTTTTTGAATTACCCAGGAGCTTGGGGAGCCTGTTGCTTTCTTCCTGGCAACACCTCAGCCAATCAAAGCTGTCTTGCCACCCATTTCTCCTATAGTAGAAATTGTTGTGATTGTTTGAAATTTGGCATTCTTGCATTTGCCCTGATGAGTGCAAGATACTTCAGCAACATGTTCCTTTTTCACCAGTATTAAGTTCTGTGCTAACATGCAACTGATTTAATAATTCTGCATGCTAGTTTGAAATAGTTGGAAATCAAATGCTCCTGCAAACTGCAGGGAGAAGAAGCAAGTTTCATTTGTAGGACATTGTCAATTTTTAAAATTTCAGCATGAAAGGACGCAGAATTTTAATAAATTACCATGCTGCAGTATTAATGTTAATTACAACAGGTGGGACCCAACATTCTTCCAGGTTCTCTTGAGATTGCAGACGTTGAATATATATTTAATGGTGCACGAATAACTTAGTGGTAGTACGTACTGCCCAGTGACCAAGAATGAAGTTTGACATTGTCTGGTTTGTCAGTCATACAGCCTGGATGATATCAATTTTAGTTCCTGGTCACTGAGTCGTCTGATCTTAGCTGAGGCACTAGTTGGGGTACCACATTTGACATCATTTGCATGGAAAATGATTAAGTGAGTTGAAGAACCCATATCTGAGTAACTGTCAGTACCTTCAGGTGGGACCTCGGTGTCCTGGTACATGAATCATATTAAGTTAATATGCAATTACAGCAAGTGATTTGGAAAGCAACTGGAGTGTTGGTGTTTATTGCTAGGGGAGTGAAATGTAGAAGTAGGCAAAGTTTACTGAAGCTGTACGGGACCTTGGTGAGATTACATTTGAAATGAAATGGTTTTGGTCTCATTTGGGGAAAAAACATAATTTGCGTGAGAAGCAGTTTAAAGAAGATTCACTCGAATCATTCCTGTGATGAAGGGCTTACCTTAAAGTTAAACAGGTTGAACCTATATCCATTGGAATTTAGAAGAATGATAGGTCATCATCTTGAGACATAAGATCCTGAGGGGACTTCATAGGGAGGATGTTTCCTCTTGTGGGGGGGGGGGGGGGGGGACTAGAAAACTCAGACAGTTTAAGAACAAGAGGAAGGCAAAATGCTGTGAATCATCCAGAAGGGCTATCCAGACACACAACGTTGGCTCTATTCTCTCTCCACAGATGTTGTCAGACCTGCTGAGATTTTCCAGCATTTTTTGTTTTTGTTTAAAATAAGAGGTCTCTCTTTTAAGGTAGAGATGAGGAGAGCTAGTCTGTGGAATTCTCTTTCCTAGAGAATAGTGGAGGCTGGGTCACTCCATTTACCCAAGGCTGAGTTAGAAAAAGGGAGTCGAAGGTTATGGGTGGCAGACAGAAAGTCGACCTGAAACCTCACCCATGATCTTTTACAGGATCAAAGGGCTAAATGACCTATTCCTGCTCCTATGGTCCTTGAGAGCTAACTGAAATTTTAATAAAAGTGACATATTTTATGATGCACCACTACAGAAATCAACATTTTTATTTATATAACATTAAATGCTGCATCTGCCAACTTCTTATAAACTGAACACCAGGTTTTTGTTTTCCAGTATATTAGCGTTGTTGGATCATGCTAAATGTCAGTTATCCAGTATTAAAGGAATGAAGGAATTTGTATTTATATAACCTCTTTCGCTATCCTTACTCGACAGCTATTGAAGTACTTCTGAAAGTGAGTTTAGCGTTTGTAAGACTTGTTTACAAATGAATGTTCCTTTCAGTTTTACTGATCTCCAGTCTACAAGAAGTGCACACGTGCACAAAATAGGTCTCACTTCCATGTCCACACCACAAACAAGCTAACTAATCCAGGCACACACTATCCAGGCCGGCTGCAAGCATGCTGGTTTCCTGGTCTTCAAACGGTATTGGCAATTAATCTGGTTGTCTGTCTTCTGCTTTGGAGAAAGAAAACACCCCTTCAAAACTTTTTTAAAATGCTCCAATTTCTAAACTGGAAATGCACACCTGAAGAAAATAAATAAAGTTGACTCCCAAAAGAAAAGATTTTTTATATTTTTGTCGCCACTAAAATTCTTCTTTTTGTCTAAATCAAAAATGTTTTAATGCCTATTTTAGATTTAGTGTTGAAGTCATAATGCTGCAGTTAACACTCAATTATTGTAAGATTGTACTAGTGTTTATTTTTGTTAAGAAGTGACTTTCATTTATACAGCACCTTTCTCAACCTTTGAATGTCCCACAGCAGGTTTCCACTGGCTAGAGGTGACACTTGCCTCTGTGCTGAGAAATCTGTACAGAGTTATACTTCTGACTGGTAAACTTTGAATGCTTTGACAGAATGGAAAAAAACAGCTTCCAAGTCGTACCTATTTTTAAAAATGAAAACCCCCTTCTCAATCTAAGTGCCCATATGTGCCCAGGCATCATACTCCATGAACTGTTGAAGACGAACAATGAGACAGCTTCCCCAAAAAGGCAATTTCTTATTTCCAGAATTAGATCAGGGCTGAGTCAGAAAGGCCGAATCAGAACATAGATGTGACCAAATCCTTTAATTAATTTTATTAAAGCAATCTTTTTTTTCTTTAAGTTTGATTAACAACTGATAAAGTTACTGGTTTGTTTGCCTTGTAGGTGGGACATCAGAACAATTTGGAGGGTTTGCAGACTTTACCTCAACAGGTGCAACACAGAGCAATTTTCCTTTAGCATCAGGTATGCTGTCGCTGTCATCATCCAATCTAACATGTCCAATTTTTTTTTTTTTGCAGTCTTTTAGCTTATTGAGAATTAATGTACTTATAGGACTTCATGTTCCGGAACACAAGTGTTGAAACTGATGTACGGTGTTTAATGCTAATCAGGCATGCATATCAGTGTAAAACTGGGTTCAGGAAAAGTCCCAGATTGTGAAAGACCACCAAGGGTGAACAGAGAGCATTATTGAAGGAGAAATAATTAAAACAATCATTGCTTTACTTTACCAAGCCTCACATGAAAAATGCCACCGATTGGTCCAAAAGCCCGGAAAATAATCAGTAGCCAAGATCACTCGCTCTGTATGCCCATTCTACAAAACAACAGCGGAGCCTGCTGTGTTTTAGAATGTAGCATAGGATGTTACTGTAGCTGTTTAGAGGTGTAAGCTTTTAGGAGCTGTTAATAATGGATGAGAGTTAATTGATTTTCATGTCTTATTCGCGAGTCTTGAGGCCATTTGGCATGTTTCAGTATCTAATAACAGGTGTTAAGTTTCAGGGCTTTACAAGGCATTTCCCTTCTCCCAATTTATCAAACCTTCAACTGATGGACAATGGCATGTTAGAAGAGCTGGTTTTCTGTTGTAAAGCTAACCATTTTACTTGAGAAAAAAATTGTTGTTTTCTGTAGCAAAAACCTGACAATCACTGCATAAAACACAGATCAATTCACTCCAGAGTTGTGAGCCCCAGGGTCTTCCTGCTACTACTGACACACAGTTGACAGCAGTGTGTACCTTCTACAAGATGCACTGTAACAATACGCCAAGCCTCCTTCAACAGCATCTTCAAAACCTGCAACTTTTGTCACTTAGGACAGCAGATGGAAACACCACCAGCTGCAAGTTCTTCTGCAAGCGGCTCACTATCTTGACGTGGAACCATTTGCCGTTCCTTCACAGTGGCCAGGTCAAAATCCTGGAACTCCCTCCTTAACAGCCCTGTGGATATACCTTCATTACATGGACTGCAGTGGTTCAAGAAGGCAGCTCACCACCATCTTCTCAAGGGGCAATTAGGAATGGGCAACTAATGCTAGCCTAATTGCTCACATCCCACCAAAGAATAAATTTTTTTAAAAGTCTGGGTCCTGTTCCAATACTGCATCAGTTTTCAATTTCTCATCCATGATTTCAAATCTTTCCATGGCCTTGCCCCTCCTTATCTCTATGACCTCCAGCCCTGCAAGCCATTGAGATCTCTGCTCCTCCAGTTCTAACATCTTGTGTATTTCAAGTTTTAATTATTCCACTATCGGCAACAATACTTTCAGCTATCTCGGTTGTAAGCTTCCTAAACCCCACTACCTCTCTCCTTTTAAAATGTTCTTTAAATCCAAGGTTTTAGTAATGTATTCTGAGATTCCCATCTTTGACTTGGTGGCACTTATTTTTATTGATTATGCTGTTGTTAAGCACTTTGGGGCATTTTGTTGTATTAAAGGTCATGTACTCTAAATGCGAGTTATGTGCTATTCCCCCTTTATAAAACAACATATCACCTGACTTGTCCTGAGCAATGTCAACAGGAAAGGGAGGAAATTGCTGGGGCCTTGACAGAAATCTTTGTATCCTCACTGGCTACAGGGGAGGTCCCAGAGGATTGGAGAATAGCCAATGTTGTTCCCTTGTTTAAGAAAGGTAGCAAGAATAATCCAGGTAATTACTTGCTGGTGAGCTTTCCATCAGTGGTAGGGAAATTATTGGAGAGAATTCTTCGAGACAGGATTTATTCCCACTTGGAAATAAGTGGACGTATTAGTGAGAGGCAACACGGTTTTGTGAAGGGGAGGTCGTGTCTCACGAACTTGATCGAGTTTTTCGAGGAAGTGACGAAGATGATTGATGAGGGTAGGGCAGTGGATGTTGTCTACATGGACTTCAATAAGGCCTTTGACAAGGTCCCTCATGGCAGACTGGTGCAGAAGGTGAAGTCGCATGGGATCAGAGGTGAGCTGGCAAGGTGGATACAAAACTGGCTCGGTCAAAGAAGACAGAGGGTAGCAGTGGAAGGGTACGTATCTGAATGGAGGGCTGTGACAAGTGGTGTTCCTCAGGGATCAGTGCTAGGACCTTTGCTGTTTGTAATATATATAAATGATTTGGAGGAAAATGTAACTGGATTGATTAGTAAGTTTGCGGACAACACAAAGGTTGGTGGATTTGCGGATAGCGATGAGGACCATCAGAGGATGCAGCAGGATATAGATCAGTTGGAGACTTGGGCGGAGAGATGGCAGATGGAGTTTAATCAAGACAAATGTGAGGTAATGCATTTTGGAAGGTCTAATACAGATAGGAAATACACAGTAAATGGCAGAACCCTTAGGAGTATTGATAGGCAAAGGGATCTGGGTGTACAGGTACACAGGTCACTGAAAGTGGCAATGCAGGTGGAGAAGGTAGTCAAGAAGGCATACGGCATGCTTGCCTTCATCGGCCGGGGTATTGAGTTTAAAAATTGACAAGTCATGTTGCAGCTTTATAGAACCTTAGTGAGGCCGCACTTGGAATATAGTGTTCAATTCTGGTCGCCACACTACCAGAAGGATGTGGAGGCTTTGGAGAGGGTACAGAAAAGATTTACCAGGATGTTGCCTGGTATGGAGGGCATTAGCTATGAGGAGAGGTTGGAGAAACTTGGTTTGTTCTCACTGGAGCGACAGAGGTTGAGGGGAGACCTGATAGAAGTCTACAAGGTTATGAGAGGTATGGACAGAGTGGATAGTCAGAAGCTTTTTCTCAGGGTGGAAGAGTAAATTACTAGGGGGCACAGGTTTAAGGTGCGAGGGGCAAGTTTTAAAAGAGATGTGCAAGGCAGATTTTTTACAGAATGGTGGGTGCCTGGAACTCGTTGCCGGGGGAGGGAGTGGAAGCGGATACGGTAGTGACTTTTAAGGGGCGTCTTGACAAGTACATGAATGAGATGGGAATAGAGGGATATGGTCCCCGGAAGGGTAGGGGGTTTTAGTTAAGTCGGGCAGCATGGTCGGTGCAGGCTTGGAGGGCCGAAGGGCCTGTTCCTGTGCTGTAATTTTCTTTGTTCTTTGAAAGAAATGCATATTTAGAAGGTCTTTTAGAAATGAGGATGCAGTTATACGATCACTTTAGTGTTGCTGTGAAAGTATATTTTACAATGATACAAAGGTACGTCTGCACATTCTGATGTGAATTTGGAAAGCAACAGTGTTATATAACTTTTCTCTTGACTCACCACCCACCCCCAGGAGATGCCATTACACAGCAAGAAATTTCAAGTCCAGATTTCAGCCAAATTTTCAAAATGTGCTACTGGGACCTCATAAAACTGATGTAGAGTTTCTGATATTTTAAGAAGGTGAATGCTCCTGTTGTGCTCTCTGAACTGGCCACAGAAATGCAAACTGACAGCATTGGGTATTACTGGCTGAAAGCTACACTCTGAACTACAGTCTCCAAGCAACAGCGCAGTATACATGCAGTGATCTCCCCAATTATGCTGTTGCTTTGCGTGGCATTGTTATATTGCTCGTGAATTACCCAATTAGGCTGCTTATGAAGATAACTCTTGTTGCTTCATATTATTACACCTTGTTAATAGTTTGAGCACATGAGTGTAACCAGGAAATTATTCCATTATTCCACCACACACTTTATTTAAGGAAAGGTATGCTGGTATTGGGGGCAATCCAGAAGGTTCACTAGGTTGATCCTGGGTATGGAGGGATTCTCTTCTGAGGAGAGGTTAAGTAGGTTAGGTCTATACTCATTGGAGTTGAGTAGAATGAGAGGTGATCTTATTGAGACATGCAAGATTCTCAGGGGGCTTGACAGAGTAGATGGTTTCCCCTTGTGGGAGAGTCTAAGACCAGAGGGCATGATCACAGAGTAAGGGGTCACCCCTTTAAGAAGTCTCACAACACCAGACTAAAGTCCAACAGATTTATTTGGTAGCAAAAGCCACTAGCTTTCGGAGCGTTGCTCCTTCATCAGGTAAGTGGGAGTTCTGTTCACAAACAGGGCATATAAAGACACCTTTAACTCAATTTACAAAATAATGGTTGGAATGCGAGTCTTTACAGGTACACCTAAAGACACCAATAACGACATCTTCTCCGGAGCCTTTAACATGTCATTGATGAAGACAAACATCTTGCCAAGGCCATCCCCACACCCCCACTTCTTGCCTTCAAACAACCGCACAACCTCAAACAGACCATTGTTCACAGCAAACTACCCAGCCTTCAGGAGAATAGTGACCACAACACCACACAACCCTGCCACAGCAACCTCTGCAAGACGTGCCGGATCATCGACATGGATGCCATCATCTCACGTGAGAACACCATCCACCAGGTACACAGTACATACTCTTGCAACTCGGCCAATGTTGTCTACCTGATACGCTGCAGGAAAGGATGTCCCGAGGCATGGTACATTGGGGAGACCATGCAGATGCTACGACAACGGATGAATGAACACCACTCGACAATTACCAGGCAAGAGTTCTCTTCCTGTTGGGGAACACTTCAGTGGGCACGGGCATTCGGCCTCTGATCTTCGGGTAAGCGTTCTCCAAGGCTGCCTTCACGACACGACAACGCAGAGTCGCTGAGCAGAGATTGATAGCCAAGTTCCGCACACATGAGGACGGCCTCAACCGGGATCTTGGGTTCATGTCACCCTATCAGTAACCCTCACGATGCCCACGACTTGCCTGGGCTTGCAAAGTCTCACTAACTGTCCCGGCTGGAGACTTTACACATCGCTTTAACCTGTGCTTAACCCTCTCTCCACTCACATTGTCTGTACCTTTAAGACTTGATTAGCTGTAAAGACTCGCATTCCAACCATTATTTTATAAATTGAGTTTGTGTCTTTATATGCCCTGTTTGTGAACAGAACCCCAACTTACCTGACGAAGGAGCAGCGCTCCGAAAGCTAGTGGCTTTTGCTACCAAATAAACCTGTTGGACTTTAACCTGGTGTTGTGAGACTTCTTACTGTGTTTACCCCAGTCCAATGCCGGCATCTCCACATCATCACCCCTTTAAGACAGAGGTGAGGAAGAATTTCTTCTCTGAGGGTAGTGAATCTGTGGAATTCATTACTGCAGAGAGCTATAGAGGCTGGGTATTTAAGTATGTTCAAGGCTGAGATAGACAGATTTTTAATCAGTAAGGGAATCTAGGGTTATGAGGAAAAGGTGGTAAAGTGGAGTTGAGGATTATATCAGATCAGTCATGATCTAATTAAATAGCTCGATGGGCTATAATTGAAATAGCATTTATATAACATATTACCTAATTTTTCAACACTCATCATGAGCTTCAAACACACTAAATTACAGTGTGCAATTAAATACGTAAGCATAGCATACAGCAAAATTCCACAAACTTAATAAGGTAACTATATAGTCAATCTGTCTTCATGGTATTGGCTGAGGAAGAAATGGTGAGAAGGACACCAGGAAGAGTTTGGAAACTTAAACACCCATAGGAACGAGCATTTATCCACTGATCTGAGTGTCTCCAAAAAGGTAGCATTCCTTTGGTACAGTGAAAGTGTTGCTACCTCTGTTAGCTATTTGCAGGATGCAGTGTTTTTGGATCAGTACTAGAATATGTCTGTATTTTATAATATAGAATTCCATATTTTGGCAGCATTCTTCCTAGGCTTTCCCTTCATCTCTCCCTGCTGATTCTTCTAGGACTATGGTTTCCAGGGTGGGCACTGAAATCTATCCTGCATCTGATTCAGGTAGTTGTTTTTCAGATGAATCCAGTTGAAACATCACATTCATCATGAGCTTCAAACATGGACTTAAACAATAGTCAGTAAACAATGATTGGGGGTGGAAACTTAATTTGATTTTTCCTAAATTAAGGGCATTAAAAGAAAGAAAGAGACTTGCATTTATATAGTACTTTTCATGATCACCAAACATCTCAAAGCACTTAACAGCTAATGAAGTACATTTTGAAGTGTAGTCACTAGAAACATGGCTTCCATTCACTTAGTAAATTCCCACAAACAACAAAGTGATAATGACAAGATAATCTGATGCTTATCAACGGATAAATATTAGCCAGGACGCTGGGAATAACTCCCTGGTTCTTCAAAATGGCAATATGGGATCTTTTACATCTAACCATACAAACAGATGGGGCCTTGGTTTAATATCTCATCTGAAAGATGGCACCTCCAATGATAATGCACCCTCGGCACTGCACAGCAGAGTCCGCCTTGTTTTTTTTTAACTGCAAGCCCTGGGCACAAATGCCAGTCTCAATGTGCTGGAGGGACTTAGCAGTTACCTTATCAAAAGGGATTGAATCAGGTCCTGCTTTGCCTAATTGATGCTATATGTTAGCTGCTATAAGTAGTTTCATTTTTGCTGTGAGAGGTTATTCTGAGAAATGCCAGTAACAGCATCTTTGATAAAATTACCACAAATAGCTTAGTTGATCTTGCTCATCATGAATTTCTCTTTATTATTATTGCATTCATTGAGATTTTCACCAAATCGGAGCTAAAATTTTACACAGTTCATCAAAAGTAAAACCTCTGTTAGAACCTGGCTATAAAAAAAAACAAATTACCATTCCACAGACTGCACACAGCAGCAAAGATGCCTGCAGCTCTAAAGGACAAAATTCCACGATTTGAGTTTATAAAGCAGGGCATCATTTGTATTTGTGAAAGATAGCAATAAATACAGATTCCAAGATGATCTCGTCTTGGGTTTCCATTCATTCAGCAACATTAGATTATATTCTTGCATCTCACTTTGAGGTAGTAATTCTGTGTATAACCCAATTGAGCAGAGCCTGGCAGCATACAGTGAAAGATTAATGAACCTAGCACCGCTTAGAAGTGATAAGTCCTACTTTTGACTGGTTACTTGTATCTTTAAATACAGCTTCAAAGAAAAATCCAACCGCAGCAGTTCAGAGGTGGTTTTGGTTGATGTTCAAATTGTTGGGGAGTTGAATCGAGAGATAGTGAGTGCCTCGATTTCCCTTCCCCATCAATTTAAACATTGATGAAAGGGGATTAAGATGTCCATGAATACTCTTGCATGCTGTACTTGTCAGTACTTATTAAGAACCCACTGTTCAAAGTATTTAAAATATATATTTAGTAGTCTCAGGAAATTGATTTACATGTGCTCATTTTATCCAGTTATATGTATATACTTTTAAATGCTACTTGACGGAGATACCTGTAATAGGTTTATATAACCTAAATGCTTTTAAGGTCTCATAACCATTCAAAAATGATTAATCTGGGTTGAATGTTATTTCTAGAGGGACCAAAAGTGTTATAAAAGGATTAATCAAATTTGAAAAATGATTTCTAAAGGGACTGAAACTGTTCAGCAATGATTAATCATCTTTGAGAAATGATTTCCGAAGGGGCTATTACCATTGCTGTACAGCTTTTAAATTGATGCAGGCAAAGACAGCCCAAAACTGACTTATTTTTCTTACTAGTCTCGAAGTTGAGAGTCTTAACCCACTGAAATTAGGACATTTGATAACCATATATTCATGATCATTGTGAGAAAGGGATAACTGAGCTTTTTCCCTATGAACCTCTCCCTCTCTCTGCCCCACACCTCCACCCTGCCAAACTAGACCAAGTGGGTGAAGTTGCCACACAGTGCGATCCTGAGTCCTATAAAGCAGCGAGTCTCTAGTTTAGATCCATGCTGGGTTAGGTAATCTCACCTGGTTTAGCTATAGCACTGTTGTCAGCATTGCCTTGGGCTATGATTGGGAGTGACAATCCAGATTGCAAGGAAGGGAATATCTTTAGCGTCCTCATTAATTACCACACCGTGCATTTATTTTGCACCTTTAATGTAGCAAAATGTCCCAAAGCACTTCATGAGTGCATGAACAAACAACACTGAGCCACAGGAGTTATCAGGACAGATGACCAAAACCTTGGTTGAAGAGGTAGTTTCAAGGAGCATCTTAACAAAAGGTCAAAATAGAGATAAAAGCAAATTACTGTGGATGCTAGAATCTGAAACAAAAATGAAATGCTGGAAAATCTCAGCATGTCTGACAGCAGCTGTGGAGAGAGAACATAGCTAATATTTTGAGTCTGGATGGCTGGATGAAAATAGAGATGTTTAGCAAGCGCAGAGGCAGGGCCACCACTGGTGGAATGATGAAGATCAGGGATGTATAAGGAAACAGAACTGTGGAAGCACAAGTATCTTGAAGGGCCATAGAACTGGAAGAGATTAGAGATGGTAGGGATGAGGGATGAAAATAAGGACGAGAATTTTAAAATCTTAAGCATTGCCAGACCAGAAGCTAACCTATTAAACTAAGTATACAGTCTACTCCCAATACAGAAATATCTCAGAAAGGTGGGAATGCAGTGCTTATGAAAAATTGAATGATTGGATAATTTAAAGTAATAATAGTATAACTGTTCCATGCCATGATTTTGCCCAGTCATCTCAATTTTGTTGTTTCTACAAAATCATGATTGTTTAACTTCATAATGGATCTCGGTCGGGAACTTGCAATGGTGTTCTACCAAAAAAAAATGTTTTTGTACATTGGAATAAAATTCAAAATTACAAACCATCACCAAAATAGTATTCTGTACCCCACCCCCCCCTTCAGATTATTCATGCTCAAGATACTTGTATTGTGACGAGAAAGTCATGAATGATGGAATAGGTTCGGTATCCCTCCACATCTGTTATTTTGTGTCATTGTATCATGAATTCAAGTCGATAACTCAGCATCAGTGCTGTGCTCCTGTTGAGACCAAGTGCTGTGAAGGTGTGTGTTAACTACAGGGAGGCTGTGCTATTCACTCCCAGGTTAAACAGCAGTTTGTGATGTCAATGAAACAGAATAATAATTGCTAATTTCAAAAAGGGAATGTCTGGATTACGTAAGCATTAAGATCAGAGAGATTTTTGCTGAATAATAGGACATTAATGTCAGGCACCTTTTGATGAGAAATCCACAAGGTTCTCTGGTGAAATCTTTTGGTTCCATAGTCCATTCATAAGGATGTTTCCTCTTGAATTGATCTCATGGTTTGGGTTTCTCAAACTTACAAACAAGTACTTCACATTTGTTTTTATGACCATTTTTGCACTTGGCATGGTGAACAATGTTAGTGTTGGAAAGTGGAATACTTCTATTCCTTGCAACCATTGTGTTATGTAGATCCAGTGTAAAACATCACCAACTCTCTCAATGTTGGAACTATTGTTGGAGCAAAGAAGATTGTGATTTAATGCAAATATTTAAAATTCTGAGGGCTTCGAAAGGGAAAGATTGTTTACTGTGTGGAAAGTCATTGATCAGTGTAATCTTGTCTCCGATTGGTCAGACCTACAAATTGAGAGTTCATTATATCTTAAGTTTTTGCTAGAATCGGGTAAAATGGGTGCGGAAAATGCTGGATTGTTGTAAAAGCCCAAGTAGTTCACCAGTGTCACTCAGTCAAGGGAATCTTCCACCGGTTTGATTGACATGTGACTCGAGTTTCACATTATGTCAATGACTCTTAATGGATACGGGGCAACAAATACTGTCACAAATATTCCGAGAACAAATAAGAGGAAGTGTGCTAATATTGAGTGCCAAAGGTGCTTTGAGAGCACTTTACAATGTGGCGGTTGAACAGGCATCAGTGCTTATAGCACAGGAAGCTGCACCCAATGTGCATCAGCAATATGAGCATCATTCCTATGTTATAAGTGCTTTCAAAATGAATATGTTCAGGATTTTTCAACATGCAGCAACCAGACCCCTTCTCCTTCTCACGCCCTCCTACCCTTCCTGACTCAATTTGAATCCATCCAACTGCAGACCTGACTTAAACCATTCATCAGATAAGATAGAAGATTATTTTGCATGTTTTCAGTTTCATCATAAATAGTTGGCTGTTCTTGCTGGAAAGGATGAGCAATAATCTACCCACTTTCCAAGCATAAATGCAAAAAAAAAAGACTGTGAAGCATGAGATTTAGAGATTTCTTTTGAAACCATCGAGATACTTTACCAAAGAGAGTGATTAAGGTGAAAATTATTGCATCTTTTACGGGACAAGTATTTGCAGCAAAGGCAGATACTGGGGTGTCGGGAGAGTGCTCTGGCAATGAGTTAGCACAGGCATAGTGCGCTGAATGACCAATCTGTACTATGGTCTTGATGAGCCTAAGGCCTAACCTCAGAAGAACAACCTCCTCTGCCAAATCTGTGTGAGACTTAACATTTCCCAGTCAGGTCTGGACTACCAAATTAGAGTGCATATTGCGCTAAGGATATTTCCACCACCCAAACTCACTTCATGTAGGCTCAATGTAGTCAGCAGACTGTTTCAAATCTGAAACTACTTAAGGCAGAACCATTTTTAATAAGCAGTTGTGGATGCTGACTAATGTATTCACAAATGAGCAGCATAGAATTCCATTGATCAGAGTGCTGCAGCCTTGTTCATTTAGTGCTGATTACGCCTCCAATGTTAGCTCAGTAATGGGAATTGTCATTATCAAGAGCCCTCAAATTCTCATCCAGTAGGGATAGTGCAACAGGAGGGAGAGGAGACAACAAGAAGTATCATGGGTTGTGGTAATTTCTTTTTACAAGATTTGCTTCTGCAAAACCATGATTGATAATCTGGATGGTCGATAGTTGGAGTTCAGTAAACAGATTTCACACACTTTCATTTTACTGAAAAATAAGTCATTTACTTACCAAGATGCTTGCAGAAATAAACTTTAGGATCATTCTATTCCTTTTTTCTCCACCCCCTCCTGCCAAAGAAGTCTTCGTTTTAGCTATCTTGATGCCTACATGAATAAATGCCCCCCCCCCTTCACTGAAAAGTTTACATGGCTGGATATTTGGTGAAGATTGCATTAGTGTATGGTGCCTCTTCACTTGAGTGCCGATCAGAACTGTCGACAGGCTAATCACCCTTTGGCTATGGCCCTAAAGCTGTGTCTAATGTGAGTAATTATTTTTGAGTGGAAAGATATGGTGAGAAAATTGTAGGGGTTCGGATTCACCTAAAATATATTGTCAGGAAATGGTGATGGGTAGCAGATGCTGTTCTCATTTTTGATGAATTTACTAACTATGCCCTTAGCTTTTACTAAACGGGTGAATGGTTAAGCCCTGCCCTTTCGGCAGCTGTTAACAAAATGAAGAGTTTAACCTGCTAATACATGGTTACAAAGTCTGGGGATCTGAAGCAAAATGAAATTTTACATTTTTCTGCTGGCAGTTTGCTATTTTGCTGACAGTCATGCTAAACTCTGGGAGTGTGTGGAATGGGAGTGTATCTCCCAGGCCATCTAGTTCTGTTTATTTCAGCACTGCAGAAACATTGAATGCCTTTTGTAATAATAACCGGAATAGCTTTTGTTACTGTAATGCTAACCCCAAGCGCAAAGCACAATTTTGCATTAAAATATTTTCTTTGCTTGCTCGGTCATCAATTTTCCTTCTATTCTCTCCCTTCCCTGTCCTTGTTAATTTTAACTTCAATATTTGCATTTGGATAGAACCCTCATCATACTTTCCCAGTGTCTTGGCCCAGATATGTGACTTTGTGTTACAATGACTTTTCTTATGTAGACAGCTTGGCAGCCATCTTGTGCAAAGCAATCACACGTAAACAGAAAATGAGTTGAATCTGTCCTTGGTGGTGTTGACTGAGAAAGAAATGTTTGGACATGGGGAGAGCTCACTGCTCTTCATACAGTGCCGTGAGACGCTTGATCTTCAGAAGGATAGTGGACCTCAGTTTTAACATTCCATCTGAAGAATGGTACTTCCGATAGTGCAACATTTGCTCGGCGCTGCACTGAACCGTCCATCTAGATATAAGGAGATTTTATCCTTTATTCACAAAACAAGAAAATATAATGAAGCACGTATGAAATGTTTGCTGCGTCAACTAAGAAAACAAGTAAAAAAATTACTAACAGTTGAAATTAAGAAATAAATTTTCAGATTATTGGTTGCATCCCAAATTTGAGGGAGGTAAAATTAACTTGTACACAAGTTGCACCCTCCATCTTAATAGCTTATAAGTGTGGTTTATATGCAGTTTAATATGGCATTTTGTGTTGTTACCTTTCTAATGTTAATGGAGTGGAGTGAAGAAAGATGATCCATGTGGGATGTGATCTATAAACATGAGCTGTATAGGTTAGATCTGTTTTGATTTTGGTTCATTGCAACTGCTTATTTCACTCACTGTTATTCACTTATTTTCAGGCACACCGACTGGGAACTCTGATTTTGGTGACTGGAGTGCCTTCAGCCAAGCCCAATCCAACCAATCTGCCATGTCAAGCGGAGGGGACCGTTACAACAATATGCAGCATGCTCCTGTTCAACCTCCCACAGCTACTACAGATCTGTTTGACCTGATGCCTGGTTTTCAGTCAACCATGACTTCTTCGCAGAGCATGAACTTTGCTATGTCATCTGCCACCACCCTAGCTGCCACTGGTACCAGTATGTCCTTATCCAGATCTCAGGTGGGTGCAAGTTTGTGACCAGGAATTAGTAATGTATATAGATTAGAGCTTGACTGTTCAGTCCTGATTTTTGTTGTTGTTGTTGTTGAATATGAAATGCCACAGACAGTAGTTCAGGAGACTGGTGGTTTATTTGGATTTCAGTGAAGTGTAATTATGGGCTTGATAATATTTTGAATCTAGAAATTCCAGGTACTTGGGGGGAAAAAACAACTGGAGATACATGAAGTAAAACATAAAATATTTAATGTACAGAGCAGATCAGTCAGCATAAAAGATGACTTATGTTTTCGCTGTTTCCCGTTCTGATGAAGGATATCCAGCTGAAAGGCTCACCTTTCTCCCCTCCTATAGAGTGATGAACCTAGTGTGGATTTCAAGCTTTTTCTGCTTTTAATATAGCTGCAGGTTTTGCCTTTCCAATCATATAAATTTCTAGTCTGTACTGCTTAAGCTACGTTGGATAGTACATTTAATAGGGTTAAGGTGTAGCTCTGGTGAGCATAGTCACCTGTATCTTGACAGTAAAGCTGAAGCATTTAATGACCAAGTGATCATGAACTGAGTGAGTCGCTCAAGTGCTGGTCGGCCCAGGTGCAAATTTTCCTATAGAGCATTAATAAAGCCAGTGATAACATTGTTAGACTATTGATGGATTCTCGTTCAGCACTGCAAATGTTGTTCTAAATTAAATGTGTGCCTTTTAGCGATTGGTGAAATTATGCATGACAATATTCAGAATACTACTTGTTGGTCCTCAGGTCATTGTGCTACTTGGAAGGATGGTCACACATTGTTAGCTATTACAACAACATTCTTGCCCCTTATGCAGCACTTGAACAAATATCCTAAGATGCTTTGTGGAACCTCAGTGGGAAATTTGGGAGAGGTGACCAAAAACATAATGAGATGGGCGCTGAGTGAACGAAGAGAGAAGGGGTTTATGGAAGGGGTTCCAAAGCCCATGAGAATAAAATAAAATAGTGGCACCGCCAACATAATTCGATGTCTTGCCATGTGAAAGATTTAAATATAAATTTAACTATTAACTTCTAATTTTGTCTATGTCAACAGTTGCTAGTTTGTTTTCTGATTTTTCTCCTCCTATCTCCCCAGAAGCCAATGATTATTAGTTTACAGTTCCACAGGTGCTGGCTAACCTCCTTGTACCTCATACAAATGTTGTTTTTCACAGGTGTGCTTAAGCAATGAGGGTCAGTAAGTGATTTCACAGTGGAGGCCTCAGAACCAGAACAAAATTGTTCTTGGCCAATAATTGTAAAATTGTTCATGCACACACATTTATCAGACATTGATCTCTGGCCCGTGATTGGGAAGTGGGGATTGTGCTGAGATTAACTGAAGCAACAAAACTGCTAGATGAGCTCACTCAACACATCCGATCTTAACACTAGGATCTTCTAGGCTGTGTGGGTCAGTATTTTAAGCAGGGATCTATGGGAAGAGAGTGAAGGGAAAGATGGGGAGGAGAAAAAAGGAATGAGAGGAAAGAGTCACTCAGTTTTGAGTATCTTGTGTTATTTAATACATTGGCGTGTCTCTCTTTCAGCCTTTGCAGATGTTGTCCACGCCTTTGTCAAGGCCTACTACTGTTGTTTTACCCACACAGAATATGCAAGAGAACCAGAAAGCAATCAAGCCATCTTTGCCTTCTACTTGGTCAGATCCAAGTGTTAACATCAGTCTAGACTTTCTGACACCTGGTATGCAACCTCCCAAACCCCAGCAACCATCACTTAACACCATGATACAACAACAAGGTAAACACTTTTAGAATCATATGATGATAAAAAGGAAAAAAAGAATGACTTGTATTTATATGATACCTTTCACAACCCCAGAAGTCCTCAAGTGCTTTACAGCCTATGAAACAATTTGTTGAAGCGTAGTCGCTGTTGTGATGGAAAAAATATTCAGCTTAGCGCGCCTGTACCAGTTCTATTCACTTAGTCCCACTCGTGTGCCCTGTCCCCATAGCAGCACAGTTTTTCTTCCTTCAAATGCTTATACAGTTCCTTTCCGAAAGTTACTATTAAATTTCCTTCCTTCTTTCAGGCAACAAATTCCAGACCACGACAACTTGCTGCATAAAAGAATGCATCCACATGTCACCTCTGGTACTTTTTGTCAATTACTTTAAATCTGTGTCCTCTTGTTACCAACCTTTCTCTCGTGGGAAACAATCAAAATTGTTCATGATTTTGAACAATTCTATCAATTCTCCTCTTAACTTTCTCCACTTTTTAAAGAGAGCAACTCCAAATTTTCCAGTGTCTCCATGTAACTGAAATCCCTCATCCCTGCCATGTTAGTATCCCCTCTAAGACCTTGACATCCTTTAAGTGCGGTGCCTAGAATTGAACACAATACTCCCGATGTGGCCTAACAACTGTTTAAGAAGGTTCAGCATAACTTGCTTGATTTAGTACCTTCGATCTGTATTTATAAAAGCATATAAATATGCTTTTGTAACCTACTCAACTTGAACTGCCTTCTTCAAAGATTTGTGTATATACTGTCACAGGAAGTGAGTGTGACACAGGAATATGCAAGACTTTTCACAAAATATATTGATGAATACGTAATAAATATATGTAAAACCAATAGGCAAAGTTAGCATAGATGCTGTGTTGAGATACAAAGGATGTTAGCAGCTTCCTAGGAACAGAAAAAATTTCCAGTTATGGAGGACAACATGCTAGGCAGCTGTGATTAAAGGAGTTGTGGGCCACTGTGGACTCCTGGAGTTTTACTTAATTACCTTAGGAAACAGGAAAGTAATTTTATAGAGTGTTAGCTAAATTATCCATGTTTACTACTTCTGTTTTGCCGCTCCCATGTGACTATGGTTTGAAGGTGGGGAAACATTGCACAAGGTTGCATGTTAACTGGATGGAACTGCGTTACTTGGACTTTTATAGTTTCTTATTGTAACAGTTTTGTTAGCTATATCGGATAAACATTATGTTGCTGCATTGTCCACATTGCAGAAAGTACTTTACAAATAATTCATTCTGTTAAGTACTTTGAGACATTTTGGTACAATTATATTGGTGTAAGCAGCTGTATAAGCAAATGAAAGTTTGTCATGCCAGAGGTGATGTGAGCTATGTATTCTGATTTTTATTCTTTGAGAGTGGATTTTTTCAATCATTAAAAAAAATATTGCAAAGACAGAAACCTAATTTGCAAGGATCCCAACTCCAATTATAGCAATTAATAAATTTTAAGTGGTGCTTATTTTTGAACCCGTTATAATTGTCTGCAGGGCAGTTGATCTGTTACTAATCAAATGTAATATTTGTAAAATATTTTTAAAAACTCCTTTGATATTGTTAGCACAGGGCTTTATCAGGGATTTCCAAAGTTATGGATTTTTCCCCTTCAGCTCTCTCGTCAAACCCAGACCAGTTGAGTGGACATCTGCATCTCCCATTGATTTCAGTGGCAACTCTTGGGAGTCCCTTGGACTCTTGGTTCAGCCTGAATCTTTGCATCCTTACCTCTGCAATATGCCATCACCAGCTGGATTAAATGCAGGTGCTATCACAGGCTTATAAATCCCCATAAAGAGACTTGTAGCTCCATGATAAAATTCCAAAGGTGGAAAGAACATGTGTGGATATCACCTAGTGTTCAGATTGTGGTTACATTTTTTGGATATAATTCTTCCAGACAAATGGTATTCTAAACCAATAAAAGGAGTCAATTAAATATGAGGGAAAACTGAAGTCATTGTCTCAGTCTGTGCCACAAGCCCCAGTTCCTCACCAGCAATTCTCTCTCTCTCTCTCCCTGGTAACAGTCTGAGACGGAACAAGACTGCAAACTTGATGCTATATTCGACCCTGGGATGGGCTTTCAACATATCTGTACCATCACTGAAAAGCCTGTTTCCATCTCCATAACATCACCCACCTCACGTCCTCTGCTGCTGAAACTCTTGTAACCTCTAGACTTGACTATTCTAACATTCCTGGGTTTCCCATATGCTATCCTAAGACCATTCAAAACTTGTGCCAACTGCTGTTCATCCATCACATTGGTTTTGAAAATTTTCATCCTTTTTTTTTAGTCCTTCCATGACATGCAACCTTCCCATCTCTGTAATTTCCTCCAGCCCTGCAACCCTCAAATCTGCCATTGATGGCCATGCCTTCAGCTGCCTAGACCCAAAGCTCTGGAATTTCCTCCCTAAGCCTGTCAGCCTCTAACTCTCCTCCTTCAAGACACTCCTTAAAACCATACTACTTTGACTTGGTTTTCTGCTCTAAAATTTATTTATGATATTCAGTGTCATGTTTTGTTTTATAATGTCTCTATGAATTGCTTTGGGGCATTTTGTTAATTTAATATAGCACCTGTACAGTAAAAATCTCTCCATCATAATGTAGACGAAAAACGGTGTGCAGGGGAAGCTAAATGGATGGAACAGTGGCACAGTGGTTAGCGCTGCTGCCTCGCAGCTCCAGGAAACTGGGTTTAATTCTGGACTTGGGTGACTGTGCAAACTTCACACATTCTCCGTATCTGCAGGGTTTCCTCCGTGCGCTCCGGTTTCCTCCCACAGTCCAAAGATGTGCAGGTTAGGTGGATTGGACATGCTAAATTCTCCCTTAGTGTCCCAAGGTGTGTAGATTAGATGGGATTAGCCATCGTCATTGTGTGGGGTCACAGGGATAGGGCGGGGGAGAGAGGGCCTGGGTAAGATACTCTGTTAGAGAGTTGGTGCACACTGGATAGACTAAATGGCTTATTCTGCATTGTAGGGATTCTATGATTCTAGATGCAGAGTAGTCTGAAAATCCTCTCCTCTCTATCAGTAAATCCTCTTAAAACCTGGGAACACAGAATTGTTTTGTCAGCAACACAGTGATGTGTTGTTAATCTAGTGGCACAAATGCTTCATTCTGAATTGGTCTCCAGAGCTGCCAGTGCCTGAAGGGGATAATGAGTTGTTTGAAATAATTGCTTTAATCAAAGAACAAGAGCTACTCTCTATGTTTACAACACAGTTACAAATCCATCTACAGGAAAACTTGAACCTGTTAGTGTTTCAACCTTTGGAATGCATGTTCTTTGCATAATGTAACTGAAAAACAATGCTTGTACTATTATACTTGCTGTCCATATCTCTTTAGGTCAGAGTTGTTTAATGCAGCTGCAAGCCTGTGATTGCCATGCATTGGTAGATTTAGGTGTGTTTGTTCAATTTTTCAGCCATCTTTTTTTCTTTTAATTTTCTCTCTTCTCTACCACCACTGCAAGAGTTAACCCCTGGCTGGGGTATCTCCAAGAAAATTACCATAGTTTAGTAACAAGGGGCTCCCCTCTCAGCTTAGAGTCCCATCTCTGGGACAATTTTACTGAAGCAATTCAAGCGCGAGTCAGCACCTTTTGGTCTATCCTCCTTTGAAAATAGTTGAAATAAAATGTAAATATCATTAGGAATTCTTGCCAAATATTACTCCAAGCAGTATCTCTAATGAGTTTAGCTTTCTATTCCCAATCCTCGTTGTGGAGAAACTCATAACCACCTTCACGGGCATCGTCCCCTTTCGCTGAGAATTAACTTCTATTGAGATATCCATGGACTCCTCTGGGTAGACGTATATGAAGAATCAGGAGCACGTGTGACCCTCTCCCCCAAACTATACCAGGAACAACCACAATTGTTTTAACGCCATTTAAAATAAAGTCGTCCTCTTATCAGTTTCCCCACCACTGAACTCTGTGGCCAGCTCTTCCACTACCAGAATTCTGCGGCTGTTGAATGTTTCTTTTACAGAATGCCTTGCAACAACTTGCCCACCTTAATTTAACAGCACTTCTCACCCTGACCATCTGACTTCTACACAGAGAAGGACAAGAACAGGGATATTATGAAAATATGAACCTTCCAAATCTCTCACCATCCTGAATTGGATATTTAGCACCATTTCTTCATTGTTGTCGGGTCAGTATCTTAGAATTCTCCACCTAACTCCACTGCAAGATCGTCAACAAAAGCTTGCCATCGCCATTTCAGGGCAGTAAGGGGTAGGCAACATGGGTAATCATGGCAGTGTCATTTATATCCCGATAATTATATTTCTTAAAAGAAAACATTGCAACTTAGCAGAAATAATAAGGCATGATTCTGTTCTCGGGAGAGTAGAACTTCGGAATCTGTGGATTCTCAAGGCCTTGCTTTAGAACACATCCCTCTAAATTGGAAATAGAGTCCCTTGAGGGGAAAGCTGAAGATAGATGTCAAGTCGGTGGCTCTGACATCCATCATTATGAAGTGCTTTGAAAGGTTAGTTATGGCACGAATCAGTTCCAACCTCGCAGATTGCTTGGATCCACTTCAGTTTGCCTATCACTGCAACACATCCACAGCAGACACCATCTCCCTAGCCCTACACTCGACCCTGGAGCACCTGGACAACAAGGACACTTATGTCAGACTCCTATTTATTGACTACAGATCAGCCTTCAAGACCATTATCCCAACAAAACTCATCTCCAAACTCTGTAAGCTAAGGCTTGGCTCTTCTGTCTGTGACTGGATGCTAGACTTCCTAACCCACAGATCGCAATCAGTAAGGCTAGACAACAACACCACCTCCACGATTATCCTCATCATCAGTGCTCCTTAAGGCTGTGTCCAGAGCCCCTTACTATACTCCTTCATACACCTATGACTGTGTGCCAAATTCCCCTCCAACTCTTTTCAAATTTGCTGATACCACTGTAGTGGGTCGGGCCTCAAACAATGACGAGACAGGAAAGAGGTAGAGAATCTGGTGAAATGGTGCGACAATAATCTCTTCCTCAATGTCAGTAAAATGAAAGAGATAGTCATCGACTTCAGGTAGCATATTCCAATATATGTGGCAAATTAAATCTAATAACAAAAACATTTGGAAGTTCATTATGAAGAATCATGGGCACTTTTGACCCCCTCTCCTAGACCATATCAGGAAGTTAGCTAACTCCATGGTGATTCCCTCAGTGCTAAACTCTAAGGGTAATCGGAGGACTCGGGGACAGGATATCAGTGGGGCTTTTAAGGGTTTTTATGCTGCCCTATAAATTGGATCAAGCTGATGATGCTCTGGCACTTGTGGAGCACTTTTGTTCTTCCCTTAAACTCTCCACTATCTTGGAGGACCTGAGATTAACATAGAGTGCCCCTACTTCTAAAGAGGAAGTGGCTTCGACCCTGAGGGAACTTCAAAGCGGTAAGACTCTGGGGCCTGATGGCAATTTAAAGATTTGTTAATGGATTTGTTAATTGGTATGTATAATTATTCATTTGAAGCGGGTCTGCTGCTGCGGTCGCTTCGTGAAGCAAATATTCCCTTAACCCTGAAATCGGACAAGAATCCTGAGCAATGTCCTTAGAGGCCCAGCTCTCTTAAGTGTTGATTTGAAGTTGTTGTCTTAAGGTCCTGGCAATGCGGTGGGAGAAAATCCTCCCTATGATTGTCCAAGGCAACCAGACAGGGTTTATAAAGGGCGGAAACTTGTGTAATAATGTTAGGAGACTACTTAATATTATCCAGGCTTTCCAAAAGCATACTATAGATGGACTGGTGATTTCCTTGAATACTTTCAATATGGTGGAATGGAGTTATCTGATCTATATGTTGCATAAGTTTTGAGACTTCTTGCAAGGGAGACTAGGTAGGGATGTCCCTTATCCCGTTTATTGTTTGCAGTAGCTATTGGATTCCTAACGGAGGCAATTAGACATGACCACCAGATATTTGCTTAGTGGAGATAAGCAACATAAAATTACGCTTTGCAGGGATGATGTGTTGCTGCTTTTATCCAAACTGGATGTTGTAATTGAAGCTAGCCAGTCTTCATGCCTCTTTACAGCCCCTCTTGTTTCTTAGAGATCCCATGGCTGCGTTGGGCAAGTGTGATATTTCTTTTTTACTCATTCATGGGACATGGGCGTCGGTGGCTGGCCAGCATTTATTGTCCATCCCTAGTTGCCCTTGAGAAGGTGGTGGTGAGCTTGCCTTCTTGAATCGCTGTAGTCCACTTGTAGGTTGACCCACACTGCTGTTAGGGAGGGAATTCCAGGATTTTGATCCAGTGACTGATATATTTCCAAGTCAGGATGGTGAGTGGCTTGGAGGGGAACTTGCAGGAGTGTTCCCAAGTGTCTGCTGCCCTTGTCCGTTGAGATGGAAGTGGGTTTGGAAGGTGCTGTCTAAGGATCTTCGGTGAATTGCTGCAGTGCATCTTGTAGATAGTACACACTGCTGCTACTGAGCGTCAGTGGTGGAGAGATTGAATGTTTGTGGATGTGGTGCCAATCAAGTGGGCTGCATTGTCCTGGATGGTGTCAATCTTCTTGAGTGTTGTTGGAGCACCCCCCATTCAGGCAAATGGGGAGTAAAATTCAAAGTTTATTTATTTATTAGCCACAAGTAGGCTTACGTTCACACTGCAATTAAGTTACTGTGAAAATCCCCTCGTCGCCACATTCCGGCACCTGTTTGGGTACACTGACGGAGAAATTAGCATGGTCAATGCACCTAAACTGCATCTTTGGACTGTGGGAGGAAACCAGAGTACCCGGAGGAAACCCACGCAGACACAGGGAGAACGTGCAAACTCCACACAGTGACCCAAGCCAGGAATCAAACCCAGGTCCCTGGCACTGTGAGGCAGCAGTGCTAACCGCTATTCCATCACACTCCTGACTTGTGCCTTGTAGATGGTGGATAGGCTTTGGGAGGTCAGGAGGTGAGTTACATGCCACAGTATTCCTAGCCTCTGATCTGCTCTTGTAGCCGCTGTGTTTATGTGATGAGTCCAGTTGAGTTTCTGGTCAATGGTAACCCCAAGGGTGTTGACAGCGGAGGGATTCAGTGATAGTAACACCACTGAATGTCAAGTGGTGGTGGTGATGGTCATTGCCTGGCAGTTGTGTAGCATGAATGTTACTTGCCACTTGTCAGCCCAAGCCTGGATATTGTCCAGATCTTGTTGCACTGATTAATTGTTTAAGCTCCACAGACAACAGGATTTTTCCCACCAGGGAAATCTTAGCATCAAGAAGAATAGTTGTTTTATTAAGGTTAAAGTCCCAAGTTGCAAATATTCATAAATTGAGTCTTTCCTATTATTTCCTAAAGGAGCATTTCCTATTATTAATACTGTGAAAGCGTGGTCCGTGGGCTAGAGGGAAGATCTAACCTATCTTCCACTCTTTTTCCTATTCAGGGCAATCCGATTTCCCGCCAGGTCTCATGGTCTTATCTGTTGGGTGACGTGTTTGATGGTGCCTCCCTGTTATCTTTTGTGCAGCAATGTCAGCAGTTTGATATCCCAAAATACTCCTTTTATAAATATTTGCAACTTGGACTTTATCCTTAACAAAACAACTATTCTTCTTGATGCTAAGATTTCCCTGGTGGAAGAAATTCTGTTGTCTGTGGAGCCTAAGCAATTAATCAGCAGATTTTATGATACGTTATGCTCTGGATCCTGTGAGAATACATTGGACACTCTGTGGTTTTGGGAAAAAGACCTGGCGGTGAATATTGATGATGGGACATGGGGTAATATTTGGGAATGTGCCAATAAAATCTCAGTTCGTAATAGAACAAAGGAGACTCAGCTTAAAATATTACACCAGCTGCATGCTACTCCAAGCTTGATCATAGTATATCCTTGCTGTGCCAGAAGTGCATGGGAAGTAATTGCATTGCTTCTGGTCCTATGTCAAAATCAAATCCTACTGGTTTAATATTGTTAAAGATGTTGAGAAGATTTTGGATACAGTCTTGGAGTTTGATCCTTTAACTTTGGGTCTCTCAGATAAAAAGATAATTGATGCTAATGGGAAGAGGTTTTACAATAGCTAACATTTGCAGCATGAAAAAAATATCCTTTGTTCAAGGATCAGCGATAAGTATCCTTCAATTCAGAATTGGCATAAAATTATTGTGGAATGTGACCTGACTTGTATTATGTGAGCCAAATCGGATACATTCCAAAAGGTATGACACCCCTATCTCAAATATTTAGACTCTGCACTGTCTGACTTCTACAAAGCTTTCCATGAGTCATTTAGTTCTGTCTCTGTTATCCTGTAAGCAAGGATGTGCATCACTGCACCATGTTTTTGAAGGGGTAACCAAGAAGGTAGATGAGGGCAGTGCAGTCGACATTGTCTACGTGGACTTCAGCAAGGCCTTTGACAAAGTACCGCATGGTAGGTTGTTGCATAAGGCTAAATCTCACGGGATCCAGAGTGAGATAGCCAATTGGATACAAAATTGGCTTGACAACAGAAGACAGAGGGTTGTTTTTCAAACTGGAGGCCTGTGACCAGCAGTGTGCCTTAGGGATTAGTACTGGGTCCACTGTTGTTTGTCATTTATGTTAATGATTTGGATGAGAATTTAGGAGGCATAGTTAGTAAGTTGCAGATGACACCAAGATGGTGGCATAGTGGACAGTGAAGGTTATCTAGGATTGCAATGGGATCTTGATCAATTGGGCCAGTGGGCTGATGAGTGGCAAAAGGAATTTAATTTATATAAGTGTGAGGTGATGCATTTTGGTAGATCGAATCGGGGCAGGACCTACTCAGTTAACGGTAAGGCGTTGGAGAGAGCTACAGAACAGAGATCTAGACGTATAGGTTCATAGCTCCTTGAAAGTGGAGTTACAGGTGGACAAAGTGGTGAAGAAGGCATTCAGCATGCTTAATTTTATTGGTCAGATCATTGAATACAGGAGTTGGGACGTCTTGTTGAAGTTGTACAAGACATTAGTAAGGTCACACTTGGAATACTGTGTACGGTTCTGGTCACCTATTATAGAAAGGATGCAGCTTTATAAGACCCTCGTCAGACCCCACTTGGAGTACTGTGCTCAGTTCTGGTCGCCTCATTACAGGAAGGATGTGGAAAAGATTGAAAGGGTGCAGAGGCGATTTACAAGGATGTTGCCTGGATTGAGTGGCATGCCTTATGAGGATAGGCTGAGGGAGCTCCTTGGAGGGACGTGGGATGAGAGGAGACCTAATAGAGGTATATAAGATGTTGAAAGGCATAGATCGGGTGGACTCTCAGAGGCTTTTTCCCAGGGTGAAAATGGCTGCTACGAGAGGACACAGGTTTAGGGTGCTGGGGGGTAGGTACAGGGGAGATGTTAGGGGGAAGTTTTTCACACAAAGGGTGGTGGGCGAGTGGAATCGGCTGCCGTCAGTGGTGGTGGAGGCAAACTCAATAGGGTCTTTTAAGAGACTCCTGGATGAGTACATGGGACTTAATAGGATGGAGGGTTATAGGTAGGCCTAAGTTCGGCACAACTTGTGGGGCCGAAGGGCCTGTTTTGTGCTGTAGTTTTCTATGTTTCTATGTTTTCTATGATATCAATAAACTAGAAAGAGTGCAGAAAAGATTTACTAGGATGCAGGGCGGCACGGTGGCACAGTGATTAGCACTGCTGCCTGACAGCTCCAGGGACCTGGATTCGATTTTTGTCTTGGGTCACTGTCTGTGTGGAGTTTACACATTCTCCCCATGTCTGGGTTTTCTCTGGGTGCTCCGGTTTCCTCCCACAGTCTAAAGATGTGTGGGTTAGATGCATTGGCCATGCTAAATTGTCCCTTAGTGTCCCGGGACGTGTAGGTTAGAGGGGTAAATATATGGAATTATTGGGATAGGCCTAGGTGGGATTGTTGTCGATGCAGACTTGATGGGCTGAATGGCCTCCTTCTGCACTGTAGGGTTTCTATGATTCTATACCTGGACTTGATGGTATGAGTTATAAGGAGAGGCTGGATAGACTGGAACTTTCTTCCCTGGAATGTAGGAGGCTTAGGGGTGATCTTAGAGGTCTATAAAATAATGAGGGACATAGATAACGTAGATAGTCAGCATCTTTTCCCAAAGATAGGGGAGTCTAAAACTAGAGGACATAGGTTCAAGGTAAGAGGGGAGAGATACAAAACGGTCCAGAGGAGCAATATTTTCACACAGGATGGTGAGTGTCTGGAACGAGCTGCCAGAGGCAGTAGTAGAGGCGGGTACAATTTTATCTTTTAAAAAGCATTTAGACAGTTACATGGGTAAGATGGGTATAGAGGGATATGGGCCAAATGCGGGTAATTGGGACTAACTTAGTGGTTAAAAACTGGGCGGCATGGACAAGTTGGGCCAAAGGATCTGTTTCCATGCTGTAAACCTCTGTTATCATGATTTTATCCTGGTATCCCCCATTCTCTAAAATATCCTGTTATTGTTTATACAGTGGGAAGCAGTAAAATCTGAACCAACTATGTTGGTGGTTTCCTGTCTTATTCTGGATGTATATGTGGAAAAATGATTAAGCTGTACGGTACCAGTTTGAGGGTTGGTTGCATTCTCTGTAAAATTGGGAAAAATCTTCAATACAAATACAATTTTTAAATTGTGAATGGCTCGATAGGGCAGTGGAAATATTTCCAGTGATGTGAAGTCCAAAACCCAGGGGCCATGAATACAAACTGTCACTAATAAATCCTATAGGGAATTGAAAGGAAATTTCTTTACCAGACAGTGTATAGAATGAGGAAATTGCTGCAGTATATGAGCATGACAAGCCAACCAGTACGGTGGCATCAATGATTTGATGCTCACGCACAATTATTCACTCTATTACAGGGTGTAAAGTACAAGAGTTGGAAATACAATCCTTTGGCGCACAGGCAGTCAGTCATCTGATGAAACTGTCCATTACTTTGTTCCTATTCTGTGCTACTGCACAAAGACAATCCCCCCCCCCCCCCCCCCCCCCAAATTCCATGCGGATCTCACATCATCATAACAGCATCCATCCTCGGTCAGTTAGTGAGTGTAGGCCACTCCATCCATGTATGGAGCTTTTCCGTTTGTTTCTCTTTGACACTTTTCAGCAGTTTTCCAACTTAAACTGCAGCAAGGTAGTGTATGATTACACTGACACCATAACAGATAGGAGCAGAATTAGGCCACTTGACACATCGAGTCTGCGCTGCCATTCAATCATGGCTGATATTTTTCTCATCTCCATTTTCCTGCCTTTTCCACGAAACCCCTGATCCCGTTAATCAAGAACCTATCTATCTCTGTTTTAAAGACACTCAATGACCTGGCCTCCACAGCCTTTGCAGCAGTGAGTTCCACAGATTCACCACTCTCTGGCTGAAGAAATTCTTTCTTATCTCTGTTTTAAAGGATCGTCCCTTTAGCCTGAGGTTGTGCCCTCTGGTTCTAGTTTTTTCCTACTAGTGGAAACATTCTCTCCATGTGCAGTCTATCCAGGCCTCGCAATATCCTGCAAGTTTCAATAAGATCCCCCCTCATCCTTCTAAACTGAAACGAGTACAGACCCAGAGTCCTCAACCGTTCCTCATACGACAAGCTCTTCATTCTAGGGATCATTCTTGTGAACCTCCTCTAGACCCTTTCCAAGGCCGGCACATCCTTCCTTAGGTACAGGGCCCAAAACTGCTCACAATACTTCAAATGGGGTTTGACCAGAGCTTTAAATAGCCTCAGAAGTACATCCTTGCTATTGTATTCTAGCCCTCTCGACATGAATGCTAACATTGCATTTGCCTTCCTAACTGCCGACTGAACCTACACGTTAACCTTTAGAAAATCTTTAACAAGGACTCCTAAATCCCTTTGTGTTTCTGGTTTCCTTAGCATTTCCCCATTTCGAAAATAGCCTATGCCTCCATTCCTCCTCCCAAAGTGCATAACCTCCCACTTTTCCACATTGTATTCTATCTGCCACTTCTTTGTCCACTCTCCCAACCTGTCCAAGTCCTTCTGCAGCCCCCCTTCTTCAAAACTACCTGTCCCTCTACATAATCTTTGTATCATCTGCAAACTTAGCAACAGTGCCTTCAGTTCCTCCTTCCAAATTGTTAATGTATATTGTGAAAAGACGTGGTCCCAGCACCGATCCCTGAGGCACACCACTAGTTATCGTGAAAAAGACCCCTTTATCCCCACTCTCTTCCTTCTGCCAGTCAGCCAATCCTCTATCCGTGCCAGGATCTTACCCTTAACACCATGGGCACTTAACTTATTTAACAGTCTCCTATGCGGCATCTTGTCAAAGGCCTTTTGGTTCTCCTTCATCTAACTTCCTTGTTACCTCCTCAAAGAACTCTAACAGATTTGTCAGACATGACCTCCCCTTGACAAAGCCATGCTGACTCAGTCCTATTTTATCATGCACTTTCAAGTACTCTGCGATCTCATCTTTAATAATGGACTCAAAAATCTTGCCAATGACTGAAGTCAGGCTAACCGGCCTATAATTTCCCGTCTGCTGCCTCCCTCCCTTCTTAAACAGCGGTGTTACATTAGCTACTTTCCAGTCCCCTGGGACCCTCCCTGCCTCTAGTAATTCCTGAAAGATCACTACCAATGCCTCCACAATTTCCTCAGCTATCTCTTTTAGAATCCTGTGGTGTAGTCCATCGGTCCAGGTGATTAATCCACCTTCAGACCTTTCAGTTTCCCCAGAGCCTTCTCCTTAGTGATGACCACTACACTCACCTGTGTCCCCGACTCTCCTGGAGCTCTGGCATCCCACTGGTGTCTTCCACCGTGAAGACTGATGCAAAGTAACTATTCAGTTCCTCTGCCATTTCTTTGTTTCCTGCTATCACCCTCTGCTCACTTTTAAAGGTTTCCCAATCCTCTGGCTTCCCATTCATCCTCACCGCTTTGTATGTTTTTTGTTTCGCTTTTATGCTGTCCTTGACTTCCCTCGTCGGCCATGAATGTTTTGTCCTCCCCTTAGCATGTTTCCTCCTCCTTGTGATGAATTTCTGTGGTGCCTCCCGAATAACCCCCAAAAACTCCTGCCACATGGAGTAGCTGAGGTGAATATCATAGATGCTATGTAAAGGGAAATGATAAGTGCATGACGGGGAAAAGAACAGAAGAATAGGCTGATAATTAGGCAAAGAGGGGTGTGAGGAAGCTTGCGTGCAGAATACGCACTGGCAAGGATCAGATAGGCTGTTTTATGAATGCAAGCATGTAAATACTAGTACATGTTTTGCTGCTTTGGATTCTAGGGGCACAATTTTAAATGAGGTATTGGACTTCTGCTTCTCTGTGGCCAGCATTTTCATAAAGTTCCTTTGCATGAAGAGTACAGCTCAGGATGCAACAATTCCATGTTCAGGAAGATTGGTTCCTCAGAGCTGTGTGGCTAAGGTCTGCCATCATAGCCCTGAAGCAAGCAGTTCAAGAGCTGGGATTTATTCTCAATTATGAAAAGTCCCAGCAACAATTCAAGCAGGGAACTAATATTCTTGGGACATTATTTCTGATACACCGTTTGGAAGATTCTTGGATCCCACTAAAAGATTATTTAAGAATCAGGATAGTTTCTAACGGCTATGTTTTTCAGTGCTATTTGAACTGATTCTTCTCAGTCAATGGGGTTCCCACAGAGGTGGCATCCTTGGGGATTGAGAAAACAGAGGGAATAACCCATTTAAGCATAGGTTTGCTATAGATGTTAATTAGCAGTTGGATGTAAAATAATTAAACTTAGTTTTTTATTGCAGTCATCCAGGGGCATTGTTAATTGCTACAGGAATGATTTAGATATTTAAGATGGAAGAAATACTCGGTTTTCATCCATCAATCCAGCATGGGGAATCCATGCAGGAGGTGAAGGTCTATGCAGCTGGTTGAAATACTTGTTGGGGTTCCACCAGCAGCTTAGTTGGTTAGGACAAGTTGTCCAGCATGACAGCTATAGAATGAGAAGGTCACAGGTCTATCTTTGGTGTAGAGTAAGCCAATTTCTGTTTGGCCATCAGAGTGCTACAGTAGTCACAAAACCTCTGGAGATAGAAGAAGAATCTGCTAGGATTGTGCTCCTCCAGGTTGAGAATCAAGCCTTCTGGACAGAAATATATCTGGACTTAATTGGAGACCAGGTTCAGGCTTGGCTGTGATGTCATGTATTGGTTAGGTTGGGATTTTAAAAATGTAACCAGGAAGGAGAGAATATTGGCAGTGAAAACAAATCATAAAATACTAGTCAAGATAAAATAGGCTACTTGTTTTTAAGAAGTTTGCATTTTGATTGTAGTCTTATTTTTGTTTGTATATGATTATCGATATTTAAAATTTCACCTTTGTGTGAACTCCCTGTAAATTCGTGCATCCACATTCATAATGGAAATTGCCGATGTAAACTTCTCGCACTGTAATTGTGTTCATAGGAGTTTATAATGCAAGAAAAATAAGACACTAACTTTAAAAGTGGAACTGAGTTGATCTGCATGTCCTGGTGGTCTTATTGCCTGCCCTCTAACTGTGCTTCAGCTGAATACCATACATAATCTTCATTAGAAAGTATTTTTAATATCTATCCCCATCCATACATTTGAAATGTTAAAGACATGTAAATGCAAAATTATGTTCTAGGTGGAAACTGAGTGGAGGAGGTGATCCTTTTCCTGTTCATATCAGTTTTATGTCCATAATCTGCTTATGTGCAGGTTAAAGTTTATTTATTAGTGACAAGTAAGGCTTACATTAACACTGCAATGAAGGTACTGCGAAATTCCCTTAGTCGCCACACTCCGGCGCCTGTTCAGGTCAATGCACCTAACCAGACGTCTTTCAGACTGTGGAGGAAACCGGAGGAAACCCACGCAGACATGAGTAGAATGTGCAAACTCCGCACAGTGACCCAAGCTAGGAATTGAACCGGGTTCGTGGCACTGTGAGGCAGCAGTACTAACCACTGTGCCACCATGCTGCCCAAGGTTAGGTGGATTAGCCATGCTGTATTGCCCCTTAGTGTCCAAAGATGTGTAGATTAGGTGGATTAGCCATGGGAAAGATGGGGGGAGGCGAGCGAATGTGGCCCTGGGTGTTGTGCACTTTTGAAGCCAGTGCACTCTTGATGGGCCGAATGGCCTCCTTCTGCACTGTAGGAATTCTATCAATCCAGGAATAGGAGGTGGGGGATTCATAATCTCTCTATCTTGTTTATTAAGCACTGTATATCTTTATAATTAGACATTGTGCTCATTGCAAACTATTAGTAGATGGTAGATGCTACTGCAGCCTCCAGGGCACAGCAGCATGGAACCCCTTTGCTCCAAAGGCCTAGGGCTAGTTCACATCAAACTAATGAGATGCCACGAGAGCTGATTTTCATCAGGCCAAATGACCATTTTTCTTAATTGTATAAGGGTCCAAAGTGGAATGAGTTTAGGAGATCTCAATCCCAGTGCCCAGCGAGCTGTAGTTCAATAGGAAATGACAACTGACTCGTTGAGTATCATTCCAAAGATAATTTGCCATCTTCAAATATACTTTCATGCCTTTTCTAAAGCAACCATTGCCTCCAAATCCTAAAATGGCTGTGCATGAATTTTTTATAATTTGTTCTCAGGACGTGGACAAGATTGCACTTACTGCCCATCTCTAGAGGTGATGAAACATTAGTGAGCTGCCCTGCATTGCTGCAGTTCTTTTTGTGCAGCAATTCCATTGGCTTCAGCTACCTCAATAATGACCCTGCCTCAATCTTAAAGCCAATAGTGGGATGTTCACTGATAATTGCAGTGCTCCGTACCATTCGTAGCTCCTCGGATACTGAGGCAATTCATGCCTGCACTCAGCAAGACCTGAACAATATTCAGGTTTGGGATGATAAGTGGCAAGTAACATTCCTGCCACACTAGTGCCAGGCAATGACCATCTCCAACAAGAAAGAATCTAACCTTCTCCCCATGATATTCAATGGCGTTACCGTTGCTGAATCCCCCACTACTCATATCCAGGGGGTTACCATTAACCAGAAACTGATCTGAGCCAACCGTATAAAATATTGTGACTACAAGAGCAGGTGAGAGGCTAGGAATTCTGAGGTGAATAACTCACCACCTGACTCCCCCAAATCCTGAACACCATCTACAAAGCACAAGTTAGGAGTATGATGGAATACTCTCCACTTTCTTGGATTAGAGCAGCTCTAACACTTAGCACCATTCAGGACAAAACATGCAGCTTCCCATCCACTACCTTAAAACATTCCCTCCACCACCATGCATAGTAGCAACAATGTGTACCATCTACAAGATGCACTGCAGGAACTCAACAGGGTTTCCTCAATAGCATCTTCTAAACTACTAAATGCTACCACCTAGAGGGTGGCAGATGCACAGAAACGCCACTTACCAGTTTCCTTCCAAGTTGCATGCCATCCTGACTTGCTGCTCCTTCACTGTTGCTAGGTAAAAATCCTGGAACTCCCTGCCAAACAACACCAAGGTTGTATCTATACATCACTCGGACTGCAGCTGCTTTAGAAGGCAGCTCGCCACCATCTTCTCGAGAAATCGGGGATTTAAAAATAAACGCTGGCCTTGCTAGCGATACCCTCATCCCATGAGCAAATGTAAACAAAAGATGGAGAATTCCAGGATTTTGACCTGGAAATTATGAAGGAATGGCTGGGATATTTGTCCAATGTTGTACTGAGAAATAGAAAGCAGGAATCTACATTCCTGTGCTTTGGGGGGAGATGTTACAATTGGACTCGTAGCCCCAGCCGTGCCTGGGAATGGTTTTGGGAAGCAACCAATATTTCTTCTCGTGCTGTCTGTGACTTTTAATAGTAAATTGCATCCCTCGATTTCAAAAGAGGGACATTGTTGCGTTTTGGCTGTGATGCCTCCCATCATTAAATATCTGGGGTGATCTATTTAGAATCACCCCAACCTCTGAGGTGTCAATATATTTCTACCGTAAAATTATCCAGCCACATTAGGACAGAGGAACAGAAAAATTTAGAGTTTAAAAAAAAAACCCACTGATCTGTTGTTATCTTCACAGGCACACAGCAACCGGTGAACCTCGTGGCCCAAAGCTTTTCAGCTGTATCCATTAACTCGCCAACCAGTGTGATGCCTCCACGACCTCCAGGAGCGTCTCCTATGATGGCTGGCAGTGTGCCAGTGGGCATGGGGGTGCCGAACATGATGGCGACTGGTGCCATAGGGATGAATCCTATGGGTATACCTCAGAGTGGTGTGATGAACCAAGGAATGATGGGAATGAACATGGGAATGGCTCCAGCTGGCATGGCCATGACAGGTTCCATGGGGATGGGTGTTCCTGCCATGGGTCTCAATACCAGTATGACGCCTGCAATGGTGCAATCCAAGCAAGATGCCTTTGCCAATTTTGCCAACTTTAGTAAATGAAAAGGTTGGAAAGACTCCATTAATTAGATGAAGGTGTGAAGGCTGCACAAAATAGTACTTGAAACATGTGAAGATAGGTTGTCTTAAATTTTTATAGCTATAAAGAACAAGTTTTGTGAAGAATATGGCATATTTTGTATTGGGGAGAAATCTGGTAATTGGCAAGATCTGTGCTATTGAATGTGTATGTCTGTTTCCTAACACAGGTTCTTCAAGTAAAATCCCTTTCATTGGCATCTTGTTTGTGAGATACACCTGAAAGCCTTTTTAAATGTTGATGAATTTTAACTCTTCTGAAATCACAGGGCAGGGAGGATTACATGGGTTGGGAAAAGCAGTTCATATCAAAAATAATTTTTGTACCTATCTTAATGGCCTTTAAGTCAGGATCCCGAGAAAATCATTAAAATCCAGAGTATAAAAATTAAAATTTTGTTCTTCTTTACTTCTTTACCTGGACACAATCAGTCTTTCCAGCAGTGTGATAATCAGCTTGTGTATATATCCTTTATGTAACAAATGAATGCAAAACTATTAAAAGGTCTACTTCAAGGTACCAAAAAACAAACCTGATTACTGGAATGTAAATAGTTTGGTGGTATGTTCCAGTCTTAATAGAGGAAATTAAATTCTTTCTATCATGAAAATGTCTTTATTAATAATTAATAAATGGTGGTAGTTGCAGCTTTTATTTTTCAATTTCCCTCGATTCCCCCTTTCTTTTAATATTCACTGTCTAATGCTGAAATACAAATATCAGCTACGTATTCCCTTTGCAGTTGTGGGACTTCATGATTTGAGGTAAAGGAATGGGAAGGGCATCTCGCATTGGTAATAGGTGAGTGCACAGGTCACCGGTCACCTTAATCCACCTATTTTCTACACTCACTCGCCTGCACAGGTACAGGTGTGTTTTTTTTTCTTTCCCCCTCAGCCGAGTGAACCCTGCAAGTGTGCAATACCCAAAACATTCCTCTGCTCTTCACAGAAACTAGCATTAACGCTACACTTGCCCTGGTTTCCGAGGTGGTGCGGGTGAAGAGTTTTCCATTTCTTCCAAAAATGTGTACGCTGTCATTCTTTTTTTTTTCTCTCTGGTTTTTGAACCTTTTTTGCCTTGGTGACTGGTGAATCATGACACTGTTCTGTAACGTTAAAGCCATGTTATCTGCTTGTTGGATGGGAACTTCACTAAGGGACACACTGCTAGTGATGCAAAAGTCAAGCCCTACACCTACAGTGAATCTTTTTTCTTCTCCCCAACAAGCCAGAGAGGGAAAAAAATGTGTTTCACTTGTACTCATGACCTGTTATGTATTACAGCAAACTATTCATTAAAATCTGTTACTTAAAAATCACCTTTTGTGCTCATTATCTGACTTTGTATTGTGACTTTGGGAAAAAAAACCTTTGTGGAAGTAAATTTTTTAATGAATAATTCACATTGCCTTAATGACTTTGCATTTGTCCCTTTTCCAACAAAAGGCTTTCACCACTCAAAGTTTAAAGAGGGAAGATGCCTTGACCTAGTCTAAACCTTGCCAATTCTCCCATTTACAACATTTATAATTAGACACATTATTGTACTTCAAGTATAGTGTAATGAAAAGTGATTTGTTTCCTAAATAAGAAATGAGAGTGTGTAATTAGCAGTCTGCACTTTTTAATCATTCAGCAATTCTGTTTGAATTGGAATCAAAGAATAAAAAGCTTTCACGTATAGTTACATCAAAATAATCAATGCACGCTTCAGTAGTCTTAAAGCTGTCAGTTGTTTTTTTCCCCCTTGTAGTCTCCTAAATGGTTTCCTTGTAAAAGATAATATTTCATGTTGATTGAGGTAGGGTTAAAAATAGCACTAACTCAGGAGGTTTGATTCATATAGACAATTCCACGGGAAGAGTGAAGCTTTTTGCTGGAATTCTCCCATTCCCATGTTTAATGTGTTTAATTCTGTTCTAGCTACAAAGGTTTCTCCGGTAATATTCTTATCCTGAGCATTTCAATGAAAAGTGCCAGTGAGTATGAAAAATTAATATTGCTCCCCCACGTGCCACTGGAATTTCAGTAGAATGGAAAAGTGGACATGTGAAGTTTTTGTGCTCTACCTAATAGAATTTGGGGAGGGGGAGAGGAGGAGAATGGAGAAGCACCACCCAAATTCTGACACAGTTCGATTGTGTTTGGAGTATTTTGATTTGTGGTGATATGTTAAAACAAGACTACTGAAGATTTTTGCAAAAATAAAATAAAGTGAAATAAAAGCCCCAAAGCATAAGGGAAATATCTGTCTCGAGAAACCATTGCATAAGATTGCTAGTATGATTTTGATTTCCCTTAGTGTACTAATACCAAATAAAATGTAAAGGATCTAAATAACTGGGCAAACTAAGTTTTCTTGTTTTGCATGACCATCCCTGCCCCACCCCCCAAAAAAAACAAAGGCAGTTTAACTTTCCTCAATGTTTTGTTACTAAAATCAAATATACCATTTTTACACACATGTTCATACGGTTAATGATTTTTATACTAGTTTTTAAAATGTAATTACTTCTACGGTTTTCATTTAATTGTAATTTAACAAAACATTTCTACTTAATCCTATCAGCAGACGTATTGTAACTGACTGTATTTTATACATATCTCTCCTTTTCATATAGATAAATCGCATAGAATCCTCAACATGTGAATAGAATCCAAATGTATCAATTTTACAAGTGACTGAAAATCAAAAGTATTATTTAGAGTCGTGATGTTTAACCATTGACATGTTGCATCTAAACCACACCTGGTTCCCTCTTCAGGGATTAGGACTTTTGCCCTCAAAGGCCTATGAGACCATGTTCTGGTCAAGTTTTAGATATCTTGTGATGAGCCAAAGCTGCTCTTGCACCCCAAGTATTCTGGGGACACATGAGAAATTTTGACAGATTGTCTCTCCCTCTCGCAACCCTTGTCTGTCTAATTACAACTCTGAATTATCGTTGTTTCATACCATGGTCCTTCACCTTATAAATTTGTTGAATAAGACCTGACTTTTGTCTGCTGATCTTTACTTGACCCAATTCTTTAATCTGATCGACAAGGATAACGTGCAGAAAATATTATATTTCTAAATGGAAAAGGCATTAAAGCTGAATTTTATCTCTGAAAACTTGCAGAATAAAAGTGTTGTGGTATGAAGATAATAGATTTTAACAACAGAAGGAGAGTCCCTCCCTGGGCAGCACGGTTCCTTCAGCATACTACTTTGTGTTACTCAAAATACTGGACTTCACAAACCAATATTAAAAAACTGAAACAAAACTTTAAGAACATAAGTGTTGGAAATGTACTTTATTGGACAGGAATTATCCAAAGTTCAGAATCTTCACCCAAGGTGTAAAATGACTTGCTGTGCATTTACATTCCATTAGCCTGTTAATTTTATCTAAGGAATAGATTCGAAAGCTACAAAGTGCATTTTATTGATTTTTTTTTTTTCCTCCCCTCTCCCTCCAACTCCTCTCATTGCCAATTTCTCAGAGTTCTTGATGCTCTTCTCCAAAATGCAAATTGCACATCAAGATCCTTTTGAAATATTTTAGCCAGGAGAAATATTGAGGAAATGTTCATCACATTTTACTACTTGACATTTAGTTGGGCCACAGTGGCTGAGAAATGAGATTTTAAACATCCCTGCCATGCAGCACAAAGCTCAGCAATCAACCAGCTCTTAAATCGGTTGCTATAATAGGCACGATACTCAGAGACAGATATGGAGTGGACTGGTTACATTTATCATCTGGTACCCCTGCAGCTGGCAACCTAATGAACATGCACCTGCTCAAAAAGGAGCAAGGTCATTAATAATCTAGTACCTATAGGAAAATATCTTTGTCAGCCATTTCTGGGAATTAGAGTTAACATAGTGTAAATCATCACTGTCAAATTGAAGTCATGAATTAGTCGAGGACAGATTATATGTTTCTGTTTATTGACTATGCAGAAAAACACTTTCCCTCCCATTCCTGCACTTCCTCTATTGCCAGCATTTGTACAGTCCCAATGTGTTCCAGCACACCCCCCACCTACAATAGCTGTATTAAGCTGTAGCACCCTTCAGTACCTGGCCTCCCCTCTCCAGTACTGTCACATTCATCTGTAACTATCCCCACCCTTGGTACCTAACTACACCACTGATATATCAAGTTGCAACTTCCCAATATCTATCACCCATCCAGGTTTATCAAGAACTGCATGTGGACACAACTTGACCACCGCCTTATCCTCCAGGGTATCTGGACCCCCTGCACTAACCTAATGAGCTGTAGCACTCCTATTCCTGACTCAGTGATGGTATCTACATAGTACTGTTATCACATTGTTTATTTTGTGCACTGAAACCAAAATATTACAGAAAAACATGCAATTGTGCCAGAATCCTTTTGTGACTAGAAACAGACATTAGTAGTCACCTTTGTCGCTCCTACCACAAATAGCTGTTAACACTACTACAGCCAGCTGTTCCCTATTCAAATTGCTGTCTTTGGGCCAGAATGTTGTTTTACTGCTGACTATTTTCACAGGCTAAAGTGGACAAAGTGGTTTGTAAATTTCACATATCCACTATACAAAAATCCTAGGGACAACACATTAAGAGCACGACTGTTAAGAGTTGGACATTACTGTATTATGTGTGAGGGAGCTGTTACCCTAGAAATAAGGACACTCCATAACTCAGCTTTGAGTCTGCCTCAGTACCAAAAGGCTGCAGAATCTTGCATGCTTTCAGAGGTACATTAGTGCAAGAGTGACCCAATTAGTTAAATAAGTAATCGAATATCAAGAGGGAAATGTCATATTCCATTTAAATTAAGAACCACTGAAATGCTATTAAAAGCTGTACTTAGTACATTAAGGTTATGATTTGCATAGCAATAGCATTTCAGATTTTAATGCAATGCTTATGATTTTTGGTGCTGGAGGATGCTGCAAAGGCTCAATGTGGATCTGTCATTTTTTTCTGTTTCAAGGAAAATTAGTTTGTCCCACATAGATGAAACTTCAAATCAATCTGGTAATCAGATGTGTGCGCATCTGAATTAGTTGATGGATGTTTTCAGCATATGCAGTTTTTTAATCTCTCTGAAAGGATCATACCGGCCAAGAGTTAGAAAGTATCTTTCCAGGTAGGAGTGATGAGAGACTTGGGGTGGTTAGTTTCCAGTGTAGTAAACCTCATTTGATAATTAGGATATTCAAATACGTGAGTTTGGCTTTGTACTGAAGATCTGTCCCTCAATCTTAGAATGATACAATGCAAGCTGCCATTCAGTCCATCATGCCTGTGCTGGCTGTTCCGTTAGTCCCATTCCCCTGCTCGCTCTCACCCTGCTAATTACCTATTGAAATTTAGCATCACATTTCCTTCCATGACCTTTTGAAGACTGTCCTAATCATAATTTACATTTAAAAAATCTCCAGTTCTTTTGCTAATTTAAATTTGGGCCTTGGATTGCTCTAGAGAGAGTATGTACTCAGTGGGCCAAATGGGCACCTTCTGTGCCACAATAACTGACTGGCTACCAACCCTCCTGCCAATGGAAAGTTTTCCTTTAACCACCTCTGCTAAATCTATTACAAACTAACTATGGTCGGAGATCAATCTCAGATTCTTGACAGACCTGAAGTCCCTCAATCCTGATATTCCACTAAATCTATTCTTTGCATTCATGTGGTGGCCCCAAATCGAAGACTTTCTATGTGAGGACTAATCAGTTTGGCCTGTTTTTGTGTTCTGTCCATATAAAGTCAAAGATCCTAAGTTAACTTAAAAGCCTTCTCAGCTTGTCCTACTGCAATTTTAACCTGTTTTGGCTCTACAAATATTCTCTCCTTTGAAAATCTGCAGCCATACATCCTTGTTAGAGTGCATAAATGTTTGGGTCATTATTAAAAACTCCTTCACTGTTAAGTATTTTAATTCTCAAGAGATGAAAGACATCAGCAATTCTGCATTTCTTGCCCAGTCCATGAAGCAGATTAGGGATCCAGTCACTCCATACATGACAATCTGGTGTGAGCCCACAAACTATGAAATTAATATCACCCCTCGTATCAGATAAGGCAGTGAATGTGGCAACTGAGTTCAATGGCAGTAATATCACAGCTGTCTGTACTTGGCTTTGCCATACATGCACTTCCAGGGGAGGATACTGGATAACCCCCACAAAAAATAGTCTTCCAACTAGTGCCTTATTGCTGCACAGTGCCCTTGTTCAGCAAAGGAAACTGAACACACACAATACCACTGCAGCTCAAACCCGATTGCAGGATGCTGGGACAGTCTTTGAATCCCTCCTGACTTTGGCACTGAGTTAGACTACTTTGTAGCAGGCAACAGGCACTGATATCACTCTTTATACGTCTAACAATCAAGAAACATTTTCTTGTGACAAGTTTCCTCAGCTTCTGGTTGAAACTTCTGACCAATAACAGAATGAAACAAAGAACAGGAAATCTCATCCACATTAATGCTGAAAAAAATGCTATCAAAGATTTTTGTTTTGTGCTCAACAGGAATCTCAAAGGGGAAGAACAATTTATACTGCTCGAGAAGAGGATATAACTTATTAACCCCCTTTGAAATTTGGTATTCTTGTGAATCCATTTCAACAGTGTGTCTTTTTTACAGCAATAGTTACAGTTCTGTACTACCAAGTGACTCTATGCTTTTTCCTTGGACCTTTTAAGATAACCCCATTTTTAAAGGTTTTGAAATGAAACACATACTGGAGTACAACAATTAGAGATGGTGAACTGCAAACTCAATCCAGTCACAAGGGCAATTTAATATTAAGAAAACAACCAGACCAATGCAGCAGCTGCCAGCAAAAACAGAAAAATGTTTTGTCAGGACACTTAGGTAATAATCAACTACCAAACTGAACTTATCCAAAATCCATTTAGAAGATTTCATTTTATTCTCTCTAAACAGGCAGATTTCCAAGCAGTTGACGTTTGTGCAGAACAAATGATGTGTTTACTGCCTCTAGTCTACTTGGTTGGTCTAATACTCCACAAAGGCCTAATGGGCTGAGGTACTGGAGTGGTTGGCAGATGGTCCTCAATCGCTCTGTATTCATCACTGCATTAAACTGATCAGCAAGATATTCTCTCCTCGGATGAAGAGTTGTTTCACATGTCTTTGGGAAACCTGCTGATAATCCACCCTGGGTCGGGCTTTTTTCCGTTTCTGCTTCTCTCCCGTTGGGGTCCTGAGCCCCAAACTCGTTTGTTTGATGTTTCTCTTTGATTGATCAAGATCCACCACATCACTCTGGGCAGTCAGCTTTAAGGTCTCAGAGGTTACCTCTGCAGGTTCTGTCTTAGGCATGCAACTCAGATTTTTGCTGTCCCCCAGTCCACTTTTAGCACCCTCAAAGCTCTTGGATAGACAGCCCGTTTGTTCCACAATTGTGGCATCTGGTTCCACATCTGTGGATCGATCTTGGAGCTTAAGCCGGTCAAAAAGCTGCATTTAAAAACAAATACAGTGAATACTATATACTCTTATATAGAGCCAGGTTATAAACGAGATATAGCACAAGTTAAATACACAAAACCTCCCTCCACATTTCCCATCAAACTGACCATTCTGGGTCAGGTACAGCAGTTTAGATACAGAGCAAAGCTCCCTCTACACTGTCTGATCAAACATTTCCCCGTCAGCTAAACACAGGTTAAATATATAAAAAATACGTCTCCACCCTTCCAAGGAATGAGCCCCAGCACATACCATACCAAATCAGAGCTTTAATGTAGTCAGAATTCTTATTTCATGCTGAAATTGCAGTACAAGGAATGAAGACCTGAAATATCAAAACTCTGTTGACCTCTCTTCAGATGCTGCCTAACCTGCTGAGCATTTCCAGCATTTTGGATTAGTGTAATTATCCTCCTCCATGCATTTATTTAGCTTTCCCTTAAATAGCATCATTGGGCGGAAGGAATGAGATCTTTCAGGGTTCCCACTACTGATCATTGTATAATGCCTCCACTTAGAGGGTGACAACAGCATTGGAGTCAGTATCTTGGGAAGGGGAGAGGAAAGAGATTTGGAGCAAAAGGTCTTAAGGATTTTTTCCATAAGGCACAATGATGAGGCCTTGACTTACTCTGCTAACGGTTAATGCTGGTTCATTGTAAAAGGCTTTTCCAAGGATGGGTTTCCTGAAGGTTTCATCCACATCAACAAGTGCCTGAAATAATGGTGAAGAAATTAATAAGAAGTTAACACAGTGAGTGTGCAGCATCTCACACATTTGGGCATTTGCCAAAACCCTGGAGCACAAGAAAGCAGTGAAATCACACACATTTTGCTGAACTGACGCTAGGGACCGGGGATATATGAACCACAATGGTATTACAGTCAGTTACACATTGAGACAAAGAGGTTTCTTATTCTCATCAATATGAGTGGATAATATAACTTAAGGCAACATTCACAAGGCAAAAGACAAGGAAGACCATTCAGTCCATCCTGTGCCATTGCTACCGAAGGGCCTGACAGTACTAACCACCACCCCCACTCTCACAAAGCATCTTTCCAAGAGTCTGTGCTGGTGGTGTTCATTTCTTGTGAAAAGAAGAACAAGTTCAGTTCTAAATCTGTCTTTCACTGGACTGAAACCCTATCCCCCGTTCTACTTGTCACCTCTTCGTAACCTCCTTTAACTGGTGAAAAGCCCAGGTTGCTTCAGATTGATCTGATGCTGGGATCAGCCTTGTGACTTCTCTAAACTACTGGTCCTAATTTGATGCATTTAAAAGGTTGGGTGAAGACCAGACTGCGCTCTGCCACGTAGACTCTCCATTAAAACAGACTGACAACACCGACTGTTGAAAAATGGCCATTTGGGTGAGGAAGGCTGGAGAAAGCCTGTGGAACATAGGTACTGGCAACTTTAGAGAGAGAGAAAACAGAAAGGGGATGAGTGAGATGGGGAGATAAATGTGAAAATGATGGCTTTGACTCAATCTGTGTGAGGTGCAGTGAGAAGGTATTTGCTTACAGCATTCATTACCATGTTCCAGAACTTGTCAAACGTCACTAAGAATCCTGAGCAGACGCCCCGCAGTCCCTTGAAAGTCCGAATGTGGACGTTGATTTTTATCCTGTCCTGAATACAGCGATACAATTCACCCAAAGGGCTGCCTTCATGAACTGCACAAAATAAAACATTCCCAGTTATATCAATACAACAAACAGTGTAGCAAAAAATAAAAAGACTGCAATATTGTTTGCTACCATTGGAGGTCACCAGAGCTACATTTGTTTCCACTGGAGCACCAGCCTTTAATACAGTGAGAATACCTCCCTCCACTATTGTTCTTGCTAGTTGAGCCATGCAGATCACAAAGGCCTTGCCTGAATTCAATCCAGTTACATCTACAGTCTTTCGGGGGAGAAGCTGTTCTTGAGAATTCCACCATTTGCCTGATAAGGACAAATACTCATCTGGAAACCATAATTGATTGATGTTAGCAGGTTGCCTCTGGCAACCAGCATACATACAGTTAAGTAACCTTTTGATAGCTAAGTGGATGAGTTGATCACAATCATGAATAACAATGAAAACATTTCTCAGTGTGTGCTGGTATAGAAAATAATCTGGAATGGTGGACTATTTGCACGGCATTATTTGGGATATTTTACAAGGTCCATAACGTTAAGACTGTCAAAAGAATGGATTTGGATTAACTAATTTTGCACTGGGAATAAAGCTAATAGAGGAGAGATAGAGATGAAATGTTACAGCCCTTTTTGGGAGAAGATAGAGAAGAAAAGACAAAAGATTTAAAAGGAATATGTTAAGATCAGAATGAAGTAGTATTTGCACAGCACATCCTCAGGTCATATCAAAGTAGAACACAGCCAATAATGCCCTTTCAAAGGGTAGTCACTGTTGTTTTGCAGGGGAACACAAGATCCAACTGACAGCAATGACATAAACCATCAGATCAGCTGCTTTTGGTGGTGTTTTAGAGATGACCAGAACTTGCTGTCATTTGAAAAAAAACAACGCTGGTATATTTGATGTCCAAGACCTCAGCTGAAAGATATCACCTCTAACTGGAAAATTCCTTCATAGAACTGAAGTATCTGCCTTGATTATTTACAAGCTTCTGATTCAGAAGCAAAACTGCTTCCAACTGAACTATGATGGCACGCAATAACAGGATCCAGAAGTCTAAAGACCATAATTTATATTAGGTCCTTAAAAATGAAGTGATAGGAATAAACAGTTGGCATAAATTATTAAAAACAAGCATGCTCTCTCCTGCCCTGCTACATGCATACCTCTTGTTGACCAATAGCGAAGCAGCCCTGACGGCGGTCATGGAGGTGTCCATGGCCCACACCATACTGCTCTCCTGGCTGGAGGAGGCGAGCTGCTCCTATGGGGAAACAAAGAGCAAAAGTCAGGGCTTGGAGATCAAAGCTCTCTCTCTCTCTGACACACACACAGCTCTCTCACACAGTTTCAGGCCCTAGCAGAGCAAAGCACTAAGTGCTGATCACCATTGGTCTGAATTAATTCTCAGTTAATAACATTTACTCCACTCCCATCCATTGGAGGAAAGTTAAGAATTCCCTGGGACTGCCCCAATCCTTAGCCAAGTGGTTGTTTTGATTTTTTCCCCCTTTATTCTTTCATGGGATGTCCTTAATTGACCATGAACTGAGGGGGTAATTAAGAGTCAACCACATTGCTGTGGTTCTAGTGTCACATGTAGGTCAGATTGGGTAAGGATGGCAGATTTCCTTTGCATTAGTGAACCAGATAGGTTTTACAATAATCAACGGTGATCACCATTGCTGAGGCTGGCTTTATGTTCCAGATGTATTGATTGTATTTAAATTTTTAAATGAGGATGGCATGGTGGCACAGTGGTTAGCACTGCTGCCTCATAGCTCGAGGGACCCGGGTTCAATTCTGTCATCGGGTGACTATCTGTGCGGAGTTTGCATGTTGTCCTGTGTCTGCGTGGGTTTCCTCCGGCTACTCCAGTTTCCTCCCACAGTCCAAGATGTGCAGGTCAGGTGGATTGGCCACGATAAATTGCCCCTTAATTTCTTGATGTATAGGTTAGATGGATTAGCCATGGTAAATGTGTGTGGTTACAGGGATAGGGCAGGGAGATGGGACTGGATAAGATACTGGGTCAGAGAGTCGGTGCGGACTTGATGGGCCAAATGGCCTCTTCTGCACTGTAGGGATTCTATAATTCTATAAATTCCACCAGCTGCCATGGTGGGATTTGAACCCATGTCCTCAGCATAGGTCCCAGGATTTTTAGTCCAGTGAAAACACCACTGACACCCTGAGCGTCTCTGGAGGTTAAGCCTGAGTCGAATCAAGTCCTCACCCAAAATCCACACAAACTATTAATTATGACAAGGACTGGGAGGCCTGGCAGTTCACCATAACCCCTTAACTAACGGCAACTTCAGGCTAAATTCACTAAATTCAGCACAGATTTGAGAGGTAGTGGGGTAGCACAGAGGAAGGAGAAGAAATCAAACCAGTAAAATCTCTGCTGGTGGGGCTCAGTAGCACGAATAGAGAAGAGACACTTAGTAAGTTTTAAGGGTCAATCTGCAGGTTTATTCATTGTGTAACGAATCAGGATTGTAACTGGAGCTTTGTTCTGCCACCAAAAATATCAGGGCCACAAATTTTGATTTGAAAGTCACATCAATAAGAGCTGTGCAGGAATACAGCAGTGATAAATTATGAGTAATGTGCAGTGAGCATCACTGGGCAAAAAGGCTGATGATTCCTACAGCAAACTGTAGGAATCATTCATGTCGAGAGGGCTAGAATACAAGAGCAGGTATGTACTTCTGAGGCTGCATTAGGCCCTGGTCAGACCCCATTTGGATTACTGTGAGCAGTTTTGGGCCCCTTTAAAACAGAGATGAGAAACAATTTCTTCAGCCAGAGAGTGGTGAATCTGTGGAATTCTTTGCTGCAGAAGGCTGTGGAGGCCAGGTCACTGACTGCCTTTAAGACAGAGATAGATAGGTTCTTGATTAATAAAGGGATCAGGGGTTATGGAGAAAAGGCAGGAGAATGGGGGATGAGAAAAATATCAGCCATGATTGAATGGCGGAGCAGACGCGATGGGCCGAGTGATCTAATTCTGCTCCTGTGTCTTATGGTCTAAACTAGGCATCAATCTGCTAAATAACTCATGGTGTCAACATTGTTTTACAGGATTTTATTATATCAATATTAATGCATCAGAATCCACCGACCCTCATTAGGATTTGAAGTAGCTAATATAAAAAGAGTGCATTTAGTTTTTTTTTTACTGTAGTACAGGGTACATTCCGGATTATTAACAATTGGTATTAACGTAGCACCTTTAGCATAATAAAACATTGCACAGAGGTGGAGAGGTTAGGGTGGGTATTCAGAGTTTGGGACGTCGGCACAGCCCCCAATACTGGAGCAATCAAAATCGGAGGATGTTCAAGAAGCCAGAATTAGAGGGCAGATATCTCGGAGGATGGTGGGACTGGAGGACAAGAGAGATAGGGAGGAGCAAGGTCATGGAGGGATTTGAAAACAAGAATTAGAATTTAAAACTGAGTGTTCTTAACTGGGAACCAATGCAGCCAAGCAATGGGCAAACAGGATTTGGTGAGAGTTAGCAGATGGACATCAGATAACCTCAGGTTTCTGGGGCGTAGAATATGGAAGACCGGCCAGGAGTGCTTTAGTATGGAGATATAGAACAAAGAACAAAGAACAATACAGCACAGGAACAGGCCCTTCGGCCCTCCAAGCCCGCGCCGCTCCCCGGTCCAGGATTGAATCCTGAATCCAGGATCCCCGCCCAATTTTCCAGCCTATCTACATACCAATATCCTATCCACCGAGCTGTCCCTCACAGCTACGATGCTTTGTTCATTACAACCTATTAACTCACCCCCACCCCCCCATTCCAGACCATGTGATCTCCAGGGAGAGGCGGAAACCCAGAGTGAAAAACCCCAGGGCCAATATGGGGAAAGAAAATCTGGGAAATTCCTCTCCGACCCCCTGAGGCGATCGAAACGAGTCCAGGAGATCACAATGGCCCTGATCGGAAAATGCTTCCCAACTCTAGTCATTTCCACTTCCACGAACACCATATGAATTCCCTGCCCCCGAGACAGGTTCCCAACTATCCGCAGTCTCGCTCTGTACTGGCACCAGCAAGATGATCATAGAATGAAGCCTTGAAACGGGAAACAAGGAACAATTAGCCCGCGCCGCTCCCTGATCCAAACTAGACCACTCTTTTGTATCCCTCCATTCCCACTCCGTTCATATAGCTGTCTAGATAAGTCTTAAACGTTCCCAGTGTGTCCGCCTCCACCACCTTGCCCGGCAACACATTCCAGGCCCCCACGACCCTCTGTGTAAAATATGTCCTTCTGATATCTGTGTTAAACCTCCCCCCCTTCACCTTGAACCTATGACCCCTCGTGAACGTCACCACCGACCCGGGGAAAAGCTTCCCACCGTTCACCCTATCTATGCCTTTCATAATTTTATACACCTCTATTAAGTCTCCCCTCATCCTCCGTCTTTCCAAGGAGAACAACCCCAGTTTCCCCAATCTCTCCTCACAACCAAGCCCCTCCATACCAGGCAACATCCTGGTAAACCTCCTCTGTACTCTCTCCAAAGCCTCCACGTCCTTCTGGTAGTGTGGCGACCAGAACTGGACGCAGTATTCCAAATGCGGCCGAACCAACGTTCTATACATCTGCAACATCAGACCCCAACTCTTATACTCTATGCCCCGTCCTATAAAGGCAAGCATGCCATATGCCTTCTTCACCACCTTCTCCACCTGTGACGTCACCTTCAAAGATCTGTGGACTTGCACACCCAGGTCCCTCTGCGTCTCTACACCCTTTATGGTTCTTCCATTTATCGTGTAGCTCCTCCCTACATTATTCCCACCAAAATGCATCACTTCGCATTTATCAGGATTGAACTCCATCTGCCATTTCCTTGCCCAAATTTCCAGCCTATCTATATCCTTCTGTAGCCTCTGACAATGTTCCTCACTATCTGCAAGTCCTGCCAGTTTTGTGTCGTCCGCAAACTTACTGATCACCCCAGTTACTCCTTCTTCCAGATCATTTATATAAATCACAAACAGCAGAGGTCCCAATACAGAGCCCTGCGGTACACCACTTGGGCGGCACGGTAGCACAGTGGTTAGCACTGCTGCTTCACAGCTCCAGGGTCCCGGGTTCGATTCCCGGCTCGGGTCACTGTCTGTGTGGAGTTTGCACATTCTCCTCGTGTCTGCGTGGGTTTCCTCCGGGTGCTCCGGTTTCCTCCCACAGTCCAAAGATGTGCGGGTTAGGTTGATTGGCCAGGTTAAAAATTGCCCCTTAGAGTCCTGGGATGTGTAGGTTAGAGGGATTAGCGGGTAAATATGTGGGGGTAGGGCCTGGGCGGGATTGTGGTCGGTGCAGACTCGATGGACCGAATGGCCTCCTTCTGCACTGTAGGGTTTCTATGATTTCTATGACCACTAGTCACAGGCCTCCAGCCGGAAAAAGACCCTTCCACTACCACCCTCTGTCTTCTATGCCCAAGCCAGTTCTCCACCCATCTAGCCACCTCCCCCTTTATCCCATGAGATCCAACCTTTTTCACTAGCCTACCATGAGGGACTTTGTCAAACGCTTTACTAAAGTCCATATAGACAACATCCACGGCCCTTCCTTCGTCAACCATTTTGGTCACTTCTTCAAAAAACACCACCAGGTTAGTGAGGCATGACCTCCCTCTCACAAAACCATGTTGACTATCGTTAATGAGTTTATTCCTTTCTAAATGCGCATACATCCTATCTCTAAGAATCTTCTCCAACAACTTCCCCACCACGGACGTCAAGCTCACCGGCCTATAATTACCCGGGTTATCCTTCCTACCCTTCTTAAATAACGGGACCACATTGGCTATCCTCCAATCCTCTGGGACCTCACCTGTGTCCAGTGACGAGACAAAGATTTGCGTCAGAGGCCCAACGATTTCACCTCTCGTCTCCCTGAGCAGCCTTGGATAGATTCCATCAGGCCCTGGGTATTTGTCAGTCTTTATATTCCTCTAACAAACCTAACACTTCCTCCTTTGTAATGGAGATTTTCTCCAACGGTTCAACACTCCCCTCCGAGACACTCCCTGTCAACACATCCCTCTCCTTTGTGAATACCGGCGCAAAGTATTCATTTAGGATCTCCCCTACTTCTTTGGGCTCCAAGCATAAGTCCCCACTTTTGTCCCTGAGAGGTCCGATTTTTTCCCTAACAACCCTTTTGTTCCTAACGTATGAATAAAATGCCTTGGGATTCTCCTTAATCCTGTCTGCCAAGAACATTTCGTGACCCCTTTTTGCTCTTCTAATTCCCCGTTTGAGTATTTTCCTACTTTCATTGTACTCCTCCAGAGCTCCCTCCGTTTTTAGCTGCCTGGACCTGATGTACGCCTCTCTTTTCCTTTTGACCAGTCCCTCAATTTCCCTGGTTATCCACGGTTCTCTAATCCTACCCTTCCTATCCTTTTTTACAGGCACATGCTTGTCCTGTAGCCCTAACAACCGTTCCTTAAAAGACTGCCACATACCAGATGTGGATTTACCCTCAAACAGCCTCTCCCAATCAAGAGCTGCCAATTTCTGCCTGATCCCAATAAAGTTAGCCTTCCCCCAATCCAACACCTTACCCTTGGGACACCACTCATCCTTTTCCATCACTATCCTAAAGCTAACAGAATTGTGGTCACTATTTGCCACATGTTCCCCAACCAAAACTTTGAAGACCTGACCGGGCTCATTCCCCAGTACCAGGTCCAGTATAGCCCCCTCTCTAGTTGGGCTGTCCACATATTGTTCCAACGAACCCTCCTGTACACATTTTACAAATTCCTCCCCATCCAGAGTCCCTGCCCTCAGCGATTTCCAGTCTATACCAAGGAAATTGAAGTCTCCCACTACAACAACCCTATATTTCCTGCACCTATCCAGTATCTCCTGACATATCCACTCTTCCACTTCCCTTGGGCTGTTGGGGGGCCTGTAGTACACCCCCAACATAGTGACTGCGCCTTTCCTGTTTCTAAGCTCCACCCAGAGTGACTCGCTACACGACTCCTCCAAATTGTCCTCCCTCTGCACCGCTGTAATATGCTCTCCAACCAATACCGCTACTCCCCCACCTCTTTTGGCCCCTCCTCTGTCTCGCCTAAAACACTTGTACCCTGGAATATTCAGCTGCCAGTCCTGTCCCTCTTTCAACCAAGTCTCTGTCACCGCAACCACATCCAAATTCCTCGTGCGCATTAAGGCCCCAAGTTCGTCTGTTTTACCTGCTACGCTCCTTGCATTGAAGTATAAGCACTCCAGACCCCCAGGCTCAGTGAGGTCGTCCTCCCCCAGAGTGCTCTTCTTCTTTGCCAGCCTTGTCCCAGCCCCAAGCTCGTCCCCAGCCACCACACTTATAGACCTAATAGTTTGATCCCCACCCCCCTGCCATACTAGTTTAAACCCCCCCGAACTGCACTAGCAAAGCTCCCAGCCAGGATATTTGTGCCCTTCCAACTTAGTTGTGACCCCTCCCTCTTGTACAGGTGCCATCCTCTCCTGAAAACCTCCCATTGGTCTATGAAAATAAAGCCCTCCCTCCTGGACCAGTCCTTTAGCCAGGCATTCATTTGAACCAACTCCCTATTCTTAGCCTCACTGGCACGAGGCATTGGGAGCAGCCCAGAGATGGCCACCCTAGTGACCCTACTTTTTAACCTATTTCCCAACTCCCTGAATTGCTCTCTTAGGACCCCCCTACTCTTCCTATCTACGTCATTTCCACCAATGTGTATAATGACATCCGTTTCTTTATCTTCCCCTTTTAATATGCCTCCTATCCGCTCGGAGACATCCGTGACCCCAGCACCAGGTAGGCAGACTACCATCCTGGAGTCCCGTTCGCCCCCACAGAATCGCCTGTCTGTGCCTCTAACTGATGCATCCCCCACCACTATCGCTCTCCTAACCCCTCTCTTCCCTTTCCGGGCCACAGAGCCTGACTGTGTGCCAGTGACCTGGTCACTGTGTCTTACCCCTGGAGAGGCACACTCCTCCACACTATCTAAAACAATGTACCTGTTTTGGAGTGGGACAACCACAGGTGACCCCTCTTCTAACTGTCCACTCCCCTCCCCTCTCACACCTGTCACCAAGCCCTTCCTATTTTGAGAGACCACCACTGGAGTCCTCCCTTGTACTTTACCCTTCTGCCCTTTACTCCTCCTAACTGTGACCCACGTGTCATTCTCCCGATGCCCCGGTGTAACTAGTTGCCTATAACTGCTGTCAATTTTTCTCCCATTTTCCCTGACTAGACTAAGGTCAGCGATCTGCAGCTCCAGTTCCCTAACACGGTCCCTCAAGAGCTGCAGTTCCACGCACCTGGCACATATGTGAACCTCTGGGAAGCTAGGTGTTTGCAGGAACTCCCACATCCCACATCGGAAGCACTGAACTGGCCGATCACTCATACCTGCCCTTATCCTTTATAGGGTTGGGTAAAAAATAACTAGCCTTGCCTCGCCCTTTCAGCCTAAGTCCTGTGAGCCAAAGCCCTTATAGTTCACACTCTGCTACCCACTCACTCAAGCCCTGTGAGCCAAAGCCCTTATAGTTCACACTCTGCTTCCCACTCACTCAAGCCCTGTGAGCCAAAGCCCTTATAGTTCACACTCTGCTTCCCACTCACTCCACTGCCCGCTCCCAACGCTGCCCGCTGTATAGTGCAGACGGCTTTTTATGCTCCCGGCGAACCACCCAAGTAACTGCCTTTTATACTAAGACTCAACCTCCCAGAATCCCCTTCAGCTGACCTCACTTCCTCAATTCAAAACCCTGAAAAAAGCCCGCGAAATATACTAGGAATACCCTTAAATGAATAAATGAATAATTAAATCACTTCTTAGCTTACTCTCAGCACTCCTGCTAAGACTCTCTCCCCCAGTCTCACTCCAGTTAAACAAAGAGATCGAACCCCCCAGGTAACTGCCTTTTATACTAAGACTCAACCTCCCAGAATCCCCTTCAGCTGACCTCACTTCCTCAATTCAAATCCCTGAAAAAAGCCCGCGAAATATACTAGGAATACCCTTAAATGAATAAATGAATAATTAAATCACTTCTTAGCTTACTCTCAGCACTCCTGCTAAGACTCTCTCCCCCAGTCTCACTCCAGTTAAACAAAGAGTTATGCACAAGGATTTCACAGAGTAGAGGCAGGAGCGGAGTTGGGCAATGTTAGAGGTGGAAATAGATGGTCTTTGTGACAGTGTGGATATGTGGTTGGACATATCTGACACCGAGATTGCAATGAGTCGGGTTCAGCCTCAAATAGTTGCCAAGGATAGCGATAGAATCAGTGGCGAAAATAAGAAGTGGAGCAGGAGTAGGCCATCCGCCCCTCGAGCCTGCTCGGCCATTCATTAAGATCATGGCTGATCTTTTCATGGACTCAGCTCCACTTACCCACCCACTCACTATAACCCTTAATTCCTTTACTGTTCAAAAATTTATCTTACTTGCCTTAAAAACATTCAACAAGGTAGCCTCACCTGCTTCACTGGGCAGGGAGTTCCACAGATTCACAACCCTTGGGTAAAGAAGTTCCTCCTCAACTCAGTCCTAAAGCTGCTCCCCCTTATTTTGAGGCTATGCCCCCTAGTTCTAGTTTCACCTGCCAGTGGAAACAACCTCCCTGCTTCTATCTTTTCTATTCCCTTCATAATCTTATATGTTTCTATAAGATCTCCCCTCATTCTTCTGAATTCCAATCAGTATAATCCCAGTCTACTCAGTCTCTTCTCATAAGCCAGCCCTCTCAAATCCGGAATCAACCCAGTGAATCTCCTCTGCACCCCCTCCAGTGCCAGTAAATCCTTTCTCAAGTAAGGAGACCAAAACCGTACACAGTATTCCAGGTGTGGCCTCACCAACACCTTATACAGCTGCAGTATAACCTCCCTATTTTTAAACTCCATCCCTCTAGCAATGAAGGACAGAATTCCATTTGCCTTCTTAATTACCTGAAAACCAACTTTTTGTGATTCATCCACAAGGACACCCAGGTCCCTCTGCACAGCAGCATGCTGCAATTGTTTTACCATTTAAATAATAGTCCATTTTGCTGTTATTCCTACCAAAATGGATGACCTCACATTTACCAACATTGTACTCCATCTGCCAGACCCTTGCCCAGTCACTTAGACTATCTATAATCCCTTTGCAGACTTTGTGTCCTCTGCACATTTTGCCCTGCCACTCATCTTAGTGTCATCTGCAAACTTTGACACGCTACACTTGGTCCCCAACTCCATATCATCAATAATGCATTTACAGCACAGGAGGAGGCCATTTGGCCCGCTGCTTTCATGCCAACTGTAAAAGAGCTATCCAATATAATCACACTTCCCAGCTCTTGGTCCATAACTTCCACTTCAAGTGAACATTCAATTACTTTTTTAACTGTGATGAGGGTTTCTGCCTTTATCACACTTTCAGAAAGTGAGTTCCAGGTCCTGAAACCCTTTGCATTGTCATGATCAGAAGATAAAGGAAAATACATATATATCTACATCACCATAGCTAGTTATTTTTTTTTAAAATGGACTAATGACTGGACTGAGAAAATTGCCACCACCGACCACATGATGGTCGTACTGGAGGTTTGAGCAGTTTAGCTGAATAGCTCGACCCAAATCCACCCATAGAACCATAGAACCCCTACAGTGCAGAAAGAGGCCATTCGGCCCATCGAGTCTGCACCGACCACAATCCCACCCAGGCCTACATATCCCTATATCCCTACATATTTACCTGCTAATCCCTCTCATCCTCATATTTACCCACTAATCCCTCTAATCTACGCATCCCGGGACACTAAGGGGCAATTTAGCTTGGCCAATCAACCTAACCCGCACATCTTTGGACTGTGGGAGGAAACCGGAGCACCCAGAGGAAACCCCTGTCACATGATTGAGACTGCAGCGGTTGAATTGCTTTAATTATACAGCTTTTGGGTTTTATCTTCAATTGCGGATTAACCTCCAAAGAGAAAACCGGATTCCAGGCTGGCAGCCTGCCTTTGACCTGCATCTCTCTCAAAATCTGATCTCCAAAAAGAGCTTTGTATTTCACCTACAGAGTGCATCTTCAATGGGTTCAACCTGCAACCAAGACCAGGCATTATGACAGAAAAATCCACCTGAAAGAATCTTCATAGAACACTGACTTACTGGACTCTGGGTTCATGAGAAACCACAATTCTTAGTTTTATCGTGGTCTTTCCCTGAATCCCTTTCTTCCCCTTATCTCTCTTGTAAGAATGCAAAAAGGAGTGGATATTGCAAAACCCCTTCCCACGTCTTATTTCACTTAATCGTGAGTTTGCTGTGAGGTTATTAATAGAGGATTGGATCATTCAAAAAATGAAGGATGGGGCAAATTAATAACATCTTTCTGTTCAATGACAATGGTGCTGAGAGGAGAAATCAGGGCTGTTTAAATGAATCAGCCTGAAAAGCATTACTCCATACCTCCCCTCTAATACCAATTACTTTTAATCCTTGCCCCCGATTATGGACCTCTCTGGTAACAGAAAGAGATCCTTCCCAGCTGGAGTACTGTGTGCAGATCTTGCCACCTCGCCATAGGGAGGATGTGACTGCACTGAAGGGGGTATAGAGGAGATTCACCAGGATGTTGCCTGGGATGGAGCATTTGAGCTATAAGGAGAGACTGGATAGACTCAGGTTGTTTTCTCTACAGCAGAGAAGGCTGAGGGGGGACGTGATTGAGGTACATAAGATTATGAGGGATATAGACAGGGTGAATAGGAAGCAGCTGTTCCCCTTGGTTGAGGAGTCAATCACGAGGCGGCATAGGTTTAGGGTAATCGGCCTCGCAGGTGGAGGATGCGGTCAAGAAGGCGTACTGGCCTTCATTAATCGAGGGATTGAGTTTAGGAGTCGGGAGATAATGCTGCAGCTTTATAGGACCCTGCTTAGACCCCACTTGGAGTACTGCGCGTAGTTCTGGTCACCTCATTACAGGAAAGACGTTGAAGCCATTGAAAGGGTGCAGAGGAGATTTACAAGGATGTTGCCTGGATTGGGGGGCATGCCTTATGAGGATAGGTTGAGGGAGCTTGGTCTCTTCTCCCTGGAGAGACGAAGGATGAGAGGTGACCTGATAGAGGTTTACAGGATGTTGAGAGGTCTGGATAGGGTAGACTCTCAGAGGCTATTTCCAAGGGCTGAAATGGTTGCTACGAGAGGACACAGGTTTAAGGTGCTGGGGGGTAGGTACAGAGGAGATGTCAGGGGTAAGTTTTTCACTCAGAGGGTGGTGGGTGAGTGGAATCGGCTGACGTCGGTGGTGGTGGAGGCAAACTCGTTGGGGTCTTTTAAGAGACTTCTGGATGAGTACATGGGATTTAATGGGATTGAGGGCTATAGATAGGCCTAGAGGTGGGGATGTGATCGGCGCAACTTGTGGGCCGAAGGGCCTGTTTGTGCTGTGGCTTTCTATGTTCTATGTTCTATGTAAGGGGCAGGAGATTCAGAGGGGATTTGAGAAAACATTTTTTCACTCAGAGTGGTGAGAGTCTAGAACGCAGTGCCTGGGAAGGTAGTGGAGGCCGGGAATCTTACAACCTTTAAAAAGTATTTGGATGAGCACTTGAAATATCATAACATTCAAGGATATAGGACAAGTGCTGAAAAATAGAATTAGTGTGACGTTACTGGTAGTTATTGTCGATGCAGACCTGATGGGCCGAAGCACCCTTTCTGCGCTGCACGACTATCTAATCTATCCAGGCCCCTCAATTTTACACATCACAATTAAACCTCCCCTCAGCCCTTCGGTTGCAAAGAAAATAAACCACAATCTTTCCAACTTCACCTTGTGGCTAAGAGTCTCCATTCTTGTCAACTACCTTGGGAATCTCCTCTGTACCCTTCTTGGTACAATCAGTGACCAGAACTGCATGCAGTGTTTCCACTGTAGCCTAACTAATGTTTTATACAGTTCTACCATAACCTCAGTGTTATATTCCATTCCTCTGTTCATAAAATAAAGTATCCCCTCTTAGTTACATTATCGAGCAGTCCTGTTACCTTCAGGGAACTGGAGGCAGGCACTCAAATATCGCTACGTTCCTATACAACTCTCAGTATTTGACCATTTGAATAATTCCTTGTATTGTTTGCCCTCCTGCCAAGGGGAACAGTTTCTCCCTATGTACTCTATCAATACCTTTCATAACTTGGAACAATTCTATTAAATCTCCCCTTGACCACTGCTCGAAGGAGAACAATCCTAATTTCTGTAGTCTCTTCTGGTACTGAGATTAAGAGACTTCACAGCTTCCAAATCATTCCAGATTTATGCAAGTTTCTGCCATCCTGTCTAACTATAGTTCACCCTCTTTCCTCAAGCACAGGTTTTGCATTAACATATACAGCATATTTGAATCTTAATAAGCAAATCACAGCTTTCCCAGAGGGAAATGCATCCTCGTCAGTTCATTTCTCTAGTAGATGTAAAAATCTTTTGTCTACCTGCATTTGCTGTCAAAATTAGCCATTGTAAATTCCCACATCTGCGTTTATAATGAAAACTGTATGTAAACATGTCACGCTGTAATTACAACTTTCCCCAGCTGAGGCACTGCAATACTATTGTGAAGAGGTTCCAATGGATGTACAAATTTATAATGGAATGTAAAATAAGGACAAAATTTATGCCTCTAAAATAGACTGAATTATATATTTGTGCCCCAATCCTGGCTCTAACCTTGGATCGCTTACACAAGGAATGTTTTAACAACAGAGGAGCAATTAATTCAAAGTGTAGTCACCATTGGATTTGGTACTGGGAAATGAACTGGGCCAAGTGTTAGATTTGGTTGTGGGAGAGCACTTTGGAGATAGTGACCACAATTCGGTGTCTTTTGTTATTGCAATGGAGAGGGATAGGGCCGTACGGCAGGGCAAGGTTTACAATTGGGGGAGAGGTAATTATGATGCGATTAGGCAAGAATTAAGGGGCATAAGATGGGAACAGAAACTGTCAGGGAAAGGCACTAATGAAAAGTGGAACTTTTTCAAGGAACAAATACTGGGTGTCCTTGATAGGTATGTCCCTGTCAGGCAGGGAGGAAATGGCCGAGTGAGGGAACCATGGTTCACGAAAGAGGTGGAATGTCTTGTGAAAAGGAAGAGGGAAGCTTATGTAGGGATGAGGAAACAAGGTTCAGATGGCTCGATTGAGGGTCACAAGTTAGCAAGGAATGAGCTGAAAAAGGGGCTTAGGAGAGCTAGGAGGGGACACGAGAAGTCCTTGGCGGGTCGGATCAAGGAAAACCCCAAGGCTTTTTACTCTTATGTGAGGAATAAAAGAATGACCAGGGTGAGGTTAGGGCTGGTCAAGGACAGTAGTGGGAACTTGTGTATGGAGTCAGTAGAGATAGGCGAGGTGATGAATGAATACTTTTCTTCAGTGTTCACCAAGGAGAGGTTGGGGAAACTGGGGTTGTTCTCCTTGGAAAGACGGAGGATGAGGGGAGACTTAATAGAGGTGTATAAAATTATGAAAGGCATAGATAGGGTGAACGGTGGGAAGCTTTTCCCCGGGTCGGTGGTGACGTTCACGAGGGGTCATAGGTTCAAGGTGAAGGGAGGGAGGTTTAACACAGATATCAGAAGGACATATTTCACACAGAGGGTCGTGGGGGCCTGGAATGTGTTGCCGGGCAAGGTGGTGGAGGCGGACACACTGGGAACGTTTAAGACTTATCTAGACAGCTATATGAACGGAGTGGGAATGGAGGGATACAAAAGAGTGGTCTAGTTTGGACCAGGGAGCGGCGCGGGCTAATTGTTCCTTGTTTCTCGTTTCAAGGCTTCATTCTATGATCATCTTGCTGGTGCCAGTACAGAGCGAGACTGCGGATAGTTGGGAACCTGTCTCGGGGGCAGGGAATTCAGATGGTGTTCGTGGAAGTGGAAATGACTAGGGTTGGGAAGCATTTTCCGATCAGGGCCATTGTGATCTCCTGGACTCGTTTCGATCGCCACAGGGGGTCGGAGAGGAATTTCCCAGATTTTTTTTCCCCATATTGGCCCTGGGGTTTTTCACTCTGGGTTTTCGCCTCTCCCTGGAGATCACATGGTCTGGAATGGGGGGGTGGGGGTGAGTTAATAGGTTGTGATGAACAAAGCATCGTAGCTGTGAGGGACAGCTCGGTGGATAGGATATTGGTATGTAGATAGGCTGGAAAATTGGGCGGGGATCCTGGATTCAATCCTGGACCGGGGAGCGGCGCGGGCTTGGAGGCCGAAGGGCCTGTTCCTGTGCTGTATTGTTCTTTGTTCTTTGTTTTTTGTTGAGAGGGGCCATGTTTTTGAGGAAGAGAAGGTGTTACAGGCTAATAGGCTGGAGGAAATAGATGTTCGGAGGGAGGATGTCCTGGCAGTTTTGAATAAACTGAAGGTCGATAAGTCCCCTGGGCCTGATGAAATGTATCCTAGGATTCTTTGGGAGGCAAGGGATGAGATTGCAGAGCCTTTGGCTTTGATCTTTGGGTACTCACTGTCCACGGGGATGGTGCCAAAGGACTGGAGAGTGGCGGATGTTGTTCCTCTGTTTAAGAAAGGGAATAGAAATGACCCTGGTAATTATAGACCGGTTAGTCTTACTTCGGTGGTTGGTAAATTGATGGAAAAGGTCCTTAGGGATGGGATTTACGACCATTTAGAAAGATGCGGATTCATCCGGGATAGTCAGCACGGATTCGTGAAGGGCAAGTCATGCCTCACAAATTTGATAGAATTTTTTGAGGAGGTAACTAAGTGTGTTGATGAAGGTAGGGCAGTTGATGTCATATACATGGATTTTAGTAAGGCGTTTGATAAGGTCCCCCATGGTCGGCTTATGATGAAAGTAAGGAGGTGTGGGATAGAGGGAAAGTTGGCCGATTGGATAAGTAACTGGCTATCTGATCGAAGACAGAGGGTGGTGGTGGATGGAAAATTTTCGGACTGGAGGCAGGTTGCTAGCAGAGTGCTATAGGGATCAGTGCTTGGTCCTCTGCTCTTTGTGATTTTTATTAATGACTCAGAGGAGGGGACTGAAGGGTGGATCAGTAAATTTGCTGATGACACCAAGATTGGTGGAGTAGTGGATGACGTGGAGGGCTGTTGTAGGCTGCAAAGAGACATAGATAGGATGCAAAGCTGGGCTGAAAAATGACAAATGGAGTTTAACCCTGATAAATGTGAGGTGATTAATTTTGGTAGGACAAATTTAAATGTGGATTACAAAGAACAAACAAAGAACAAAGAACAATACAGCACAGGAACAGGCCCTTCGGCCCTCCAAGCCCGCGCCGCTCCCCGGTCCAGGATTGAATCCTGAATCCAGGATCCCCGCCCAATTTTCCAGCCTATCTACATACCAATATCCTATCCACCGAGCTGTCCCTCACAGCTACGATGCTTTGTTCATCACAACCTATTAACTCACCCCCACCCCCCCATTCCAGACCATGTGATCTCCAGGGAGAGGCGAAAACCCAGAGTGAAAACCCCAGGGCCAATATGGGGGAAAAAAATCTGGGAAATTCCTCTCCGACCCCCTGAGGCGATCGAAACGAGTCCAGGAGATCACAATGGCCCTGATCGGAAAATGCTTCCCAACCCTAGTCATTTCCACTTCCACGAACACCATATGAATTCCCTGCCCCCGAGACAGGTTCCCAACTATCCGCAGTCTCGCTCTGTACTGGCACCAGCAAGATGATCATAGAATGAAGCCTTGAAACGAGAAACAAGGAACAATTAGCCCGCGCCGCTCCCTGGTCCAAACTAGACCACTCTTTTGTATCCCTCCATTCCCACTCCGTTCATATAGCTGTCTAGATAAGTCTTAAACGTTCCCAGTGTGTCCGCCTCCACCACCTTGCCCGGCAACACATTCCAGGCCCCCACGACCCTCTGTGTAAAATATGTCCTTCTGATATCTGTGTTAAACCTCCCCCCCTTCACCTTGAACCTATGACCCCTCGTGAACGTCACCACCGACCCGGGGAAAAGCTTCCCACCGTTCACCCTATCTATGCCTTTCATAATTTTATACACCTCTATTAAGTCTCCCCTCATCCTCCGTCTTTCCAAGGAGAACAACCCCAGTTTCCCCAATCTCTCCTCATAACCAAGCCCCTCCATACCAGGCAACATCCTGGTAAACCTCCTCTGTACTCTCTCCAAAGCCTCCACGTCCTTCTGGTAGTGTGGCGACCAGAACTGGACGCAGTATTCCAAATGCGGCCGAACCAACGTTCTATACATCTGCAACATCAGACCCCAACTCTTATACTCTATGCCCCGTCCTATAAAGGCAAGCATGCCATATGCCTTCTTCACCACCTTCTCCACCTGTGACGTCACCTTCAAAGATCTGTGGACTTGCACACCCAGGTCCTTCTGCGTCTCTACACCCTTTATGGTTCTTCCATTTATCGTGTAGCTCCTCCCTACATTATTCCCACCAAAATGCATCACTTCGCATTTATCAGGATTGAACTCCATCTGCCATTTCCTTGCCCAAATTTCCAGCCTATCTATATCCTTCTGTAGCCTCTGACAATGTTCCTCACTATCTGCAAGTCCTGCCAGTTTTGTGTCGTCCGCAAACTTACTGATCACCCCAGTTACTCCTTCTTCCAGATCATTTATATAAATCACAAACAGCAGAGGTCCCAATACAGAGCCCTGCGGTACACCACTAGTCACAGGCCTCCTGCCGGAAAAAGACCCTTCCACTACCACCCTCTGTCTTCTATGCCCAAGCCAGTTCTCCACCCATCTAGCCACCTCCCCCTTTATCCCATGAGATCCAACCTTTTTCACTAGCCTACCATGAGGGACTTTGTCAAATGCTTTACTAAAGTCCATATAGACAACATCCACGGCCCTTCCTTCGTCAACCATTTTGGCCACTTCTTCAAAAAACACCACCAGGTTAGTGAGGCATGACCTCCCTCTCACAAAACCATGCTGACTATCGTTAATGAGTTTATTCCTTTCTAAATGCGCATACATCCTATCTCTAAGAATCTTCTCCAACAACTTCCCCACCACGGACGTCAAGCTCACCGGCCTATAATTACCCGGGTTATCCTTCCTACCCTTCTTAAATAACGGGACCACATTGGCTATCCTCCAATCCTCTGGGACCTCACCTGTGTCCAGTGACGAGACAAAGATTTGCGTCAGAGGCCCAACGATTTCACCTCTCGTCTCCCTGAGCAGCCTTGGATAGATTCCATCAGGCCCTGGGGATTTGTCAGTCTTTATATTCTCTAACAAACCTAACACTTCCTCCTTTGTAATGGAGATTTTCTCCAACGGTTCAACACTCCCCTCAGAGACACTCCCAGTCAACACATCCCTCTCCTTTGTGAATACCGACGCAAAGTATTCATTTAGGATCTCCCCTACTTCTTTGGGCTCCAAGCATAAGTCCCCACTTTTGTCCCTGAGAGGTCCGATTTTTTCCCTAACAACCCTTTTGTTCCTAACGTATGAATAAAATGCCTTGGGATTCTCCTTAATCCTGTCTGCCAAGAACATTTCGTGACCCCTTTTTGCTCTTCTAATTCCCCGTTTGAGTACTTTCCTACTTTCATTGTACTCCTCCAGAGCTCCCTCCGTTTTTAGCTGCAGGGTCAAAGGTAGGGTTCTGAAGACTGTGGAGGAACAGAGAGATCTTGGGGTCCATATCCACAGATCTCTAAAGGTTGCCACTCAAGTGGATAGAGCTGTGAAGGCGGCCTATAGTGTGTTAGCTTTTATTAACAGGGGGTTGGAGTTTAAGAGCCGTGGGGTTATGCTGCAACTGTACAGGACCTTGGTGAGACCACATTTGGAATATTGTGTGCAGTTCTAGTCACCTCACTATAAGAAGGATGTGGAAGCACTGGAAAGAGTGCAGAGGAGATTCATCAGGATGCTGCCTGGTTTGGAGGGTAGGTCTTATGAGGAAAGGTTGAGGGAGCTAGGGCTGTTCTCTCTGGAGCGGAGGAGGCTGAGGGGAGACTTAATAGAGGTGAGACCAGTGCCTCGGGGATGGCAGTTGAGAGCCCTGTCAACCACAGTGGGTGGAAATCCACGATTGAGGAAGAAGGAAGAAATATCAGCAGCGCTATTTTGGAAAGTGGCATCATCAGAACAGATGCGGCGGAGGCGAAGGAACTGAGAGAATGGGATTGAGTCCTTACAGGATGTGGGGTGTGAAGAGCTGTAGTCAAAGTAGTTGTGGAGTCGGTGGGATTGTAATGGATACTAGTGGACAGTTTATCACCAGAAATGGACAGAGAGGGGTCAAGGAAGAGAAGAGAAGTGTCAGAAATGGACCATGTGAAGGTGATAGAGGGGTGGAAATTCGAAGCAAAGTTGATAAATTTTTCCAGGTCCAGACGAGAGCATGAAGTGGCACCAAAATAGCCGTCAATGTACAGATAAAGAAGTTGTGGGAGGGGGTCGGAGTAGAATTGGAACAGGGAATACCCCACATAACCTATAAAGAGACCAAGGTCCTTTCTGGCGAAGCAGCACTTCACATGCACCCCCTTCAATCTGGTCTATTGCATTCGCTGCTCCCAATGCGGTCTACTCTACATTGGAGAGACCAAACGTAGACTGAGTGATCGCTTTGCTGAACACCTTTGGTCAGTCTGCAAGCAGGACCCAGACCTTCCTGTCGCTTGCCAGTTCAACACCACCCTGCTCTCCTGTCCACATGTCCGTCCTTGGCCTTTTGAAATGTTCTAGCGAACCCCAATGCAAACTGGAGGAACAGCACCTCAATTTCGATTGGACACTTTACAGCCTTCTAGACTGAACGTTGAGTTCAACAACTTCAGAGCATGAACTCTCTCCTCCACCTTCACCCCTTTTCCATTAATTTTATTTCATTTTGTTTCACCTCATTCATCCATGTTATCATCCTTCTTTCCTACTTCCATTTTTCCACTTCTCCTTTCCAGCTCTCCTTCTTGCACCCCCCACCGTCCCGTCCCCCTCCCCTCTCTTCAGGACAACTGCCATAATCCCCAGGCAGTACCTTAAGCATCTGTACCTCTGTCGTGCCATTCACACATTCTGATCACTTGATGGACACATTTAGCACATTCTCAGCCTTCTGTATCCTCATTTACAATCCCTTTGTCCCATTCCACACCACCCTTACAATACAAATCTCTGCTGATTCTCTTTGCTCTCAGTCCTGATGAAGGGTCATCTAGACTCAAAACATTGGCTCAAATTCTCTTCCCATAGATGCTGTCAGACTTGCTGAGATATTAAGAACATAAGAACTAGGAGCAAGAGTAGACCATTTGGCCCCGCAAGTCTGCTCCGCCATTCAATAAGATCATGGCTGATCTTTTCATGGACTCAGCTCCACTTACCTGCCCGCTCACCATAACCCTTAATTCCTTTACTGTTCAAAAATCTATCTTTGCCTTAAAAATATTCAACAAGGTAGCCTCAACTGTTTCACTGGGCAGGGAATTCCACAGATTCACAACACTTTGGGTGAAGAGGTTCCTCCTCAACTCAGTTCTAAATCTGCTCCCTCTAATTTTGAGGCTATGCCCCTTAGTTCTGATTTCACCTGCCAGTGGAAACAACCTCCCTGCTTCTATCTATGTTTCTATAAGATCCCCCTTCATTATTCTAAATTCCAATGAGTATAGTCCCAGTCTACTCAGTCTCTCCTCATAAGCCAACCCTCTCAACTCCGGAATCAACCTAGTGAATCTCCTCTGCACCCCCTCCAGTGCCCGTATATCCTTTCTCAAGGATGCCAAAATTGTACACAGTACTCCAGGTGTGGCCTCACTAGCACCTTATACAGCTGCAACATAACCTCCCTGTTTTAAAACTCCATCCCTCCTGCAATGAAGGACAAAATTCCTTTTGCCTTCTTAATTACCTGCTGCACCTCCAAACCAACTTTTTGTGATTCAAGCACAAGGACATCCCGGTCCCTCTGCACAGCAGCATGCTGCAATTTTTTACCATTTAAATAATAGTCCATTTTACTGTTATTCCTACCAAAATGGATGATCTCACATTTACCAACATTGTACTCCATCTGCCAGACCCTTGTCCACTCACTTAAACTATCTATATCCCTTTGCAGACATTCAGTGTCCTCCCCACACTTTGCTCTGCCACTCATCTTAATGTCATCTGCGAACTTTGACACGCTACACTTGGTCCCCAACTCCAAATCATCAATGTAAATTGTAAACAATTGTGATCCCACTGATCCCTGAGACACACCACTAGTCACTGATCGCCAACCAGAAAAACACCCATTTACCCCCACTCTTGCTTTCTGTTAGTTAACCAATCCTTTATCCATGCTATTACATTACCCGAATGCCGTGCATCTCTATCTTATGCAGCAGCCTTTTGTGTGGCACCTTGTCAAATGCCTTTTGGAAATCAGATACAACACATCCACCGGTTCCCCGTTGTCCACTGCGCTCGTAACGTCCTCAAAGAATTCCACTAAATTAGATAAACATGACCTGCTTTTCATGAACCCATGCTGTGTCTTCCCAATGGGACAATTTCTATTCAGATGTCTCGCTATTTCTTCCTTGATGATAGATTCAAACATTTTTCCCACTGCAGAGGTTAAGCTAACCGCCCTATAGTTACCTGCCTTTTGTCTACCTCCTTTTTTAAACATTTGCCATTTTCTAATCTGCTGGGACCGCCCCAGAGTCCAGTGAATTTTGGTAAATTACGAGTCCATTTGCTAGTTCCCCTGCCACGTCTTTTAGTACCCTGGGATGCATTCCAGCAGGGCCAGGAGGCTTGTCTACCTTTAGCCCCATTAGCTTACCTAACATTACTTCTTTAGTGATAATGATCGTTTCTAGGTCCTCACCTGCCACAGCCTTCTTGTCTTCAATTTTTTGGCATGTTATTTGTGTCTTCCACTGTGAAGGCCGACAAAATACCTGTTCAATGCTTCGGCCATTTCCGCATTTCCCATTATTAAATCCCCCTTCTCATCCTCTAAAGGACCAACTTTTACCTTAGCCACTCTTTTTCTTTTTATATATTTGTAGAAACTTTTGCAATCTGTTTTTATATTCTGAGCTAGTTTACTCTCGTAATCTATCTTACTTTTCTTTATAGCTTTTTCGTGGCTTTCTGTTGATCTTTAAAGGTTTCCCAATCCCCTAGTTTCCCACTAATCTTTGCCACTTTGCATGCATTTTCTTTCAATTTGATACCCTCCTTTATTTCCTTAGATATCCATGGCTGATTACCCCTTTTTTCTACAGTCCTTCTTGATCACTGATGTATACTTTTGCTGAGCACTGTGAAAAATCGTTTTGAAAATCCTCCACTGTTCCTCAATTGTCCCACCATAAAGTTTTTGCTTCCTGTCTACCTTAGCCAACTCCTCCCTCATCCTCTTGTAGTTTCCTTTGTTTAAACACAAGACACTGGTATTGAATTTTACCTTCTCAACCTCCATCTGTATTTTAAATTCGACCATACTCTGATCGCTCCTTCCGAAAGCATCCCTAACTGTGAGATCATTAATTATTCCTGTCTCATTACACAGGACCAGATCTAGGATAATTTCCAGCATTTTCTGTTTTTGTGCTTTTTGACAATGTTGATTTGAATGCAGCACATTCAGTCTGAACCGCCAAGACAGACAAACAAGACTTTGGTTTAATATTTCATGCGAAGAGCACCCCAGCAATGTAGTAAGCATGCTACCAACTGAACAACTCTACTGGAATAGACAGCAACACACTTATGGAATAGACAGGCAATGACATCAAAATATAACCCAAGGAGAGAAACAGGTAAACTGGGCAATGTGGTGAGAGTTTCAAAAAGTGACTTCAAGTTTGGAGTCTCAAAGAGCTTTCCAAGATGGAGAAGAAAGGTGAGAGGTGAAAGGTTTAAGGAGGGAACTCCCAATGTAGAAGCCAAAGCAGCTGAACGTGGTGCAACAAGTGGTAAGTGAAAGAATGAGGATACACAGAAGGCCAAACTCAGAGGCAGAAGAGTGCAAACAGTAATGTTAGGATGATGGATGTTGCAGAGATAGGGCTGGAAAAGCCAAGACATTCTGCTCCCAAAGGAATTATATTGTCTGCGGTATAATTCAGGGTTTGCTAATGTGGAACATACTTGACAGTTATAATTACTACTAGGTGCATCACTTGCCCAGTGCAATAAATAAGGGTTCATAATGCAATGGGTATGACCCAAAATGTACAGCACAGAAAGTCCATTTGTTGCCAACTGGTTTATACTAGTGCTCCACATGAGCCTCCTCCCACTTCACTTCCTATAACCCAGCCTGTATATTCTTCTGTCTCTTTCTCACTCATGTTTATCCAGCTATCCTTTAAATGCATCCATTTTATTCATCACAATTACTCCTTGGGGCGGTGGCACATTCTAACCACCCTCTGCGCGAGTTCCACCTGAATTCCCTGTTGGGTTTACAAGACTATCTTATATCTATGGGCTCGAGTTTAGGGCTCCCTCACAAGTGGAAAGTTCTTCTCTAGCTCCACCCTATTGAACCCCAATTTTAAACATTGTGCACTGTCGAAAGAGAAGAGTCCCAGCCAGTTCAACCTTTCCTAATGGACAGAACCCCTCAGCTCTATCATCTGTGTAATTTATTTTTACACATCTTTTAGTCTCGAATTCATTTATATAATATGGAGCCCAAAACTGTCAAGTATGGTTTAACTAATGTCCTATTATGTTTAACATAATTTCTCTGCTTTTCATTTGTTGAAATTAGCTATGCTCCAATCTGTAGGAACCATCCAGAGTCCAAAGAATTTTGGAAAATAATGTGGCCAAATGGGCCATCTAAAATGGCGATTTGTAAAGCACTCTGGGACAATTGGGCAAGAACTAAAACAGCAGGCTGCCGCCTAAAAGACAGAGATAAACTGGTTGCAACCCAGACGGGTGAATACACAGGATATGGGTCATCCCCAGGACAAAAGAGACTTTCTGGTCAAACTGGGTTGTTTACCAGACATAGGGCACCGTAATCCCTTATTTGGGAGGGAGGTATGTATTCTACGTGCCCCCAGCACCTACAGACATGGCCGTTGGGGACACACCCAGGGATTGGTGTGGTAGCACCCGATTGGACTTTATCGATCAGGATGATCAAGTCCTGATCGATTGATTGGCAATGGCCAAAAGGGGCGGGAAACCCAATGGGGTATAAAGGGTGCTGCGCAACCAAGAATCTCTCTCTCTCTGACCCCACGAACGAGCTACAACAATGGTGACCATCACCAGCGAAGACCAGCACGAGGAGAGCCACCACACCCGAGAAGGAAGGAAGACCAGAGCCAGAACAGACCAAAGGACCAGACTACGCAGAGGACTACCGAGACCAGTGCACAGATAAAGGCCAATATCTGCTTGGGTACTTGCCAGTCACGCAAAGTTAAGTCAAGGTCTTGTATTGGACTTGAACTTTAGTATTTTCTGTAAGATACTTATATAATATGGAGCCCAAAACTGTCAAGCTGGCTGGGACTCTTCTCTTTCGACAGTGCACAATGGGTGATTATTGATTGTGTGTTTTAAATAAATATTGGTTGTACTAACAAGACGTCTACTCGCAGTTATTTGTCCACCGTATAAGGGTTAAAACAGACTGTGCGACAGGCACAACAATAACCACCAATGGATCGACTATTTCCAGGGCCACTTCCTGAAATGCTATGGGATGAAGACTATTAGGACCTGGAGATTTATCCACCTTCAATCCCATCAATTTCCCCAAAACCACTTCTCTACTAATGCTGAAAATCTAACGGCAATTGGAACTAGCTTAGTGGCAAAAACTAGGCGGCATGGACAAGTTGGGCCGAAGGGCCTGTTTCCATGCTGTAAACCTCTATGACTCTACACTGCCTGCAATCCCAGGCACTTTAACTGTATACACAGGATCTGCTCGGATGAGGAGGATCGCAACAGACACCTCCAGACGCTGAAAGATGCCCTCATAAGAACAGGATATGGCGCTAGACTCATCGATCGACAGTTCCAACGCGCCACAGCGAAAAACCGCACCGACCTCCTCAGAAGACAAACACGGGACACAGTGGACAGAGTACCCTTCGTTGTCCAGTACTTCCCCGGAGCGGAGAAGCTACGGCATCTCCTCCGGAGCCTTCAACATGTCATTGATGAAGACGAACATCTCGCCAAGGCCATCCCCACACCCCCACTTCTTGCCTTCAAACAACCGCACAACCTCAAACAGACCATTGTCCGCAGCAAACTACCCAGCCTTCAGGAGAACAGTGACCAAGACACCACACAACCCTGCCACAGCAACCTCTGCAAGACGTGCCGGATCATCGACACAGATGCCATCATCTCACGTGAGAACACCATCCACCAGGTACACGGTACATACTCTTGCAACTCGGCCAACGTTGTCTACCTGATACGCTGCAAGAAAGGATGTCCCGAGGCATGGTACATTGGGGAAACTATGCAGACGCTGCGACAACGGATGAATGAACACCGCTCGACAATCACCAGGCAAGACTGTTCTCTTCCTGTTGGGGAGCACTTCAGCGGTCACGGGCATTCGGCCTCTGATATTCGGGTAAGCGTTCTCCAAGGCGGCCTTCGCGACACACGACAGCGCAGAGTCGCTGAGCAGAAACTGATAGCCAAGTTCCGCACACACAAGGACGGCCTCAACCGGGATATTGGGTTCATGTCACACTATCTGTAACCCCCACAGTTGCGTGGACCTGCAGAGTTTCACTGGCTGTCTTGCCTGGAGACAATACACATCTTTTTAGCCTGTCTTGATGCTCTCTCCACTCCCATTGTTTTGTTTCTTAAAGACTGGATTAGTTGTAAGTATTCGCATTCCAACCATTATTCATGTAAATTGAGTCTGTGTCTTTATAAGTTCTGTTTGTGAACAGAATTCCCACTCACCTGAAGAAGGGGCTTAGAGCCTCGAAAGCTTGTGTGGCTTTTGCTACCAAATAAACCTGTTGGACTTTAACCTGGTGTTGTTAAACTTCTTACTTTAACTGTACACAGTGGTTACTCACGGGCCATCCTGGTCAGGACATTTTTGGGGGCCCGCTCCCTCCTGCAGGGCCTGGGCCTCTCCTCGCCGCTAGGCTCAGCCACCATCAGCTTCTTGAGGCGCTCGATCCTTTCGGGGTCGGGTGTAGGCCGGGCGGAGGCGGTGCGACGGCCCCTGGCCGGGCGTGTGTGGGCGCGGGGGGCCGGGGCGCTCTGGCGGAGGCGGCCGCTCAGGAAGCTCTGGTACTCGGCCATGTTGTTGAAGGTGCGGACATTGGGAAAAGGCAGCGGCGGCTGGCAGGGGCTGTATAGAGCCAGGTACGGGTCAAAGCGCGGCGAGCTGACATCCAGCAGCCCGCCATCCTCCTCCCCCTCTTTCCCCGGGCCGGCTTCCGAGGCCCCGGCTCCGGCCTCCTCCTCCTCCAGCCGCCCGCTCGCCGCCGCCATCTCGGAGCCGTTACCCTCTCGCGGCCGCGATAGGGTACTTGCACCCGCCGCCATCTTGGAGTCGCGCGCACGGGTCATTGTGGGATTCCTGTTCAGGATGTACAAAAGCACAGCGCAGCCAAGCCACACTGCACACAGACCCCAGGCAACACCGTGCCACATTGCACAGACACCAGGCCAGGTCATGTTACCACAATACTGTGTCGGGAGAATGAACTTTGGATAACTTTCCCGCTCATTAAATTGTGGGGGAAAGGGCCTTTGTTTCTGCCACTTAACTCTCCCTCTCCCCCGCACACATACACACACTCCCTTAACACTTCAGTAAGAGGGAAGTCGTGCCTTACAAATTTGGTGGAGTTTTTTGAGGAAGTGACAAAAACGGTTGATGAAGGAAGGGCCGTGGATGTCGTCTATATGGATTTCAGTAAGGCATTTGACAAAGTCCCACATGGCAGGTTGGTTAAGAAGGTTAAGGCTCATGGGATACAAGGAGAAGTGGCTAGATGGGTGGAGAACTGGTTTGGCCATAGGAGACAGAGGGTAGTGGTCGAAGGGTCTTTTTCCAGCTGGAGGTCTGTGACCAGTGGTGTTCCGCAGGGCTCTGTACTGGGACCTCTGCTATTTGTGATATATATAAATGATTTGGAAGAAGGTGTAACTGGTGTAATCAGCAAGTTTGCGGATGACACGAAGATGGCTGGAATTGCGGATAGCGAAGAGCATTGTCGGGCAATACAGTAGGATATAGATAGGCTGGAAAATTGGGCGGAGAGGTGGCAGATGGAATTTAATCCGGATAAATGCGAAGTGATGCATTTTGGAAGAAATAATGTAGGGAGGAGTTATACAATAAATGGCAGAGTCATCAGGAGTATAGAAACACAGAGGGACCTAGGTGTGCAAGTCCACAAATCCTTGAAGGTGGCAACACAGGTGGAGAAGGTGGTGAAGAAGGCATATGGTATGCTTGCCTTTATAGGACGGGGTATAGAGTATAAAAGCTGGAGTCTGATGATGCAGCTGTATAGAATGCTGGTTAGGCCACATTTGGAGTACTGCGTCCAGGTCTGGTCGCCGCACTACCAGAAGGACGTGGAGGCATTGGAGAGAGTGCAGAGAAGGTTTACCAGGATGTTGCCTGGTATGGAGGGTCTTAGCTATGAGGAGAGATTGGGTAGACTGGGGTTGTTCTCCTTGGAAAGATGGAGAATGAGGGGAGATCTAATAGAGGTATACAAGATTATGAAGGGTATAGATAGGGTGAACAGTGGGAAGCTTTTTCCCAGGTCGGAGGTGACGATCACGAGGGGTCACGGGCTCAAGCTGAGAGGGGCGAAGTATAACTCAGACATCAGAGGGACGTTTTTTACACAGAGGGTGGTGGGGGCCTGGAATGCGCTGCCAAGTAGGGTGGTGGAGGCAGGCACGCTGACATCGTTTAAGACTTACCTGGATAGTCACATGAGCAGCCTGGGAATGGAGGGATACAAACGATTGGTCTAGTTGGACCAAGGAGCGGCACAGGCTTGGAGGGCCGAAGGGCCTGTTTCCTGTGCTGTACTGTTCTTTGTTCTTCTTTAAGTGGCTGAGTACCAGAGCCACTGCTAGAGCGCTCCAGCCCCCCGCGTCCACACACTCCAGGCCCGGGGCCGCTACACCACTTCTGCCTGGCCTACACCCGAGCCAGACAGGATCGAGCGCCTCAAGAAGCTGATGATGACCGTGCCCTGCGGCCAGGAGGGAGCGGGCCCCTAAAAATATCCTGTGAGCTCAGTTGAATTAGGTACTCAAATCTCTGGAACGTGGCCAATAGTATACCAAGGCCGACACCTTGTTCATATCTCGAATTTACATAATACCTCTTTTCTCAAGACCATACAAAGCACCACACTAAAGTACTTTTGAAGTGGAGTCACCATTTTACAGCAGCCAGTTTGCACATAGCAAGATTCTCTATTTACAATGGCTGGATTTGCCTAATACAGAGGTGGATTGGTACCACTTGTACAATTAAAAGAAACACTTAATGCCACATAATACAAAGCCACGTCAACATTTATGTTTAGTGTAAATCCAACCCACCCCTTCATAGTTGTTGAATACAGGCCATTCCTCTCCCTGGCAATTCACAACTTTGGTTTCTTCCATGACCCCAAGCTTCCAACCACTTATCGTCTACCATCACCAAGTCCTCCTCCACCTTCATAGCATTGCCCCAGTCTGCCTAGCCTCAGCCTTCCTACTGCTGAAACTCTCATCTGTACCTTTGCTACCACTAAAACTATTCCAATGTTCTCTTGGCTGGTCCTGTGCCTTGCACTCCCTGTCCAAAGCTCTGCCACCCATAGCTTAATTCACACCATGTCCCATCACCCATCCTTGTTCTCATAGTTGTATCTTAGAACCCAGTCAGAAAATACTGTTTGACAATGTTATTAGAGTTCTTTGAGTTTTGTAACAAGCGGGGCAGATAATGGGGAAATTAGTAGATGTAGTGTATTTGTATTTCCAAAAAGGCATTAAATAAGGTGCCATGTTCCTGGACATGATAAGAGCTCATGGGGGTAACATATTAGCATGGACAGAGGATTAGCTAACACATAATAAATGGATAATTTTCAGGATGTCAAACTGTAACTAGTGAGATGCCACTGAGGATTGGTGCTGGGGTCTCAACTATTTACAATCTATATTAATGACTTGGCTGAAGGTACATAACAAATTTGCTGATAATACAAGGTAGATGGACAAGCATGTTATGAGGAGGAAACAAAGAGTCTGCAAAGGGTTATAGATAAGTGAGTGAGCAAAAATTTGGCAATTGAAGTGTAATGTGCGAAAAGGTGGTTATCCTTTTTGACAGGAAGACGACAAGCAAAATATTATTTAAATGGAGAGACTAGAATGCTGTAGTAGAGGGGGATCTGGTGTCCTTGTATCTATGCAACTAAAACTTAGCATGCAGATAAGTAATTAGGAAAGCAAATGGAATGTTGGCCTTTGTTACAAGGGAGATGGAGTATAAAAGTAAGGAGGTCTTGCCACATGTGGCTGAGACTACACCTGTAGTACTGTGTACAGTTTTAGTCTCCTTATGGATATACTTTCATTGGAAGCAGTTCAGAAGGCTCACCAGACTGATTCTTGGATTCAAGAAAATGTCTGATGGAGGAATTATTCAGCAGGTTGTGTTTATACCATTTTAGAGAGTGGGAAGTGACCATATGATTCTGAGGGGACTTGGTGAGATGTTTAGAGGATGTTTTCACTTGTGGGGAATCAAGAACGAGGGTGCACAATCCCAAAATTAAGAGTCTCCCAGAGGTGAGGAGAGTTCCTCTCAGAGGGCTGTTACTGTCTTTGGAATTCTCTACTCCAGAGAGCAGTGGAGGCTGGGTTATTGAATATAGTTAAAGCTGACCTAGACAGGTTTTTGATCTTCAGGGGAATCGAGAGTGATGAGCAACAGACAGGAAATTGGAGCTCAGGTCATGATCAGATCATGATCTTATTGAATAGCTTGAAGGGCCAAATGGCCTATTCCGTTATTTTATGTTTTTATATCTCATTTTTAAAACTCTCTTCCTGGTTTTTAAATTCATCTATGGCCTCACACTTCCCCATCACTGATTATAGAAACTAGAAGCTCGAGTAGGCCATTTGGCCGTTCGAGCTTGCTCTGCCATTCATTTTGATTAGGGCTGATCATTGAATTCAATATCCTGATCCCCCCTTCCCCCCAAATCTCTTGATCCCTTTAGCCGCAAGAGCTATATTTAATTTCTTCTTGCAATCAGGCAACGTTTTGGCCTCAAATCTTCACCAGCTCAGCAGTTGTCTGTGATCCATGCTTTTGTTATTCTTGTGCACACTGTTGATTTCCTTTTTTTTATACTTTTCCAATTCAATCAAATCAAGTCCAATTCAGAGTCTCACAAGTTGAGACATTTCCGATCCAAGCTGACAAGACAGGGTATGCAACCCTTTACCCTGTCTTGGGCCTGATCTACATGAGCCAAGCTGATTGGAATAGGCAGAGGTTTCCTCCTCCAAGGCTTGATCTCATTTGCATCTTAGCCAAAAGGCCGAGATGCCGCTTTTAAAAATTGCTTCATATGAAAATGAAGCTTAAATGCAACCCAATGACCTCAACCAAGTGCAGCATCTGCATAACTACACTTGATCTTAGCCAAAAGGCCGAGACACTCGATTTCCTTTACTACAACAATGGCAGCTGTGCCTGCATTGCCTGAATCTCAAGATCTGGAATTCCCCCCCAAACCCCTCCAGCTCTCCTTTAAGATGCTCTTATATGGCTCAGTGTTGTTTTGTTTGCTGTCACCGTGAAGCCGTTTAGGTTGTTTTCTAAAAGTAAAGCTCTGTATAAATGGAAGATGTAATCACTGTTAATCACAAGCATTAAATGTGCTTATTTGGCTCATAATGTATCGTCCACCTAGAACACCCATCACAGCATCCTGTTAGCCCACACAAAGGCATTTGCCTCCACTATCTCTATCTTGAAATCTCTAACAGGTATTAATAACTACAAAGGAGAAAATTATTAGCTAAAAACAGGTTGGTTAAAAATATCCCACGAATCTATACAATGGTCGACAAAATAAGTCAGCTTGACTTTACAGCTAGGTATTTGAGTATAAGATGCACAAATAATGAAATAGGTTGACAAAGTATGAAGTCAAACAATTCCAACTTCACAACTCATTCAGAAAAGACATTTAAAAAACATTTAATAAATGAATAATTAGCAACCTGAATTTGGGACCCTGATCTCAATTACAGCCATAATATTACATTTCTTCATGACATTTATCAAAAGCACATCTAATATTAAAACATTAAAAAGCTATACATAAATACAACTTTAAAATAGGTCAGGACCCCAGTTCAAATTTTAGTCTTTTCCAAAATAGTTCACTTCAGGCAGCAGCAAGGAATGGTGGCTGGCCTTAGCACTTTTGGTAAGGGAGGCAAGAAAAAAAACCGAGGGATTCTTGCTCCTGCCGGCGATCCTTTGAACTCCACCAGAAGGTACACCTGTGTACCTTGGAACCACAGTACTTTCTTGCATCTTTGTAGAAACTTGATGTCTGTGTCGATAGGGAGCTGGCTTGGTCATGATGCAAGACCCTTCCATCTTCTATCTATCATTCCCTGCAGCTTAAAGTCAAAAATAACCACCTGAACAAGCTAGCATGAGCACCATCAGTGCTTCTTGATCTGTAATCCAGCACAGCAGCACCACCAGGAGCTGAGAAGTAAAGCTGCTTAGCTATCATCAGCAAGAATCTCGGAATGCTCCTCCCAGAACTTGTCTCCTATGATGTCCACGTGAAATGGGAATACTTTGTTGCGAGTTCTTTTAACCACAATATTTTTCCCCTCTGGTGCATCTGGAGTTGTGACCCTTTTATCAATAGTTTCTTCAACCTTAAATGGAAAAAAAATCAAACCGAGATCTCACCATTAAATTCATAAGATTAATATATTGTGATCTTTATTTCACAATGCTAGCGTGCCTTTAAGAATTTAATAACCACAATCTGACCAAGATAAATTGCACCCCTAATGCACATTAAAATATGTTAGGGTACAAACAAAGGACATTCATACGCAAAAGGTTTGTCCTATTCAAAGATCAACTTCACCGTATCTTCTGCACTCTGCGCTCTCCAGAATATCAAATTGCCCCTTGAAACCATTTAAGCTATCCACTTCAACAGCCATTCCTTGTAACCTATGCCATAACTTATAATTGAGCTCAAATGTTTCTCCTGCCCTTCCTTGCATCCACTGATATTTGGACTGCTAGAACAGGAATCAATCCTATCCTCTTTAGAATAGTTTAGTTAAGCCAGTATTTGTTCACAGGGCATTTCAAACAGCGACAACTTCATGCAACAGTGAGGATTTGCATTTCTATAGCCTCTTTCATGTCCACATGATGTCCTCCCAAAGCACTTTACAGGAGTACTTCTGAAGTGTAGTCGCTGTAGTAATGTAGGAAGTGTGGCAGCCAATTTGCACATAGCAAGCTCCCACACAGCATGATAATCATCACGATTTCCCCAGACTTGTGCTTATATAGCGCCTAATTAATCATGCCCTAGACATTACCAAATGGAGTTCATTAAAAATAAATTTTTAAAGTGATTTGTCGAAAAACAGTGGCCGATTTGCAGGGTCAGATTAAAACCAGGACCTCCCATTTCCATATGGCTGAGTTTGATGCTACCTTCAATAACATCATCAACAGGCCTTCTATTTATAGGCCAATCATCTGTTCCACATGTACTTAGAGCTCAACTACATTTATCCATGTATCCTTCTTTCAGGAAGTCAAATAAAACAGAATATCTGCTTGATGTTTGCGATTGTGGATTGAATCCCATAACATTATTTTCTAAAAAGAGGATTACTTGCATGCAACCTAGCAGTTTAGCTGCATTCCCAAACCCAGAATAAGTATCAAACTCAATCCCCGCTGCCCCCACAGTCAACATCCAAATTCCTGCAGAATATAAATATATCACAAAGGGTTCCTTTTCCTGTGATATTCCCTGCCTCCATTTGCTTTGATATTGGTTCCTGGTGAGGGGAAACATAGGAGGGAGCGACTAAAGCAGCTGAGAAGGATAACCTTAAACTAGCAATGAAACACTGGTCAGTGTAAATCCTGGACATTCAGTGTGGTTGGTATACTAACAACAGAGTATATTAGGTACATGATAACAGACCTCACCTTATGCCATATCAGCACAGTTCCTTTTCTATAGATTTCCGGTTCGTTATTATAGTTAATATTGAACTCCAGAAATAAAATGTCATTTTTTTCTCCTGCAAGAGTGCCCTGTGCCAAAAAATTTAAAATGCATAATTTAGCAAATTTAAAAAAAACATCTCTCTCTGTTACAATTTAAAAACAAGCCATTCTTAAAGTGGCAAGCACAGCATAAGATCTACAGACATTAATGGGTAGAACGAAATGGGTGAAAGCTTATGGAATGAAAATTAACATAAAAGACACAAAAGTTCGGAAGTTTGGAAGAAATGACAGGAAAGTTGTCAGGGTATGAGATCAGAAACCCCAAGCTTTATAGTGAAGTTAGACTAGACTCCAACTATTTGCTATTTTCGGCATTGTGAGGACAAGGTACTTCCAGGTGTCATTCTATTGACACACAAGGAAGCTTTTATCAAAACAAACTTTATTTAACAATATAGTTTAATTATAACACATGAATCAGTTTAACATTTGAACAATACTTAAACATGACAAGATATCATTCTTAACTGCTAACCTATCTCTATTAGTTCCAATTCAAACAATATTCCTCTTATAGACTTAAACTCTTCAAAATCAGTTAGCAAAAACTCAGGCTTATGTGCTTGTACTTGTTAACAGTCCTAGAGCTTTTTTGAACACCTCTGAAGGAGCGAGAGACAATTGTCTTCTGACAGCCCCAAACAGCAACCTCGAGAGAAAGACACCTCTTGCTTCTTTCAGAGCCAGGCAGTAACAGACTGCTATAAACACTCTCTCCTGTAAGCTTAGCTCCACCCATTAACACATGATTCTTTCTGTCAATCAACCCAATCAAAACCCTACTCTGAAACCCCAAGGCAAACCTAAGTAAAATGCATTAACTCTGTTTGGACAAATAGACCATTAGTTAAAATCAGTCATTATCCTACATTCTCAACATCTGAGCTGCCTGTTGTCCAGAAAAATCGGTACCTTGTAAAACAGAGTTGAATTTTAAATATACCCCTTACAATAAACATGATATAAATACGTTTCTTCAAGGCACAGTACCATCACAAAGTCATGTTCAACAGCTGGAACAGCTATTGCAATTTAAGTAGCTGGGAAACAAATCGTCAGTAGGTAGTTACGACCAGAAAGTCACAGCTGGATTAGCAATGGCAAATAATGCAATTCCCAAATATAAATAATTTTTCTGCAGAAGAATGAGCAGCGATCTTAAGAGGAACTATCAGGACTGTGATCATGACCTCAGCTACAATTTTTTTAACTGCCCCTCATAAGGAGAGATCAAAAATGGATTGCATAGTGCCATGGTTTCCTCCTCAAAGTCTTTAAATACCTCTTTCCCACAATGATACTAAGCTGTCAGCAGCAGCTCTCAGCTATGAATATGAAATAGTAAACGTTATGCCTCAGAATCCTGATCACTAGGTAACAAGTGCTGCTAGAACTGCACTTAAGTGGATACCAATGGGCAAACAATTGAACTTCACTGCAAAGTCCTCAGATGGTCTGTTATCTCTCAAGATCCTGAAAGTAAGACAAATTTGGTATGACTTGATAGGACAATCCTCATTCTTTTACTTGGCAATGCAGGCACATGGACTCAAGAGAGAGAATCATCTGATCAATAATCTTTACTTATCAAACAAATACAAATACTGCTCATCAGGTTTATGAGTTAGGCACATTTAAACTCTCAAACAACACACTCAATGTTGTGAACTAAGCCTTCAGATCTCTCACGGTAGTTCTTCCTTAAGATGATTTAGAGTCCCAATAGTTTTCCGGTGCACCTATCTTCATAGAGTTCAACATTGAATATTAATTTGTGAGGTTAATGCTTAAGGGAGCAGACACTCAAGTAGGCAATGTTCCCTGCTCACACATACACATGATAGCTCAACCTGCTCATTATTTTCCAAACATTTTACATACTTGAGCAGTTAGGCCAACCATAAAGGTTAGCATCTCTCATCTTTCCAGACTTTTCTTTAACACTTGAGGATGTGCTCATCTCTGAATTATCACCTCAGCAGACACACTAATGTCTGATATGCTCTCCCACACTCTTTCAACAATATACTACCTGTTTTCTATTCTACACTTCAAGCTATTAACCCTATAATTGTCACTATTACCATTATTTACTATTCCTAGCATTGCTCAAACCGAAAACTAAAAAGGGATATATTCCCAACAGCCTGAGACCCCACGTCATTAAGAGATAGGAAGAGAAAATGAGTGGGGAAAAAAGACACCCATTTAGAACAAAATTTCATATACACGGTTAATTGTCCTAGTCCTAACCCACACTGAGCAGCTTTAAATATTTCGTACCTTCAGTTTTTCTTCAGCTTCACTATTGGACAAGCCACCTTGTTGCACAAGTGCCCAAAAGGTTGTGTTGTAAAGGTTATTAATATGACCTATTTGATGGAAATCTACTGTTAGTGCATTTAAAAGCAGAATATTCTGAATAATTGATTTCAATACAAACCCACATCGGATATACATATAATGGCCGTGTAGGTGGCAAAAGAATTCTTACACTTGAACAGCTAAAGTACAACCAATCTTATGGCACAAAGCAGTCAGTAATCTTTTACCAGGAAGGACATTTCGAAGAGGGTTGGAACTTTCATACTATCATAGAATCCCTACTATGCAGAAGGGGGCCATTCGGCCCATCAAGTCTGCATCGACTCTCTGACAGAGCTAAGCCCCGCTCTAGACCCGTAACCCCACACATTTACCATGGTAAATCCCCAGAACTTACACATCTTAGGATACTAAGGGGCAATTTAGCATGGCCAATTCACCTAACCTGCACATATTTGGAGTTTGGGAGGAAACCGGAGCACCCAGAGGAAACCCTCAAAGACAGGGGGAGAACGTGCAAACTCCACACAGTCACCCAAGACTGGAATTGAACCACTGTCCCTGGCACTGTGAGGCAGCACTGTGCCACCCATCTGAAACATGAAAAAGAAAAACACTTATCCAGTCAATTGAATCACAGACCACTAGAGTGCCCCAGACATTGCTGAGGTACCTTGTGTCAATTGGGGCAACAGCTGCCAGTCACACCACTGGCTTTGGGAAGAGATTAGCCTGGGCTGCGAGTGCGACAGCTGAAACATTTGAAAGTGAATCCAAGTGGTCTCAGGCAGTCTTTATCAGATCTCAGCACACAAGTATGTGGGCGCAAATATCACTGGTATGCTCCCATCCCATTTTAGTGATGAGCAAGCAGTTATGTGAACAATGGCCACTAGGCCGAAGTGTCAGAGAGCCGCAAAATCCTGTATCACAGCAAAGATGCAAAGCCTTTAAATGATGGGGGTGGGAGAATTGTACAATAGTTCCATTACCTTTTTAAAAATATATTAAATAAATGCAATAGGAAAATGAAAATCATCTCCTTTAAGTTGCAAATAAGAAAACAACCCAGTAAAGTTTCTCACAATCGGCCTGCCTCCAGCTTAGGTAGTCTCGCAGATTCTGGTTGCTAGGATACAGAACAACTCTCCCATCAAATCCAGGTGGAAATAGGAGAGCCTGATCTTTAAAGTAATCTTGCCAGTAGAAAACAAAGCTGGAAGAAAATTGGGAGACCACATGGCTCATGAATTTGCTGTTGGAAGAAGAAGAGAAAATAAATGTTTTGTTAATCTCAGAAAATGAAGTTCCAGTTATTTTGTTACCCGTTTCATATGCCATCGGTTCTGAAAAAAAGTTTTGTTCTCTGGTTCCGTTAGTAACCCCAGTTTGGTTAGAAAGTGGGACTAACCACAATGCGGACTAGTGAGTCAAATGGTATAGAGTAATCTAGATAAGTACAGAATGGAGCAATAGAAGGATATGCAGATAGGGTTGGATGAAATAAGATGGGAGAAGGCTTGTGTGGGCATAATCACTAGCATAGAACCAGTTAGGCCAAATGACTCACTTTTTAAGCTGCAAGTTCTATGTGTTTATGCAATTTAGGTTAGGTAGACCCCCATGCTTGAACCTGGCTGATGCTGATTTAGCTATTCTCAGTCAGAGCAGTTTAATTAGTGGGCTCCTTTTCTTTTACAGATCAGAGGAGAAATAACATTCTATGCTAGGGAAGCAATTTAGCTGCTTACCAACACTCACTGTCTCAGGCAATATTGAAGAACAGCCTCTTGAGAAAGATTCCAGGGGATGATGTCACTGAACCCCAGCACCAATCCAGGAGCTGACTCCAAGAGAAAAACCAGTAGCCAACCAGAATTAACATTTCTTCTGCCACTGTGCCTCTCCCACAGCCAAACAGACAGACCTCTCCCATTTAACTCTTCAGCGTAAACAATACAGTGGAATATGATAAGCAGATTGTATGTCGCAGTGTTTCTCAAGCATACACAAAAAGGAGACACCCATCATAGAATCCTACAGTGCAGAAGGAGGCCATTCGGCCCATCGATTCTGCACTGATCTCCATAATCCATGCATTTACCCTAGCTAGTCCCCTTGACACTAAGGGGCAATTTAGCATGGCCAATCCACCTAACCCGCACATCTTTCGACTGTGGGAGGAAACTGGGCACCCAGAGGAAACCCACGCAGACACAGGGAGAACGTGCAAACTCCACAAGGACAGTGACCCAAGCCAGGAATTGAACCCAGGTCCGTGGCGCTGTGCGGCAGCAGTGCTTGTGCCGTCCTGTCAGCCCATCATGCATGTACCAGCTCTCTGCAGCGTGTCATTCTGGTGATGATACCAGAGATAAATGGGTAATATTGAGGACAGATTAGAAAGAAACATAGGATTTAGGAGCAAGAGGAGGCCATTCAGCCCTTCGAGCCTGTTCCACCAATCAATGAGATCACGGCTGATCTGGTTGTAGTCTCAACACCACTTTGCCATCAGCTCCCATAACATTTTACTATCAAAAATCTGACTAACTCAGCTATGGATAAACTCAATGACCCAGCTTCCATTGCTTTCAGGAAATAATTCCACTGACTAATGATCCTCAGAGAAAAAATTCTCATCTTTGTCTTAAAAGTGAACAAAAATATTTTAATATTTTTGGGGATATTGTGTTGGTCTGTGGAAGTGCTGTGTGTGTGTGTGTCTTTGTATTACTAATTTAATTAAGCTGGAGATTGAGTGTCTATGGAATTGAGACCAAAAGGGGCTAGTTGTGAAAAGCAGACATTTGAAGTGAATAGAGCCAAGTTGGATGTTCTACAAGTCAACACAACTTGGTAGAAATTTGCATTCAGAAATAAGTGAAGATTGGATTCTTAGCTGTTGAATTCCAAAGGTAGGTAAAGAAAGAATTTACAACTTAAGGAAAGGTTATAAATAAATTTGGGAAAGTCTTTTAAGTTTTATTTGACCCAATGATGGTGGCAATAGAGAACATTAAACATTTTTATATTCTGAAGACAGTTAAGTTCAGAGAGATGATACGAACAATAGTTTTAAAGATGCAATAGAAAAGACATATTTAAGGAAAGGTTGGGAGCCGTGTTGAGGAGAGAAAGGGGGAGAGAGAAAAGACCTGTAACATATATCTTCCCTATTGCAACAGCAGTCACCTTGTGGTAATAATACTGGATTTTTTATAGATTAAATATCTATAGGGACTGTGGCCTTAAGGCAATCTTATTTTATGAGGTTAACTAAGAAGAAATATTGTGGGAGGAACTGTTCTGCAAGGCTAATATTTAATGGTGTAAATGTTATCTGGAGTGTTTAAGTTTGCTTTGTTAACACGTTCTAATTTAAATATTTAAAATCTCCAAAAGGCGGGCAATTACCGCCTGCAATATCATAACAAAAGGGAGACCTCTTATTCTTAAACTGTGTCCCCTATCAAGTCCCATCAGGAACTTATATGTTGCAATAAGATCACCCCCTGTTCTTCTAAACTACAACTTTAAATTAAATAAGGATATTAAGGGATATGGAAGCAAGCAAGTAGATATTATTAAGATACAAATTAGTAATGATCTAACTGAATAGATGAACCGGCTTAAGAAGTTTAATATTCTTCTCCTGTTCGTATGTACATTACCCTTCAAGCTCTTAAACCCCTTTTTCAAATACTTACTTATTTCCTATACAGAATTTACTTGCTCGCTCAATCTTTCAACCACCCTCAGCATGAAAGTAAATCAAACCTCTTCCATCCTTCTCTGAATCTTAAATGCATGTCTTCCAGTTAATGACTAGCAGAATTAGTTCTTCCTTTTTTATCTCAAAGTTTCTCATAATAATCTCCGCTACCTCAACTGAAAGAGTCTGTTCTTCCAGTCTTTCCTCGTATCAATGCCTCAGTGTACTGTTTAATCGACACATCATTGCTTCCCCTGACATTAAGCACACAATATGTTTGAAGCAAATAAAACTAGTCCGTAGCGAAAGCCTTTATTTGTATACTGCACCTTGCTCTCCTCTTAAACCAGTTACTTCTCCTTTTAAAGACAAAGCTGTATTCATCACTTTGGCCGTAGGCAATCACAACGTCATTCAGTTCTTCCATGACAGTTAATGCGCATTTGGTCATCAGACGGAGAGCCCGCTCATCATTGGGCTTTTTGAAACCATGCTGATCTGCAAATCTGAAGTCGAAAAACCAGTTTAAGTAAGAGTTTACCAAAAGGCGGGAGTTTCAAAAAGCAGCACCTTCGCACACGAAACGGAACTTAAAAAACAAACATATTAGACAAGGATGCAAAGCTTTGGTCCTACGCTACATGACAAAAGGAGAAGCACTTGCCTCTAAGTCGAGTTGCGAAATAATTGACCAAGGGTCAGAATCTGGAACGATTTTCTCCTTCCAGGGCTGCCATGAGCAATTGTACTCTTATCCCATTAAGAGGTCAAAGGTTTGTGACTTTTTACTGACTATTTTCAAAAAATATTGATAACTTGATAAATATTGAAACTAATCAACTCTATTGATAAATACTGATGAGGAGCCAATGGTGCAAAGCTACCATCTGTGGGATTATGACTGAACGCTTGTATATCAGAATCCCACCTAATATATAAAACTCTGCTTTAAAAATTCTGTATTTATTGCCCTTTACCAGTTGCCTCCAGAACGGTGTCACAGATAGGTCAGATCAGGTAAACAATAGCCAGTGTCTGGGCATTAGTGACCCAAATGGATTTTAACAGGTTTATATTCTGGTCCTAGCCCATAAATGACCAGACTTATTGAATTTACAACCTGTTATGTTGAGATTTGAACCAACACCCTCTGGGTCACTAAATCAGTATCACAATCACTTACCCACTCTATTCCTTTCTCTGTAACCATTAGCTTGCAGAGGCTTTAAGTTTTGGTACTTTTGTGTTATTTATGCAATGTTTCAGTAAAAGCCTCTTTTAAAACAAAAGTGACTTGATAAACACAAAGTTAAATCAATCCTAATAAGTTATTTAGAGTGTGCCCATTGACTAATTGTGTGTGACAGGTAACACAAAAGCTTGCATATGCCACTGAATAGAAAAATCCTCTTTTTCTGGGTCTCGTTCCCTCTCAGTCCTTCAATCCACAACTTGGTGTCATAAGAACATAAGAAATAGGAGCAGGAGTAGGCCATCTAGCCCCTCGAGCCTGCCCTGCCATTCAATAAGATCATGGCTGATCTGAAGTGGATCAGTTTCACTTACCCGCCTGATCCCAAGAACCCCCAATTCCCTTACTGATCAGGAATCCATCTATCCGTGATTTAAACATATTCAACGAGGTAGCCTCCACCACTTCAGTGGGCAGAGAATTCCAGAGATTCACCACCCTCAGAGAAGAAGTTCCTCCTCAACTCTGTCCTAAACTGACCCCCCTTTATTTTGAGGCTGTGCCCTCTAGTTCTAGTTTCCTTTCTAAGTGGAAAGAATCTCTCCACCTCTACCCTATCCAGCCCCTTCATTATCTTATAGGTCTCTATAAGATCCCCCCTCAGCCTTCTAAATTCCAATGAGTACAAACCCAATCTGCTCAGTCTCTCCTCATAATCAACACCCCTCATCTCTGGTATCAACCTGGTGAACCTTCTCTGCACTCCCTCCAAGGCCAATATATCCTTCCGCAAATAAGGGGACCAATACTGCACACAGTATTCCAGCTGCGGCCTCACCAATGCCCTGTACAGATGCAGCAAGACATCTCTGCTTTTATATTCTATCCCCCTTGCGATATAGGCCAACATCCCATTTGCTTTCTTGATCACCTGTTGCACCCGCAGACTGGGTTTTTGCGTCTCATGCACAAGGACCCCCAGATCCCCTTGCACAGTAGCATGTTGTAATGTTTTCCATTTAGATAATAATCCAATTTGCTATTATTTCCTCCAAAGTGAATAACCTCGCATTATACGTTATACTCCATCTGCCAGGTCCTCACCCACTCATTCAGCCTGTCCAAATCTCTCTGCAGACGTTCTACGCCCTCCACACGATTCACTTTTCCACTTATCGTTGTGTCGTCTGCAAACTTTGTTACCCTACACTCAGTCCCCTCCCCCAGATCGTCTATATAAATGGTAAATAGTTGAGGCCCCAGTACCGATCCCTGCGGCACGCCACTAGTTACCATCCGTCAACCAGAAAAGCATCCATTTATTCCGACTCTCTGCTTCCTGTCGGATAGCCAATCCCCAATCCACACTAACACCCTACCCCCAACTCCGTGTGACCCAATCTTCTTCAGCAACCTTTTGTGAGGCACCTTATCAAACGCCTTTTGGAAATCCAAAAACACCGCATTCACCAGTTCCCCTCCGTCAACCGCACTAGTCACATCTTCATAAAAATCCAACAAGTTCGTCAAGCACGACTTTCCCCTCATGAATCCATGCTGCGTCTGCTTAATCGAACCATTCTTATCCAGATGTCCTGCTATTTCTTTTTTAATGATGGATTCCAGCATTTTCCCAACTACAGACGTTAAGCTAACCGGCCTGTAGTTACCCGTCTTTTGTCTATTTCCTTTTTTAAACAGCGGCATAACATTAGCCGTTTTCCAATCCGCCGGCACTACCCCAGAATCCAACGAATTTTGATAAATAACCACTAACGCATCCGCTATTACCTCTGACATTTCTTTCAGTACCCTTAAAGCATGATACCGCTTGGATTTGAACTCGGATCGCTGGATTCAGAGCCCAGAGTGCTCACCATTATACCACAGAACCCAACACACATCTAACTTCCTGTCATCTAACTTCTACTTCCTGATTTATCTCCTCCTCTTCTAAAACTTTAATGTCCTGTATTATCAACATTTATATCAAATTTTCAAAAGGAAAATTAAAACCGTACCCATCTAAACCTGTGACAACATATTGACAAGCTTTATTGATGCGTCATCGACTTATTCAAAATACCATTGTTTAATGACCAGAAATGCATCATTTATGTCCGCTCAGCTGATAGCACTCACCTCCACCAGTGGGTTTCAGCCCCACTAAGATTCACTTCATAGTCTCAACCAACACAGAGTAATGCATTATCAGAGATGCCACTATTGAAATGAATCCCTGCATGTTAAGGTGGATGCAAGCGATGATATTTACTCCCTCAATCAGTACTGACGAAGAATACGTATGAACCTGCTTCTGGGATATTATTGGTACAGAATGACATATTTCTGACACTTCAAGAAGGTATTAATTAACAATTTGTATTTATATATAGTCTTCAAATGAGGTAAAATGACCCAAGACACTTCACATCAATCAACCAAAGGATATTAGGTGACAAAAAGCTTGTTTAAAGAGGTAGATTTTAAGGATCATCTTAAAAGGAAAAGAGATGGAGAGATATGGGGAGATAATTAAAGAGCTGAGGGCATAGACAGTCGTAAGTACGGCTACCAAAAACAAAAAAGTAAAAATCGAGGATGTTCAATGATTATAACAACATACCTGTAGGTTTGTAAAGTTTATTTATTAATGCCACATGTAGGCTTACATTAACACTGCAATTAAATTCCTGTGAAAATCCCCTAGTTGCCACACTCCGGCACTTGTTCAGGTACACTGACGAAGAATTTAGCATGGCCAATGCACCTTACCAGCACGTCTTTCAGTCTGTGGGAGGAAACCGGAGCACCCGAAGGAAACCCACGCAGACATGGGGAGAATGTTTAGACAGTGGCCCAAGCCGGGAATCAAACCCGTGTACCTGGCGCTGTGAGGCAGCAAACCACTGTGCCACCATGCTGCCTAATGTTGGAGGGATGAGGCTATTGAAGGATTTGAACACAAGATCAGAATTTTAAAATCATGGCTGGGATCTGGTGGTTGTAGCATATTAAGGTGATAGACTATACGGCACGATAGCACAGTGGTTAGCACTGCTGCTTCACAGCTCCAGGGACCTGGGTTCGATTCCTGGCTTGGGCCACTGTCTGTGTGGAGTTTGCACATTCTCCTCGTGTCTGCGTGGGTTTCCTTCGGGTGCTCTGGTTTCCTCCCACAGTCCAAAGATATGCGGGTTAGGTTGATTGGCCATGCTAAAAAAATTGCCCCTTAGTGGCCTGGGATGCGTGGATTAGCGGGTAAAATATGTAGGGATATGGGGGTAGGGCCTGGGTGGGATTGTGATCAGTGCAGACTCAATGGGCCGAATGGCCTCTTTCTGTACTGTTGGGTTTCTATGATTCATAAATCAATTTGGGTAACACAAGAGATATTTGAGTGGAGTACAGAAAGCCAATATGAATTTGTAACAGCTAGACCACGTCTAACAAGCGTAACTGAATTTTTTCAGGAACTATAGTAGACAAGGGAATGTCAATGAGTTCTATAAGGCATTTGATAAGGTTCCACATAAGAGACTTTTAGCTACAATTAAATTGAAGGCAGATTATTGACATGGTTTTGAGATTGCTTAGGTGATAGATGACAGTAGGGACAATAGGCATGCACCTGAATTGGAAGAAGTTATTATCCATTGTCCTCAAGAATTTGTGCTATGACCCAATTATTCACTACATTTATTAGTGATTTAGAAAAAATAATAATGAGCCAAATCACCCAAGTTTGCTGATGACAAAGATTGACAGTATTGTAATTAGTGTTGATAGGGGCATAAAATTAGACATTTATAAAGCGAGTGGAGAGGACCATAGAAAGGTTACAGAAAGAGATCATTCAGCTGTTCATGTCTGTGCCAACCAAAAGAGAGAAAAAATTAAAATAATTGTTCATTTTAGTTTCATTTTCCAGAACCTAGTCTGTAGCCCTGCAGATTACGGCAGTTCAGACGCAGTTCCAGGTACCTTTTAAATGAGTTGAGTGTTTCAACCTCAACCATCAACTTAGGCAGTTAATTCCAGATGCCCACCACCCTCTGGGTGAAAAAGTATTTCCTCATGTCCCCTTTAATCCTTCTACCAATCACCTTAAAAATCTATGGTAATTGACCCCTCAGCCTGGGGAAACAAGTCTTTCCTGCTTACTCTGTCTAGGCTCCTCATACTTTGGTATGAAATGGTAACAGATGAATTTCAATGCAGAGTGCAAGATCATTGATTTTTGACCAAAAAGGAAAGATGTGAGCGTTATTTAAAAAGCAAAAATCTAGAATGATGGAGATCCAAAGGGATTTGGAGGTTCACGTACACATAACTAAAATGTAACAGGTTCAAAATATAAACAAAACAGGTATTGGGATGATCTATTTTCTAACTAAATGCCTGGAATAATAAAAGAGAAGTAGGTTTGCTGAAACTATACAAAACTCTTGTTAGACCAAAACAGCTTTTAGTAGAGGATACACTGGCTTTGGAAGGAGTGCAGCAGAATATTACCCGGGTTTCAAGGGTTAGATTATGAAAGATTACATAAACCAGGCCTGTATTTCTTGGAACTTAGACAGTTAAGAGGCAAGTTAATTTGAGATGTATAAGGAATCATAAAGAATGGGTGGCACAGTAGTTAGCGCTGCTGCCTCACAGCGCCAGAGACCCAGGTTCGATTCCCAGCTTGAGTCACTGTCTGTGTGGAGTCTGCACATTCTCCGTGTGTCTATGTGGGTTTCCTCTGGGTGCTCCAGTTTTCTCCTACATGCTGGTTAGGTGCATTGGCCATGCTTAATTCTCCCTCTGTGTATCCGAACAGGTGCCGAAGTGTGGTGCCAAGGGAATTTTCACAATAACGTCATCGCAGTGTTAATGTAAGCCTACTTGTGACACTAATAAATAAACTTTAAACTTAAGTTTTGTCTGCTGTTGGATGAAACTGACAAGGCCACGTAATTTTAAAATCAGAACCAAGCCATTCAAGAGAAAGGTTTGAAAACGCTATGTGTAAAAGGTGGTAGAAATTTAGCACTCTCTCTCTGATATAAAAAAGTAGTTGCTAGCTCAATTAATAATTTTAAAACAAAGTGATAGATTTTTGCTAGATAAGGATCTGGAGTGAAGGCAAGTGGATGGAGTTAGGATACAGACTATTCATTATCTCATGAAATGATGGGACAAACTCAAAGGATTGAATGGCCTCTTCTTGTTCCTATGTTGGTGCACCAGCAGCCAAAGTAGGTCAGCAAACTTGACTGATGTATAAATTAGATTTTGGTCTTAGTTGAGAAACAAGCAGCAGTGATTTAGATGTATTTTAAATTTAGGGACTGCATGATCACAAAATGCTTCAAGGGTACAATGAATAATTTCCCTTCTACAATTTATCAGTATGTATTGTACGATAACATGCTTTCCACTCACTTGTGAAAATTCCGGCCATCTAGTCGAACCACAACCCAGCAATTTTGCAGACAGGTATCATCAGCTTCGAAGTTGCGAACATATTCAAATTTACTTTTAGCCATAGTTTTGTGACTTTCAGCACGCACGTGTGGCATGACCCAAAAGAATCCACATCCAACTCCACTCGTTTTCCTACTGCATCTCGAAAGACCAATTGTAACAGCAGCTTTTGAAAATCGATTCAAATGTAGCATCAGACAGCCTGCAAAAGTAGGGGCACAAAGGTTTATGGTGTTCTCATTTTACAATCTTTTATTCAGAGCCACAAACACAGCTTGCATTCGTAAATCATTAACATAATGAATAAAAATTCTAAGTCGCTTAGTGTCCTGCTTGAAAGCCACTGTCAGTAATGTGACAATGCATTTCCCTACAAAGTTATGGGATATGGGTCTGGACCAATGCTTCTTCTAAGCTGTGTGGCTGCACAGCAACCCAGAAGTTCCAATGCATGACGATCACCAGTCAGCCTCTTTACGCTGCCTCACAGAAAGATTTATAGGGCCAGCACACTTAAATGAATAGGCCACTCATGAAAAGAAATGAGGAAATGTGGGTTTAGACCCATGTTGCTGTAAGTGATATCTCTATGTTAAGTTTTTTCTGGCTTGCTTAGTTTATTCTTCTGCTTTTCATCCCCAACCCTGTACCAAACACTATCCCTTCATGTAGCAGTAGAAGTGCAGCAAGGAAACAGGCAAAAGAAAGTGAAAGTGAGATGCAGTGGTGAGTAGCAATGAACAGCAGTGTTAATATGCAGAGCTGAGAGCATTCTCTACTGGCAACAAAAGCCTACTGCACCTGGTATTCCCAGGCAGTCTCTCATCCAAGTACTAAGCAGGCCTGAGTCTGCTTAGCTTCCGAGATCAGGCGTTTTCAGACTAGTATGGCCGAAAGCGCTTAACCTGGTGTTGTTAAAACTCTTACTGTGAAAGCACTTGTTAGCAGACTATTACTTTACTTAAAGTCATGTAACGCTCGCATCCCTATTTACTAATTCATAGAACATTAGAATGTGCATTTCTTTTTCTGCTAACTCTCTCTTGGCACTCTGCTTCCCACAGAAACAAACCACTAGAACAGTAAAACCTGTAGACAACCACAAAAAAAAGCAATTATTAAAACGACAATGAAAGCCCCTGATAACTTTACATTACAGTGGATGCAAACTGCCCTTTGAAATTGTGCAAATTACAAACAGAAAATCCTTCAAATTGCCAAGGCAACTTGCAACTAAAGACACAAGACCCACAGGTGCATTGAGGCGGCAATAGATGAAAGCCATGGCTTTTGTGTAATAAGGCCTCTCCAACCAACATCCAAGGACTAGAGAAAGTCAACCAATGCAACCACCACCCCCAGGACTGGATACTTGCTAAGCTTCATTCCAGGGACAGAGAAGCCTTTGCCTGGCATGTGGCAGAGAAAACACCCATTTCACGGAAGACAGACTTGTAAGATGCAACAGTCATTGATTAACTTCTTGCTGCAGTGTGTAGGACGGTCTCTCCAGTGAGACCGTCCTACTAATGCTGCAGGTAGCTGGGACCAGAGGGTAGCTGGGAGGGGGCTGGAGAGTCAGGAACGTGGATGTTGTTTTACTGAATGGTGTCTGAGATAGGTGGGATCCGCACTTGGCAGGAAGGAGTGGATCCAAGATCCAGTGATGTCTCACTATCTGGGGATGGATTTGGAGGCATGGGGGAGGGGGGCAGGTAACATAGGGATGTGATGGAGACTGGGAATATCTTAAGCATAAGAACAGAAGGGGAAGAGCAGGGAACTAGGAGTCGATAATCTGGGACTCCCAGCGAGGGGTAGGTGACCAGCATCACATGTTGCAGAGCCACGAGCAGCAGAAACATGGACTGGGAGATGTAGAGGGGTGCAGCCAGTAAACTAAAAGTACCAATTGGGAAAAGAAGAGAGAGGATCTTAAACAGAGGGCAATTTTCCACATTATCGGGTAAATGCCAGTGTTGTACTGAAACAGCTAGGTTAGGGACACAGTTAGTTCTGGAGCATGTCTTCAATACTATAGCTGAGATGTTGTCCGGACCTAAAACCATTACAGTATCCCATACTTTCAGCCATTTCTTGTTCACATGGAATGATCGAAATGACATGACTGGCATCTGTGATGCTGGGGGTCAAGATGGATCATAAACTTGGTACTTCTGGCTAAAGATGATTGCAAATACTTGATATTAAATATGAAAGGAAAGAGCATAAAAATCTGAAAAAGAGGAATATATGAGGGCAAAAGGCAAGAGTACATCAGGGCCTGAAGGTATTCTGAAGTACTGACTTTTCTGTTTCCCCTCTTCAGCTCCTGAAGGGTTAGAATCATAGAATGATACTTATGTGTCTGCCTATTTCACCAGAATATCTGAGGTCCATTACTCCACTGCATCATTTACAACATTTCCAAATTTTTGTCATCTGCAAACTTTGAAATTTACCCAGGATATCCAAGTCCAGGTCATTAGTAGAAAAAGAGCAGTTGTCACAATACTGGACCCATACTATCTCTGCAATAGGGCGGCATGGTAGCACAGTGGTTAGCACTGCTGCTTCACAGCTCCAGGGTCCCGGGTTCGATTCCCGGCTCAGGTCACTGTCTGTGGGGAGTTTGCACATTCTCCTCGTGTTTGCGTGGGTTTCCTCCGGGTGCTCCGGTTTCCTCCCACAGTCCAAAGATGTGCGGGTTAGGTTGATTGGCCAGGTTAAAATTGCCCCCGAGATGCGTAGGTTAGAGGGATTAGCGGGTAAATATGTGGGGGTAGGGCCTGGGTGGGATTGTGGTCGGTGCAGACTCGATGGGCCGAATGGCCTCCTTCTGCACTGTAGGGTTTCTATGATTTCTATGAAATGGAAAATAATGCCTCAGTGCCAGGGACCCGGGTTCAATTCTGGCCTTGGGTCACTGTCTGTGTGGAGTTTGCACATTCTCCTCGTGTCTGCATGGGTTTCCTCCGGTGCTCCAGTTTCCTCCCACAGTCCTAAAATGTGCGGATTAGGTGTCAGGGGGATTAGCAAGGTAAATATGTTGCAGGAGTAGGGCTTGATTGGGATTGTTGTCAGTGCAGACTTGATGGGCCGAATGGCCTCCTTCTGCACTGGAGGGATTCTATGATTCTAAGACAACTATTCACCATTTTCCATACTTTCCATCCCTTAGCCAGTTTTCTATCCATGTAGACACAGTCTCTTAGATTCCACGGCTTTCAATTTGCTAACAAGTCTATCATGTGCTATTTTGTCAAACATCTTTTGAAAGAACATACACACACATCAATCACACTACCTTCAACAATCACTTTCATTACTTCGAAGTACTCCATCAAGTCAACAAATAAAATTTGCCTTTAACAAATCTATGCACTGTCATTTACTCACCTGTGCTTTTCCAAATATCAATTTATTTTATACCAAATTATTGCTTCCAGTGGTTCCTGAAGTTATCAGGGGAGTGTAATGTTTTCAGTCCTCCAGTGCTCTGGAATCACCATCCTCCTCCCCTTCTCCAAGGAGTAGAAAATTGTGGCTTGAGCCCTGTAATTTCTGTCCTAACTTCAGTCAGTAACCCAGGTCTATACGCTTTCCAGACTAGGTGACCTTTAAATACTTTTAAGAACATTCTCGTTATTTCTATCCTATTCAATATCATCACTGCCACACTCTTTATATCTTTTTCTCTTGTGAAGACAGATGCAAGCACTGATTAAACACCTCAGCTATAGCCTCTGCCTTCACGGGAAGATTTCATTTTTGACCCCTATTCAATTGTACTCTTCCATCAACTACCCTGGTATTATGTATTTATACAAGTCTTTCAAATTCCCTTTTATTAGGCACTAAACTATTCCTCCCTATTACTTTTCTGTACTTTACAAATTCTGTACTATTCATCTTGGTTCTCTACTGGATTACGAACCTTACAATGGCCATAAACTTCAGTATGTCTAAACAGCACATCATCTAACCTCAGGTGATAGAATCCACTGTTTCCCATTCCTGTCAAATATTATCAGGTAGTACTTATTTAAAAACAAAGGTGAATAAAAGTAAAGTCACCATAGTGCCAGATGACCATAGGCTGTGGCTGGTGGTGATTTAACCTTAGGATCACCACACCTCAGGCAAGCGGCAAGGTAGGCTTTCATGAATCACCTGTACAGGAATTGAACCCACACTGTTGGCATTACTACGCATCACAAATCAGCCATCCAGCCAATTGAGCTAAACCAACTTAGGTGAATAATGTAAAAGTGGCCACACAGAAGGAAAGCTCTGCTCGAACTGCAGCAAATACACCGTCACTCGGGATTGATTAGTAAGCCTGAAACAAACTGTCAGGAATCACTGAGTGTTGGATGTGAAAAATTGTCATATTAATGCATTCTGCTGATTCTGTAAAGAAGGTAGAGGGAGCTTTACTCTATCTCACTTGTGCTGTACCTGTCTTGGCTGATGGAATACCATCAAGGGAACATCATCTTGCACCTAGCCTGCCCTGTGCTTGTTGCTCAAACTGCTTGAAAAGTGGTTATTTTTCTTGAGCACCAAAATGGCCATTTCCTCACACCCGAATATCCCTATCCCTCTCAGCTGGCAGAGTTTCTCCAACCTCACCTCCTGCTCCCTTAGCGCGAAAGGAACTTTCCATTCTCACTCCTAACCCTTACCATCTCCTGTTGAGACGCTGGTGTTGGACTGAGGTGGACAAGATGAGAGGTCAGACGACAGCAGGTTATAGTCCAACAGGTTTATTTGAAATCACAACCTTCATCAGGTGAAGTGGAGAGGTGCGCAGGCACAGAATATATAGGCATAGTGACGATAGCCCAACACTCACAGATGACCAAGTGTCAAAAGATACATAGTGTACTGCATTGTAGGCCAGCTGAATAACAAATTTACAGGTATCACAAGTGCCAATAGATAAGTGCAAGCAGTTAAGTATAATCAGTATGTGTAAAGTGTCAACAGGCTGTATATAACAAGTGTAGGGATGACCTAAGAACCGATAATTTAAGACAGAGAGATAATTACAAATAACCAAAGAGTAAGATGGTGCTAAACACTATGCAAACTAATTCAGGCAGAGATATCAGGTGGAATTCTCCGGCTGCGCTCACACCAAAAGCTATCACTCCTAACCCATATCATCTCCATTCGCCCAGAGCAGAACCTCACTCCCCAGTGGAACACGGACCCCGTTATCTGTGGTTTCCCCGTGGGTTCAAGGCACTTACTGTCTGTGTGGGACCCCCAGGAGTTAGATGCTGTCTGAGCCCATGCGTTTGTTGCTCCCTATCCCCCCTCCCCCAGCCGGGTTTCCATCATGGCATCGCTCGCGCTCTCTCTCTCTCTCTCTCACCCTGTACAAGCTTCAGCTGCCGCCAGGGCAGGCCGCTCTGACCTTCCTCTCTCTCGGAAAGCGGCTCTCGTATATCTTGCCCGGCAACCAACCTTCAGCTCCCAACTTGCCGTCCACCTTCGGCTGGGCCACTTGAGACTGCGCACAACCGCCGGCCTCGGGCTCGGACTCCGAACGGATCCACCTCCAGTTAGGGTGGGAGGGGGGGGGGTGAGCACACTTGTAATAAATTACAAAAGATAGAAAATCAATCAGTGGGAGACTTAACCAGCATGAACAAAAATAATATCACAATCGATAGACATACTTTTGCTGTTCATCTTCATTTGTGAGTAAATTGTACTCAGCCGCGTTTCTAAGTGTCAGGACTCTCCCTCTTCTCGGTTCGTGGTATATCCCAGAGGCCGGGGCGGTGATTGACAGACGCGGCCACGCCCCCTCCCCGCCGGCCACGCCCCCTCCCCGCCGGCCACGCCCCCTCCCCGCCGGCCACGCCCCCTCCCCGCCGGCCACGCCCTGCCGTGACATGCCTCTCCCTCCCGATTGTGACGCTGCGGCGGGACACGTGCCGGGCCCAATGATTTTCAAACAGGTTCGATCCGTTTGTTACCAACGAAACAAACCCAACAAAAGGGTGAGGGCAGTGAGTGTGGAGTGAAGAAGGATCCCATTGACTGAGATCACAATAAAATAATGATCACAATGGAGGCATCTCCGAATAAAGCAATCCAGGTAAACAAGGAGGCAAGAAGAGGAGAGACAGCAGGTGAAAAACAGCATTGGGAAACAGTTTGTGAAACAACCCGAGGGGGTGAAGAAACCCTTTTGGACAAGGAGGGTAAAAATGAGGTTGCTTTTAATCCTCAACCACCCAAAACCAATGGCATCCCAAATGAGAATTCAGGACTTTTCTCTGTAGCATTTGTAAATTGTGTGTTTGGTGGCATCCTCTTGGGTGAGGGGCAACTACAATGCTGCCAAAAATTGATGGGTCCTCTTAAACCATTTTTCTCTTATTGCCTAACATTTTTGTCTTTCTGTCTTGCATTTCAATTGGAAATTGTTCTGGAACAATTATTATTCAAAGCCTTCAGTGGATGGTATGCTCAGCTATTTACTGACTTCCAGCAGATATGGGGATTTGTCCCCTTTCCGCCCCCAGCACTTCAGAGGATCTGGATGAAATGAGCTATTGATGGTTAGTTGGGAGGCTCTGAAGTTTGGTCTTGTAGGTTGGGCACAGTAATAGCCTAGCCATGGGGATTATGAGTATTATGCAAGAGAAACATTGTGCAGTGTTGTAAACATCCAATAAAATTAGCAAGAATGAGTGCAGTATTTTAATTGTTGTAACGGGAGAACAAGTGTCACCAATATTGAACCATTGCTAAGATTCACCTATTAGGTGATTTGATGCTCTTATTAACCAGGGGCATAGGAATTGAAGATTGATGGATGGCTCTCGGTACTTGCTAAAATGTAGTCTTGTCAAAAAGCCCTGATGCTATCTTAAATGACAGAATAAGAGTACAGATGGCTTCACAGCAGAATCTGAACACCAGATTGAGCTAGTATAATTCTGTCACCATGGGCAGTATTATTACTTTTCACTTCTGGTGTTTTTGGTCTGCGCTTGCATATCCTAGCAGGCATTGGCAATCAGGACACTCCCTGCAGTTAAGGTGGGATGACACGCTCACTGAGGGATTACCAATTGTGATGTAAGCATTGCAAATTTATTGAGTGATAATCTGCACTTGATTACCAGAAAATGGGACTTTCAGTGTGGCAATCGGGCATTTCATGTTGCTGACATTCTGGCATTTTGTGTGGAAAAGAAGTGCAGATGAGACTTGGACTACATCACGTAGAAACTGTCACGGTAACTTTCTTCAAAACGTTTAAAGTAAAAGCACATGCTTTATATTGTAATATAATTAACAATTTTCCTATTTAAAAATTGAATCTAAACTTTCATTGGTTTTGGGTGGTAATGAGGTTTCCAATGCCTTTCACACTGCTGTTTTTCCAAAAGCAGATAATCATTGAGATTCAAATGTTTGTGTCAATTTTGCTTAATCGTAACTCTCTTGACTCTTTCACAAATTTGTGTGCTCAAACTCAGTGCTTGAAATCACGTAATCTATGGTGATACTTCAGTATCGTGCTGAAGGAATGCTGAAATGTCAGCTCTGTTGTCTTTCATATGAGTTATTTAAATGTAAAAGATTCCCTGGCTCCTTGAAGAAAGTAGTCTGGAGACAATACACATTTCTTTAACCTGTGTTTAATGTTCCCTCCACCCACATTGTCTGTACCTTTAAGACCTGGCTGGCTGTAGGATTCGCATTCTAATCAGTATTCTGCAACTTGATTTTGTCTGTTTGCACTGTTTGAGAGCACATTTCCACTCCATCTGACGAAGGAGCAGCGCTCCGAAAGCTTATGGTATTTGCTACCAAATAAACCTGTTGGACTTTAACCTGGTGTTGTGAGACTTCTTACCGTGTTCACCCCAGTCCAACGCCGGCATCTCCACATGCTTGAAGAAAAGCAGTGGTTTCTGTGGTATCCTGGTTAACGTTCATCCTTCAGCAGCATCACCAAAACAAATTTACTGCTTGTTTACCTCATTTGTTCTGTTTGGAAACTGTTCTTTCACCCAAAAATCAACCTTATAAACTTTGTAAAAGTACGTTACAAAACAATTCAACTTGACAGAAAGTACAATAAAATTCAACTTGTCTCCATACAGCACGTTCCACACTTACATACCTTTATACAATTGTAATACTCTTGATATTCATAATTATACATTGCATGACAGGTGTACAGCTTCAGAGGTTCTGCAGATTTTCCAGCCTCTCAATATACTATAACTGAAAAGTTTTAGACGGTGATCTTTCCCCGTTGTGCCTCTGCGGTGGCTGACTCAAGCTTTAGTGCATTTGTCTTGCTCTGTTTGGGAACTTGCTGTGTGCAAAATGACTGCTACATATACCCACATAATAGAGACCATGCAGTAATTGGTCATGTGTAGGGCATCCTGAGCAAGTGCTAGGTGCTTTACAGATAACATACTTTATTACAAAGATTTATCGGAATAAGGAGGAAAAACAAATTACCTCCAAGTTATCAGAAAATGTAATAACTTACCTACTATATACTATTTATAAACTATTCTATTTATAAACTTCTACTTTTCTTTAGCTACCTAATTCTTGGAGCAACTGTCAGAGGCTGAACCAGACTGTTTGTGACTGGGGTGCCACATTTGACCATGAGATGAGCTTCCAAGCACATATCTGCACTTTCACTAAGACCGCCAATTTACACCACTGTAACATCGGCAGATTCTGCCCCAGTCTCATCTCATAGGCTGCTGAAACCCCCATCCATGTCTTTATCACCTCTCCCAGTGCGCCCCTGGCCAGTCTGCCATGTTCTGAACCCTGTAAGCTGGCAGTCATTCAAAATTCTGCTGCCAGTGTTCTTACAACGAGCAAGTCCAGTTCACCCATTAGTTCTCTGCTTGCTAATCTACATTGGCTCTCAGTCAAGCATAAACATAAAATTCGGCCCCAAGGATGAGAATTTTATGTGCCCCAGTGGATATGTTTCCCATGGGATGGAGTCAAGTAAAATAGGATAGACACCCATCCTACCACCTTCCCGCCCATCCACTTGCTCACCCCCATAATAATGGGAGGCCGGTGGGTGCCAAAGTCAACAACCTGCTTGACATATTGAAATGAAAAGCTAAGAGTGAAGTAGACTTGTTATCAAGCATATTGACCCTCGTACTACTCTGCCCACACCATTTGGTGTGGGCCGCAGGGCAGGAACAGGAAGGCCGATTTTTAAACTGAAATGGTTTAAGGGCGGGAAGGCAGGCGGGTCACTCTTCTGGGGCTGCCTTTGTCAATCAAGGGGCAGCTTCCTTTAAAGTGAACCTCCCTCCCACCCCCACCTCTCTTATACTCATTCCTTCCCTTAAACCCACTCCTACCCCCATTCTGCCCCTCTCCCGAAACTTCGCCAAATCATCCTGACCCAAGACTCCAAACTTGCCTGCTCCAGGCATCCACTGCTGGCTTCACCAGCAGTCCTGGAGCTGCCACTGACACCTTCCTGGTGCGGCTGGGACTGATAGAGCTGCCGGCAGCTCCACAGCACTTTGGTTGGCGACTCCAGAGATACTCGGCGTCGTTAGTGATCCTAGCATCGCTTCATGGCTGTTTGGTGTGTGTTGGCTTCATGCTAGCATTTCCGGGGAGGCATAGTGTCCATGTTCCCCTGGACCCCTCACCATCCCCATATTATTCTGCTTCCTTTCAAATTCCTCTCTGTAATCTTTTCTAACCCCGCAACCTTTGGAGATAACTGCGCTCATGAATTTTGGTCTTTTGAGTATCCCTGATTTTAATTGCTTCACAATTGGTTGTCATGGTTTCAGCTGCTTTGACCTTAAGCTCTGGAATTCTCTCCCTAAACTTCTCTAATGCTCCACTTCCCTTTCCTCCTTTAAGAAACCCCTTAAAAATATTTAACAATGCCCTAACATTGCCATATGTGGTCCTGTGTCACACTTTGCTTTAAAACATTCCTGTAAAATGCCTTAAGATGGTTGATGATGTTAACTGTGCTATATAAATATAGACTGGTATTTAAAGTAGGTAGCTTGAAATATTTAATATTTAATACTCTGCATTCTAAAATATATTTAATAGTCTTCTCAAAGACAAAGATAAACATAGAAGTAATAAACTTTTTCGAAAAGTTAACTAAAGTATATTTTCTAATGTTAAACAATTGATATTTCATGGAATTGTCTTTATTCGGTTTAGTATATCTAAGCATAAATTAATCTTTTATTTTCACTGTTCTTGGGATGCGATCACCGCTGAGAAGGCCACCTTTTATAGCCTATCCCTAATTGCCCTTGAGAAGGTTGTGGTGAGCCAACGTTTTGATCCATAGCAATCCATGTGGTGCAGGTACGCCCGAAGTGCTGTTAGGATGGAATTTCCAGGATTTCAACCCAGTGACAGTGATGAAATGGTGATATTGTTCCTAGTCAGGAGAGTGAATAGCTTGAAGTGGAATTTGCAAGTTGGTGGTGTTCCCATGCATCTGCTGTCCTTTTCCTTGAAGTTGGTAGAAGTTGCAGATTTGGATGGTGCTTTTGATGGAGGCTTGGTGAGTTGCTGCAGCGCAAACTGCTGCCGCTGTACATCGATGGTGGAGGGGGTGAATGTTTAAGGTGGTGGATGGGGTGCCAGTCAAGTGGCCTGCATTGCCTTTGATGGTGTCGAGCTTCTTGAGTTTTGGTGGAGCTGCTCTTATCCAGGCAACTGGAGAGTATTCCATCACACTCTGACAAATACTAAAACTCAATATACTGGGACTAGACTGGTACAAGAAGTAGATCTAGATTAGCTTCGAGGGACTGTGGCAGTTAAATGAGGTATCTGGAGGAACTTCCATTTGACAAACAGGAAACTGTTTAGTGCATATAATATTTTTCTTCATTTATGTCATAGACGCACCAAAGAAAATTTTTCATAGCCTTATCTCTCAGAACATAGTTGAACTCATCTACTTAGAATCCATACCAGAACTAAAACTTGCAAAAAACTGTATACTGGAATCTGCATGGTGAATAATAGTAATTAGTAGATTGTTGAAAATCCACTAAACTTGGCCTTATACAAGTCCTGTAGCAACATTCTAATCACAGAAGACAAGTACAATCTAAAGACCCAAATAAATTATCCAGGTTTGTTCATCAAATAAAAGAAAAAAATACAAATCACAGATGTAACATCGGCTTGTAATGAGGCAATCTTGCAAAAAGCATTGTTCTATAATAATTCTGACAAACTACCAATAAGTGACTAATTTAAGGACAGGTCAAGGAATATTTCACTATGCTCACCTTGACAGAAGAATGACCAACACTGAAAAATGTATTCCTACTCTCTGTTTCCTGTTAGCTAACCAATCCTCTATTCATGCTAATTTCTTATTGCCTACACCACGAGTTCTTATTTTGTGAGTAATCTTTCATATGGTACTTTATCAAATACCTTTTGTAAACCAAGCACACCACATCTACAGGTTCACTTTATCCACATTGCTTGTTACTTACTCAAAGATTTCTAATAAATTAGTCAAATGCAATTTCCCTTTTACAAAACCAGGTTGACCCTGCTTAGTTTTCTAAATGTCCTGCTATTCCTTAATGGATTCTAGCATTTTTCCTATGATAGTCATTAAGCCATCTGGCCTATTGTTTCCTGCTTCCTGCCTTCATGTTTTCTCAAATAGAGAGTATTTGGCGATTTTCTAATATGCTAGGACCATTCCAGAACCTCGGGAAATTTGGAAGTTCATAAACAATGTGTCCACTATTTCTGCACTCACTTCTTTTAATGCCATCAATGCCTCTACTTTCTCAGAAGGCTAAGGAAATTTGATGTGTCCGCTACGACTCTCACTAACTTTTACAGATGCACTATAGAAAACATCCTTTCTGGTAGTATCACAGCTTGGAATGGCTCCTGGTCTGCCCAAGACCGCAAGAAACTACAAAGAGTTGTGAATAAAGCCCAGTCCATCACGCAAACCAGCTTACCATCCATTGACTTTGTCTACACTTCCCGCTGCCTCAGAAAAGCAACCAGCATAATCAAGGACCCGGCGCACCCCGGACATACTCTCTTCCACCTTCTTCCGTCGGGAAAAAGATACAAAAGCCTGAGGTCAAGTATCAACTGACTCAAGAACAGCTTCTTCCCTGCTGCATCAGACTTTTGAATGGACCTTATATTAAGTTGATCTTTCTCTACACCATAGCTATGACTATAACACCACATTCTGCATCCTCTCCTTTCCTAGTCTATGTACGGTATGCTTTGTCTGTATAGAACATAGAACATTACAGCGCAGTACAGGCCCTTCGGCCCTCGATGTTGCGCCGACCAGTAAAACCAATCTAAAGCCCATCTAACCTACACTATTCCAATATCATCCATATGTTTATCCAATGACTATTTAAATGCCCTTAATGTTGGAGCAAGAAACAATACTTTTCACTGTATACTAATACATGTGACATTAATAATTCAAATCAAATAAGGTTCAGGGGACTTGTCAATCTTTGATTCTAATTGTTATCTCTGTACCTTTTCCCTAGTGATTGTGATTGTTTTAAATTCCTCCCTTCCATTTACCTCTTGATTTCCAAGTGTTCCTGGCATGTTCTGATGTCGCCTACAGTGAAGACAGACACAAAATACCCATTCAACATTTCTGCCATTTCCTTGTTTGCTATTAATCCTCCAGTCGCACCCTGTAAGGGACTAACGCTCACTTTAGTTACTCTTTTCCTTAATAATGGAATAAATACTTGTAGAATCTCTCACTATTTGTTTGATATTGCAAGCTATTTTTTCTCGTACTTTAATTTCTCCCCTGTGATTCTTTGCTGATTTCTAAAATCTATCCAATCTTCTGACCTGCCACGAATCTTATCAGTATTGTGTGCTTTTTCTTTCAACTTGATATTATCTTTAACTTCCTTAGTTAGCTATGGATTGTACATCCTTCTCATAGCGTCTTCTTTCTCACGTTATTTTTCCAATTACTTTTAACCTATTTTCCCAGTTCAGTGGATGTGTGTGTATATGTACACAAATCATCGTGTGTGCGAGTCACCAAATTTTAAAAAAGTGTTAAGGTTATTAACTAAACTACAGATACAAAGCATTAAAATACAGATGAAGGAAAAAGATAGTTAAAGATGAGATTTACAACCACACTCTGTGAGATATCAGAGTGGGCCCATTGTTTGAATTCCTTTTCCCCCGAAATATAGGGATTGAAACTTGAGTTTTAGTTTAACAGCTACAATGGCTTGTGAGGCTGAAGAGTCAAACCTTTTTTTCATAGGTAGACTTGATAGATTGAGAAGATGCCGGAGAAAGTTTATGGCTGTTTTGCTTACTAGAAAGTGCATGTAAGTGAACTGGTGCGACGACAATAACCTCTTCCTTCATGTCAACAAAACGAAGGAGATAGTCATTGACTTCAGGAAGCACAGTGGAGGGCATGCCCCTGTCTACATCAATGGGGATGAAATAGAAATGGTCAAGAGCTTCAGGTTTTTAGTTGTCCTGATCACCAGCAACCTGTCCTGATCCCCCCACACTGACACTATAGTTAAGAAAGCCCACCAACACCTCTACTTTCTCAGAAGATTAAGGAAATTTAGCATGTCTGTTACGACTCTCACTAACTTTTACAGATGCACCATAGAAAGCATTCTTTCTGGTTGTAGCATAGCTTGGTCCGGCTCCTGCTCTGCCCAAGACTGCAAGAAACTACAAAGGGTCGTGAACGAAGCCCAGTCCATCACTCAACCAGGCCTCCCACTCACTGACACTGTCTACACTTCCCGCTGCCTCGGAAAAGCAGACAGCATAATTAAGGACCCCACGCAAACCGGACATTCTCTCTTCCACCTTCTTCCATCAGGAAAGATACAAAAGTCTGAGGACACGTACCAACCGACTCAAGAACAGCTTCTTCCCTGTTGCCATCAGACTTTTGAATGGACTTACCTCGCATTAAGTTGATCTTTCTCTACACCCTAGCTATGAGTGAAACACTACATTCTGCACTCTCTCGTTTCCTTCTCTATGAACGATATGCTTTGTATAGCGCACAAGCATCAATACTTTTCACTTTACTCAGTTCCACTTTAACCCTTTATGTGACACACTCAATTTCAATAAGTCATTATTTCTAACAAGCAAGGATGTTAATTACATTGAGCTCCTTTGAAGTGCCTTGCTGTCTCCTATTCCTTTAGAAACCAAAGGGTTTTCAGACTTTTTAGAAGTTTCAATCAACATCCCGGTGAAATCTTTGCATTTTAATTATTTTTCGTAGCCATCTCAAGGGATAACAAACTTTGAACAAACACAGAAACTTGCCAGATTGTCAGTTCATGCTTTGATTTTTTAAAATAAAAGTAGCTTTTAAACTAAATTTAGAAATTTGAACACAGAAATATACCTTTAAAATGTTCCTTAAAATATTTAATCTCTCAAATACATGTTCAAGAATCCCTATAATTGCTTGTATTTAGAGGCACTAGTCTTAGACCCACACTTCAATCCCTCTCTCCCACAAATTGAATGCAAAATGTTATGTTATGATCACTGTTATCTAAAGGTTCAGTTACTATAAGGTCATTAAATAAACCTGCTTCATTACCCAGTCTAGAATCGCCTGTCTGATTAGCTCTAGAATGTGCAGCTCTACAAAATTGTTCCAAAAATACGCTTATGTATTCATCTTCCAGATTGCCTTTGCTTCTCTGATTTGTCCAATCTATGTGTCAGATTAAAATCACCAATGATTATATCCAGACCTCTCTTACAAGCCTCCATTATTTCCTTCTGTATATTCTGTTCTACAATGTAGTTACTGTTAGGAGGCAATAAGCTATGCCCACAGGTGACTTCTTCCTATTTCTTATCAATAACTGAAACTGATTTTACATCTTGATTTTTAAAATTAAGGTCATCTCTCACTATTGTAACAATGCTATCCTCAATTAACAAGAGCCACCCTACTAACCTTTTCTACTTCCTAACCTTTTCAAATGTCAAATAACCATGAAAATTCAGGTTCCAACCTTCTTCATCTTGTAGCTATATCTCTGTAATGGCTATTGGTCATACATATTTATTTCTATTTGAGCTGACAACTCATCTGTTTTATTACGACTGCTGTGGGCATTCAGATTCAGAGCCTTTAGTTCTGTCTTTGCACTATTTTTGCACACCATGGTCCTATCTGCTAGCCCACTTAATTTTGCACACTCTGTCCCTCCTTGCCACTCTCTGATTAACATCCTTATTTCTATTTTGAGGCCTCAACCATGCGGCATCTCACATGGCTGCACACAAGTGCTTTACCCAGGTCTTTCTTACTGAATCTGGGCAATGTGGCATAAAAGTATAAGAGTGTGTCACATAAAGGGTTAAAGTGGAACTGAGTAAAGTACCGCCCACACAGTCATGTAAGAGAACACACATCTAGGAGCCAGTGTAGTATTGGACAAAGCTGTGTGTAGAAGCAAACATAGAGGCAGCTCCTAGTTTGGACTTTTACTGTAACCTTCTCAAAGGCAGTTAAGGATGGGGAACAAATACTAGCCAGCGAAGCCTATATCCTTGGAATGAATTTTTTAAAAGTATATAGTTTCCAATAGTTAACAAATACTTGCTGTTGAGTTACCTAAGACTACAAATACCTTAATAAGACTTACTGAACTGCGCCGTGCACTTTACAATATGGCAGCAAATGGAACAGCTCAAAACCTGGCAGAAATTACTGAAGAAAATTAAACTCCTGGAAAACTGAAAGAAAAATCAAAGAAGCATTTTGATTTGAAGAAAAGCTTAAGAGGCAAGGATGCAGGAGGAAATCACTGGAGAAAAGCTCCAATGAAATGGTTGGAAACTAATGCAGAAATTGAATTCCTCACTGTGGCTGAAGACTCCATTGAGCCCTGTGGAGGTCCAGCTTTGGTGCCAACAGTGTGCAGAGTCAGCAGACTGAGCAGAGGTGATCTAAAGATTTGGAGTTACTGGACAACAGAAGTCCAGAAAAAAATTAAATACTGCAATGGTAAGAAATTGCTGTTTATATCACAATCCAAGAACCCTGATTCTTGAGTCGGCGCCAGAACACATAGCAACCAAGCCTGCTCCAAAAAAAGAAAAAACTTGATTAAAAATGAATTGCAACTGAGTGGGCTGCTTTAAAACCCCAGCAAAAGCTAGGATTTGATGCTTCCACAACACAATAAAACAGGGAAGACAGTCTTCCCTGTAGCCAGTTGATCGAGACATCCATTGTTGAAAAGATTCAAACCTTGAGATCATGAATGTTATTATTGCAGGAGCCTGCCATCTTGGATTTTTGGAAGCCTCCTAAAGCTGAACCTGCAATTTACAAATTTTAACCATGGATCAGAAATCCACTCTTCACATTAATGAAACAAGTGGGAATTAAAGTTTTATGTTTGAAATCTCAATCTCAACGTGCATTGCAATGAGCTGCACAAAGGAAAAAAAACACATTGTATGGACGAGCTGAGAGTTTGTTCTCTCCATATAAAATGGGAGAAACCAACTGCTATCCATAACAAAAAATGGGGAAAGAGTGATTCAATGCCAAGGAACGGAAAAAAATGAAAAGATACCCAGATGCAGAACCACCTCTGATTCAACAAAGTTTACTTGCAAATCAAAGTTTACCTACGTAGCCCATCACTGCTCTGACAGCAGTGTGAGTGAGGTATAGAAGGGCTATAAGACCTCCAGATCACCTGAAACCGTGGACTCAGATACTTGAAGGGGCGAAAAGGGACAGTCATAATGATGTAAATACATGGGGTAAACTTGAATAACTTGTAAATACATTGGATAAAGACTTGGAAAGGCGTAGTGTAAAGGTCAGGCACATAACGGGTTAATGTGGAATTGGGTACAGTACCAATCACACAGTGATATCAGATAACATATGACCTACAGCTAAGAGTAATGTAGTGTTGAATAGAGCTGTTGGTAGAAGCAAGCATGGAGACAGCATCTGGAATTCTCCAGTCTGGCACGCTCTGCTACTGCTGCCAGTGAGAACGGAGAATTTGGCGCTCTGCCAAATCTCTGTTCACAGCAGCGGGACAAGATAATCCCAGCCGTGGGCGAGTTAGGAGAATTCTGGCCAGCGTCTAGCTTGGACTTTTACCGTACTTATGTGTATAGTGTCTTGTAGTTAATAAATACTTTAGAAGTACTTAAGACTACAAACACAAGTAAGATCTACTAAGATCTACCAAACTATGCCCAAGACCTCACAACAGACAACACTCCAGATTCACAAATAATAGGGCATTGCAGGCCCAGAGAGCAACAATGGTTCTGGTGCTTGTAGCAGTCAGGTGGTACCCTGAAATACCCTGCTGCAATGATCTTAGTAAGAAGTCTCACATCACCAGCTTAAAGTCCAACAGGTTTATTTGGTAGCAAAAGCCACTAGCTTTTGGAGCGCTCGCTGCTCCTTCGTCAGGTGAGTGAGAGTTCTGTTCACAAATAGGGCATATAAAGACACAAACTCAATTTACAAAATAATGGTTGGAATGCAGGTAATTTACAGGTAATCAAGTCTCAAAGGTACAGACAATGTGAGTGGAGAGAGCATTAAGCACAGGTTAAAGAGATGTGTATTGTCTCCTTGGAGAAGGCGACACACGACAAAGCAGAGTCACTGAGCAGAGACTGATAGCCAAGTTCCGCACACATGAGGACGGCCTCAACCGGGATCTTGGGTTCATATCACACTATCTGTAACCCCCACGACTTGCCTGGGCTTGCAAAATCTCACTAACTGTCCTGTCTGGAGACAATACACATCTCTTTAACCTGTGCTTAACACTCTCTTCACTCACATTGTCAGTTGGACTTTAACCTGGTGTTGTGAGACTGCTTACCCCAGTCCAACGCCGGCATCTCCACGCAATGATCTTAGTCATAGTGGTGGTCTGCTGCATTCTCCTTATCACAGCTCTCCAGAGAGGTGTGGACATTTAAGCTAGTGAGGCCCTGGAAGGGGAGAACTCATCAGGGGAGGAGAATGAGCAAGGAGTGAGCAGGGAGGATGAATTTGAGGCAGAGGGTGATAATTCTGAACAGAAGGATGACCCTGCTCCATAACATGGTGGCCTCCACCTGTCACCCTCCAGGAATAGAACCTCCATCATGGGTGCCAGTCAATAATCAATCAAATCAATGCACTTTCTTGTCCTAATGTAAAACTGCTGTGGGTACAATTGCTTATACATAACCAAAATAAAAATAGTGAATTATATGAGCAATAGCACAACCTGTGTTACTACAGTGGTTCAATTATACTGCCTCTCCTAAAGAGCCCTCCGGAAGTGAATTACTTCGATCAACTACATTAAATTGTACCTGCCGTCTGTCTTCCTGAAGTCTCCTATTATCCTTCTCACTAGTTATTATGTTGCCAAGTTTTGTATCACTTGTAAAAAAGTTTACTACCTCTGCCCAAGTCCAGGTTTTATATATCAATATATAAGAAAAGGATATCTTGTAGCCAAATAAGTTACCACTCTCTCTTTAATTCCATGTGTTCCTCAATTAAATCTGTGGTGTGATACTTCATCAAATGCATTTGAAAGTCCATACCCCTGAAAAAATGATCTCATGAGTGTTCTTCCGGCTTAATGTATGTTTGCAACCATATATCTGTATGTAACATCTGATTAAACACTTGCATTTGAACTTCTGTATTTGAGAAGGCGAGTTCCAGGCCATAGCTGTCTTTGCATAAGTATCACAGCTCAAAGCAACAGTTTGTCACATTCTATTACTATTTTCCACAGACATTTTGATGTGATATTGAACATCAAGGTGCAGCTCACAAGTTTTCTATTTCCAGCTTAATGGAAGTCTTGCTTAATTGTTAATGTTATTAAAATTTTGTTATAATGATCTTTACCAGAAACTGAATGAAAGCAAGCCAACATTGCCTAATATTTTAATCTTAATGGCTTTCAGTTGTACTGAGCTGGAGAACTTTGTTTCCTTTTGCCTTCCAAACAAGGCTCCAATTATTAATGAATGGACAAATACAAGCTTTGTAGAACAATTGCGATAAATAGGTGTGAATTTCTTTCCTTGAAGATTTCAATTGTCCGACTAGCTTTGCCAGACATTTTTATTAGTATTGTGCCCTAACAGGGCTGGCGATGGATTCTCCATGCTTGCAGCCAGGATTCTTTAGTCCCACTGCATTGAATGGAGATTTGGCTGAACGCGGGTACTGCTGGCGGGTGTGAACAGCTGGAGAATTCCAGCCCAGATGTTCTTCTGAAGCCAAGGAGCTGAATGTCTACAACTAAAGAACTTTGATAGAAGAGAATTAAGTGAACAATTTCAACCAAATTATATTTTAGTTTTGTTCATGGCGAGACTGTTCAATGTGTTTAAAATGAAGGGTGTTTGATATTGACATTCTTCAAGCTACCTCCTTTAAACAAGATCAAAAATTTTTAAATGGAGCAAAAGGAATAAGTAATAAGGAATGTGATGAGGTAAAGGTGCGCCAAATCTAAAAGCTAGTGCAGATTCAAAAGTATTTGAACAGGCTCATGAATTTTTGGCCTTTATGTGAAAGAGACTGGAATTTAAAAATTGAAGAAGAAGCAATGCATCAGAATGGTCAGCCCATGTTCTGTTCCAGGAGCTGAATCGTAGGAAAAATAGAAATGACAGAAAATGCGAGTGGTTGGAAGGTGAGGAGGACACGTGGAATCCTATTGTAGTTCAGGGAGAGAAAGAGAAGAGCAGAAGTGCAGTAAATGGGACAGACAAGGTTGAAAGCCAAGTTAATTACAAATTCTTAGTTCAGGAAATAGGAAGACATATCGGAAGGTGGAAAGTGGCAACATCCAAATATTCAGCAGGTCAGACAGCATCTGTGGAAAGAGAAGCAGAGTTAATTGATGAGCTTTCATTGGAACTGGCAGAAATGAAAGAGGTGGCAGATTTTAAGCAGGTGCAGAGACCTGGGAAGGTGAAGGAGGATGAGGGGAGGAAAGAGCAACAGGGAAGTTCTTTGATAGGGTGGAAGGAAAGAGTGATTCAATGACAAAAGCCCTAACTTGTATAAAGTTAGAGGAATGCTTAATAAAAAAGTAAAGTTTATCACCAGCCTTGCCTCCAGTAGCCTCTATCAATCCTGACTGTAGAAAACATAAGCCAAGACCCACAGTGATGGTAACTGATGGCGGCAGTGGTAAAAACAATGGAAAAAGCACTGAGTAAAAATCCCAAGATTTCTGAAGACCAAGAGAATTTAAAGTTCAGCAGTAAGCAAAATTACCATGAGGGGAGGGCAGTGCAGGAACAACACCGACAGAACGCAAAGAAATGCTAGAATGAAGAAAAGTAATGGAAAAAATCCTGCCATGCCAGAGTGCACCAAACACATGGAAGGCTCAGATCAAGCCAAGAAGTGGCAGAACTGGCGCGTAGGTTTTCCTGGTACAGAACCATTTTGGGACCAGCAGGGAAGTCTAGCAAGGAACAGGACAGTAGCTTTCTCTGAGCCATAGGCAGTAGTGCAGATTACAGGACATAACTGAGGAAACATACAAAGATGTTATGAAAGTTTTTGATATACTTTTTGGACTTCGAAAGGATGCAATCAATCGACATATCCAAAGACCAGCAGAGAGCATAAGTTCCTCCATTCATGATTTATATCGACTAGCTTAAATTATGAATATGGAGCCCTAAAAGGCAAATTAATTTGGAATTGCATTGTTGTAGGGGTCTTAGAGGAGACTTTATCAGATTTTCTACAATCAGGAAAGGCTTTAATGCTATCAAAGGCTGTGCAGTTAACAAGTCAGGCAAAAGGGAGAAAGCAAAATTGTTAATTCTTTGAGGTGACTGGGAGATTTCATGGAGAAAAGTGATTAACATGGTGCAGTTTATAGGACACAGAACTAGCAGCACACCTACTCAAAAACAGAGAGCGGAGATGGCACGATAACTCTCAAGTGTTCTCTCTGAACAGCACTTTCATTCTCAGCACCTTTTGATCATGACCAAGGACACCCCAAGCTAAGACCCACAATGTTAACAGAGTTTTAACCTGAAATTGTTGAACTCAGTGCTACATCTAGAAGGCAGGCGGGCACGTATTTTACTTTTACTGCATTTTAGAATTACTACAAGTCTATACTGGACCTAGTACTGGGGAATGAGCCCGGTCAGGTCTTCAAAGTTTCGGTAGGGGAACATGTGGCAAATAGTGACCACGATTCTGTTAGCTTTAGGATAGTGATGGAAAAGGATGAGTGGTGTCCCAAGGGTAAGGTGTTGGATTGGGGCAAGGCTAATTTTATGGGATTAGGCAGAAATTGGCAGCTGTTGATTGGGAGAGGCTGTTTGAGGGTAAATCCACATCTGGCATGTGGGAGTCTTTTAAGGAACAGTTGTTAGGGCTGCAGGATAGGCATGTGCCTGTAAAAAAGGACAGGAAGGGTAGGATTCGAGAACCATGGATAACCAGGGAAATTGAGCGATTGGTCAAAAAGAAAAGAGAGGCGTACATCAGGTCCAGGCAGCTAAAAACGGAGGGAGCTCTGGAGGAATACAAAGAAAGTAGGAAAGAACTCAAACGAGGAATTAGAAGGGCAAAAAGGAGTCACGAAATGTCCTTGGCAGACAGGATTAAGGAGAATCCCAAGGCATTTTATTCATACGTTAGGAACAAAAGGGTTGTCAGGGAAAAAATCGGACCTCTCAGGGACAAAAGTGGGGAATTATGCTTAGAGCCCAAAGAAGTAGGGGAGATCCTAAATGAATACTTTGCGTCGGTATTCACAAAGGAGACGGATGTGTTGACTGGGAGTGTCTCGGAGGGGAGTGTTGACCCGTTAGAGAAAATCTCCATTACAAGGGAGGAAGTGTTAGGTTTTTTAGGGAATATAAAGACTGACAAATCCCCAGGGCCTGATGGAATCTATCCAAGGCTGCTCAGGGAGACGAGAGATGAAATCGCTGGGCCTCTGACGCAAATCTTTGTCTCGTCACTGGACACAGGTGAAGTCAAAGAGGATTGGAGGATAGTTAATGTGGTCCTGTTATTTAAGAAGGATAGGAAGGATAACCCGGGAAATTATAGGCTGGTGAGCTTGATGTCCGTGGTAGGGAAGTTGTTGGAGAGGATTCTTAGAGATAGGATGTATGCGCATTTAGAAAGGAATAAACTCATTAACGATAGTCAGCATGGTTTTGTGAGAGGGAGGTCATGCCTCACTAACCTGGTGGAGTTTTTTGAAGAAGTGACCAGAATGGTTGACGAGGGAAGGGCCGTGGATGTTGTCTATATGGACTTTAGTAAAGCGTTTGACAAAGTCCCTCATGGTAGTTGGTGCAAAAGGTTGAATCTCATGGGGTAAAAGGGGAGGTGGCTAGATGGATGGAGAACTGGCTTGATCACAGAAGACAGAGGGTGGTGGTGGAAGGGTCTTTTTCCGGCTGGATGCCTGTGACTAGTGGCGTTCCGCAGGGCTCTGTATTGGGACCTCTGCTGTTTGTGATTTATATAAACAATCTGGAAGAAGGTGTAACTGGGGTGATCAGTAAGTTTGCGGACGACACGAAAATGGCTGGACTTGCAGATAGTGAGGAACATTGTCAGAGGCTACAGAAGGATATAGATAGGCTGGAAATTTGGGCAAAGAAATGGCAGATGGAGTTCAATCCAGATGAATGCGAAGTGATGCATTTTGGTAGAACTAATGTAGGGGGGAGCTATACGATAAATGGCAGAACCATAAAGGGTGTAGATACGCAGAGGGACCTGGGTGTGCAAGTCCACAGATCCTTGAAGGTGACGTCACAGGTGGAGAAGGTAGTGAGTAAGGTATATGGCATGCTTGTCTTTATAGGATGGGGCATAGAGTATAAAAGTTGGGGTCTGATGTTGCAGTTGTATAGGACGTTGGTTCGGCCGCATTTGGAATACTGCGCCCAGTTCTGGTCGCCACACTACCAGAAGGACGTGGAGGCTTTAGAGAGAGTACAAAGGAGGTTTACCAGGATGTTGCCTGGTATGGAAGGGCTTAGTTATGAGGAGAGATTGGGTAAACTGGGGTCGTTCTCACTGGAAAGACGGAGGATGAGGGGTGACCTAATAGAGGTGTATAAAATTATGAAAGGCATAGATAGGGTGAACGGTGGGAAGCTTTTTCCCAGGTCGGTGGTGACGTTCACGAGGGATCATAGGTTCAAGGTGAAGGGGGGGGGAGGTTTAACACGGATATCAGAAGGACGTATTTTACGCAGAGGGTGGTGGGGGCTTGGAATGCGCTGCCGGGCAAGGTGGTGGAGGCGGACACACTGGAAACGTTTAAGACTTATCTAGATAGCCACATGAATGGAGTGGGAATGGAGGGATACAGAAGAATGGTCTAGTTTGGACCAGGGAGCGGACGTCCTCCTTATGTGCTGTAAATAACACTATAATTGTAAGGCTGTAAAGAGTCGAATTGAAAGATGCGTTCTCGAGTTTCCATTGATCTACATTGGAACAATTAAGAGTCTGAAGGTGGAGAGGCAAAAGTGGAGTGATACTGAAAATTAAGATGGCAAGGGATTGGTAGCTCAGGAAAACACTTACGGACTGAACAGAAGCACCATAATGACTTTGTGACTTTGGCATCTGGTGCCTTCGCAGTTTTAGTCACTCCATCATTGGTCATCTTACGTAGGCCCTGAAATTCACTCCCTCATCCTCTCTGTTTCTCTCTCCTTTTACATGCTCTTTAAAACCTAGCTCTTTGTTCAAGCTTTTGATCATCTGTCCTGACATCTCCGTCGTCTGTTCATAGGTGTCAAGTTTTGACTAATAATGTTCTCAGGAAATGTCTTGGGACATTTTGCCATGTTAAACATTATATATGAATAGAAATTGTTCTTAGTTGTTGTTGTAGGTTGAAGACCATGGTGGAAGAAGGTATCCAAAGCAGGTTAGGTCAGTGATGATCTGGGAAATCATGATTTGATGTTCAGGGGAAGATAGGAGAAAGTGAGAGACATTGCAATCAGCCTCCACCAAGAAGCCCACCACAAGGTTGCCTTGTTAGTGCTGGGGTAATAGTCTCTTGTCTGTTCTGTTCTCTTTCTTGTATTAACCAAGGTGTTAGGAAGCTTTTCCTCTACTCTTCTAGCATCTGAAGAAGACAGTGGTCTGACAACGATTGCCCCCCCCCCCCTCCCCCCACCCCACCAACCCCGAGCACCTGTTAATATATTTGATTTCTAGGGGCTGGCTATTTACCCATACTGCCTCGTTAGTAATTTTAATGATAAAAGAAAAAGTCTCAGGAGAGATTCATTAGTTTTGGAAAGGTTACATAAACTTGAGTTTAGAATGGTGAGAAGTGGCCTCATCAAATTACTTACAATGGTTAAGGGATTCAACAGGATAAATACAGAGAAATCAGTTCCTCTGATGAGAGTCCAGAACAAGAAGACCTAACCTTGCAATTAGAAAAAAAAACTTTTTCAAGCAAAGGGCAATGGAAATCTGGAACTTCCTCAAACTGCTCAAGATTCAGATTGATTTTTTTTTTGTTTAGTCAAGGTATTAAGGGATGTAGCACAGAGGTGTTTAAATGAAGTTGCGGTCTCAATCAGCTGCAGCCTAATTGAATGATGAAGTAGATCCCAACATAGATCTTTGTGAAACACTTCAAGACACATCCTGTTAATTGGGGTACCTGCCCTTTATCCCTACTCTCTGGCACCTTGTGCTCACATGAGGACAAAAGGACCAAACAAAGATGAGAGTCAAGGACAATCGTTCTCTTGGTGGTCTGATGTTGAGGTCTTCTGGTACAATATCCATGTTGACATTCCTGAGTCAATAGGACAACATCTTGTGGCCTCATATCTATACAAGTATCTGGCAAGATTTTAAAAAATGATACCTATCATGAGACAAGCTGAAAGATGACCAAATTGATAGACAGAGCGGAGATGATAACTTGGGTGCCTGTCCTTTGGTCATTGGGCAGAAGAACTTGGACATGTGATTGAAATAGGGTAAACAGCCAGACTCTAGAAATCAAATATATTAACAGGTGCTTGGGGTTTGTGTGGGGGGGGGGGGGGGGGGGGGGAATCGTTGTCAGACAGCTGTCTTCTTCAGATGCTAGAAGAGTAGAGGAAAAGCTTCCTAACACCTTGGTTAATTCAAGAAAGAGAACAGAACAGACAAGTAACTATTACCACAGCAGCTAAAACTGGCTTTATCCATCTGTTTGCCTTCTGGGACCAGTAAATCGTCCTTACCTACCATGGTATCTGTGATATTCTCACCTACTTCGTCTCAAACCTTGGGTTAGAAATGATCTGGTCCTGGGGACTTGTCATTGTTTAGTGCCATTAATTCATCCATTACTGTTATCTTACTTGCATTAATTTTGTTGGATGTTTGTCTGGTAAGCTATTCTCTTCCTCTACTGTAAATACTGGTGCAAAGTCATTATTTAGTATGTCCATCACTTCCTTATTTTCATTGAAAACATTACCATTATCAGTTTTCAGGGAAATCACATTGTTTCTGACTCCCTCATTTTTCTAATGTAACTAACATTTATTGTGTTGATTTTGTTATCACTTTCAAGTTCATTTTCATATTCCCTTTGTGAAGCTCTTATTCAATTTATCACACTTTGCTACTCTTTGTATCTTTCCCGTTCACCAAGATCTGTGCTACTTTTTGAATTTTTGAATGTTTTTTCTTTTAGTTTTATGTCTCTTACATCCTCAGCTGTCATTGTAAGAAATTGTACCTCTTAGAGTATTATAGACTTACCATTAGAAGGTTGCATGCTTTCTTTCTGTTAAAATTCTGAGCATCTAGAGTCAGAGATAAACAACAATTAAAGCCAAGGAGAATATTGCTTTCAGGGTCTTATATCAAGGTTTTCTGGTATAGGTTCCTATGTTGACATTCCTAAGACAATAGGCCTACATCTTGTACCCTCTTATCTATACAAGTATCTAGCAGGAATTAATAAATATGATTTTATTTGATTTATTATTGTCACATGTATTTGTAAACAGTGAAAAGTATTGTTTCTTGCATGCTATATAGACAAAGCATACCATTCATAGAGAAGGAAAGGAGAAGGTGCAGAATGTAGTATTACAGTCAAAGCTAGGGCGTAAAGGCAGTGGCACCCAGCAGGAGACAAGCTAAAAGATCACCTCAGCAAAAGTGATGGACGGAGGGAAGGTGACAACTTGGGTATCTGTGCTTTGGTCATTGTCCAGAAGAACTTGGATATGTGATTGACATATGGTAAAGAACCAGCTCCTAGAAATAAAATGTATTAACAGGTGCTTGGAGTTTGAGGGGGCAGCTGCCTTCTTCAGATGGAAGTAAACTAGTCGAAAAGCTTTCTAACATATTGGTTAGTTCGAGAAGGAGGAGGAAATAAAAGAACAGAACATTCAAGAGACTACTGCCCCAGCTTTTGAAATTGACTTAATCCATCTGTTTGTCTCCTGGGACCAGTAAACCATTCTTACCTGTGATGGGTTGTATGCTATTCCTGTTTATTTAGCTCTTGCATCATATTTAAACTGTTGTTTCTTAATAATATACTCAATAAACTACTCTAAAATAACTCATGACCTCAACCCTCTCGGTAATCTGTGACTTTGAAACCTAAAACCTTCACCATGCCTGTTGAAATGAATTTTTGTGGGTTATTGTTTTGATGAAATAATGCTTGATATTTTGGAAACAGGCAACACCAGCCACTTAGCTCATGGAAGCGTAGAAAAGAAGGCTTTTGGTCATTTTGTATTTGTGTTAAGGTGATGGGGAAGCGATGGCATAGCGGTTTCCTATTAAAGTCATCCTTTTCAAAAACTGCCCAATTCCCATTCAGTTATTCACTTCCCATTTTCTAGGCATAACGCTGCCTGCAAGCCCCCAATATAGTGTGCCATATTGGTAGTCGAGGGGGAGGGGGGGACGGGGGGGGGGGGCGGTCACACTGGTGACGGGATTATATGCTGACAACATTTAAAGTCAAGGTCAATGGGACTGTAAATTAGGGTGCCATGCTTCCTGCTGGATCATGGCTTCAATGTTGATCACTTCAAGACAGTGTTTGCCATGTACTGACCTTGTACAGCACAATGTGTTGCTAATGGCATAAAAAATCTCTCATTGGTGCTAATGAAAGGAATCATGAAATGAAGCTCAGTGATTGGTTCTCAGTTTATAATTTCTGACCTTTTTAGATGTATTTTATGTCATTTTGTCTGCACAGAGAAGCTTTTCTGGTATTGCCTTGCTGCCATTCATTTAATCACAAATCGTTTAGCTACAGATGGGCATTCAGGGCTGCTGTTGGGGCTGGAGGATGAGGAAGAGCAGCAAGGAGATCATCACAGAGCAGGAGAAGCTGTCAGAAAGGGAAGGAAGATGGCACTAAGCAAGAGGCCCTATTCCCAGAACTTTCAGGAGCCCACATTTCCTACATCAGCTTTGCTCAGGAGCCATAAATAAGACACATACGTTTCACCAAGGATGTTCCTGAGCTATGTTACTTGCAGCAGCCATAACTCAAGCCTCAAACCAGGACATGGGCAGATTTGCATTTGGCTTTCAAGGTCACTGTAACCTTCAACCTTAATGACACAAATTCAATTCAAGCTGCATTAATGCACCAGAGTCCTTAGCTCATAGTTCTCAGTTCACTATCTGTGTCAGAGAAGTCACCAGCAGAAACACATCTATTCCTCTCCCTATTGACTGAGATAAGCAAAATGGGAGAAAACAAGGTTTCACATACATTGATATGCGACACAAGGTGTAAAAACTGCAGCCACATTGCATATTGGTCACTAGCCCGGTATCTTTATCAATCACCTCCAGCATGTGCAACTAGTTTTTGAGCAGAGACAGTGTATCATGCAGGTCTACATCACTAACAGTTACAACTCTTTCATCCTGTGTCAGTCCTTTTGTGGTACTTTTTTTCAAACATGGGCACTAAGTTACAGGCTGGCATTTGGCCAACAAAGGATATCCCCTGGACATGCTCATGACTGAAGTAGAAACCTGCACACAGCTGGAGAGCATGCTTTAAGCAAGATCCATGCTGCCACAAGGAACATTATCAAGTTCAAATCATACGTTTACTGCCTGAATCATCCCAGGGAAGATTTGAGTTATACCTCAGTATCATACTTTGCAAATATACTTCATAACTTTGCCATCATGAGGGACAAACCCTTACCAGGCAGCAGGAAATACAGATGGAACAGGTAGAGGAGGAATAGAGGCAGCGACCACCAGAATCCTTAGCTGTCTGAGTTCTCAAAGACAATTAAGAAACGCTTCACCAAAATCAATTCTTCAGATCCGCATTTCCCATCTGTCTTACAATCTTTACCATTCTTCTTACAACCACTATCTGATTGCCGTCCTTCACTCCAGGTTTGTGGGTCTTTCCTTCACTTCATTACAAAGTCAAATGCCAACAGTAAATTCAGAATGAAAAACTTATCAGACAAATCTTATCAGCATTGACAAAAATAACCTCTTGTTTTACCCTGTTGATGCCAGCTTGTGCATTCCTTATCCTATTCTGGTGCCCCTACAAATGATGTGGAGATGCCGGCGTTGGACTGGGGTGTCCCCTACAAAGGTGTCCCCTTCACCCCTACAAATAGCAGGGTTTTCTGTCCATTTGCGCCAGAATGATCTCAATACACTGCACAAATTTGGACTCCATGTTGCGTGATATTGTGCACAAGTAGCCTATCAGGCTGCACATCTAACAATCTCTGGTGCATGTTCAAGAGCCTTCTTCAGGAGGTTAGAAGTGTGCATCTGAGTCCTTTGCAGAAGAGTGAGTATGCAATCCCACCCCCCAGTAATGAGCTGCCAGCTGTGGTGTCCTAGCTTTTAGCCTGTTCTGCGTATTTGTGCCCAGCTGAGCAACCATGTGAAAATATTTCCTCTAACCTAGAAAAAATTGCTTTCTAACTAAAGAATTCTAAATTGATAGATTGAAAAGATTGAAATAATTTAAAGTGAAGGTTTCAAAGAAATTTTCAAGAATCTGTGAGGAATAAAAGAATGACCAGGGTGAGGTTAGGGCCGGTCAAGGACAGTAGTGGGAACTTGTGTATGGGGTCAGTAGAGATAGGCGAGGTGATGAATGAATACTTTTCTTCAGTGTTCACCAAGGAGAGGGGCCATGTTTTTGAGGAAGAGAAGGTGTTACAGGCTAATAGGCTGGAGGAAATAGATGTTCGGAGGAAGGATGTCCTGGCAGTTTTGAATAAACTGAAGGTCGATAAGTCCCCCGGGCCTGATGAAATGTATCCTAGGATTCTTTGGGAGGCAAGGGATGAGATTGCAGAGCCTTTGGCTTTGATCTTTGGGTCCTCGCTGTCCACGGGGATGGTGCCAGAGGACTGGAGAATGGCGAATGTTGTTCCTCTGTTTAAGAAAGGGAATAGAAATGACCCTGGTAATTATAGACCGGTTAGTCTTACTTCGGTGGTTGGTAAATTGATGGAAAAGGTCCTTAGAGATGGGATTTACGACCATTTAGAAAGATGCAGATTAATCCGGGATAGTCAGCACGGATTCGTGAAGGGCAAGTCGTGCCTCACAAATTTGATAGAATTTTTTGAGGAGATAACTAAGTGTGTTGATGAAGGTAGGGCAGTTGATGTCATATACATGGATTTTAGTAAGGCGTTTGATAAGGTCCCCCATGGTCGGCTTATGATGAAAGTGAGGAGGTGTGGGATAGAGGGAAAGTTGGCCGATTGGATAGGTAACTGGCTGTCTGATCGAAGACAGAGGGTGATGGTGGATGGAAAATTTTCGGATTGGAGGCAGGTTGCTAGCGGATGCCGCAGGGATCAGTGCTTGGTCCTCTGCTCTTTGTGATTTTTATTAATGACTTAGAGGAGGGGGCTGAAGGGTGGATCAGTAAATTTGCTGATGACACCAAGATTGGTGGAGTAGTGGATGAGGTGGAGGGCTGTTGTAGGCTGCAAAGAGACATAGATAGGATGCAAAGCTGGGCTGAAAAATGGCAAATGGAGTTTAACCCTGATAAATGTGAGGTGATTCATTTTGGTAGGACAAATTTAAATGTGGATTACAGGGTCAAAGGTAGGGTTCTGAAGACTGTGGAGGAACAGAGAGATCTTGGGGTCCATATCCACAGATCTCTAAAGGCTGCCACTCAAGTGGATAGAGCTGTGAAGAAGGTCTACAGTGTGTTAGCTTTTATTAACAGGGGGTTGGAGTTTAAGAGCCGTGGAGTTATGCTGCAACTGTACAGGACCTTGGTGAGACCACATTTGGAATATTGTGTGCAGTTCTGGTCACCTCACTATAAGAAGGATGTGGAAGCGCTGGAAAGAGTGCAGAGGAGATTTACCAGGATGCTGCCTGGTTTGGAGGGTAGGTCTTATGAGGAAAGGTTGAGGGAGCTAGGGCTGTTCTCTCTGGAGCGGAGGAGGCTGGGGGGAGACTTAATAGAGGTTTATAAAATGATGAAGGGGATAGATAGAGTGAACGTTGAAAGACTATTTCCTCGGGTGGATGGAGCTATTACAAGGGGGCATAACTATAGGGTTCGTGGTGGGAGATACAGGAAGGATATCAGAGGTAGGTTCTTTACGCAGAGAGTGGTTGGGGTGTGGAATGGACTGCCTGCAGTGATAGTGGAGTCAGACACTTTAGGAACATTTAAGCGGTTATTGGATAGGCACATGGAGCACACCAGGATGATAGGGAGTGGGATAGCTTGATCTTGGTTTCAGATAAAGCTCGGCACAACATCGTGGGCCGAAGGGCCTGTTCTGTGCTGTACTGTTCTATGTTCTATGTTCTAATCCACTGTTTAACTCGGAGCAGATAGTATAATCTTACTGAGCTCTCTTTGAAAGCGCAGTGACATGCATAGTTTAATGATAACTGCAAGCCAATTGATCTATTCTTGGGAACTGTGGCCAGTAAAGATGGGAACTAAATATTAATGCAATTCTGACTTAAACACATTTTTTTCATTCACTGTTATATTGTTCATGTACAGATTTTCTTATTTGGTCAGGGGATGTGGGTATTTATTGCCAATCCCTAATTGCCAGTTGGCACCATTAGACTTTCAATTTCAGATGTTTATTGAATTCAAATTTCACTATATCCTGTGGTGGAATTCAAATCCAGATCCCCAAAGCATTATTCTGGGTCTCTGGATTAATAGTCTAGTGATTATACCACTATGCCAATGCTAGATTGATTCATCAGCTCATTCATTATCAGTTTGCAGAGGCCTTGTGGTGCAGTGGGTAGTATCCCTGTCTCTAAGCCAGATGTTCTAGGTTCAAATCCCACTCCAGGACTTGATGGTCATGGAAGGAGTGCTTACAATGTAGCCAAAAATGTTGATTATTACTAAGATAATGCTTTGGGATCCTGTGTTCGAATCCCATAACGGCATTTGGTGGAATTAAAAAACTCAATAAAATATCTGGAATTAAAAGTCTAACGATGACCATGAAGCCATTGTCGATTATTGTAAAAACCTATTTGGTTCACTAATATTGTTTAGGGAAGGAAACCTGCTGCCTTTACCTGGTCTGGCCTACATGTGACTCCAAACCCACAGCAATGTGGTTGACTCTTAAATGCCCTCTGAAATGGCCTAGCAAGACACTCAGTTGTATTCAACTGCTACAGATAGAACAAAAAGGAATGAAACCAGATGGACCACCTGGCATCGATCTAGGCACTGGAAACAACAATGGCAAACAAAGACATCAGAACACCACAACCTAAAAGTTCCTCTCCTAGTCACTCACCATCCTGACTCGGAAATATATCTCTGTTCCTTCACTGTCGCTGGGTCAAAATCCTGGAACTCCCTCTCTAAAAGCACTGTGGTGACATTTCCAATTTTAAAATTGTACTTCTGATTCCCAACTTCAAATTATAAATATCAAATAATGAACAGCAGTGATATCATCATCGATCCATGTGAAACACCACTTCCCACCTTTTGCCAGTCCGTGTAGCAACCTTTAATCTCTATTCTCTGTTTTCTGGCAAATTTATTTTCACGTCATAAAGAGAGCAATTTCATGAACATCATTGGCTCCAATGCAGAGTCTCACAGTGAAAAGGGAGGTTTCTCAGTTTTGACATTGCTGACAGTGCAAATAATTTAGTAATTTGTGGAGAATTGGAATTCAATACATATCTATTTTTCTGTAAATTGCTAGTTTCTTTTTATCAGTAATAGAGAACATCGTTAATGCATCATCATTATCCCAGCAATTTGTGGCCCATTGGTTTGGCCAGTTATTGACAATGTGAAATGTATTCAATTAAATTTAGTAATATTACAATTTCTAAACAATTATCTGACATATGCATCTGAAGTAATAAAAATGAAATTTACTCTAATGGTTAAAAAAATCGAAATGTTGCATCAACTGTGCTGACATCTTAGAGTTATCTTGCATTAAGACCAGTGATTTTGTACATATTGCAATGAACCTCTGTACAACATAATAGTATCCTTTTCTGAATACACACATTACCCATAAATGTAAAATCAATATTTTAGTGTATTTTAGTGTGACAGGCATATACAAAGATAGAATTGGGTGAATACTTTCATATCATCAGGACCCATAAGGTAAAAGAACACAAGTGCACTTGCACATTTCAGAGGCAATCATATACTGAAGGTGCATATGAATGAGGGTGAAAAGAGGACACTGAGGACAGAATGGAAATAGTGCGTACTTCCCCAGCCAAAAACAATTACAAGTAAGTAAAGCAACAGCATTGAATGGCAACCCAAGCAATACTACTTGTTTATCTTCATAACAATTTGTACTAGTAACTTGCAATGATTAAATATGTCAGAGAAAAATACATTTTTCTTCGTAGACTGGTTGCTATATTGTGTTAATACTGCGTAAATATGGAAATGATACACAGAGCTGATAAAACAGTATTATCATCATATAAATGTCCATTATAAATCTACATGAACACTGAGCTAAACAATAGTTTCCTATTTATGGTATTAGATTTATGAAAAGTGACTTCCTAACTTTGATTAGCTTCATTGAAGGATGCTCCAAAAAGTGATACAACGTGAGATAAAAGTAAAATGGATCTTGGTCTTCCTATCATTATAAGTAGACTCTCAGGTGAATTGAGCGAGCGATAATAGCACTTTTAACATCGAAAGCATCCCAAGGAACTTCACGGAGACATAAGGGAAAAATGGACACCTGAGCCAAAGAAGAAAATATTAGATGAGGTGAAGAAAAGCTTGGTCAAATTGGTGTATTTTGTGAATGGTCTTAAATATGGAACTGGAGAGTCTGACAAGCTCAGGGAAGCCATTTCAGAAGCTGGGTTCCTGGTGTCTGATGATATGGGTGCCAAAGTGAAGATATGGATGTGTTTATTTGCTGGTGGGCTGGATGAGGCAATAGAAGGATTTAAACACAAGGATAACTTGGAGGTAGCTGGGAAAAATCATGGTCAGGAATAATGGAGGATGGTACTTGGTGCAGGATAGCATTTGAACAGCAGATTGTTGGATGAGTTGATGGAAGCCCATCTAGGAGTGCATTAGAATAGTCAAGTCTGAAGATGATAAGGACATGATGAGGGTTCAATATCAGATGGGCTGAGGTTGGTGTAAAGAGGCTAATCTAAGAGGTGGGAGTGGACAGGCTGTGAAGGACTTGGTGTCAAGGATATAGAATTTATAGCAAGCAACAAAGGTGATGGGCTTAGTCTTCCCATTTTGTTTATCTGTATGAAATTATGACTCACCAAAAACTGGACGCCGATCAATTAGGTAAAAGGTCAAAAGAGATGCTGGAGAGGTAGGGCTGGATGTCATCAACAAGGGTACTGTGGAAACTGATCCCATGTCTGCAGAGATGTTTCCAAAGAACAACATGAGGAAGAAGACAGCTCCAGGGGATGATCCTTGGGGGACTTTCAAGGTGACAGCATAGGGTATGTACATCGAAGCCACTGCTGGTGATTCTAAGATTGGTAAGATTGAAATACGATGAAGGTGTTTACTCGAAGCTGGACAATGTTGGCAACCCTTTTGGTGGATAATCATGTGATCAACTATGTCACGGGCTACAGAGACCTGAGATGCATGAGAATGATAATGCACCATAGTCACATTCACCAAGAATGTCATTCATCATTTTGGTTCGGACCATTTTGGTGTTCTGGCAGGGTGGAGTGCTTCAAACAGGAAGTTGGGGCAAGGACAAGGGAAGCAACAACACATTCAAGGACAAGCTACATGGTGAAGCAGTGTGATCTGTTCGATGGTTACAATATGATTTATGAAATGATATTTATATTTTGGATCATTCCTAACTTCCTAACTTCAGTGATTCATTAGTCATCACCATCAACAAATCAAAAACCTTTGACAATCTGGCATCACGCGCTTTTAAAAAGATTACCATAAAATCTTTACCGAAGTTCCATTCATGGTTGGCAGGTTCTTCTCAAATCTATGATTTAGTAGGTTACTCATTGCATCAATGTTCAGCCTTTTTGGTAATCTCAATGGTTTGGCTATAATTGTAAACTCATTTTGTTCATTTTTCTTGTTAGCAGAGATCTCTTATATTCTCTATCTAATACTATCCACCCTTTTCCTGATGGTCGCACTCTAAATCTTCATCAGCTTCCTTCAGAATGCATAGCCTCATTTGAATCATTCTTCTTGCAACACAGTGGTTGAATTACCTTGGTTGTCTCCATGTCTTTCAACAGCTCTTGAAAGTTTTATTTCTATTCTTCAAAACTGTTTTTGAAGAATGTTAAAAGGTTTTTCTGCCTCTTGAAATTCCAGTTTAGTGCTACTACTTCCATTTATGGCTTTGCTCTTCTATATGCTATGATCTCAACTAGAACTCCCAGATATCTAGTTGTCTGCAAGAAACCTGTATGCTAAATATTTATTTTCTTCTCACCAAGTACTAACACCCAATAAAACCCTCATTTATCCAAGACTGGAATACTGCGCTCATACCTCATCATACTTTTCTAACACTGTGCCAGATAGAATCATGGAATCCATACAGTGAATAAGGAGGCCATTCAGCCCATCGAGCCTGCACCCATAACTATTCCACCCAGGCCCTATCCCTGGAACCCCACGTATTTACCCTGCTAGTCCCCCTGACATCAAGGACCAATTTACCATGGCCATTCACCCTAACCCGCACATCTTTGGAATGTGGGAGAAAACTGGAGCACACAGAGGAAACCCATGCAGACACGGGGAGAACGTGCAAACTCCACACAGATTTCTTGTCAGAATTTAAGCAAAATCACACAAGTAGATAATCATCCCATTTATAGAATATCTTTACAAGAGACCTTTCTTCAGTCAACATTGTTGGATTTTTGTTCTATTTCATTTTCTTTTAGGACATCAGAACTCCTTATCTCCCTTAGTTTTGTCATTCCACAATATACACAGTTCTGCAATCCAATTTGCTTTCATCTGATCACTTCTTGATTTATCTGATCCACTATAGTGCTCTTTTTAAACTTGGTGGTGTAATATTATGGGCCTGACCTTTCACTTAGCTTTGTTAATAACTGGAGTAGGTAGGCATTTTATATCATGGAAATGTAACTGGAGCAAATTAGGTGAATAGATGAAGAATAGTAGCTAGATTTTATGTGATTAGACATGAAGTAATGTACATTGGAGAACAAGAAACATGAAATGGAATGGAATGGAAATTTGTTTCCATTGGCAAAATATACTTAGGTGTGATTGTTAACCATTTACTGTTAGCAGTAGGATAATCAAGAACTGAGGTGCATTCGTTAATTATTGAATTATTTGAACTCTTTTGTTACTGAGAGCAACCTGAGAATACTGCATGTAGGGCATATTGCCTTCAAATATAATTGATGCACTAGGGAGAGTTCAGAGAAGAGTAATAAGGATGATTGCAGCATGCAGAATTGTTTTCATTGGAGAAAAGAAGATGGATGTTCATATACAGGCCCTCAATATGTTAACAAGTATGAATAATATAGATGTAAGCAAGCTGTTTAACTTTGACCATGACTCCAGAACCAGAACTACTAGTACTAATTAAACAAACTTCCACAACACCTTGGATCTGTGGGATAAATTCCAAATAAAAATAGTTAATGTAATAACAATTAGCTTTTCAAAAATGCAGGGTTAATGTCTGGCTGGAAGTTGACTTAAAAGCCACGGGGGATGTGTGGACAGAATTGGATTTTGTGGCATTTTCCTTGATTTACTGGAGGTCAAGGAGAGATTTTGCAGAACATTCCCTGAAGTGAATAAATGCGTTTGGTGGTACCCATGACAGAATGGATTGCACATGGCTTGTGGGAAAGAAACAGCATTGGTGGCCTGAAGGGCCTTTTCTCATTCCATGCTTTCTTATTTACAGATTACACTTTCACCTATCTGTGGACTTTGGGAGAAATCTTCATTGGAGATACCCTCCACAGGATCATTTTCAGGATGAATGGCACATCGACTAGAGTGCCACTGGATGGTTCCCCTACATTTCTCTGAAGGTAACCTTCAGTTCACTCTGCGAAGATATACATGGCAACATCTTGGCATGATATAGAAGAGAACCACTGGATTTTCACAATGACATGCAGCATATCAATTGGAAAGTTAACCTGCTGAGACGACCACATTTTGTGATATTGCAAAAAATTGCAATCTACTTGTTTCAGTTTTTGTGGTTGAGCCTATGCAACAAAGTCTCCCTGTTTAACTATCCTTTGCATTTGGACTATACTCTCTTATCGTCATACACTCGGATCATGGTGGAGCAGTGAAAGTACAACACTCATTGTTCATATATGTTCTTCTATGTCCAACCTTGGAAGATACCTCCATTTGAACGATTGTCTCCTCATACTTGTTTCTAAATGGAATTGTCTGTTCCTCAGTGTACTTAGATGGTCAGATTTCAACAATTTATTTAACCACATTGGCTATAGGCGACGGCTACAGTTCCCTCATCCAAGATCACTGTGGAGTCCTGTTTTATTGACCACGAGGATCATCTATACAGATGTAGGAGGCAAGGTTTTGCTTAATTCACATTGGAATATGCATTACCTGAAAATTATTTCACAGTAAGACTTTCTAAGAATTGATCATTAGCATGAGCACGTGCAATTTATGAAAAAGCAAATCTTTGCAGACTGATAACATTTGTCTGTGTTTAGCAGTTATCAATTGAAATTGTAATGGATAATACATTGTGTGTAATAACAATGATTGAGTTGTAAAGTTCCAGAATATCATTTGGTAAAATGACAACATCAGAATCAGTGGAGACATGTTCCACAAATTAGAATATAATGGATTTCTCTTCCTTTGATCATGTAAATATACTTCCTTTGGACACATCAATATTTCATATTGTTATTTTTTAAAAATCCAGATAAATGGCATTATTACGGATCTAAGCTTGATGCTTATGACTAAATTTAATTTTGATAATGGTTTGTAGCACTGGTAGAACTATTGTTGGGGCAGAAGGGGGAACTTGGATTTCTGCTCTGCACCCTTAATACCACCTTGCTTCAAGTGAGGAAAAAATAATAACTTACTATATCTCAAATTATTTATTTAATATTTGAGAGAGTATGTTAGAATTTTTTTAAAATTACTCTTCATTGAAGGTCATAATTCCATGTCTGTAAAGAATAAAAGCACCAGTTTTGTTTTAGTATATTGTGACAAGAAATACAATGGGAAGCTCTGAGTCTTTCATTTCCAACAAACCTAGAAACAAAAAGATTTTCTTTCAACATCCGCTATTCTAAAACCTCGGGAGGGGTATTCAACATAGAGCTAACTGTGTGAAATAATGAGCCCATTTTAATCTATTCAAAAAGATTGATACATTTTTATTAGGTAAAGATATGGAGAAAAGTTAGGTAGTTGAAGTTGAGGTATAGAGTAGCCATAATCTAATAGAATGGTGAAGCAGGCTCGAGAGAGACTGAGTGGCCTTTTCTTCTGTCCTTTTGTTAGTTTTGAGTTAATTCAGATTTAGCTCTGCTTCTACATACTTTCTTAAACTCTATTTTTCTGAAAAATAGACTGAACTATTACAAATTCGGCAGCTCTTCACTGTTCTCTGATTTTGTTTTAGAAAACTTAAGATATATTTAGTAGTTTTGGGACCATGATGGCTTTGTGGTACTATCACTGATCAGTAGTCTAGAGCAGTGGTTCCCAACCAGTGTGCCATGGCACATTGGTGTGCCATGAAAACCTCCAAGTGTGCCATGAAAAAAGAGTCAAAATGATTCAAAATTCATGTGATTAAACTAAAAATAAACTTTGTCTTCAGCTCTGTGGTTGGCATCTCTAAGGCCTGACGAATCTTGGGCGTCCCGTGCATGTGCTAGCTGGGAAAGAACCGCGCATGCACAATTTAGATTTTATTTGTTGGTCAGGCCCATGCACATGACCAACTGGACTTGGAGCTAAAGCAAAGGTCTCATACACTTGCATAAAAAGCGAAAGTGCAAAAAGGGCACAAAAACCCTGGGAGAAGCGAGAGACAGGGAGAGGTTAAAAACAAAGTTCCCAGTAAGGGAAGACATAGAAAATAGGAGTATATACTATATACTTGTTTATAGCATGGAGGTGTGTCATGACCTATAAAAGGTTGGAAACCATTGGTGTAGAAGAGGTTCAGGTTGCGCTCTGGGGACATGGGTTCAAATCCCACCACGGTAGCTGGTAGAATTTAAATTCAATTAATAAATCAATGGTGACCGTGAAACTATCATTGATTATTGGAAAACAAATCTGGTTTCAATAATGTGCTTCAGGAGAGGAAACCTCATCTGGTCTGGCCTACATGTTGTCTTTTTTGTTTTTTAAGCTGTATACTGTACAGCAACCTATCCTTCTAACTAGCCAATATAATCCACCTGTGTCTTTGTTTCTGGTGCTTCAACAGTACTCAATTTTTAAGTGCTCACTGGATGTATAAAGTTGCTCTGTGTTATATACTGTGTGAAACAATGAGCCCATTTTAATCTATTCAAAACCCAAGTGTTGCACAGAGGTAAAATCGGATCCGATGCATTTACAAGCCATTAGATGGGAACAACACCTGTATTTTTAATTAATAAACTTGATTCTGCAATTATGCAAAAGAGAGATGATATTCGTTCACATCATGGCATAATGATAAAAGGTTCACTTTATTTAAGCTGCCAAAATGGTATTCTGGTTGTATTCCCCAAACACAATTCTTCGTTTTATGAAAAATTAACCAAGGAAAAAGGATTTGAAACATTGTTAAATCTCTGGGTAAATAACTGTATTGTGTATGCATAAATGTCAATTAGTACACATCAAACGACGTTCCAAACCAAAAATTTCAGATTTTGTCTTCTTAATTCCTGATCTCTTTCTATTTCTCCAATACAAAATATCCAAATTATTGAGCAGACTTGTTTAACTAAGTTTGAGAATAAATGAAAATGTTCTCAGGCACACATATTGCTCGAGAACAATTGGCCTATTTCAATAAATTGTTCAAATTGACTAATGTACTTTGGATTGAATTTTGAAAATAGTTTTGTGATACGGGGCCTGCATACACATTAATGCTTGCGGACCATGACATTGCTCATTAACATTGCATCCATATATTGCATTGCCATGACCTGGAATAACACATTCAGTCCTTTTCCCAATACCGGACCACCTTAGTTGATTCAACAAGATTATTTTGTAGGTCAGTGTACTGTGATATTATTTTTGATCCCTTCTTCTATTTTTTCCCACTTTTCCCTCTCCTTTCTGAAGATGACAATTCAGGGAAAATTATTGTTCCGCAAGTACCAGGACCTCTCTAGTATGTTTTGGTCAAGAATTAGTTTCAGAAAGCCTATACTCGCAAGTGTTTAATAGGGTGGGAAGGATGAAGTATGTCAAGAAATAAACTATGGATTGGATTTTCCAGCAGTGAGAATAGGTGCAGGAGGGACTGGAAAACTCCACCTATATTTGAGGTTGATTTTGTCCTCTCAAAGTATATACTTCCTCGATAGTGCTGCTGGATAATAAAATTGGGCTTCCTGGCCTTTTATTTGTATGTCCATAACTAGCTCACTGGCACTGTGATCAGTGGTCACACCTTCACCTGAGAATCAATTAACCCAATATGCAGGTCAAACCTGATTCTTTATTGGCTCAGTACAACACCAATCAGAACCTTTATTCCTGCTTCAATTTTGATATAATTCAAGCTCTCCATGAAATAATGCTAGGAACAAAGTACAAATAAAATTTGCCTATTTTTCAATTAGTTAAGATGGGACTCTTCTGCTATCACATGTGAGATTAGCCCCAATTTTAACCTAACACACACCAGATGGGAATAGGTCTCATTCAAGGCAGACACCCAATTTACACCCCACACGATTTTACTTGCCATTGACTTCAATGTTGTTTTGGCAGTGGGGGTGGGGGAGAAGGAAAGGGTGGCGGGGGAGGTAGCGGGGGCTCCTATCCTTTCGATATTTTCTGATCACTAGGCGAAAAGTCTTGGAGAAACATTCACAATGCTGGCATTGGTAGAACAAAGTGAAAAGGTTTCCACATCTGGATGCTTGATTAACATGATAATCATACCCTCTCTATGCAGCCCCTTATATATTAGCTTACCATTGTTTCCTATATATCTCAAGTTCAATCAATGTTAAGCAGTTATTGCAACATTAATCATTTATTAATGGGAGATGGGCATCACTGGAAATATCAGCCCTGATTGTCCACCCCTAACTTCCCTTGAGGAGATGGTGGTGAGCTGCATTCTTGACAATTGATTTGTTGGCCTGTTTCAGATGACAGTCAACCACATTGCTGAGATAGGGAGTCACATAAAGATCAGACTAAGGGAGGACAGTAGATTTCCTTAGTGAACCAGATTGGCTTTTACATCAATTCAGTAGTTACATTGTCACAATTACTGCTACCAACTTTTTATTCCAATTTATATTTATATAGTACCTTGGTTCAGTGATTCAAACTGAGGATGCTAGAATCAGGATCAGGGACACCGATGAGTGCATATATTTCAGAGTGCTGTGGGGCTGGAGGAGATCACAGAGAGATAGGGATGAGCAAGACTATGGAGAGATTTGAAACATGGATGAGAATTTTACAATTAGGATCTTGTTTAACTGGAAGCCAATGTAGGTCAGTAAGCATAGATGTGAATGGGATTTGGTGCAATTTAGAACATAGGCATCAGCGGTTTGGATGGCCTGAAATTTATGGAGGGTAGGATGTGGGATATCAGGCAGGAATAGGTTGGAATAATCAGGACGAGAAGTAAAAGGGAACTGAAGATGTATTTAATTAACTGAATTTGAATCTCCCAGTTGACAAGTAGCATTTCAACTTTGTCTCTGGATTATTAAAGTTTATTTATTTGTGTCCCAAGTAGGCTTACATTAACACTGCAATGAAGTTGCTGTGAAAATCCCCTAGTCGCCACACTCCGGCACCTTTTCGGGTAGAGAAATCATAGAAATCATAGAAACCCGACAGTACAGAAAGAGGCCATTTGGCCCATTGGGTCTGCACCGACCACAATCCCACCCAGGCCCTACCCCCATATCCACTCACTAATCTCTCTAACCTACACATCTCAAGACACGAAGGACAATTTTTTTAGCATAGTCAATCAACCTAACCCGCACATCTTTGGACTGTGGGAGGAAACCGGAGCACCCGGAGGAAACCCACGCAGACACGAGGAGAATGTGCAAACTCCACACAGACAGTGACCCAAGCCGGGAATCGAACCCAGATCCCTGGAGCTGTGAAGCAGCAGTGCTAACCACTGTGCTACCGTGCCACCCTAAACAGTAAACTGAGTACACTGAGGTTTGATTTAGCACTGGGTACACTGAGGTTTGATTTAGCATGGCCAATGCACCTAACCAGCACATCTTTTGGACTGTGGGAGAAAACCGGAGCACCCGGAGGAAACCCACGCAGACACGGGGAGAACGTGCAGACTCCACACAGACAGTGACCCAAGCCGGGAAGCAAACCCAGGTCTCTGGCACTGTGAGGCAGCAGCGCTAACCACTGTGCCACCCTTGCCCTGGCCTCTGAATTTACTGTATTTATTAGACCTGGCCTCTGATTTTACTAGTTCTGTAACATAATGACATGTTACCGTTGTCTATATAGCTTTAGAGATAGAGTCATTTGCTTAACTTGCCTTTGGGTTGGGGGAGGAAACTATTTGAATCAAGGGGATACAAAGCCTGGAGGAATACTTTTTATTAGAAAATGTTCTCTTACCTGATGTGTAACTTCAATTTCTTAAAAACATCAATATGTTGAGGCCTTCCAAGTTGGGTATCCATCATTGAAAATTCCTTGAATGGTACTACATTTGAGAAACACCCCTGGACAGCTCCACTGATGTTGATGATAGTACTGAACACAGTACTGGTGAACAAGCTGCAGCCCTGGAAGTCTTGGTTTTCAAACTGAACTATTTTTTGCTATAATCTTCATGTAAATAGAAGCAAAAACAGCAAGGAAAATTAGAAGAGACACTTTGCGAACGCTATTACTGACCCTTGTCTTTGGTCTCTTATAAGGAATTCACTATGCCCTAAGAGGGGAAAGTACTCCACCTTCTTTTACTTGTGTTTTATTGCCTTCTGAGATCAATTGGTTTGGTTAATAACAAACAGAAACTCTTAATGTTGTGTGATGCTTTCTTAATTCAATTTTCTTTATTTTTTGCCTAAGGTAAAATATTCCTCTTCCTCTTGCCATCCTGAAAACACTTGCTTTTGTTGGCATATGTTTCCATATGCAAACATCAACAATGAGTCTCAGCAAGTTGTTCAGTCATGGATCACATTCTGGATCTTGTTCTTAATAAAACATTCGTACACATGCATTTTCCACCATGAGTCACCAGACTTTGGGAGGTAGATTTTTTTCCCCCACTGTCGCCCTGTGACTTTGATGTCAGTCTCCACACCTCATTGCTTTTTTGGTTGACAATAGCTTTTGGTCTACAGTAATATCACAATAAATGGTGGTCCTTTAATCAATTGAGTCATTAAGAACTCAAATATTAAAATAATTATAATGTCAGATTTTCTCCTTACTATAACAATTTTCTGTTTGTTTTTCAGAGTGAAAATAAGTTTGTTTCAGGGTTAAACTCAAGAAAGGACTTTGATCAAAATATTGCTGGCCAACATGTGACTGAAAAGATAAAATTAGAAGATGATGAGCATTATAAACCTTCCAGTTCCAACAGAGGAGCTCAACAGACTAAAGATTTATTGTTCCTGAAGGATTTAAACGGGACCGATGGGTTGCAACATAGCGATCTGAAACTTCCTATAACTTTACATCCACTTCCACCTGGAATCAAACTTCAACTTCAAGGATCATCTTCCACATGTGACGTGGTCAAATTTGCCAAATTATCTGGACCACTAGCATCAAACAATCTGGGCGACATCAGGTTACAAACGCAAGTGGATCCATCCTTGAAGATCAATACTATAAATGTTCCCCTTACTGTCCCTCCTACCGAAGCAGGTACCTTTATCCTTTTTCCACATAAGAAAATCCAATTTTGTCTTCTGTTAAACCTGATTTGATTGCACTCTCTTTAATCTGATCTCTTTAACATCAAAATCAAATTCTGCTAGCCAGCCACAATGTCAGCAATAATTGTTCGTGAATCGATTGTTGTGTAGTACTACAATGTCAAGCAGTGTGATTATAACATTTTGTTGCTTGTGTTAGTTTGAAAGGCTATTTATGTTTTAAAATACACGAACAATGTTCTGAGGCCCTTTTTAATGCCGTTATGGCAATGTGCAAATTTTGAAGGTTACAACTGCAGTTCAACTGCAGTTTTTTGAAATATTGTGAATATTTGAGAGACAGATGCCAGAAGCTTAGGTAGATGTTTGAAGAGACCAAACATTTTGGAGATAGTACAGTGTATGGAAATATTATTTTTCTAATGTTGGTTCAGTAAATGTATGTTTTGCCATTTGCTTTTCTTCCCTTATCATTCATAGAATCATAGAATCCCTACAGTGCAGAAGGAGGCCATTCAGTCCATTGAGCATTGATAACCAACCCAGAGGCCCTATTCCCATAACCCCATGCATTTACCCTTCCAATCCCCCCCGACATTAAAGGGCAATTTACCATGGTCAATTCACCTAACCTGCACATTTTTGGACTGTGGGATGAGATCAGAGCACCTGGAGGAAACTCATGCAGACACGGAGAGAATGTGCAAACTCCACACAATCACCCAAGGCCAAGATCGAGCCCGGGTCCCTGGCACTGTGATGCAGCAGTGTTAACCACTGTGCCACCGTGCCGCTAACCATTAGGGAATTGACTTGTAGAGGTTTGAAGTATGAAAACAATCCAATACCCAGTAACAGGTTTTGGTTTCTATTTCTATTACTGAACCAAACTAGTTAAGTCATCGATCAAAAGTGCCATATAACACTGTCAACTTCTCCAGCTCAGGTATCAGATTACAGAATTTGCTATAGTTCTTTCACTTAATTCTGAGCGCCTAGTGCCATTCATTTTATCTTGGTGCCAGCTTGATCTCCCCTTCTTCCTGCAGGACAATAAACATATTATAGGGTTAAACAACTGATAATTGGTGCCTTCGTACTTTTGCTAAGTGGATAAAAAGGCTGCTTAGAGCAGTAGTTAATAGCTCAGATTTTGCTGTTAGTAATGACGGAACTGCTTTTCACTAAACTGAGAGCTGTCCACAGTTTTCTCTGAGACTTTCTCTAGTCCAGTGCAGCATCCTCTAACAGAGCATTTGTAAACAGGACAAAAAACAGCAAAGCACTCCAACCAATCTGATTAAAGATTTCTTACTAAGACATGGAGGGTCAGATTTTTGCAGAGTCTTACCATTAAAAATGGTGGGTGGAAGTCTTGCCCTCGTTTCCAATAGATTTAATTTTGGCTGATGAGAAATGGGGATGGGGTGTGATTCATACATGGGGAAACCCAAACTCAGCAGTGCCATTTGAACTCACAAATTGATGGTTAAACATTCTTGAAAGATAAGGTATGTTTAACTGTCATGTTCTGAGGTGTTAACCATCTCCCCTGCCCTTTAAACTTGGAAAAACAGGCTGCAGCTGTCACTGGGGGTTAAAAACCCCTCTGCTGGACTTTGAATTGCAGGCCTCTTGGCAGTTTAAAAGAAAGCAGCATCTGATATGGCAGTCTGCATGGTTATTATGTCATTATGAACATTTGGCTGAGTTTCAAAGCTAAACTTACCTCAGCAGGAAGTTCTGAATTTGATTGACCATTTTAAGAGGCTATTAAAGGATTAGCTGTGCTTGATGTGGGGCCTGAATAAGCAGATTGTTGGTTTTTATAAGAGATTAACTACTTAAGGGGATTTAATAATGTTAAATGCGTTTTATGGCACCATCAAGTAAGTATGAGTGAGAGCTATATTATTAGGTTGTTAGAAGTTTATTTCATCTCCACATGACTTCTGAGGTCTTTTTTTATTCTTTCATGAGATGTCAATATCACTGGCAAGGCCAGCATATGTTGCCCATCCCTATTTGCCCTTGCACTAAGTGACATGTCAGGCCATTTTCGAGGGTGGTTAAGAGTCAACCAGATTGCTGTGGATCTGAAATCACGTGTAGACTAGACCAGGTAAGGATGATAGATTTGCTTCCAAAAAGGGACATTAGTGAAGCAGATAGTTGGCATGGTCACTGTTGTTGGGACAATTCCAGATTTATCAATTGAATTTAAATTTCACCAGCTGCAATCATAGGATTTGAACCTATGTCCCCAGATTATTAACCTGGTGCTACCAGACTACTAGTCCAGTGACATTACCACTACACCACCATCTCCCCTCTGCTCTGGTGGACCCTGGGTAAGTGGCATGGAGAGTATGAGGGACCATAGGGGTAGTGGTCATAGAATTATAGAATCCCTACAGTGCAGAAGGAGGCCATTCAGCCCATCGAGCCTGCACTGACAACGATCCCACCCAGGCCCTATCCCTGTAACCTCACATATTTACCCTGCTAATCCCCCTGACAACGGACAATTTAGCATGACTAATCCACCTAACCTGCATGTGTTTGGACTGTGGGAGGAAACTGGAGCACCTGGAGGAAACCCACGCAGACAGGAGAACATGCAAACTCCATGCAGACAGTGACCCAAGCCGGGCAGGTCCCTGGCGCTGTAAGGCAGCTGTGCTAACCACCATGTCACCATGACTTAGTATTTAGTTGGCATGCAGGATATGAGAGCAAGGGTGGGGAGTGTGGGTGGAGGATGAGGGGTTGTGAGGGGTGAGGGCTGGAGGGCCTAACAGCTTCTGAAACAACTGGGACAAAATCCCTTTGTGATCCGAGAATGAAAAAAACAATAAAACTTGAGATATGACTGGTACTGCTCCAAACTGAACTTGCATACCCTAAAATGGAACTCTAGTTCACACCAGTACCAATGACTTGCAGGTTTTATCAGGCTTTCTAGCCAGCATACATCAGTGCTTGCCCACCCCAAGGCCACCTATGCTCTAATTCTGGGCCTGACTCCATCACACATCCACCCCCACCACACACATTACCCCAAATCCCATCCTAATGGGATGATTCAGGGCATTCTACTGAGGCAGATCTGGCAGAAGATTCGCCAGCTCGAGCTACCTGCCTCAGAAGGCAAATTCTGCCCTGCAGAATCTAAACCAGGTGGTATAAAGCAGGAGGTGTAAATTAGATTGGAATCTATATGGAAAGTAGAAAGAATCTCAGGGAAAGGAAGGTAGGGAAGAATAGTAAGAAATAGAGATAAAAGAAACAGAAAAAATGAAAAAAATGCTATAAATTTCCAATCTGAAAGAATGTGACTTCAAACTTGTAAAACCAAAATTCTCAAGGTCACGGTTATTGTTTGGTAACAATTATCACTTCATTCATCTTTGTCCTACCTGATGTCAGGTCTTGGCTTATTGTCTGCTGATTTTCATCCTGAGCAGTTTTTTCGGTGGTGGTTTAGCTATTGGGCACGATCTTCCAGCTCTTCACGCCAGTGGGATCTTCTAGTCCCGCTGTTGGTGCACTCCCACTACATGCTTCCTGGCGATATGGGGTGGAATAAGTGGGTTATCCTATTGACAGTGGCTGGACCAGAAGATCATGCCGCCGGCCAATGGCATGCTGCTGAGAAAAGCACTGTGGGGAGGCCAAAGAATCCCAGCAACTGTCTTCCACTCACACGGGCAAGGTGATACTACAGGTCCACAAGACACCTCAACTGGCATGGGAATTGAACCCACACTTATTGGCATTATTATGAACCACACACTGGTCATCTAGCCAACTGAACTGACCATGCTTACCATATTGTTACTCTTGAATGCATCAGCCTCAGCATTTTCTGGCATACTTAGTGGATAATTAATGGGCAACTACCCCAACCTTATGCTCTTGCACTGATTTCAGTGCTGAGTACACAGTGAAGCTGCAGCAACATAGCTGTGAGGAAACCGGGTCTCTTTGACATCATTTTCTAGATTTTTGCATTTAACTGTGCACACGTGGTTGCCGTAAGTTGTCTGATTTATTCTGAAATAATAGTGAATGGATCTGATCAAAGCTCTGCAATTGTGAATGGTGGTGGACAATTAAAGAACTAAAGGGAGGTGGAAGCTCCACAAATATCCCCATCCTCAATGATGGGGAAGCCTGGCACATCAGAGCAAAAGACAAGCTTTTCTCTTCAGCTTCAGCCAGAAGTGCTGAGTGGATGATCCATTGCCTCCCTCCCCTTGAGGACCCCAGTATCAATGATTCCAGTCTTCAGCCAATTTGATTTAGCCACTTGAATGATAGCTGGAAATGACTGAAGGAACTGGATACTGCAAAGGCTATGTGTCCTGACAACGTCTTAGCAATGGTGAAGAAGCTCTAGAACAGGAAGCATCCGAAGAAAGTTGTTCCAGTACAGTGACAACACAGGCATCTACACAACAATGTGAATAATTACCCAGGAATACCCTGTACAAAGAAAAGCACAGCAAACCCAATTTAGGAGATGAGAATGACTGCCTTACTGACCTTGACATCAAGACAGTACCTGACCAAGTGTGGCATCCAGAAGCCTGGGCAAACCTAGAGTCAGTGGGGAATCATGGAGAAAACTCTCCGCTGGTTGGAGTCATACCTAGCACAAAGAAAGATGTTTGTGGTTGTTGAAGGCCAATCATTTACTATCAGGGCATTGCTGCAGGAGTTCCTCAGGATAGTGTCCAGGTCAAACCATTTTCAACTGCCTCATCAATGACCTTGCCATAAGGTCAGAAGTGGGGGTGTTCGCTGATGACTGCAAAATGTTCAGCACCATTTGCGACTCCTCAGATACTGAAGCAGTCCATATCCATATGCAGCAAGATCTGGGCAACACTCGGGCACACACTAACACCCTGACCAAAATGCCACCTGATGCAACTCACACAAGAAATGTATGCGTGTGCTGCGGAGGCCATTTTGGATCTCTAAGGGACACTGGGGTGTGGGGGGGTGATCTAACTGTTGTGTCCCACCGGCTAATGGTTGGGGCAAGCTGGAAATATCACGGGAGAGCCAAGAAATTAGGTTCACGCCTGATTTTTCGCCTCGTGCAATCTTGGCACTGGATATCTGGCAATGTCAGCCTCGTGCTCATTTCTGGCGCGAGGCTGAATAAATTATTTAAATTAAATTTAAATGTATTTTGAATTGAATTAATGAGCCTGGCACCTTATCGTCTGGGCTCACTTGCCTCTGGCCTCACCGGGAGAGGTTCTCCCAGCGAGAATCACAACTGGTCCCCAGCAATGGGGACCAGACGTAATGGCCTTGCTGGTGGAACCGGAGGCGGTTGAGACCCCCCCAGGGAGGTCGGAGGTAAGGGGGCGGTACCCTTTGGGCAGTGCCAGCCTAGCTATTCTCGCCATTACATGCAGCGTCAGTGCCTGAGCTACTGGCAGTGAATGTGAACTGAGTGATGGGGCAGAATTTGCAGCCATGTCACAACAGGGGTGGGGCTGTAAAATGCAGCAAGCCTTTCAAAAATCGAAGGGACCAGAAAATCCCAGGCTTTAAAATTCCATTCATGGTATTCCATCACCTTCACTGTCACCTTGCTCTTGCGCTATTGATAGACAAGTTGCAGTTCTTGAGTTCTGATGAGTGGAGAGGAGGCAGTAAGAAATGCATGCTTACATTCTATGTAGTTTGTATGTCAGAAGGAATTAGGGATGAGGGAGAATTGAAATGAACCAGTCGTACAACACTGTACTCAGCAAGAGAGGGTGAAGAGTGTCAGTGAGTCATGCAATCTGTTTAGATGATGTGGCTGTCATGATTGACCAGCTGCCAGTGTGTGTGAGCTGTACAATGTGAGGCTTGCAATAGTGCTAAGTGGCAAGGTGATGGATAACATATTAGATATGAGTCCTGTTTGACAGGGATTGAATGATGTGGATGTGGTGAATTGAACAGTGGTTGAGGCTAGTGGTGCAGATGGTAAAATATGGCATTTGTGATGAATTTACTGATATGGTCCACTTGTGGGATAACAACTTTTTTAGCATTGCATCCAGGTTCTTGGTGCTTAAAACATGGCATTTGCCTCTGGAGCTAACTGTTCCCACTGTCTTCTCACTGTGTGTATGGAGGGCATCCTGTTCCCTGAGGTTGCAGGATGTCTCTCCTCCTTTCCAACTCCTCTGCCAAGCCCTCCAGCACATTATCCAAAAGCCCAGGGCCTGCTCCCTCAAATGTTCCTTGGTCAGATTCAATTCCAGCATCGGGCTCTTAGAAAGACATCTTACTAACGATATTGATGCTTGCAGCCAATGTACAGTGCAGGAAGCTCTGACTACATGCAGAAATTATTACAGTTTGCAGCTAGCACCTAGTTGGCATACTTTCTGCATTTCACTTATGCATCTTGATCCCTACACTTGTTTAGGGGACTAAGTAGTCTACAGCCAGTCTTTTGTTTACTAGCTGTTAAATGTTGCTACCTCCTATATAGATAAATGTGATGATTGATTTCTCAGGTGCATCTATTTGTCAGTTATTAACCACATTGGATTGATTGGGTTCTTTCAGATACTTCTGATTTGCCTAATAATTGATGCCAAGTTCCTAGTATTCAGTTGCAGCAGCCAATTTGAGAACAATTTCTGTCCTAAAAGCTGTTCTTGAGCAAAGAGAGACATTATGCTGAACAAGTTAATCTCAGTTGGCCTCAATGGGGCTAGAAGGGGGAAAATTGAACTAATGTCCTTCCCATCTTTGGACACTCTCCTGTCAGAAAGTACATGTCAGAAGAGGACAGCTGTTGAGCTGGGCTATATTGAATCCCATTGCTCCAGCAGTCTATTGTTGTTTAACATTTAGATTTACACTTAAAGCCAGGATTTTCCAGCCACATTGCCATGGGTATTTTTCAGTCTTGCTGAAAGTCAGTGAACGTTTGGCTGGCCCATCACATCGGCCGTGTCATGTTCCACTACTGCAGGGCCGAAATCTTGGCCTTTTTATTTGGGCAGGATATACCAGTGATTGGACAGTTAACCTGGATCTGTAACCTTGCATGCATCAATACTGTGAGGAAAGGAGCAAAGAAAAAGGAGGAATACTTTGCTTTATATGACTCAGTACTATGCAAAGTGTATATTTACCCACTGACTACTAGCAGGAATCCAATGACAGATTACTTTGTTAGCCATTTGACACCTTCATAATAACCTATGGTGCAGCTGCATTAGAATTTACATATATGCTTTTTCCCACTACGATTCCAATTTCATTGTTTCAATGATTTTATCCCAGAAGCACAACTTTGTGTTTTCAGGTTCGTAAAGGCTTTTGTTTTAATCTCTTGAACCTTATCTCTAATCTCTGTGACACTCCAATGATACCACTTTGTTCAGCCATCTGTACAATTACACATTCATCTGAATTTTTTTCATTTGTTCTGGTTTTAGAAATCAATGATATGCCACCCTCCAAAGACAGAAGTGGCCATATAAAACGGCCAATGAATGCATTTATGGTTTGGGCACGGATTCACAGACCATCATTAGCCAAGGCAAACCCCAATGCTAATAATGCTGAAATTAGTGTCCAACTTGGCCTGGAGTGGAACAAGCTGACTGAAGAACAGAAGAAACCCTACTATGATGAAGCACAAAAGATAAAAGAGAAACACAGGGAAGAATTTCCTGGTGAGTTAAAAGTAGTTAGAATCGTAACAGATTTATTAACCTTAATGAAGATCTGGATATGAAAAGGGGTGGGTTGTACAGGGTCGGGGGGGGGGGGGAATGGGACTGCGGGGTGGGGGTCTTTTGTCCTTTGTACCTGAAAGGTTCCCCACTCAAAAGTCACCCTGATTGACAGACTTGACTTCCGCTGATCTAGTTACAGTAGATCAGATTCCCAAACCTCAGGATGGGTTGGAGCTGGTCTGATCCCAGTAGGTAGTCAGAATCCCAATTCTGGGGATCTTTGTATGGGTGGAGTGCTGTAAAGGCGCTTCTCCCCAAAGCTGTTCCTGCCTCCCTTCAGCTACCAGTTTCCCAAGGCCAACCTCATCAAAATAATTTAATTAGCTGCCAGTCAGCTTCCTAGGAGTGGATTTGTTGCCTTCCTTTTGTCCCACCTCTGTTAAAACTGGAAGTAGTTTGGTTGGAGTTGGGTTTTTACATTTTTTTAAATTTTAGCATCTGCCAAAATTCCATCCCAGCCATTTTTGGTGTTAAAATTCAGCCTGAAGAATTAAAACTTAACTCAATAGGCAGATCCAGTGGTACATAGCTCCTCCAATGTTTATGTAAAAATATTATTAGAAGCAAATCACTTGCCCTTGTTAAGAAAACTTCAAATTTTCCACTGCCGTGAAGAATCTCCATAATTTCCCAGTTGCCATCACTATTAAGGAATGTCACTGCATTGTTTTATATGATGTAACTACATTTCTTTCCACTTAAATAAAATATTGGCTGAAACTTTCTGGCCTTTCCTGTCGAAAGGATCTTCCAGTCCTGCCAACAGCGAATCTGCAGTGACAGACAGTGTGAACAATGGGAAAACCTGTAAACAGTGGCGGAACTGGAAGATCCTGTTGCCAGCCAATGGCGAGCTGCCTCCACTGCCACAAAACACGCCACAGAGTGGATGGGAAGTCCCGCCTGTCATTAAAAAAAAATCAGTCAATAAATTAACTTTTGGCAGAGATACATTGGATCCTTTGCTCCACCAGAAATGCTGAGAAAAATAAGTGAATAATGAGTTACATCAGATGATGGTCAGCCCTTGCACAGTGGCTAATGCATTTAGAACATAGAGCTATAGAAAAGTTACAGCACAGAAGGAGGCCATTCAGCCCATCTTGTCCATGCCTGCCCAAGGACACTTGCCCCAAATATTTATAGGTTTGAACCCCATATGAGGCTTTGTACCTGTAGTCAAGGCTGAAGCTCAAGTCCAATATTGAGGTAGTGCTCAGCCTATGGTCATTCCAAGTGTGGCTACCTTAGGACATTTTATTGCAATAAAGGTGCTACATAAATCCAAGTTGTTGTTGTAGGCAGCATTCTGATGAAACACTAAAGGGAGTTCCTGTTTACCTTTCCCTGAGGATATTAAAAGGGAACATTGTAGGATCAATATTCTAGAAAAGTGGCATCAAAAAGCCCAGACTGAAACAGATTCATTATATTAACTTATACACCTGCAAATGCCATGGAATGGAATTATATGGAATGATGCTGAACTCCATTTCTATTGCCAACTGCCAAGTTGTCTTGAAGAAACTGTTTCTTACCACTATAACATTGCAACACACACGGTTCTTGCAATCTCCAGCTCCTCAGCCTGCCCTTGAATGTTATCCATTTTCTGAGGAGAAAAGACAGAATGCCCCTGCTCGGTCTTGGGTGCATAATTTTCTGGGCCCCAATCCAACCTAACACTCAGTAAGTGAATAAATGATGTTTCTTTTCTCAAATTGTCAAATAATATATTTTGTGTGAGTCTGTTGTAGTTTGGCATCTGAATTGGTACAAATTTCATATTACACTGTCAATTACTATGTTAATTTGACTCTTTAGGATGGGTATACCAGCCACGACCAGGGAAAAAAAAACGCTTTGCATTGGGTGTTCCTTCAAATGTCTTTCCTGGAAGTGGTCAGAATATTGTTTCAACAACTCCAGCAACCATTTACCCCTATCGGCCTGCCACCTACTCGGTGGTCATTCCAAATTTACAGACTAATGTTAGCCGTCCATCAGTTATAGGTAAGTTGTGAAATGTATAATTGTCATGTTGAACAGTGAAGTATAACACATCTATTATGTAATTAAAATGCTGTGTGAGCTTCAGATTTTAATGGTACCAGTACAGATGGCACTATAAGTATAACAAAACACATTCTGAATAGTGGGGTGGCACTATATTTTGCACAGTAGCCCTCCACTGCCTTGATGACTCCAAAACCATTCCTTGGACACAAAATCACTATAAAGGGACCACAAATCCATGGTATGGACACAGGTATGGTAACTATATTTTAAATGTTGAACATGTCACAAATGCAATTCAAGAGGCCTAAAAAGGATATGGCTACATGTCCACGGAAACTGAATCCTTCTCGAAGGCATAGCTGAAGAAAATAAATAAATGACTGTCTGCACCCCACCCTGAAACAAAACTCATCTGCAATTTTCCTGCCACACCACCGAGGCCTAAATAGCCAGTTGGCATGCCTCTCTTTCTCTGAGGCAAATTCTTTCTTTTCCACTCCCACAGATCACTTCTTCAACTTCCTCCCACACCCCAACCCAACTAACCTATCAGTACCCACCCTACCCCAGCTTCTAACTGAGGTCAAACTTATTCACCACTATCCCTATCATTGCTACTGATGGCTAAAGAGATTTCCAACCCTCCCAAAACTTCTCCTGCCCCTTTTCTTAACTTTATCTATTCTTCTTTGCGTTTTTTAATTTTCATGTAATTTATTTATTAATTATTTCCATCTCCCTCTTGACCCTCTATTTGCACTTATCTTCTCCGCGTTCCTTTCCTCCACTTCGCACTTCTCCATCACTCCCTACTCACCCTCCCCACTCTTCTTGCTCTCCTCCTGTCTCCTTATCTTCCACCTATTTCTGCCCTACTGTTCCCCGATTCCTGTCCTCCTCTCACTCTCTCCATTCCTCCAAATTAAAATTCGCCTTGCACCCGCTACGTTTGCCAGAGGGAGAATGCCAGAGGCTCATTGGAAATTGGATCTCAGATCTCACATTCACAAAATCAGCAAGCTGCGCTTGCCAACTGGATGGTCTGATACAGTTTGTCAGACGAGGAATAGAAAATTCAGCCAGCCCCAGCTCAGAGATAAGTCCTGGGAAAGGTGAAGGTGAACAGGTGAAGGGGGTCAGCAGCAACCCATGGAATTGTTACAGAGACACGAAGATAGGAGAGATCTCATCCTAGCTTCAAATTAAGGTGCATTAAAAAATGAGAAGTTACAAGTTTCTCAACAGCCTCCAGTAGTTCCTCTCAATAATGATGAACAGGCTACTGGAAACCTGGAAAAACTGAGCAGAATGTGTAGCACTTTATTGCACTGAAGGTCTTGGTGCAAGATGTGGAGAGCAGGAGAGATATCATCTATTCACAGGAGCCAGGAGGCCATCCAGACAATCTTGCAAAAGCAGTGGGATCAATATAGTCAGGGGCAATGCTCCCTCTAGGCCGTGTGAGTGTAAGATCATGTAGCAATGAGGAATGTGCCATGTAAGGAACAAACCTGTCATGCACAAACAACGTTCCCTTTAAGATGCACACACGCATGACCAGTTGGAAATCTTAAAGAGACCACACAGTGCAACAGTCTGTGCACGTCCAAGGGAAATTAGAGGAACATTGACCAGGTCCAGAAGAAAGCATCACAAGGAGTTCAGTGATGTCAGACAGTGGTCAAGGGCACTAGACTCTCACTGCTCAGTACACCACGCCTTCAACACTCTCTGACCAACAATCGCTATCATCTCTATTAACAAGTTTGACTCATACCTCACATTCGTAGATTTGTCACATACTTGCTGTAACATGCTCTTACCCACATAGAGGAGATGGTGCTTGCCATCGTTGGAACAATCAACTGAGAATAAGTCAATGGCAGGACTGAAACCATCGAAGATGATGATGTGCTGACACTTACCATAATATTAGAGAGATTGTGGTCGTGTACTCCAGTAGTAGATATAATATGGTGCACTCAGTACTTCGTGGGTCACCTGATCTGGGGGTTGAAGGTCAGATAGCACATGTAAGTGTAAGCTGGAACCAGATGTTCTTAATAAAATTAGTTTGCAATAATGATATTGGTCATCCTGCAACATAAAAACAAGACTTGTGGGGGGGGCATTTTCCCCCCCAAAACGAAGTGCCCAATGGGCGGGAATACGGGTGTTTTACCGTCTGTTTTTTGGGCAAGCATAGTGACATATATTTCTGGCACTCGGTGCATCACAGAGTCTGTCCCAAGATTTATGCCAATTGTTGGGGGGTGGGGGGAGCCGAATCCCACCTGAAAGGCCAGTGTCAGACTGGAGAGGGTGCTAGTGTCCTTGCGCCAATCTCCCAATATAATGGGAGATCAGTTGACAAGCGTTTCACTCCACCCCCCCCCCCGCCCCTCCCCCCAACATTATTGGCCTCCTAGTCACTGACCTACCTCCCTATTGCTGGTCCCAACCTCCCCCACCCCTCCACCCAATGCCTGACCTGGCCTCTAACCACCGTATCTGGCCTCCCGATGGCTACCTCCCACATCCCTGATTGCCAGCCTTTGAACCTCCCAGCCCTTTTTCTGATGGCCAGCCTCTGAAAACCACCCTCCCCCGATCCCCAATGGCTGAACTCTGAGTGCCGGCCCCGCCAGCAACCGCCACTCCCAATGCAGAGTCCCCTCCTTTTCCCCCCCCTCTTACCTCCCCCCAATCCCAGTTTGGCTCCTTCCACGTCTGGCTCTGCCCCTCAGGCCCCACCCCCTTGGCATTTTCCAGTGCCCGCTGGCCTGTGCCAGGGTGCCAGGCTGGCAGTGCCAGGGTTGAGTTTTGGGCTCACTAAAGAGAGACAGAGCAGCTTCTGCATATGGTAATCTGATTACTCTATAAAACATGGGCTGGAAAGGTAGCAACTGGCCGGATGCCGGTCACAAATGCCGTTATTTTCTCCCTGCTTAAATTTCTCGGCCCGCTGTGCAACCCAAGCAATGCAGCAGGCCGGGAAAATCATACCCATGATGTTTGAAGTGAACTAAATGTAACAATGGAGATCTGAAATCACTGACAGAGCTCAGTTTGGAGGGCAATCTTTCAGAAAACTGCAGTACTTCAGCCTGTACCTCACATCAACGGGCAACGATAAGAAAGACCTGCAGGAAGTTTTCCATTTTTCTTCGTAAGACCATAAGACATAGGAGCAGAATTAGGCCAGTAGGTCCATTGAGTCTACTCCACCATTCAATCATGGCTGATACTTTTCTCATCCCCATTCTCCTGCCTTTTCCCCATAACCCCTGATCCCATTATTAATCAAGAACCTATCTATTTCTGTCTTAAAGACACTCAATGACTTGGCCTCCACAGCCTTCTGCAGCAAAGTTCCACAGATTCACCACTCTCTGGCTGAAGAAATTCCTTCTCATCTTGTGCCCTCTGGTTCTAGTTTTTCCTACTAGTGGAAACATCCTTTCCATGTCCACTCTATCCAGGCCTTGCAGTATCCTGAAAGTTTCAATAAGATCCCCCATCATCCTTCTAAACTCCAACGAGTATAGACCCAGAGTCCTCAACCGTTCCTCATATGACAAGCTCTTCATTCCAGGGATCATTTATGTGAACCACCTCTAGACCCTTTCCAAGGCCAGCACATCCTTCCTTAGATACAGGGCCCAAAACTGCTCACAATACTCCAAATGGGGTCTGACCAGAGCCTTATACAGCCACAGAAGTACATCCCTGCTCTTGTATTCTAACCCTCTCGACTTGAATGCTAACATCGCATTTGCCTTCCTAACTGCCGACTGAACCTGTACGTTAACCTCAAGAGAATCTTGAACAAGGACCCCCCCAAGTCCCTTTATGTTTCTGATTTCCTAAGCATGGTCCCATTTAGAAAATAGTCTATGCCTCCATTCCTCCTTCCAAAGTGCATAACCTTACACTTTTCCACATTGTATTCCATTTGCCACTACTTTGCCCACTGTCCACCCTGTCCAAATCTTTCTGCAGCCCCCCTCCTTCCTCAAAACTACCTGTCCCTCTACATATCTTTGTATCATCTACAAACTTAGCAGCAGTGCCTTCAGTTCCTTCTTCCAAATCATTAATATATATTGTGAAAAGTTGTGGTTCCAGCACTGACCCCTGAGGCACACCACTAGTCACCGGCTGCCATCCTGAAGAAAGCCCCTTTATCCCCACTCTCTGCCTTTTGCCAGTCAGCCAATCCTCTATCCATGCCAGGATCTTACCCTTAACACCATGGGCTCTTAACTGATTTAACAGCCTCCTATGCGGCACCTTGTCAAATGCCTTTTGGAAATCTAAATAAATCACGTCCACTGGTTCTTCTTTATCTAACTTCCTTGTTACCTCCTCAAAGAACTCTAACAGATTTGTCACTCATGACCTCCCCTTGACGAAACCGTGCTGACTCCGTTCTAGTTTATCATGCACTTCCAAGTACTCTGCGATCTCATCTTTAATAATGGACTCTAAAATCTTGCCAATGACCTAAGTCAGGCTAACTGGCCTTTAATTTCCCCCCTGCTGCCTCCCTCCCTTCTTAAACAGCTGTGTTACATTAGCTACTTTCCAGTCCTCTGAGACCCTCCCTGCCTCCAATGATTCCTGAAAGATCACCATCAATACCTCCACAATTTCCTCAGCTATCTCTTTTAGAACCTTGGGGTGTATTCCATCCGGTCCAAGTGACCTATCCACCTTCAGACCTTTCAGTTTCCCCAGAACCTTCTCCTTAGTGATGGCCACTACACTCACCTGTGCCCCCTGATTCTCCTGGAGCTCTGGCATCCCACTGGTGTCTTCCACCGTGAAGACTGATGTGAAGTAACTATTCCGTTCCTCTGCCATTTCTTTGTTTCCTATTATTATTTCTCCAGCCTCTTTTTCCTGTGGTCCAATGTCTATTTTTGCCTCTCTCTCACCTTTTATATATTGAAAAAAATAAGTAGTAGTTGTAGTCCCCATGTAGTTGGGGAAGAAGCTCTAGATGTTTATAACATATTCACATTTGAAAATGATGATAAACGAAATGATTTGAAAGAACTAATGGGAACATTCAAAGTTTAAGATAGATAAGATAATTTAGCGTGGCCAATGCACCTAACCAGCATGTCCTTTGGACTGTGGGAGAAAACGGAGCACCCAGAGGAAACCCACACAGACATGGGGAGAATGTGCAAACACCGCACAGAACAGTGACCCAAGCTGGGAATTGAACCCGGGTCCCTAGCGCTGTGAGGCAGCAGTGCTAACCACTGTGCCACCATGCTGCCCATTTACTGCAACATGCATCACATATGAAAGGTTCAATTTTTTTACATGCACACAAGGCAGTGACAACATTAGTCAATAAATAACTGAGTTGAGAAAACGAGCTATATTGTGTGAATTTGGAGAGCTTGAAGAATGAATCATCCGAGATAGAATAATGCATTATCACAAAAGATCTCCTGAGAGAATGGCTTTTGCGGGAAGTGGATATCATGCTGGAAAAAGCAGTAAATATCTGTATAGTGGCAGACAAAAAATGCGAGCTTAAACAGATGACAGAATTGCCTCTGTTCTTCAAGCTCTCCAAATTCACTCGTTTTCTTAACTCAGTTATTTATTGACTCATGTTATCAGTGCCTTGTGTGCATGTAAAAAAATTTAACCTTGCATAAGTGGTGCATGTTCCAGTAATTGGGCAGCACGGTGGCACAATGGTTAGCACTGCTGCCTCACACAGTCAAATAGCTAAATGCAGTTGAACAGAAACAGTGCTGGGGAGAAACAAATCGACAGCTTGAAGGTAAAAAGAATAGAAAATTAAAATGCAGTTGATGCAGAACAGAGCATTTACCATGTAATTGTCCAGAAAGCAGTGTAAAAACTGTGATAAACAAAACTCTTTGCTAAGATGTGTAAAATGAAAAAAGTGCACACGATTGCAGGTGATGATGCAGGCAATGAATCTGAACTTTTCATTGGTGTGCTAACAGTAGAGTTGAAAGAAGGTGAATGGAAGATTGATTTATCAATTGCCAACATGATGGTGAATTTCAAGCTTCATGCAGGTGCACAAGGAAATGTCCTTCCCAGAAGCCTGTAACGTAAGATAAGTAAAGGAAAACAGCTAACTAAAACAAAGTGAGACTGTTAACTTATACTGGTGATGAAACTGCTATAGAAGGCCAATGCACATTTGAAGTAAACTACAAAAAAAGTCTCAAGCACTTCATTTATCATGGTGAAATATGATGAAACATTCTTAGACTCAAAAGTTTGTGAATAATGACTGTAATCTCTGATGACATCCCGAGTGAGTACAAAGATATATATGTTCAAGAGGATTGGTTGCCTAAAGGGAGAACATATCATCAAGATTGACGGAACCTTGATATCTAAAATACATGCAGGAGAAGAGTTCGAGCTGTAATATATTGGCCTGGAATGGGAGGACAAATTGGGGAAATGGTGAATGTGTGGTGCAGTGTGCTAAAAATACACTAAGTCACAGCAAAAAGAACCACTTCAACCACAGTGTTCCAGAAAGGCCCTGGCAGAGAATTGGCATGGATTTGTTCACGTTCTATAACAATAAGTACCTACTATCAGATTATTACTCAAAAGTTTTTTGAGTCTGTGCTGCAGAGAAAGGATAGTAAGAACATCACTGTATTAAAACACTTAAAATGAACTTTTGCTTGCCATGGCATATCTGAAGTGCTTTTCTCAGACAACAGTGCACAATTCCCACTGAGTTTCACAAATTTGCACAGGATTGGGAGATTTGCCATGTTACATCTAGTCCCAAATATCCATAATCCAATGGAATGATGAAAAAAACCTGTGGGTGAAGACAAAGGTGGATGGAAGAGACCCCTATTTGGACATGTTGGATTTCAGGAATACTCCATTAGAGGGCTTTGGATCACCTCTAGCCCAGATCTTGATGGGGAGAAGACTAAGAACGAAGCTTTCAACTTCATCCCAGTTGTTATTTCCACAGTTAGTGAGGGACAACTTGCAGGACCTGTTCAAACAGAGACAGCAGAAACAGCACTTTGATCAAGGAGCCCAAACCTCTGTCTGAACTGAACACGGGAGAGATGGTAAGGATTCAGCAGGATGGGATCTGGAATCCTGTTGTTGCCACAGGAATCACAGGAGAACTAAGATGTTCCATAGTGTAGACACCAAACAGACAATAGTACAAGAGAAACTGGAAATTCCTATGGAAACCAAATGAAATGCGATCCTACTCTGAACCAGAATGTGTAGCAGAAGATCGAGAACCAGAATCCACCAGTGAAGTAATAGCTAACCAAAGGTTGAAAATCCTGAAAGCTTTCTAAGTAGTGAAAGTGATGAAGCAGGCCCCTTATCCTTCAAAATCATCTCTGTTACCATTCAGAACATCCAGTGGGAGAATTGTGAAAAAAACCAGAGATACAGAAATGAGTAAAAGACGTATTGGTCAAAACAGAGTGTGAAAGACTAGATAAGAGACTTTGTGTACTTGAGTAGGCTATAATCTCAGTCTATTTTGTTTTGACAGAAACAAATTTGAAGTGTTTCTGCCTTTTGAAAAAAAGGGAAATGTCATATTAGAGTGATTGCGGTTGTGTCACTCCAGTATTAGATATAATATGATACACTCAGTACTTCATTGAGTCACCTGACATGGGGGTCAGATAGCATATATAAATGTAAGTTGGAACCAGGCTGCAAGCCTGCAATGTGCGCACATATTCTGTTCTTAATAAAGTTAGTTTACAATAATAATATTGGTCATCCTGCAACATGAAAACGAGATGATACCTAGTCTTCCTTCTCACATCCCAATTCCCCCTCATCCAACAGTCTTTTCTGATTTACAAGATGCAGATGGAGTAAGCTTACTTACCTCACTGATGAAATAGAGAGAAAACCTACTGTTTTCTCCCCCATTCGACACTTTGAATTTTTTTGGAGAAAATTCTGCCCAATATCTGAGTCACCTGCAGTAGAACTCATGTGCAAGGTTGCACATGAATTCTATATTATCCTTGACATCTATATTATAAGTTTCTTGCCCAGGCTGCGGGACACTCATACCGGTACCTCACCATGTGCAGACCCCATTTTACACCTTTAAAGAATGCACACTGTTAGTAAATGAGGTGGTGTCTGTGAGTGAGAGCAAATGACAGTGTTTCTTCTTCATCACTGCTTTCTTGCTCTTCACCTTCTCTTCCACCACTGCCTGGCCAGGTGGTTGGTAGTTCTTGGATATCTGAAAGGCGAATGATACAAGGGTAGGGTTATGATACAAAAGCAGAAAATGCTGGAAAATCTCAGCAGGTCTGACAGCATCTGTGGGCTGCAGGGTGCCATCCCTTTCTGGGCGCGAGGCTGATTTCACCGACAAAACAGGGAAGCTCACAAGAGGTGAGAAACTGGGTGTGAACCCGATTTTTTTTGTCTTTCGCCCTATCTTACCAGCTCACCACGCCGATCGACTGGAGTAGTGAGCCGGTAAGATCACGCCCAAGGAGTTTGATGGAGTGGCCTGCAGAAAAAGGCTGATGACTATGAACAATGAAATATTTGATGCATTGGTAACCCTGTCAGGAAGCTTATGCTCAATATCAATGAACTTTGAGCTGTTGTCCAACCTCGCACAGAACATTGGACAGAGCTTGGAATCCATCTCCTCCAGCATGGAGGCAGTGGTCAACTTCATGATAATCTATCAGAGAGACTGGGTTAGGGGACCACCACTACGGGGCAGGCCACTACATAGCGGCCCTCTGGAAGGATTCGGATATGAGGGAGCCCAGGTCCGCCTATAGAACCGCACCTAGACAAGGTCAGGTTAAGCCCAGAGTGACAGCAGTTCCTGTAGAGCCCCGCCTGATACGGCATTGTTATGGTTGCCAGTGTCAGAATGCTCAGAGGAAAATACAGATAGGAAGTATACAGTAAACGGCAGAACCCTTAGGAGTATTGATAGGCAAAGGGATCTGGGTGTACAGGTACACACGTCACTGAAAGTGGCAATGCAGGTGGAGAAAGTAGTCAAGAAGGCATACGGCATGCTTGCCTTCATCAGCCGGGGTATTGAGTTTAAAAATTGGCAAGTCATGTTGACGCTTTATCGAACCTTAGTGAGGCCGTACTTGAAATATAGTGTTCAATTCTGGTCGCCACACTACCAGAGGGATGTGGAGGCTTTGGAGAGGGTACAGAAAAGATTTACCAGGGTGGTGCCTGGTATAGAGGGCATTAGCTATGAAGAGAGGTTGGAGAAACTTGGTTTGTTCTCACTGGAGTGACGGAGGTTGAGGGGAGACCTGATAGAAGTCTACAAGATTATGAGAGACATGGACAGAGTGGATAGTCAGAAGCTTTTTCCCAGGGTGGAAGAGTCAATTACTAGGGGACATAGGTTTAAGGTACGAGGGGCAAGTTTTAAAAGAGATGTACGAGGCAGAGTTTTACACAGAGAATGGTGGGTGTCTGGAACACGTTGCCGGGGGAGCTAGTGGAAGCGGATATGGTAGTGACTTTTAAGGGGCGTCTTGACAAGTACATGAATGAGATGGGAATAGAGGGATATGGTCCCTGGAAGCGTAGGGGTTTTTAGTTAAGTCAGGCAGCATGGTCGGTGCAGGCTTGGAGGGCCGAAGGGCCTGTTCCTGTGCTGTAATTTTCTTTGTTCTTTGAAAAGCAAGTCTCCTAAACCAACATGGGTGAAAAGTACACGTAGGCCGAGGGACAGGAGAATGCACAACCTGGAAGCTCCCCCTACCTCTGATGAGGAACAGCTACTGTGCATAGCGATGACAAAATCAGAACCCATCAAATTGTCAGTGAGACTGAATGGACGTCCAATTTTAATGGAGATCGACACAGGTGCAGCCGCATCGGTCATAGGGGAGACAGTGTTTAACAAGATACGCACCAACCCTTAGCCCGGACCAAAACTTCGGCAAGGCTGAGGATCTATACGGGGGAACCACTGAAAGTGATGGGAACAACCCATGTGCCAGTTGCTTACGGGAAACAATTAGTTAGGCTTCCATTAATGGTAGTGGAAGGTTAGGGTTAGGGTTATGTTCCAGCTGGAAAATGGTCGCCTGAGTGAGGCCCTAAGCAAATATCCAGAGGTTTTTCAGGAAGACCGAGGGACAATCAAAGGAATCAAGGCAAAATTGCATGTCAACTCGGAGGCTGTCCCAAAGTTTTGCAAAGCCCGACCGGTACCATTTGCGTTAAGGGAAAAGGTTGATGCAGAAATCAAAAGACTGCAGCACGAGGGAATAATAAAACCAGTCCAGTTCACGGAATGGGCGGCACCCGTGGTTCCTATTTTAAAGCCGGATGGCTCAGTGCGCCTTTGCGGCAATTTCAAACAGACAATAAATCGTTACTCTCAGCTAGACAAATACCCAATTCCCAGGATTGAGGACCTGTATGCAAAGTTGGCAGGAGGACTCCTATTCACAAAACTGGACATGAGCCACGTATACCTGCAACTACGGCTGGACGAGGATTCGCAAAAAGTTGTCACAATAAATATGCTGAAAGGCCTCTTCCAGTATAAAAGATTGCCCTTTGGGGTTTCGTCAGCTTGTGCCATATTCCAAAGGACCATGGAGAGCGTCCTACTGGGGTTACCACAGGTTACCATTGACTTAGACAATATTCTCATTATGGGTAAAACAAGAGCGGAACATCTGCAGAACCTGGAGAAAGTTCTCAGGAGATTTGCAGCAGTGGGAGTGCGTCCGAAAAGGGAGAAATGAGTCTTTTTAGCACAACAAGTAACCTACCTCGGGTACAAAGTGGATAAGTCGGGCCTACATCCTCTGGAGGATTGGGTGCGAGCAATAAAAGACGCACCGGCTCACACAACCATTCAGGAGCTAAGATCGTTTTTAGGACTGATAACATGCTACGAAAAATTCATATAGAATAGGGCCTCCATTCTGGATCCCCTCCACCAGTTGCTAAAAAAGGGACAAACTTGGGAATGGTCGGCCCACCAGGACAGGGCCTTCAAAAAAATTAAACAGCAACTCTCATCCGAAAATGTATTGGTACATTATGACCCCAAGAAGGAATTGGTACTCACCTGTGACACGTCCCCATATGGAGTGGGCGCAGTCCTGGCACACAGGTGGCAGAGCGGACAATAGCGGCCAATAGCGTATGCCTTCAGGACCCTTGCAATGGCAGAGCGAAGATATGGCCAGATTGAAAAGAAAGGACTGGCGGTAATCTTCGCAGTCAAAAAATGTCACCAGTATTTATATGGGCAAATATTTACGATCGTAACGGACCATTAAACCCTTGCTGGGCCTACTGAAGGAAGACAAAGCAGTGCCGCCGATAGGGTCAGCCCGGATCCAACGTTGGGCATTTTGCTGGCAGCATATCAGTATCGATTGGGGCACCGACCAGGGACTAGAGTGGCAAATGCCAATGCCTTATGCCGGCTACTGTTACCAGACACCCCACCATTGATACCCAGAATGGAGGAGATCGTGATGACATTAAACTTGATGGATACCCTCCCAGTGGATGCACACCATATACGCCAGTGGATGCAGAAAGACCCTGTATTGACAAAGGTAAAGCACCTGGTGCTAACAGGGCAGCTGGAAAGACAGATCCATCCACTGTTCCACCCATCTGGAGCAGGAGGGAGCAGATCATGGTGGAAGACAGGATACTGCTGTGGGGAGCACGGGTCATCGTCCCAAGGCAGGGCCGCCGAGACATACTAGCCGAACTATACCATGGGCACCCTCATGTATCAAAAATGAAGATGCTGGCCAGGAGCTACGTCTAGTGCCCAGGTCTGGACGCAGACATAGCGAAACTGGTAGGACAGTGCCAGAAATGCCAACAGGGGCAGAAGACACCAGCAGCAGCTGCACCCGTGGGAATGGCCAGGCAGACCATCATCGCAGCTCCATGTCGATTTTGCAGGCCCGTTTATGGGGTCCATGTTTCTGGTGATAATAGATGCCCAATCCAAGTGGTTAGACGTCTATAAACTAAACTCAGCAAACACGACGGCAACCGTTGAGAAACTGCACACCTCGTTCGCAACGCGCGGGATCCTAGAGGTATTAGTTTCCGATAATGGTTCAGTGCTCACCAGCCTAGAGTTCACAAAATTTATGAAAACAAATGGGATCCGGCACATCAAGACGGCACCTTATCACCCGGCATCAAATGGGCTAGCGGAGAGAGCAGTCCAGACGTTAAAGGCCGGTTAAAAAAACAGCCAGCAGCCTCATTAAAGACGAAACTCTCAAGGTGGTTATTTGACTATAGGACCACTCCACACGCCACCACGGGAACTGCACCAGCAGGGTTACTGATGTGCAGACGGCTCCGCACCAGACTGAGCCTGTTATTGCCAAAGAGGAAAGTGGAAAGACACCAGGAAGCCCAATGCAGGGGCCATAACAACGCTCGCCGAGAGGGGCACTTCGAATCGGGGGAAAGAGTTTGGGTCAGAAATTATGCAAATGGACCCGCCTGGATAATCGGAACAGTCGAGTCCAGGACCAGACCGGTATCCTACCAAGTACGCGTAGGCGAAGCAATGGTAAGGAAATACCTGGACCAGGTCCGGGCCTCAAGCTCTCCATCCGTTCCGGGGCCGAGTCTGCCCTGCAGCCCTAGGGACGAGCGGAGTCCCCCTTGACAGGTCTGTACCGCCTCTCCTGCACCCTTGATGGGACCTCAGGGTCCGAAATGGACACAGGACGAAGCTGCAGCGATTTCCCTACCACCTGAAGTGGACGAGAAACCAGACCTCCAGCGTTTGCAGAGGAAGAAACGGGCGCCCAACCGTTACACACCCCCGACATCAGAGGCCGAGTTGGAGGATCCTGACCCAGCGCTGAAGTGGAGGAAAAGACCCCTGAGAGAAGCAAACCGAGGGGATTCCACGGACTTTGGGGGGGAGGAGTGTGATGACTTCAGCCAGGTTAATGAGGTTGGCTTGCTATAGTATGAACTATCTGATGAGTCCTAATGGATGGTTAAATCAGGGAGCCTCATGCTTCCTATTAAAAGCAGGTGTGTCAGACTCCCAGCCTGCATTCAGCAGGGAGCAACTGGAGAGCTGGCTGTGTACAGATGTATGATGTAAATAAAGTAACTTGGTGACAGGATGTTTGCCTCCGTGGAGTTATTACAAAAATATAACATTTGATGGCCAATGTCTATGATTCCAATAGCTGAGTGCTGTAGTAGAAACTCGGACTTCTGACATGCAAAGCCAGCTTGTTGTCCTACAAGCTGTGACTGCTGTCATGCAACCTCAGCTCACTGCTACATTGGCTCAGACGGCTTCATTATAGCTGCTGATATCAGTGTTCAAAGGGGCATTTAGGGTGTCACAGCTGTCCAGCAATCTGTCTTTCAACAAGTTATTAGAAGCTGAGGTGTTGTCCCGAAGGAGTGACTGTGGTATCATGGAGCATGAACCTGATGTTCTCTCTCAGGAGGACAGTATTCTTCCCAAATGCAGATGACACAGCAGACTGCCTCAGAATGAAGCATCATGGCTGCTTCCAGGATAATAAGCATTAACCTGCATGAAATGCCACAGAAGCAGCTCATTTTGAGGGAGTAGAATCCCTTTCAGTTGTATTTCATCACAAAGTTGGCATGTGGCACCTGCAAAATAATGTACATGCACTCAGTGGCACCCTGCACCGTAGGGAAACCTGAATCTTTGCAAAGCCCTGTGCACATACCACCTGCTTCTCTCTGGAAAACGGGGATGAAATGTATTCAGCTCTCTTGGAAAACAGTCGCAGGCACCTCCCTTCTGCCACACTGGATGGTAAAATGGAAACAGTTTTAAATATTAACTGTTTGAGGCATGTAAATGTTCATGGTTATGGTCACCTTCATTGTAAGTGGTAGAATTCAGCGAAGCAGAGGCATCTCACAAATTGTTCCTTGCTGAACCTCAGCGAGGCGAATTGCTCCCTGAATATCCTGGACAGCTGTAGTCTCCTGGTGAGAACCCTTCATCCTTCCTCCTCTTCCTCCCTCTTCCAGCAGCTTGTCCTGCTTCTCTTGTCTTATCTCAGCTCATTCTCTCTGTCAAGCTGCAGGCCAAGGGAGGCAAAAACAACTACACCCATGTTTGGGTGCAAGTGCCTTGTGCAGAGTCCTTGACATCAGGACAAAGTCCTTCCATGCATGCCACACACTTGCTAGTGACATCAGCAACTTCAAACAAATCAGAAAACTACCAAATGCTTCTATAATTATAGCAGGAGCCAATAGAAATTCAGTCAGCAACTAAGCTGAAAGTAGTTGATGCTCCCAGTTGTTGATGCGGTATGGTGGCGCAGTAGTTAGCACTACTGCTTCACAACATCAGGGACCCGGGTTCAATTCCCTGCTTGGGTCACTGCCTGCCCGGAGTCTGCGCATTCTCCCTGTGTCTGTTTGGGTTTCCTCCAGGTGCTCTGGTTTCCTCCCACAGTCTGACAGACGTGCTGGTTAGAATTGGCCATGCTAAATTCTCCCTCAGTGTACCCGAACAGGCGCTGGAGTGTGGCAACTAGGGGATTTTCACAGTAACTTCATTGCAGTGTTAATGTAAACCTACTTGTGACGAGTAAATAAACTTTAAATACTGCTGAGAGTGAGGAGGCTGAGTCCTTCCTGCTGCTGACCACGTAGTCAGATTTGTGTGTCTTAAGAGGCAGCATTAACTTCAATGTTGAGCCCCAAAATAGCAAAACCCATGTCAAATCAACATTGCATGCTGATTGACATCACAACCTGCCTCCTGTGCCTACTTCTGCCAGACCCTCCTAGCATGCTCACTAATATCCTCAGCAAAATGGTATTTAGCATGGCTCGCATCATACATGTACTCAGAGCACCAAAAAAGTGGGAACCGCATTCTGCAGCACCAAAGTTTTAAGCCTTTTTTTGTGTCCTAATATGATTGAAATGTATCCTCAGTATGTCTTTTTTTAACATGAAAATCCAAACATTCAGTAACTTGAACTACACACAAACATTCCAACTGAACCTAATCAATGTCTTGCATAAACCTAAGGTTTCCTTACTTTCATTCTCTTATGCTCTTATTTATACAAAAAAACGATTTTAGGTTTTGTGTTTCTTCCTCCCATCATTCATTAAAATTCACTATACCTTCACCCTCTTATTCTCTCTGTTCCTTCACACTTTTAAGTGTTAGAACATAGAACATAGAACATAGAACATTACAGCGCAGAACAGGCCCTTCGGCCCACGATGTTGCACCGACCAGTTAAAAAAAAAAACTGTGACCCTCCAACCTAAACCAATTTCTTTTCGTCCATGAACCTATCTACGGATCTCTTAAACGCCCCCAAACTAGGCGCATTTACTACTGATGCTGGCAGGGCATTCCAATCCCTCACCACCCTCTGGGTAAAGAACCTACCCCTGACATCGGTTCTATAACTACCCCCCCTCAATTTAAAGCCATGCCCCCTCGTGCTGGATTTCTCCATCAGAGGAAAAAGGCTATCACTATCCACCCTATCTAAACCTCTAATCATCTTATATGTTTCAATAAGATCCCCTCTTAGCCGCCGCCTTTCCAGCGAAAACAATCCCAAATCCCTCAGCCTCTCCTCATAGGATCTCCCCTCCATACCAGGCAACATCCTGGTAAACCTCCTCTGCACCCTCTCCAAAGCCTCCACATCCTTCCTGTAATGTGGGGACCAGAACTGCACACAGTACTCCAAGTGCGGCCGCACCAGAGTTGTGTACAGTTGCAACATAACGCTACGACTCCTAAATTCAATCCCCCTACCAATAAACGCCAAGACACCATATGCCTTCTTAACAACCTTATCTACTTGATTCCCAACTTTCAGGGATCTATGCACACATACACCTAGATCCCTCTGCTCCTCCACACTATTCAAAGTCCTCCCGTTAGCCCTATACTCAACACATCTGTTATTCCTACCAAAGTGAATTACCTCACACTTCTCCGCATTAAACTCCATCCGCCACCTCTCGGCCCAACTTTGCAACCTGTCTAAGTCTTCCTGCAAACTACGACACCCTTCCTCACTGTCTACCACACCACCGACTTTGGTGTCATCAGCAAATTTGCTAATCCACCCAACTATACCCTCATCCAGATCATTAATAAATATTACAAACAGCAGTGGCCCCAAAACAGATCCCTGAGGTACACCACTTGTAACCGCACTCCATGATGAATATTTACTATCAACCACCACCCTCTGTTTCCTATCCGCTAGCCAATTCCTGATCCAATTTCCTAGATCACCCCCAATCCCATACATCTGCATTTTCTGCAGAAGCCTACCATGGTGAACCTTATCAAACGCCTTACTAAAATCCATATATACCACGTCCACTGCCTTGCCCCCATCCACCTCCTTGGTCACTTTCTCAAAAAACTCAATAAGGTTAGTAAGGCACGACCTACCTGCCACAAAACCATGCTGACTATCACCTATCAATTCATTACTCTCCAAATAACTATAAATCCTATCCCTTATAATTTTTTCCAACATCTTGCCGACAACAGAAGTGAGACTCACCGGTCTATAATTCCCGGGGAAGTCTCTGTTCCCCTTCTTAAACAATGGGACAACATTCGCTAACCTGCAATCTTCTGGTACTATACCAGAGGCCAACGACGACCTGAAGATCAGAGCCAGAGGCTCTGCAATCACTTCTCTTGCCTCCCAGAGAATCCTTGGATAAATCCCATCCGGACCAGGGGATTTATCTATTTTCAGACCCTCCAGAATATCCTGCACATCCTCCTTATCAACTGTAATACTGTCTATTCTACTCCCTTGCAACCCAGTGTCCTCCTCAGCTATATTCATGTCCCCTTGCGTGAACACCGAAGAGAAATATTGGTTCAATGCTTCACCAATCTCCTCCGGTTCCACACATAACTTCCCTCTGCCATCTATAACTGGCCCTAAACTTGCCCTAACCAACCTTCTGTTCTTGACATACCTATAGAACGCCTTAGGATTCTCTTTAACCCTATCCGCCAAAGTCTTCTCATGTCCCCTTTTAGCCCTTCTAAGCTCGCTCTTCAACTCCCTCTTAGCCAATCTAAAGCTTTCTAGTGCACTACCCGAGTGCTCACGTCTCATCCGAACATAAGCCTCCTTTTTCTTTTTAACCAACAAAGAAACTTTTTTGGTGCACCACGGTTCCCTAGCCCTACCAATTCCTCCTTGCCTGACAGGGACATACCTATCACAGACTCGCAGTAGCTGCTCCTTGAAAAAACTCCACATGTCGGACGTTCCCAGTCCCTGTAATCTCCTAGTCCAACCTATGTTTCCTAATTCTCTCCTAATAGCCTCATAATTACCCTTCCCCCAGCTAAAACCACTGGCCCGAGGTTCATGCTTATCCCTTTCCATCACTAAGGTGAACGTAACCGAATTGTGGTCACTATCACCAAAATGCACACCAACTTCCAAGTCTAGCACCTGGTCTGGCTCATTTCCCAGCACCAGATCCAATATAGCCTCACCTCTAGTTGGCCTGTCTACATACTGAGTCAAAAAACCTTCCTGCACGCTTTGAACAAAAACTGACCCCTCTAGTTTGTCGTAGTTTGCAGGAAGACTTAGACATGTACTCTTTTCATTGTTTTTTCACATATTTCCATTTTTTGAATTGCTGCCACCTGTACAAGCGACACAAAGCTAGTTTGTCCATATACATTCCTCTTCACAGTTTGAAAAGTCCCCTAATTTAGGATCATCGGCAAACTTTGATATATATGATCCTTAAAGGTGGCAGGATAGGTTAATAAGGTAATTAAGAAGGCATATAGGACACTTGCCTTTATCAGTCATGGCATAGATTATAAGAGGAGGGAGGTTTGCTGGAGCTGTACAAAACATTGGTTAGGCCACAGCTGGAGTACTGTATACAGTTCTGATTGACGATAGGAAGGATGTGATTGCACTAGAAAGGGTGCAGAGGGGATTCACCAGGATATTGCCTGGGATGGAGTATTTGAGCTGTGAGAGAGACTGGATAGGCTCAGGTTGTTTTCTCTAGAGCAGAGAAGGCTGAGGGGAGACTTGATTGATTATAATATTATGGGGCATATGGACGGGGTGGATAGGAAGCAACTGTTCCCTTCAGTTTAAACGTCAATAACGAGGGGCATAACTTTAAGGTAAGGAGCAGGAGGTTGAGATGGGATTTGAGGAAAATCTTTTAACCCAGGGGAGGGTGGAAGTCTGAAATGCACTGCCTGGAGGATAATAGAGGCTCGAAACCTTGCAACCTTTAAAAAGTATGTAGATAAGCACTTGAAATGTCATAACATACAAGGCTATGGGCCAAGTGCTAGAAAGTGGGTTTAATATAGATTCAGTGTAGTTTTGTTGGTGCAGACTCAATGAGCTGAAGGGCTTCTTCTGTACTGTATGACTTTATGACTCTATTTTTCTTCTTGCCCCCATGTACATTTATATAAATGGAAAATAGCACAGATCCATGGGTAAGCCACTATTGCTGTACCCACCAATCCATTTTGCCTATACTTGGAAATATCTCCTAACCACCATTAAGTCCATTTAATAATATTCTCTTTAATAAATCTTGTCTTAATTTCCATGGTGGATCTCTTATCAGTTAATGTATCAAATGCCTTCTGAAAATCCAAATACACACCCACCAATTTATCTTTATTCATGTACTCTTTTTCCTAAAAATATTCATCATAATCTGTCCTTTATATCATCCAGATGATCTTTTGGGGGCGATTTTGAGCCCGCACTCTTTGTCTGTGAGAACAGCAGCAAAATCCAGAGAGTGCAATTCGAGCTGGTGAGTTTCTGTGTTCCGATCTTACCAGCCCCTTGCCAGTGGAGTGGCGTGAAACATGCTGCGGGAACACAGAAACCTCATTTTAATACATCTAGCATGTCATTAGCAAGCACTTTGTCCGGGACTTCCCCCACTCACTGGATATTCAGCGGGTGCTGGTGTGACTTCATGCCAGTGCCATTTACAACAGGTTCACTTGACATGGACGTCTCCCAAAGAGTGTAAAGGTGAGTATAGCCTCTGGGGCGGAGGGGCATGGCCAGGCAGTGGCCTGGCAATGCTCTCTGGCACTGTCCCTTGGCACATAGTTGACATTATGCCCATGTCAGTCTGGCAGTGCCAACCTGTGCCATGGGGAAGGCCCCAGTGGGTGCCTCACAGGAGGTTGGGGGGTGGGGGGAGTGAGTTTATTCAGATTTGGCTGTGGGCCAGCAGCGGATGGAGGCGCAAGAGATGCCGGCACTGACCATTGGGGAAAGTGTGGAGGCTGGGTGGACGCCGTCTTCGATTGTGGATTTGGTTTGATTTGATTTATTATTGTCACATGTATTAGTATACAGTGAAAAGTATTGTTTCTTACGCGCTATACAGGCAAAGCATACCATTCATAGACAAGGAAAGGAGAGAGTACAGAGTCCTAGTTAAGTGTAGAGAAAGATCAACTTAATGTGAGGTAGGTCCATTCAAAAGTCTGATGGCAACAGGAAAGAAGCTGTTCTTGAGTCGGTTGGTACGTGACCTCAGACTTTTGTGAAGAAGGTGGAAGGTAGGGTCCTTGATTATGCTGGCTGCATTTCCAAGGCAGCGGGAAGTGTAGCCGGAATCAATAGATGGGAGGCTGGTTTGCGTGATGGATTGGGCTTCGTTCACGACCCTTTGTACATTTCTTGCGGCCTTGGACCGAGCAGGAGCCATACCAAGCTGTGATACAACCAGAAAGAATGCTTTCTATAGTGCATCTGCAAAAATTGGTGAGGGGAGTGGGAGAAGGGGCCAAAGATTGGGGGAAGAGGAGAGGAAGAGAAGTGCCGACTTCGATTGGGGTGGGGAGGGGAGCCTGTGAGACCTCTGCGGTAGGTTGGGGGGAAGGTTTATCCCCGTTATGATCAGGGCACCCTTTAAAGATCCCCGATCTCAGTGCAGCCGGGTTTTGCTCACTCAGCCATTTTTTTTAGTAAGATTTCCTCCTATGTCTTTCTACAAGTTAATTAATCCTTTAGTACACACAGTTTCATCACATATCTATAGACTTCCCCAACTTGAATGGTTATAAACACATTTCCAGTTCACCCCAATCTATTAGATAGCTGTTTCCAATGTATATATATAGTACTACGTTCCTTTTCTATTATATTCGGTACATGCACATATAGTTGACTTGGTCCAAATGTATTTACAAGTACAGAATGAATGACCTCATACTAGACACAATCTCACATCACAAATGCATCTTATTGGGATTCTAGAAACTCCACTTCAGACACAGTTCCAAGAGCCTGCAGTATAATGAGTATACTAGATTATATCTATTACCAAATTATATCATTCCAATTTTACCTAATATGACTTGTGTAAAAACCATACTCAGTGAAAGTAAATAATGAGAAAAAATTAAAATCAAGATGATTGTGCATCGTTTTCTTTTCATGCTTTCCATATCCATTAAAGTTAATGAATGAAGAATGACCAATCAGGTCATCCTTCTAATAATGCTTGTTCACACGACTCAAACACTTTAATATCAACTAAATCCTATAAATCATAAAGATTCATTATTCTATGGCCGGAACGTTACGGTCGTTCACGCCAATGGGATTTTCCCATCCTGCTGCAGTAAATGGAGATTTGGCTGGACGCCAAATTCTCCGACCTCGCTGCAGCGGGAATGTTGCATGAATGACTGGAAAGATTGCGTCCTATATCTAACTGTTGTTCAAACCTTGGTGAAAATAGATCTAAGTACTTGTATGATATGGAGCCCTGTTGCTCTGTAACAAACTAAACTCATCATAAGAACATTATAAGAGCATGCTTTGGACTCAAAGTGTGGTATTATACCTGTAACCTGGTCAAGCAAGGGTCTTCCACTTCCAAGACTAGGAGAAGGTACAATACAGGCTTTATGAATTAATAAGGCAATACTATAGATCAGTCTTAATATACATACTTTTACTTTTTAAAGGTATGAATGAAAAAAGCATTTGCTCACACAGACACATTAATGCAACATCAAGTGCCATGTGAGGTTCTTACTAATTCACATTGCTTTTATGTTCAAAAGCCAATGTTTCAGTGAACAAAAAGGCAAGGAGCTAAACAAATGATGGCCTATTGCCACAAGGGCTGTGGCAATTTATGAACATTTCGCATGGGCAAATGAGAAAGTCCAATAAAATTCCACCTGGGTCAGGAAGATACCAGTGAGCTAAATTTAATTATGTACAGTAATTCTGTTTAATTACAGATCTGTATAATAATGCATTGTTATTGATTTATATAACTTTTATTGGAATTGTTGTCAATTATACACATTTTTACATTCTTGACAATGTTCACAAAGACTGCAGTTTAGTTCATATGTTATTAAAGAACAGAGTGATAGAAACTTAGCTCTTCATAGAAATTCAGGAACTGCTGATAAGGATTTTGCTACAGTTGCTACCTGCTGCAGTGATAATGATGATTGCTGGGTTATTTTTAGAAGTGTCAATGTAGTATTGTGACACTCCACGACCAGGTAGGTTAGCCTATGTCCCTTTTATGCAGTATCAACAATCTTGGTCACCTTACTAGCCAGCCATTACCGGTAGTCAATAACTGGGAACAATGATGTAGTTTGAATGGGACAATAAACTGAAATCTTCAGTGCTTAATGAATGAGAGGATATTGAAAGTCTTAAGTATTCAGACCAAAGAATAATTTAGGGTTAATTGTTTTAAATGTCATTCTTGATGGATATTGATTATTATAATTTGAAGCTGTGAAGCCATTTAAGATATTTCATGATGCCTTGTCCTATAATGTTTTATATCCTAATTCTCCAACAGGTCAAAGCCAGTCTCTGCGCATGCCAGTTGCTCAAGGACCTCGTCCAAATTCAATTATACTTTATCCACAAACAAATCCCGTGCAGGTTGGACTGCCTACGCAAAGCATATCCAGTCACCCCACTGTGCCAACCACCTGCCCTCCAGGACATAGTAGGAATGAGGTTCATCACGAGGTTCCCGGTCCAAGTGCAGTGTCAAATTGTTCAGAGCAAAGGATACCTACAATGTCAGTGGATGTTGGCAAAAGGAATTCTACCAATGAAACTAATAACACCCACAACAGAGGTACCATACCTGAAGTACCAGTACAAAAGGAGATACCCACTGTTTCCAACTGCCCCAGAAATCCACCATCAATGCCTTCAGCAACTCTTGCACATCCACATGCTTACCAGCATCCACCGATGGGGCATGCTGCTAATTTGTTTGGAGCTGCTGCCCGATTTCCTTTTCACCATCCTTATTTCTTGCCTGGACCACCCTACTTCCCTTCAAGGTATGTGGAATCAGATTTAGAATTGCATTATCTACATAGTTTAAATTAAATTTATATCAAAAGTCGCTCTAAGTGAGAGCTGGAAATATGTTTGTTTTTGGTTGTTGTAGGTGATAATCTAATGTGTTAATGTACCCATAATTTCAAATTTGCGTGTATGGAGATTTAAAATGTTTAGAAGGATGTTATACACTTGTACAATATACTGTTTGCATGGCTCATTGAGGCCCCAATTTCTCTGTACATGAAGGGCAAGTCCTTTTTTAAAATTCATTTGTGGGATATGGGCATTGCTAGCTGGCTAGCATTTATTGCCCATCCCTAGTTGCCCTTGAATGGAATGGTTTCTGAAGCCAATTCAGAGAATAGTTGAGAGTCAACCACATTGCTATGGCTCTGGAGTCACATCTAGGCCAGACTAGGTAAGGACAGCAGATTTCCTTCTTTAAAGGACATTATTGAATCAGATGGGGTTTTCCAACAATCAATCAATGGTTTCATGATCATCAGTAGATTCTTAATTCCAGATATTTTTTATTGAATTCAAATTCCATCATCTGCTGTGGTGGGATTCGAACCCAGGTCCCCAGAACATTAGCTGAGTTTCTGGATTAATAGTCTAGCGATAATACCACTAGGTATTATCACCTCCGCTACCCCACCCCCATAACGCACCTGAAGCACCACAGTAGCACCCCAGATGCCCACTTGCAACAGGCCCTTCAAGGAAAACCTTCAAACAAGTGGTGCTGCTGTCATAAAAACAGAAAATGCTGGAAACTCTCAGCAGGTCTGACAGTGTCTGGAACGAACGTGGAAGCTGCTCGGTGCAGAGGTGTGCGGGTGCAAGATGCGCTTCTGTTCTCTGACACTGTATTTAAATAAATTGGAAAAAGAATGAAACAACAAACTCATACTTCCGAAGAAAAATCCACACCAACTTATGCTCCGCACCTACCCCATGACCCTTCCAATTTTCAAATGTACATGGGCACTTTAATGTTTTTAACCACCTAACATTGAGCCTTGTTTGGGTGAAGAGCAGAAAGAAAAATCTAGCAAGGGACATCTCACATCAGTAACAGAGCTGATCATATTTTCCTTCCTTTTAAGCCATAGGAAGGAAAAGCAAGTGGTTGCTGCTTAGAGCATGCAAATCTCCTCATCAGATTTTCCGTTTAGTTCTCTGCCCAGGGCAGGCCTAATACCCAGGCTGTAGGAATAAAGGGGCAATTCTGCTAAAAAAAAGTTCTATGTGTCAAATTTGCGGGAAACCCTGGAGTACATCATGCTGTTTTTTTTCAGTGGGAGTTCACACCAGAATCTCCCACACTCTATGCAATGCAGAGGCCATCAGCGCGAATATTAGATTTCAGGGGGCAGGGCCTATTCCACCCAGGTGGCTGAAATCAATGGGCCTCTGCACATGCGCAGTAGCCCCAAACTATCAACCTCCCATTTGTTGGCCAGACCCCCGCAGTGCTACCACCCCAAACATCCCACGGCCCAACAGCACTCCTCCCCCCCCCCTCCCCCCCTCCGATCGCTGGCCTCTTTCCTGCCCCCAACGATCCCCATGCAGAGTGGTAGTGGGACCCCCACCCTTACTGATTGCCCTCATAGGCCTGGCCCCATGCCCGATGGGCAGTGCCAAGGTGCCCCTGGGCATTGGCACTTTGCTCCTTGAGCAGTGCCGGGGGCACAGGCTGGCACTGCAAGGGTGCCCATGCCTGGGGGCAACACCCCCCACCACCTGACCCTCTAGGGGGAGCTGATTGCCCCCCCTTCAATCCAGCAAGGTCGCCCCGATAGTTCCCAGTAAGTGGGGACCTACTTTGAGCCCAGCTGAAGTGAAATACTCTGGCGGGGTGAGAGAGGCTAGCGGGCCCGGAGAATTCAGTCCCGCTAATCACATTTCAAGGACATTAAAGATAGATGTAAATAACTGACCTGGTGTTCCCGCCAGTTTCCAGCGTGGATTTGATGGCGCCGGAAATCCGGCGCTGGCAGATGTGCACACGGCGGGAACGCATGCGCGAATCTTGCGCATGCCCGGATGCGAAATTCTCCCACCCCGCTGAGCTAGAAAACCAGCGCAGCAGGTGGGAAAATCGCCCCCAAAATCTCCAATGGCTTTCTCCTATCACACAGAACTTTAGCTTATAATTTGTAACCGCCTTCAAATGTTTCTATTTCATATGGTTGTAACTGTAACTCTCATATCCCCATCATTGATAAAATTGCCCCAGCAAAACGATGTGGATTCCTCTTTTGTGACACTCCTCCCCACAATAATTCTTAGCTTCTCTAAAATCGAAGTACTTCTCAGACACCTGAGGAAATGTTACTAGCAGCTTTCTCCAATTCTCAGACAGAATACAAGAAAGAAAATGTATTGTTTTGTGACAAACAATTCCTTTCTCCCATTTTTCTCTCACTCTTCCAACCTTTCTTATCATTTACTATTTTATTGCACTCCTCTGGCTTGTAGTACTCTAAACTTTCCTTTACATCCCACTTATCAATAATGAGTTGTGATCAAAACAGTTTCTATCCGTAGCTTTCTTTCCCACAACTTTTGAATGATGGAATTCTATGTCCTCCTTGTTCTTCCCTTCTTCCTGCCTTCTTTCGGTTTCCAAAATCCAAGCTTCGCATTATTTTACATTACTTCTCTATTATCCTCAACTATGACTGATTTCAACTCTGGTGACATCTTGCGTTATGGAGCCTGATGTTTCACCTTTGTCTCTCAATAACAAAAAAGCACTGGCTAATTTCTACTAGAAATCTTTTTCACGATGAGGAGCCAGCAGGATGTGGTGCCGACTTTCTTCAGAACTGTTCCACCACCTCTGTACTTGCTCGTGGCAATTTCAGGATTTTCCACAGATGTGACTGGCCAGTGTATTCTGGCATGTTCAGTTGTTACAAAAATTGAGGGAATTATGTTATACAATTGTCATGTCTGTTACTTGCTTCCTAACAACTCTTCAAACCTGTGTGTTTTAAGATGGTAAGAAGTCTCACGACACCAGGTTAAAGTCCAACGAGTTTATTTGGTAGCACAAGCCACTTGCTTTCGGAGTGCTGCCCCTTCATCAGGTGAAGGGGCAGCGCTCCAAAAGCTAGTGGCTTGTGCTAACAAATAAATCTGTTGGACTTTAACCTGGTGTTGTGAGACTTCTTACTGTGTTTACCCCAGTCCAACGCCGACATCTCCACATCATGTTTTAAGATGAGCAGGCTTATGCCTAGCTAGACCTGCTATAACCAACCTCCAACCCTCCTCTAGGAGACTGGGGAATGCACCAAAATGACTGAATAAGCCATAACTCATAAAACTAGGCTGGGTTGAGTGGCACATTGTTAGTGCAAGTTCTACTTGCACTTCAGCTAACATAATAGCCAAGCTGAAGATCTAGGGTAATATCTTTAGAGTGGAGATGAAAATTGAGGCGGATGGGTGGTTGAAGCCAGCAACTTTAGCAAAATATTTTAACATAGCAATTATCATGCTAAACTTTCATTTATTGGCTTATAGTGCCCTTAAACTGTTTGTTTCATTACCCCTTTCTAACATACTCTATACTCCTATCTGTTCAATAGTCAGTGACCAGAAATTATCAGCAAATATTCTCTGATTCTGTTTTCCTACTACAGTACTTGCCCTTACAGTAGACCACCATATGGTTATGGCGATTTTGCAAACAGCATGTCTGAATGCCTGGGCTACTACGAGGACCGATACCAGAAGCATGAGGCTATGTTCTCTGCGCTGAATAGAGATTACCCTTTTAGGGAGTACCCAGATGACTGTCAACGCAACACAGACTCCAGGAGCAATAGCAGCATCGAGGAAGGACCCCACTCCAACAGCCTGGGAGGAGAAGAGTACCTGAACTCCGTACCACAGTTAGATGTTGGAGCTCTGGAAAATGTCTTCACAACCCCAATGTCTGCTCCAACACAGCCACAAAGAGTGGAGATGGTCCACAGTGATGATGAACAAGAAGGCAAAGTATTAAAAAGCCTGTAGCTACAAAGAAACTACTCAATTTTTAAAAAGCATACCATCATAAAAAGTATCTCTGTGGAATGATGAATCTTTTATTTATAATAAACCAAACTGAGAATTCATAGTTTTGTCTCCACATGGGAGCACTTGAGGTTTATAACATCCATGCATGAAAATATCGAGCAGTAAAAATACAATTTTAACCTTTGCACACAAAAAATACAAAAAGAAAAAATTGTTGGTGTTACAGATTGTTATTGATACATTTTAAAATGCCTTCAGTGACCTTTACTTTTGATTCAGTTTCAAAATTCAGTTGAAACACACCTAACTACTAGTTAATGCTCATGATTCTAGTTATTGCTAGACATATGTGAGTGTTGTTCTTGTTGTTATAGTTTCTTTTTGAGTAATATTTTAATAAACTAACATTCAACATACAATTAAAAATAATAATTGTTTTTTTTAATTGCTCCCTTGTCATGTTTGATAAATTTGCAGTTCATTATGGCTTATTTAAAAAATCTAACATGATTATATTTATGCCCAGAGATGTAAGTTGGCCAAAATGCCAGTGCTACTGTCCTGGTGGAGTGACTGTCCATGGCTGGATATTCACGATTCCCCAGCACAGTCATTCGCCAACAGTAGGCAGCCCTGTCAGAAGTAGATACTGAGCGGAGGAAAGGAAGACCGATGCTGATCTCTTCTTGACTGCTCTTTCATACTTTACAGCAGCAGATTAGAGAGCAGAACTGGCACTGAGACCCAGCAGTGGGTTGCATGCCAACTTCCCTAGCCAGGGTCTGATAGGTGGTACTCGGGCCCCAAGAAAGGGAGCAAATACCTCAAAGGTGGCAGATTTTAATTTCTTAATTTACTTAATCCCAGCAGTTTTTAATTTTGTAAAATGATTTATTATAAGCCATCAAGGACTGTTCAGCGTTGAAATCGCTGTATTTTTGATTACAGGGAGCTTTCCTAATTCAGTATAATGCATGGAAGTTAGCAGTTACATTAACTCTGTGGCATAGACCAATTAGTTTTTTTGAATTTTTTTAAAATAGTAGTAGCATTCAGAACATTCCAGTATTGATGGACGATGAAGGGATGGGAATCAATTTGCCATCCCTAACTTGTAACATTATCACAAATTCATATTTATTGTTATAATAAATATTTCTATTTATTGCAGTCCATCTCTGGCGTGTTTTTATTGCATGAATAAAGATGCTTTGAGACTCTGAGCAATTGCCCAAAGTTCTGCTCTGAGTTTTCCCCGCTGAAACATTAACCTGCAATTTTCTGTTCTCAGCTGACTGACCTGCTGGGCATTTCCAGCCTTTGCTGATTTTATTTCAAACTTTCAAGCTTTGCAGTTTTCTCTTTGCAACCCACAGGGTGGGACTTTACGGCCTCGCTCGTCCCGAAACTGTAAAATCCTGCCCGAGGTCAACGGACCTTCCCATTGTCTGCCCCTCGCCCGCTCTGATTCCTGTGGCGGGTGGGGCGGTAGAATTCGGCAACAGTGTTTGTTACTGTTTCACTATTGCTTTTAACCAGACAAAATGTTTGAAATGATTGACGTTTTGGGTTTTTGTGCTTGTTTCACCAGGTTGAGCAGTCTTGACAAATCCATATACCAGTTTATAAACAGGCATTACACAGAAAGCTTGGTGACTTTACATTGTTGGGGACTACCACTTTGTGTCAGGCTCAACCCAGTCTGACGCCATTACGTTTTCTATTGTGTCAGTGTTTATGGAACATATATTGTAGGGCAGCATCTTTCATTCAGATGCTGCCCTTCATGAAACCAACATTAGCAAAGTTCAACACTATTCCATGATATACAATCTGGACCATAATTAATAGTCTAGTTGTAAAATCCACAGCTCAGGGTAGCGCTAAGTCACCCATTAATTTGAAATCCGGTCTCTTTTGAGTCAATTGGAGCAGCATTTGGGGGCAATGCCATTGTCCTCAATGCCCTGACGAGTGGGTAAAAAATTGGTCAATGTACCGGCACCTGGTCACTGTCCAATAACTTTAAGATTGGAGAGGTTAGGACTGTTTTCCTTGGAGAAGAGAAGGCTAAGGGGAGATTTGATAGCGGAATTCAAAATCATGAGGTGTCTGGACAGAATGTGTAAAAACTGTTCCCACTGGTGGAAGGGTTGAGAACAAGAGGGTGCAGATTTAAGCTGATTACAAAAGAAGCAATGGTGACAGAATAAAAAACTTTTGTCCTACAGCGATTAGGATCCGCAATCCACTGCCTGAGTGTATGGTGGAGAAAGTTGAACTATGGCATTTGGAAAGGAGGAATATGCAGGGCTATGGGGAGAAAGCAGGAGAGCGCAACCAGATGAATTTGGAGAGCCTGCTCAGACGTGATGGAATGAATGGCCACCTTCTCTGCTGTAACCATTCTGTGATTTTGTGAACTCCTGCTGGAAAGCACAATCTGACAGTTGACTGAGGACAGGAGTTGGCACATAGGCACACAGGAGTTCTCCTGTGTTGTCTTTTGTGGTTAAATAGTTTGCTGATGGTCACTGATGAAGATTTTTTAAAAAGCCATTTGGTTAAGGTACTGGAGCACCATAGAACTTTTTCCCAGAAAAAAAAGAGAAATGATGGCTGGCTTTAACTTTTACCACCACCAACAGAAATACAAATAACAAAACACTGAACTTTGAGCATTGACAAGAATTAGATAAGAATTGAGACTTTTAACCTTGTGATTAACTTCATTGATTATAGCATTCTAATTCAAGCTACAGAGTATTATGCTTGTTGTTGGAGGAGCTGACATCTTTGAGGTAATGTGAATAAAAGAATTAGTTAATAATCAGAGAATATCAACACAATAGTAAATGTATGCAGCTTACCAGTGTGCTCTGCCTGAGTGCATGCTGCTGATGATCAGGGGCAGGTTGAGATGCATGTCTACTATGGTTGAATAGCCTGCAAACTCTTGTGTCGAGACTCACAGCTGCAGAGTAGCCATTTGGGTGAGATATAGGAAGAATTTTGCCCAGATAGCCAAGGTCCCAATCAAAAGAACATTACCTTTAAGACAAGAATACAAACGGAGAAAACAGCCAAACAAGTACATTATTATAAAAGATTCAGAAATAAACCAAGTAAAAATGGCAGTAAGGATAATTATTTTATCTTATCAATACTAATGTGTGTCCTTCATTAATTAATTTCTTGTTCAGTCTTAAATGGTAGCATTAACTGCACTTCAAATATAATTTATTTTGATGCAAAGAGCTTTAGCATCATCAGAAAATGTGATAAGCTGTAAATACATGCAATGTTTGTTCTTTATTCCTTTTCCTCTTGATCTTTCTCTTCTCTTATTTCTTGTTTTCTTTAATTTCTCATTTTTTTCTTCATTGTTTTTACTCTCTCTCGATCTTTTGCTAGTAATTTTCTCTTTTTCTCCTCCCTCTCTTTCTTTCTTGTTTCCTTTCCATTCAAAATTTTTTCTCTGTTATTTCGAGTCATAAAATGCTCTTTCCATTTGTATAATTTGTCCTTTTCTTTCAACCACAATTAAGTAGCTTCCACTGAACTGATAAATAAATCACAAATAAGACACTATATATTTCACACATCCCAATTCTGGTCAGCCATTTATTATGAAGCCATTATACCGCAGGGATCACTTCAATACCAACAAACACCTGTATCAGAATGCTGTGAGGCAATATCAAAAAGTTGTACCAATATCAAACTTCTGGAAACAGATCTAAAAATAGAAAATGTTGAAAAGGTACAGCAGTAGCTACACCTGAACTATCAATCCATACTTTCTCTTTATAGATATACATTTACAACATATACAATTAAAAAAGAATTATGACAGCATTATGCTGCCCTGCTTTCCATCCAGAAGAAACATGGTTCTTTGCACAGATACAAATCTTGCCCACACTGGAATGTAAAAGTAAAATCATATTAAAAGTGTAAACAGTGCATTTCTGCATTTAAGGTGAACACTTACAAGGAGAGCTTTGCCATGAAGGTACTGCCTGCAATTGACATAGGGCTCCCTAAGATGCTAGCAATCTGCCTTGCCTTGACAAAGCAGCCATTCTTCCTGTGTGGCACCAGTGTATTAATGTTGGTCAACTTTGAGGGATATCAGGGCTCATCCAACATCTGCACTAGTTCAGGGATGGAAACATTGATCAATATTTCCTCCACATGGATCAGGGTCATTGATTTACTCTGCTATTTTTCAGGAATAGGATTGAATTTAGTTTGAAGTCTCACTGATCTGAACTTTCATCGCCTTGCTGTTGCTAGGATCGCTCCTGGTCACTCCTTTCTTGCCCAGATGGAGCTAGATGTGATAGCTGAGATAGAAATGTGGGAAAGGGTGTAGGCTATTTAGATCGTTATAACTGTTCTGCCACCATTCAATGAGATCACAGGTGAGCTGCAACCTAAATCTGTATAACTGTCTTTGTACTTTCTTAGTTTATAGTTTTGGCTAAAAAAAATCCATCAATTTCAGTTTTAAAAATTACAATTGAATGAGAATTAATTTTTATGGGCGGCACAGTGGTTAACACTGCTGCCTCAAAGCACCAGGGACCCAGGTTCAATTTCAGCCTCGGTCACTGTCTGTGTGGAGTTTGCACATTCTCCCCTTGTCTGCGTGGGTTTCCTCCGGATGCTAACGGATGCCTCCCACAGTCCAAAGATGTGCAGGTTAGGCAGATTGGCCATGCTAATTTGACCCTGGTGTCAGAGGGATTAGCAAGGTCAATGTGTGGGGTTACGGGAATAGGGCTTGGGTGGGATTGTGGTCAGTACAGACTTGATGGGCCGAATGATCTCCTTCTGTACTGTAGGGATTCTATGATTCTAATTGCTATTTTCGGTAGCACAGTGGTTAGCACTGCTGCTTCACAGCTCCAGGGTTCCGGGTTCGATTCCCGGCTTGGGTCGCTGTCTGTGTGGAGTTTGCACATTCTCCTCGTGTCTGCGTGGTTTCCTCCGGGTGCTCCGGTTTCCTCCCACAGTCCAAAGATGTGCGGGTCAGGTTGATTGGCCATGCTAAAATTGCCCTTAGTGTCCTGAGATGTGTAGGTTAGAGGGATTAGTGGGTAAATATGTAGGGATGTGGGGGTAGGGCCTGGGTGGGATTTGTGGTCGGTGCAGACTCGATGGGCCGAATGGCCTCTTTCTGTACTGTAGGGTTTCTATGATTTCTATGATTTCTATGATTTCTATGATTTTCAGAAGACAATTCCAATCTTCTACTACCATTTTTGTGAATGTGTTCCCTAACTTCACTCTGGAAAGGTTTGGCACTCGTTTTTAGACTATGCCACTCTTTGGAGTTCCCAACCAGCAAACATAGTTCTCCCAAACTATTTGTTCTCCTTACTATCTTGAAGATTTCAATTAAATCATCTCTTAAGATTTTAAATTCAGAGAATACAAGCATTCTTCTGTTTAATTTCTTTTCAAAGCTTAACCCTTGGAGTCCAGAGGTGGACTCTTCAGGATCTGTCCACCCGGGATTGGAAATTCCCGCCTAAGGTCAATGGACTTTTAGCTTGTCCATCATATTTAAAATCCCACCCACAATGATTTCCACTGCAGGCAGAACTGGAAGATTTAGGATAGGTACCATTCTAGTTAACTTAAGACATGTGCAGATTAGCCATGGATTGGCCATGCTAAATATCCAGAAGTCTGTAAATTAGATGAATTAGCTATGGTAAATGCGCAGGATTACAGGGATAGGACATGGGAGAGGCCCTGAGTGGGATGTTCTTTCAGAGAGTTGGTGCAGATTAGATGGGCCGAATGACCTCTTTCTGCAATGTAGGGATTCTATGGTTCTACTCAATGGTTCTGTGGTGTTCAGAATAGCTGGCAGTACTCCCAGTGTGATCTCATTACCCTGTGTGGTGACTGAGAGGCCCCTGTATGTCGAGGAGGTTCACCATGAATGCTTAATAACCTGACCCAGAAAAATGGGCCAGTATTGGGGTGATGCACATATGTTCCCTTTAATTATGTAGGGTTAGAATGAGGGAAACCTGATCCTAACTGCAGCATGCTGGTTAGCATTTTAAACATGGTAGGTAGTCTATCACTGAGATCTGCTTGCATGATCCCACAGACACTGATCAATACTACATATTTTTGTTTCATTTCCTCCAAATATCCCACAGAACTATTAAAAAGAATAGAATGGAATATGCAATGAGTTTAAAATTGAAAATTCACTACGCAAACAGAAGATGGCCTCCTTTACCACTTATTACCAGCAGCAAACAATTGCTGACCTCTAGTGTTAGTTAAATATAGGTTTGATTCACTTGTGATGTTCTTGACTACCATATCTTAATGCAAACAATAGGCTGATGTTATTTCTGAGGAGCTGGTAATGTTCTTCAGTGAAGTACAACATTGGAAATAAAGTTATTGATTCATAATCAGAGAGTATTAAATAATAACACAAATACACAAAGATTGTCTTTGTGTATGTCTCAATCCATAAAGATGGACAACGTTTGGCTCTGACAGCTTCCACAGTCAAATAGCTGGCAGGCATTCATTGTCTTCAGTATCAGATACTTAGGGCAGAATTTTACGAGATTTTTTCTAATTTTTCAGCGGGCATGAAACTTTGTGGTTTCCAGATGTGTTTTTGTGTGCGCCTTAAAAATGTTGGATGAGTCTGTTTCTGGCCAGAGAGGCTGTGGGCAGGGTTTAACACTCCCGACAGCCTGTAGAGAAAGGTATTGTGCATGTGCAGACCTCTGATGCACATGTATTAGCAGTAGCAGGGGTCTGACAGACAAAGGGAGAGCTGTCAGGCCCGTGCTACTGCAGGCAGCCTCAAGTAGCTCTCCCCTCCTCGCCACAATTGGGGGAGCCCACGGTCTGAGATGCAGCTGTATCCTTCCTTAACTAAGAAGACCAGAACTACACATAGTGAGCTGGGATTTTATGGAGCCCGGTGGAGCAGGCAAAATGAGTTCTGTGGGCGGCCGTGCATCAGAATCCCGGCAGCAGGAAAACTGAAAGCCATAAAGACAGAGGCGGGAAGATCACAAAACAGGAAACTTGCCTGGGTTGCTAACTGTGATTAAATGTATTCCTGGAGATTTTATCACATCTTTCCTGTCCCAGTGATTTTCTCCTGAGTTGCACACAGCAGTGTCCCAGAGAATGATCTTCAACTCCTGCAGCCTCCACGTCAACCCTGGAGAGTTGGCAACCCTAAAACCTGCCTGTCAATGGTGAGAGGCACATTGATGTGCTTAATTGCCCAATTGCAAATCATTTAAATATATCGATGTGATTTAATCCTGGCTCCCTGACTTAGTGAAACTCTTAGTGGATGAATTTTCCCATTCTGTCCACCACGGGAATCATAGTGGGCGAGGGGCAGACCATGGAAAGGTCCATTGACCTTGGGTGGGATTTTCCGGTTTTGGGGCGAATGCGACTGGAAAATCCCACCCATATGTGTCTCTTGTGCCTTCAGTAACCCACACAGTGAAAGATAGTAACTTAAATGTTTAAAGTTTATTTATTAGTGTCACAAGTAGGCTTACATTAACACTGCAATGAAGTTACTGTGAAAATCCCCTAGTCACCACACTCTGGCACCTACTCGGGTACACTGAGGGAGAATTTAGCATGGCCAGCGCACCTAACCAGCGCATCTTTTGGACTGTGGGAGGAAACCAGAGCATCCAGAGGAAACCCACGTAGACACGGGGAGAATGTGCAGACTCTGCACAGATAGTGACCCAAACTGGGAATCGAACCCAGGTCCCTGGCGCTGTGAGGCAGCAGTGCGAACCACTGTGCCACCATGCCATTTCTCTAATTCACCGTGTGAGTCCTTTGGACCTCCAGGAGTGTGCAGGACACTGGATTGCTCTTGGAGATGTTTTCTCTGAGAACAAACTTGCTGGGCTGACACTCTGAGGGGGAAGAGCCTCAGGCGGGGAGTTCAGAACCCAGAAATACTGATTGCAAAATTTAAAGATGCAGAGGTGCCAACCCTTAAAGTGGCATCACAACTCCAAGTCCCTAGAAGGAGAGCATTGCAGAAGGTGCCTGCATGGAAATGGGGAGGTAGGGACACACGGGAATCATTCATCCTGTCCTTCTTCATCCTCCAGCGCTGGAGGAGATGTGCTGGTTGGGCTGTGATATCTCAGACCTCAGTTGTACCCATTTATGCCACCGAATGGATTGGTGTTGCGGCAGAGGGATGATCTTTTTTGTGTCAGAGTAACAGATCTGGTGATTTAAACTGCAGACCTTCCTTAAAATGCCAACAAGATGACTCCCATCTCTAACACAGGGCTGATGTCCTTTAAATATGGTGCCATCAGATGGTGTAGTCTTCATGACGTCAGAGCACCCCCACCATCATCCCCCCCACCCCACCCCACCCCACCCCACCCCACCTCGCCTCCTGCCATTATGTGATCTAGTGAGAAGCCTTCATTCATGAGCCTGTCACCAAATAATTAGGTTCAGCTGACTCCCAAGGACCCACACCAGATCCCTGGTGAATTCTGGGCCCACCAGCAGTTGCCGCAAGGGGTAGTACTATATCCAACCCAGCAATCAGACGTGGTCTCATCAAAGTCCTGTTCAATTGTCGTCAGACTTCTTTATTCCTGTACTCCAATCCCCTTTCAATTAGGGCCAACATGCCATTTGCCTTCCATATTGTTTGCTGTACTGCATGCTAACTTTCTGAGTTCCTTCTACAAGCACACCCAGGTTTCTCCGGACATCGACAATTTCAGGTTTACCGCTTGTTAAAAAGTTTTCTTCTTTTACTCACTTATTCAAAATAATTAACCTCACACTTCCCTCACATTATACACCATCTGCCATTTTGTTGCCCATTCGCTGAACCTATCTATATTTCTTTGCAGCCTCTTTGTGTCGTAGAGTCATAGAAAAGGCCCTACAGCCCATAGAAAAGAGCAGGAACATTAGATTAGTCAGACAGCTCTTATAAGAGCTGACACAGGCTTGATGGACCAAATAGCCTTCCCACTGCTGTAAGCTCCTATAACAGACCATTCCACCTGTTCCACAGCTGCTTCTTGTGTATCTCTCAGTCCGGCTGTATTTAGAAGCACAATAGACTCCCCCCTCTATAGTTAATGAAATCTTACTGTACAGATGGAACTGCAGCTTGTGACTCGGGACTGATCAGTCCTAACAGCTGGTGCCTACACTCCATTGCAGGGATCCCCCTTCTTAAATCCATGGTATGCCTCTATGATAGGTGGGGCTGAAGATTATCATTCCTGCTGGGGGCCTTATTCATACTTTGAATGATATGCATACTTCACAGTCTGGCCCCCGGAATTCTCAGCCTGCCAAGCCTCTCCTCACTCCAATTTAACCTTCAGCTTTTCAATGGGTGTGTTTTATCCCTTGTTTTGGTGGGAGGTGAAATGTGCTTCCCCCATCTTGTTGGCATCTGCAGGGTGGGGTGCGGGGGTCATTTATTAACATTTATTAACAGCAGTCGCTGTTCATAGGACCATCCCATCTGTCCAGGAGTGCATTGGTCATCATGGTGGGTCGTTGCTAATACTTCGTTTAGGTTTAGGACTAGGTCAGAATTAGTAGGTCACAATGATGCAGCTTCTGGAGATTTTGCATGTCCCGGACTGTTTGGGACATTACTAGAAGGCAACGTCATGACAACATTTTGATGTGTACACCATTTACCCATAACCTACCCATGAAGACTTTACTCTTACAATGTGTGGGAGACACATGATTATAGTCGGAGAATGAGGAAGAACTATCAGACTAGGAAACTTCCTTATTCTTCATATTCCAAAGATCCACCATCTCAAAGCATCAGCTCATTTTCACCAATGTCATCTTAACATATTTTCCCCGAACGATCTATGTGGCACAGTGGTTAGCACTCCTGCCTCACAGCGCCAGGGACCTGGGTTTGATTCCCGGCTTGGGTCACTGTCTGTGCGGAATCTACACATTCTCCCCGTGTCTGCGTGGGTTTCCTCTGGGTGCTCCAATTTCCTCCCGCAGTCCGAAAGATGGTGCTGCTTAGGTGCATTGGCCATGCTAAATTCTTCCTCAGTGTACCTGAACAGGCGCTGGAGTGTGGCAAGTTACTTTCACAGTAACTTCATTGCAGTGTTGATGTAAGCCTACTTGTGACACTAATAAATAAACTTAAAACTATCATTCTTCCAGCCCTACAATCATTCAAGGTCTCTGTGTTCCTCCAATGTATACTTTTCCACTCCCTGCAATTGTCTCACTATTAGTGACAATGTTTGCAGCTGGCTACACCCTGGAATTCCCATCTGAAATCTCGCTGGCTTGCCACCTCTCTTTTTCTCCTTGATGATGCACCTTAAAGCCAACCACTCTAACCACAATTTGGTCATTTGTTCTAATATCTTATTCTTTGGCTTGTTGTCAATTTTTGTCTGATGCTTTGGGATGTTTTGTTTGGGTGTCACCCTCATTAGTTCCTTCATTACCTCCAGGCTTTATTATTCCAGTGCACATCTGGCAGTTAATAAAGCATACAGTACCCTAGGCTTTATTAATAAAGTTAAAGTTAAAGTTTATTTATTAGTCACAAGTAGGCTTACATTCACATTGCAATAAAGTTACTGTGAAAACCCCCCGTCGCCACACTCCGGCACCTGTTCGGGTGCACTGAGGGAGAATTTAGCATGGTCAATGGAGTTCAGAGCATGGTGGTTATGCTGAACTTATACAAGACACCAGTTGGAATAGAAATCATAGAAACCCTACAGTACAGAAAGAGGCCATTCGGCCCATCGAGTCTGCACCGACCACAATCCCACCCAGGCCCTACCCCCATATCCCTACATATTTTACCCGTTAATCCCTCTAATCTATGCATCCCAGGACACTAAGGGGCTAAAAGCATGGCCAATCAACCTAACCCGCACATCTTTGGACTGTGGGAGGAAACCAACGCAGACACAAGGAGAATGTGCAAACTCCACACAGACAGTGACCCAAGCCGGGAATCGAACCCAGGTCCCTGGAGCTGTGAAGCAGCAGTGCTAACCACTGTGCTACCGTGCCGCCCCAAATATTGTGTACAGTTCTGAGTGCTATGCTTTAGAAAGGATGTGATTGCATTGGAGAGAGTGCAGGAGAGATTTACAAGAATGGTTCCAGGGATGAGAAATTTATGAGGATAGATAAGAAATGTTGGGACTGTTCTCCTTGGAGAAGAAAAGGCTAAGAGGATATTTGATAGAGGGGGCAGGACAGAGTAGATAAGGAAAATCTATTACTCCTTGAAAAGGGATTGAAAACGAATGGGCGCAGATTTAAAGATTTTCAGAAGAAGCAAATGCAGTGTGAGTGGTTTGGGTCTAGAACACACTGCTTGGGAGTGTGGTGGAGGCAGGTTCAATCAAGGTTTTCAGGAAGGCATTAGATCAGTGGTTTCCAAACTTCTTTTCCAGCAACCATCTTTTACAAAATGGCCACCTCTCGTGACCCACTGACCAGGCAAGTTGCAGCATTGCTGCCACAGTCGCAGTCTAAATGGAATTTGCTGTACATTTGAAAATACACCTTCTTACCTTTTCCTTTCACAAAGTGCACCTAACTTTTATTGTATCTGGCAATACTAAGCTTTCCCTCTTCATGCTGTCACAGTCGTCGTCTCAGTCGAGAGATCCTCATTGTTATACTGCCTTCTACAAAATGTGTGCTATAAACAGAAAATCCCATTTTTCTTTTGAACAGGATCACAGAACATCTCGCGATGTTTTGAACACATCTCACATAGTTTTGAACACCATCAGAGGTGGCATGGTGGCACAGTGGTTAGCACTGCTGCCTCAGGGACCCAGGTTCAATTCCAGCCTTGGGTGATTGTCTGTGTAGAGTTTGCTGAGCAGAGCATATAAAAACTGCATTCATCATGGACCCGAATGTATGGATTTCATTTTTGATGAGACTTTGTAGAAATTGAATTATTATTTTCTCCCCGTGTCTGCGCATGTTTTCCTCTGGGTGCTCTGGTTGCCTCCCACAGTCCAAACACATGCAATTTAGGTGGATTGGCTATGTTAAATTGATCTTCAGGTTAGGGGGATTAGTAGGGTAAATATGTGGGGCTACGGGGATAGAGCCTGGATGGATTGCTCTGTTGGAAAGTCAGTGTGGACTCAATGGGCCAAGTGGCCTCCTTCTGCACTGTAGGGATTCTATGATTCTATGGTCACAGAACATTTCACGATGTTTTGAAAAGGACCACAGAACATCTCGTGTTTTTTTAACAGGATACTCAGCCACCCATTTTCAACATCCCCATGACCCACACACAGGTGGTGATTCCTGCTTTGAAAAACCCTGCATTAGATGATTACTTGAATAGTAGAAAAATGTAGAGATACAGGGAAACGGAAGGAGAATGGCACTAAGTCATAATGCTCGTTTGGAGAGCCAGTGCAGATATAATGGCTGGAATTTTACTGGCATGCCCTGCCCGGAATTGGGGCAGGCGAGGCTCGCAGAATGATATTCTCTGTTGGCCTCGGGTGGGATCTTACGAGCCTTGAGCAGGCGAGGTGGTAAAATTCCAGCAGATGGATCAAATGGACTTCTGCACTGTAACAATTCTGTGATTCTGTTAGCCTCCCACATTCTACCCTCTGTAAAGTAAGGTCACACAAGCCTCTGCTGCCCTAGTCTTCATTCGTAACAAGACACCCATCACCTCTGTGCTCACTGACCAACAATGACCCCTGGTCAATCAATGACTCGATTTTAAGATTCTCATTCTTGTCCTCCAATCTTTCCATGGCTTCGCCCTTTGCTATCTCTGTAATCTCCTCCAGCCACACAGTGTTCTGAGATGTCTGTGTTCATCTAATGCTGCCCTCCTGAGAATCTCTCATTTTAATTGCTTATCCCAATTAATTCAACTGTGTTGCTGTTGGCGCAAGTGTGATTATCTCAATGATAAGATAGTGATTGAAATAGCATTAGAGGCAATGGCTGTGTAATAATTTCCTGTTTTTTAATACGTATTGGCTTTTTTACTTTTTTGTTTCAGGCTTAACACCAACAAAAGATGTAAATTGCTTTGTCTTGTGACAGTGATGCTACTAGTTCAATGTTGCACAATCAGCATTCCATTTTCTCTCTCTAAAATTTTCACATTGCACTTTTATTATCTATTCTACAGAAAAGAAATATTAATGAACCTGCATTTTTGCTGAATATGTTTTCATCTGCCTCTTTCTTTGCTTTCTCCCTTCCTTTCCTGGAGGATCTAGTTGCATGGTGGCCATGCCTTCAGCTGCCAAGACCTTAAGATCTGGATTACTCTCTCTAACTCACTCCCCATCCCCTTTTTCACCTTTAAGACAATCCTTAAAACCTACCTCATTGACCAAGCTTTTGGTTACCTGCCCTAATATCTCCCAAAGTGACTTGGTTTCTAATTTTGCTTTATAATGCTCCTTTGAAGTTATTTTTTCACTCATGGGCTGTGGGCATCTCTGTGGGCCAGCATTTATTGCCCATCCCTAATTGACCTTGAAAAGGGGGTGGTGAGCTGTTTCTTGAACAGCTGCAGTCATGTGGTGTAGGTACATCCACAGTGCTGTTAAGGAAGGAATGCCAGGTCATTGACCTAGTGACAGTGAAGGAACAGCGATATATTTCCAAGTCTGGGTGGGTGGATTTAGGTGGTTGTATTCCCATGTGACTGAACTTGCCCTTCTAGATGGCACTAGTTGTGAATTTGGAAGGAGTTTTGGGACAATTTACTACATTAAAGGCACGATGTAAATGCAAGTTGCTGTTGTTGCTGGAGTCATTATATAATTGCAAACTTTGTTGTATCTGACATGAAGCACCAACTGAGTGAGAATCAGTTTATGCTTTTTTGGCTGCATGGACAAAGGAAAAATATCAGCCAAGGTTCTTGCTCCTGATCGATGGCCAGTGACTCCTCCAAGAAAAATGCACTTGTGGTCAGGATTGTGCACAACTGCATACCCCTGGAGTTGAAAGCTGACTGTCTGGGCTTCTGCATATATGGCCAGGTGCTGGAGCTACTGACAGCCAGCCAGAACTATCTCCCAGCAGGAGGTATAGAAAGGGAGGGAGATAAGAAAGAAAGAGGCAGATGAAAATATATTCGGCAAAAATGCAGATTCAATAACTTTTTTTCTGGACAATACACAATAACGGTACAATATGAAAGTTTTAGAGAGAGATTTATGACACCAAATTAGTAGCATCAGTCACAAGACAAAGTACAGTAAGTAGTTTCACAACACCAGGTTAAAGTCCAACAGGTTTATTTAGTAGCATGAGTTTTCGGAGCGTTGCTCCTTCATCATCACTCACCTGATGAAGGAGCGACGCTCCAAAAGCTCATGCTACCAAATAAACCTGTTGGACTTTAACCTGGTGTTGTGAGACTACTTACTGTGCCTACCCCAATCTAACGCCGGCAACTCCACATCACAAGACAAAGTAATTTGCATCGGTGGTTGATGTTAACACGATTTGTCTGTAAAGTAAAAAAGCCAATACATTTTTTTAAAAAACAGGAAATTTCAACATAGCCATTGCCATTTCAATCAATATCTTATCATTGAGATAATCGTACTTCCACCAACGCACAACACACAGCTGAATGAAACTGCTCAAAGACCTACTTTTGGCTGAAATCCACTCAGCTTTTCAAAAATGGGCCAGAAATAGTCAACTAATTTAATACAATTTAAATGATACCTTTGCGATTGACTCATATGGTGACAGCCATTGGTTGGTAATTGGTAATAGAGGACTGTATTTTCAAAAGTTAAGTTCGACTTCAGAGAAATGATGATAAGTTGCATATCACTGTGCTGAGCATGGGCCTCCCCCACAGGCAGTTTCACGTGGTCCCTGAAATAATGCACTCTATTGATGCTTTTTCCGAGTTCATATGAGCAAGATCGGCTGATCTCAATTTATATCCTTAGACATCGAGGCTCCAGGGATTCTCCTCCACCAGTGGAAGTTCAGTGGAATGGGATTCCCATGACATACGGCCGCAGAATGGGATCCCATTCCAAATGGTAGGGGTCATTTCTACATGAAGTGCCCTCCCGATAAGAGAAGGAAAGAGCTTGCATTTTTATAGGGCCATGGGATGTCTCAAAATGCTTTCCAGCCAATGTAGTGCTTTTGTAAAGTGTAATCACTGTTATAATGTAGCAAACAGGAAAACCAATGTGCACATAGCAAGCTCCCACAAGCAGCAATGACTAGATATTTTTGTTTCAGTGATGTTAGTTGAGGAATAAACTTTGGCCAGGGCACCAGGGTACACTATCAAAAATGGGGCGGTGGGATCTTTATATGTCCACCTGAAAGGGCAGATTAAAGCCTCATCTCTAATTGCCTTTGGGCGGCACGGTAGCACAGTGGTTAGCACTGCTGCTTCACAGCTCCAGGGTCCCGGGTTTGATTCCCGGCTCGGGTCACTGTCTGTGTGGAGTTTGCACATTCTCCTCGTGTCTGCGTGGGTTTCCTCCGGGTGCTCCGGTTTCCTCCCACAGTCCAAAGATGTGTGGGTTAGGTTGATTGGCCAGGTTAAAAATTGCCCCTTAGAGTCCTGAGATGCGTAGGTTAGAGGGATTAGCGGGTAAATATGTGGGGGTAGGGTCTGGGTGGGATTGTGGTCGGTGCAGACTCGATGGGCCGAATGGCCTCCTTCTGCACTGTAGGGTTTCTATGATTTCTATGATCTGAAATATTGCACTTTCTACATTGCAGCACTCCTTTACTCTGTCACCAAAGTGCCTGCTTGAATTTTGCGCGTAGATCACTGGAGTGGGGACTGGATCCACGATTTTCTGACTTGGAGGTGAAAACTGAAGCAGACTGGTACCCTGATTTCCAGAAGGCATATGATAAGGTGCCACATCAAAGGTTATTGTGTGAAATAAAAGCTCATGATAATATATTGGCATGGATAGAAGATTGATTAGCTAACAAAGGGTAAGTATAAGTGGGTCTTTTTCTTGTCGGTAGGATGTTACGAGTGGTGTGCCACAAGTCTTGGGGCCTCAACTTCTTACTTTTTATATAAATGATTTAGATGAAGAGATTGAAGACATTGTTGTTGCATTTGTTGACGACACAGCGATAGGTAGGAAAGTAAGTTGTGAAGAAGGCATAAGGAGGCTACAAAAGGATACGTTAAGTGAATGGACAAAGATTTGGCAAATAGAGTATAAGAAAATGTGAAATTGTCCATTTTGGCAGGAAGAATAAAAAGAATATTATCTAAATGGTGAGAGATTGCAGAACTCTGAGATTCAGAAGGATCTTGGTGTCCTATTGCATGAATCACAAAAGATTAGTATGCAGGTGCAGCAAATAATTAGGAAAATGAATAGAATATTAGAATTTATTGTGAGGGGAATTAAATATAAAAGTATGGAGGTTTATGCTTCAGTCATACAGGGCCTTGGTGAGACCACATCTGGAGTACTGTCTTCTTATTTAAGGAAGGATGTAAATGCGTTAGAAGCAGTTCAGAGACTAATACCTAGAATGGGCAGGTTGTCTTATGCGGAAAGATTAGACAGGCAAGGCTTGTATCTATTGGAGCTTAGAACAGTAAGAGGTGACCTTTAAGATCCTGAGGAATCTTGATCTGATCGAGGTATACAAAATTTTAAAAGGGATTGATAGAATAAATGTAGACTAAATGTTTCCTCTTATGAGGCAATCTCAAACAAGAGGTCACAGGTTGAGAGGCAGTAGATTTAAAACAGATGAGAAGGAACTACTTCTCGCAGAGGGTGGTGAATTTGTGGAATTCGATGCCCTATAGCACGGTAGAGTCTGAATCGTTGAATGGTTTCAAGAGGAAGATAGACATATTTCTGCTAAAAGGGAAAAGGGGATATGGGGAACAGGTGGGGGGCGAGGGGGGTGGGGGGTGGATTTGAGTCCAGGGAGAGATCAGCCATTGAATGGGGGAGCAGGCTCGAAGGGCTGAATTTGCCTAGTTCTGCTCCTAATTCATATGTTCCTATGTTGACAAGGTGGATGTGGAGGAGATGTTCCCTCTTGTGGGAGGATCTAGAACTAGGGGTCATTGTTTAAAAATAAGGGGTCACCCATTTAAAATGTGAGTAGGTGGAAGGTTACAATCAAATCAGCCATGATATTATTGAATGGGGGAGCAGGCTCAGGGTCTGACTGGCCCACTCTTGCTCCTAATTTGTATGTTCATGAGAGAAAGACAAAAATGCAATTTGAAATTTTAAAAATCACAATTTTCTACAAGACTCAACGGTTTAAATTGTTCCCTTCCTGAACCTCAGTGATTGATTGGCATTGCATTTACAATTAGCAGGCTGTTAAAAGGGTAATTTATGCAGTTAATTTCGAGTTTGAATTTCCAGAAGCGAGTTTAACGGAGCCATTTATGGACAAATCCAGCAGTTTTTGCAAATAACAAAGACCTCATACGTCACTTGCACAAGATAAAGGGTGGAATGGGATAAATGGATCAGTGAGTTCAGGAGATTTGCAACTCGCAGTGGAACTCTTCAGCCTGTGACTGTGTGCATCAATAAAGATATGCATTGTAACCTCACAGTTATTTTGAAGAAAGATCTAGCCCACACATAGCCTCTGAATCCTAGGTAAATACCATGGCCATTTTTACACAAGTTAAAGAACTGGTCCTTGGTGCTGATCATTGAGTTAGTTAATATTTTTTCTTCTATTATAAAAGACTACCCTTCAGTGGTACTCCATTGGCTATAAAGAGCTTTGGGATATCACGAGGCCTTGGAAGTCACTGGTTGGAATTCTCCAACGTCGACCATGGCTGGGATGCTCCAGTCCCACTGCAGTGAATGGAGATTTGGTTAAGTGCCAAATTCTCCGTTCTCGCTGGCAACCGTAGTGGGGCGTACAACAACAGAGATTTCCAGCCGATATATAAATGCAAGTTCCTTCTTTTCAGAATAGAATGGCGACCATAGCCTGGAACTCTCTTTTCTCCAGTGAAGAATGTCCATCTACACAGGCGGATGGGGAACTGGGTAGGTTTGCCAACTCTGGCCATATTTTGTGAGGTATTATCACGTGACCTCCCAACTTCAACCACTTTGCCAATATTCTCTTGCCAGTCATCATCTGATAGATCATTCCTTACACCGTGCCCCCTCATGCCAGCTGGAAAGTGAACCGAGTCTCCAATATGTGACTAGATGATTCTTGACCTATCCAGCAAACAACCATACAACCATTCTTCTATTCATAGTGTTTTTATAACACAACAAATGCATCCAAAGGAAATGAAAATAAAACATTTTTTTACTACTCCTATGATTTTTCTCCCAGAGTTGCCTGTAGCAGTGTACAAAAGATTAACCATATTCGTGCTGGCCTAGACAGTGACACCCACACCCTGTGAAAGTATGATTAGAAAACTCTTGCAGTAGAGAGGACTAGTAAGTCAGGAGTGGAATTCTCAACTATATATTCAGAGGGCACCTATAGTATCCAAATGTGTGTATTTACAGAGACAACTTAGTCAACTGTGGCACGGTGGCACAGTCGTTAGCATTGCTGTCTCACAGCGTCAGGGACCCGGGTTCAATTCCTGGCTTGGGTCACTGTCTATGTGGAGTTTGCACGTTCTCCCCGTGTCTGCTTGGGTTTCCTCCGGGTGCTCCGGTTTCCCCCCACACTCCAAAGATGTATGAGTTAGGTAATTGGCCATGTTCAATTGCCCCCTTGTGTCAGGGGGACTAGTAGGGTAAATAGGTGGGGTTAAGGGGATAGGGCCTGAGTGGGATTGTGGTCAATGCAGACTTGATGGGCTAAATGGCCTCCTTCTGCACTGAAGAAATTCTATGTAACTGGGGAATAGACCCCTCGAGGATTATGATTTGGATGTGGGGACCAAATGTAATGTTTCCAAATTTGCAGATAATACAAATTTCTGCAGGAATGTGTATTGTGAGGAAGATGCAACGTGGCTATGGGAGGATTTGAACAGACTTAATGAGTGGGCAAGAGCACGGCAGATGGAATAATTTGTGGAAAAATATGAGGTTATCTACTTTGGTAGAAAAAATAGATGTGCAAAGTATTTCCTAAATGGTAAGAAATGAGAAAGTATAGATGTACAAAGGGACCTGGGTGTCCTTATCCATAAGTCACTGAAGGCTACCATGGAGGTGCAGCAAGATATTAGGAAGGCTAATGGAATGTTAGCAACTATCAGAAGAGGATTTGAACACAGGAGTCGAGAGGTCTTGTTTCAATTGTATTGAAGTTCGGTTAGAATGCACCAGGAGTACTGTGTGCAGTTTTGGTCCCCTTATCTCAGAACGGATATCACTACCATAGAGAGAGAGTGCAACAAAGGTTCACCAGACTTGTTCTGGGGATGGTGGCGCTGTTTTAGGATGAGACATTGGGCAAACTGGCCCTGTATTCTCTAGAGTTTCAAAGAATAAGAGGTGATCTCATTGAAACCTACAAAGTACTTAAAGAAATAGACAGGGTAGGTGTGGGTAAGATGTTTCCCTTGGTTGGGGAATCTAAAGCTAGGAACACATTTTCAAAATAAAGGAGGTGCCACTTAGGTCTGAGATAAGGAGAAATTTCTTTACACAGAGGGTTGTGAATCTCAGGAATTTCCACACCCCAGAGTGGTGTGGAAGCTCAGTCACTGAGTATGTTTAAAACATGATGTGCAGATGCCGGTGTTGGACTGGGGTAAGCACAGGAAGAAGTCTCACAACACCAGGTTAAAGTCCAACAGGTTTCGAGCTTGGAGAGGCTCGAAAGGGTGGAGCAGGCTCGAAACCTGTTGGACTTTAACCTGGTGTTGTGAGACTTCTTCCTATGTTTAAAACAGACATTGGTAGATTTCTGATTAACAACAAGGTTTTAAGTTTTTAAAGTTGATTTATAGTGTCCCAAGTAGGCTTACATCAACACTGCAATGAAGTTACTGTGAAAATCCCCTAGTCGCCGCACTCCGGCGCCTGTTTGGGTACACTGAGGAAGAATTTAGCATGGCCAATGCACCTAACCAGCATGTCTTTCAGACTGTGGGAGGAAACCGGAGCACCCAGAGAAAACCCACACAGACACGAGGAGAATATGCGGACTCCACACAGACAGTGACCCAAGCCGGGAATCGAAACCAGGCTCCTGGCGCTGTGAGGCAGCAGTGTTAACCACTGTGCCACCGTGCCATGTAAAGAGTTATGGGGGTAATAGCGTGTGTAAAAGGCACTGAAGTGCCCAATCAACCATGGTCGTATTAAAGGGTGGAGCAGGCTCGAAGCATTGAATGGCCTACTCGTGTTCCTATGTTCCTATTATCTACTGTGTCATCAAGAGTCAATCACGTTTTAAAATCTAAAATAGGAGCAACAAGTATTTGTGGCCTTTGGTCCCAGGTACTTTAGAAATTTCCTTAAAATTCACACAGACTTCCAGGACATTCCTGGAGAGATGGCAACTGGATGACCATCTCGCCTTCAAAGGCAAATACAGTGTGACCTATGCATTGAAGGACGCTTTCCCCAAGTGTCAAGCAGGTTATGTGCTTGACTTTGCTGGAGTGGATCTTGAGAGCACTTGGGAAGAGCAAAATGAATTGTTTTTTTTAAGCATACTGCAGATCACATGTGGGAAATGATAAACAGGCCAGAATGAAGTCACGGCTGAACTTACACAAATTGAACAAAGAAACGAACCCAACTCTTGCAACCACGTGTATGAGAATTGGAATCGACCGGAATGTCTCCTTATAAACCAGAAGGGGGGTGGTCCTACAATGTCATATATTTAAACAGAACTGAGACCAAAAAAAAAGCCCAATCACGTTTGCAAGGCTGTAAAACGGAAGAATGCTCATCCAGGCGTTCGGATCGAGATGTATCGTGTTCATTTCACCCAGACGGTGCTTTTAACTTAATGGACAGAGCTCCACACTGGGGGGAGGATCCCCACAGCTCGTTTCAACCGAGGCTCCCTCCTCCCCTAATGTACAGGACAGTCAGGCTGAACAAATCAAATAGAAACAGTTACGGGTATTTAGTATTTTAGTGGGAGGGGTTGTACTGGTAAAGGAGGGAGTCACTTGTGGACACCGGCATTGGAGGGGCTGATGGCTCAGAGATTGGGACCGATCCAGAGACCCCCCGTCCATCTCGCTCAAGTCCTGTGCTGCCTGGCGCTCTCTGGCTGTGTAAATGCAGCAGGCGGAGGTGAGGCGTGTCTCTGAATGACTGTATATGGCATCAATGTGGAGAATCTGACCGTTAGTGCAGGCATGTGTGTGAGAGAGAGAGAGGGAGAAAGAAAGAGAGAAAGTTGTTTTAAATCTGAGCGGAGAGGGGAATGGAGAACAAAAATGCTTCAGACTTCTTTTGTTTCTCTCGTCTCCTGATTGTGTGAATCTCCTCTGGGAGGACAGAACATTGAACTCGTTAGTCACAGGCGCTCAGAGCATCAGACTGAGTGAAAAGGAAGCGCTCAATCCCATTATAATACAAACCTCTCTTGTATTTGAGGATGCAGGCGGAGGGAGATCACATTCTGTGAACTGTATTATACGAATAATGATGAGGAAATGGCAAGGATTTTCCCCAGCCCAAGCTCCAACTCCGCTAATGATCAGAGCTCAGAACTTGGGCTTCTTTGTGAAAACTTCTTTGTGAAAACGGTGCGAGTGATATTGCTGCCTAGTGATATTACTACCTCTGTAATATCGCTGACATATGCCTGGTGTGTGGATGCAATGTGTGCAGTGTGTTTGAGATTTGCATGTGTGCATTTATTTGAATGTGCCATATGTGTGTTTGTGTGTGTGTGTGTTTATAAACAGTATGTATACATACATTTATATGCGTAAATGTTTTGTGTGGCTATGTGATTGTTTCCAGGCCATGAACAGCGCAATATCAATGTGCATTCTTTCTCTTGGGTTTTTGTGTATATGTGTGTATTTTTATATGTGCATTATATATACAGAATTACAGGACTGGCAATCTGAAAGGTCATTCAGAGTTCAACATACTGGGAAATTAACCTGTCTGAAATTGAGTAGAATATGGATTAATTTCAATATTAACAATATGTTGTGAATAAATCAATAAGAAGTGAAGAGATAAAATGATTAGTTTTTCTGCTGGAGTGTATGTGTTTGGGGGGTGTGGTGTGGTGGGGGGAGTGGTAGTCTCAAGATGTGGGCATTTATTGCCCATCTGAATTGCCCTTGAGGGGGTGCTGAGGGGGTGAACTGTTGCAGTCTACGAGGTGAAAGTTCCCCCCCCCCGCCCCCCATAGGACTGTTGGGTAGGATGTTCCAGGATTTTGATAAGGCAGCAATAAAGAAAAGGACCTCCAATTTGGGATGGTGTGTGGCTTGAAGGGGAAGATAGAGATGGTGGTATTCTCATGTCCTTCTAGGTGGTGGAGGTTGCAGGTTTGGAAGGAGCTGCCCAAGAAAGTTACTGCAATCCATACTAGGGCTGTTCTCTCTGGAGCGGAGGAGGCTGAGGGGAGACTTAATAGAGGTTTATAAAATGATGAAGGGGATAGATAGAGTGAACGTTCAAAGACTATTTCCTCGGGTGGATGGAGCTATTACAAGGGGGCATAACTATAGGGTTCATGGTGGGAGATATAGGAAGGATATCAGAGGTAGGTTCTTTACGCAGAGAGTGGTTGGGGTGTGGAATGGACTGCCTGCAGTGATAGTGGAGTCAGACACTTTAGGAACATTTAAGCGGTTATTGGATAGGCACATGGAGCACACCAGGATGATAGGGAGTGGGATAGCTTGATCTTGGTTTCAGATAAAGCTCGGCACAACATCGTGGGCCGAAGGGCCTGTTCTGTGCTGCACTGTTCTATAGGTCAGTGGTTCCCAACCTGTGGTCCACAGACCACTGGTGGTCCTGAAGCTACTACAGGGGGTCTGTGAAAAAAAAATCAGCCTTCTCATTAGATTGTGAAACAACATCAGACTTCTCATTAGGTAAGCGTTATCTGTTTACACTGGTTGTCCCTAATGCAGGTAATTGTGCTGTGACGATTGCAATGTATTTGTGAGTGTGTATCATAAATTATTGGAAATAGCTGTGATTTTAATACCCGTTGATATATAAATTTGAACACGTCAGCCTCAGGCTATTTTTTTTTAAATGTTTAAAACGGCTTGCATACATTGTGGTCTGTAAAAGGTTTTGATGGCGATCCACATAAAGGAAAATGTTGGGAACCGCTGCTATAGGTAGTATGCACTGCCATCACCATGCACTGGTAGTGGAAGGAGTGGATGTTTGAGGTGGTGTTGAGCCTCTTGAATGCTGTTATGGCAGCTGCACCAATCCATATAGGAAGCATTTTATTGTACTTCTGACTTGTGCAAAGAGTCAAGAGAGGAGTCACTCACTACCAAATACCCGAGCCTTTGTGCTCTAGTTATCTCTAGCATTTATGGTTAGAACAGTTGATATTTTAGTCTGTGGCAACCCCCGTCCACTTCACAGATGTTGATGATGATGAAGAGCTGGCCAATTCTAATGCCACTCAATGCCACTGGGACACGGTTAGACTTTCTCTTGTTGATGAAAGTCATTGCCTGGCACTTGTAGCACAAATGTTACTTGCCACTTATCCACCCAATTCTTGCTGCATATACGTGTGGACTATTATCTGCGTTAGAGTTAGGGATGTTGGTATTGTGGACTGGAAAACCTTGTTTTAATCTTGAACACCCAGTGTCAAACTGAAAAGTTCTCAGGTCTGGGACAGACCTGGTGCAGAATAAAGGTCCCTTTGCTTTGCACTAACAACAAGATTGATTTTAATTTTTGGCAGGAAAAGGGCTGTTATCCAAACAACCTAGCAGCACTCTCTCACTTTAGGGATGAAGGCTGGTGACTTGGGTGAGATACTTCTGTGTAACCAGGCAACAGAAGACGTGGGGAGAAAAGTAGCTTTTTAAAAATTCTGGGTTAAAACAGAGTACAGTCAAAACAGCAGTGCATAGATTAAGGAAAATAACTGCTTGGAAGAATACAAATTTGTCATCACTCATTTTGTGGCATTCTATTCATTGAAAATCAGCAGCTATAAAAATGATGGTGCATTTAATTTTTGTTCAGTTGTAAAATATTTTACTTATGTGGTCTCTTTGTAAAACCAATGACTGAATTCTACACTGGCTGATCACTCATATCAAAACAAGAGAGGGCACTGCATCACCATCAGATTATCTCAGTCTGGAACAGGTTTGGAACCTGGCACCTTGTTGGGTTGAAGGCTATAGCTGAACCATTGATTGCCCATTCAGTATTTGCTGGTTATGCATTTCACACTCATTGCAGGCGCAGTGCTGACACAAGGTGCCCCACAATTACTGCCGTGATGCCCGTGCGAGTTATGAGATGCCGGATTGAATGTGTATGTTGGTGATGGTGTCTAAAGTTCACCACAGCATTTTCTCCACCCTCCCCCACCAATCCTCCTCTTGCCTTTTATACTAGAATGACCTCAACACCAGCATCCGACTGGTAATGTATTCAAGTAATCATCTAAATGGAGCTGATCTGAGATTTGTTAAATGGATGCATTCATAAATCTTCACCCTCCAGCCTCTGCAAAGGCCAGCATTCTAATCAGAACAGAGCAGATCTGCTGAGCAATTGTGCACAGTTTTCCCAACTAAAAAATTCCCCTGCACTGTTTCTTCACTAGTATCTTTTTAATAGCTGACTTCTGTTTGTGTACAGGCTGTTTCAAATTAGGCCCCTTTTCTACAGTGTTTTCCTTTGTGTTGGGTACCTGTCCACATTTGAAATCAAAAAGTACAACTTTTGAATTAAGGATGTGATTGTACTGGAGGGGATGCAGAGGAGATTCACCAGCATGCTGCCTGGGATGGAACATTTAAGTTATGAAGAGAGGTTGGGTAGGTTTGGGTTGTTTTCGTTAGAGCAGAGAAGACTGAGGGGGCAACCGGATCGAGGTGTACAAGATTATGAGGGACATGGATAGAGTAGATAGGGAGCAGCTGTTCCTCTTAATTGAAGGATCAGCCATGAGGGGACATAGGTTCAAGGTGAGGGGCAGGAGGTTTAGGGGGATGTAAGGCAAAACCTTTTTATCCAGAGGATGGTGATGGTCTGGAATGCGCTGCCTGGGAGGGTGGGAGATATGCGTGATCTTCTTGGAGATCATCTCCACTTGGAGCCGGCAGTTTGTGGTGTCGATGGTAGCCATGATGCGTTCACAGCATGGCTACCATCGACACCGCAAACTGCCGACTCCAAGTGGAGAGGATCTTCAAGAAGATCGCGCATATCAACAAAATCTCACTAACTGTCCTGGCTGGAGACAATACACATCTCTTTAACGTGTGCTTCACCCTCTCTCCACTCACATTGTCTGTACCTTTAAGACTTGATTACCTGTAAAGACTCGCATTCCAACAATTATTTTGTAAATTGAGTTTGTGTCTTTATATGCCCTGTTTGTGAACTGAAATCCCACTCACCTGATGAAGGGGCAGCGCTCCAAAAGCTAGTGGCTTGTACTACCAAATAAACCTGCTGGACTTTAACCTGGTGTTGTGCGACTTCTTACTGGGTGGTAGGGGCAGGCTGCCTCACATCCTTTAAAAAATATCTGGATGTGCACTTGGCACATCATAACATTCAGGGCTATGGGCCAAGTGCTGGCAGATGGGATTAGGTGGGAGTTCAGGTGTCTCTAATGTGTCGGTGCAGACTTGATGGGCCGAAGGGCCTTTTCTGCGCTGTGATTCTAAGATGTGAACCTGTGCCAGTTTATGTATCCACCCTACAACGCACACACAAATTTAATTCTGTGCATTGTGGCATGGAAACATTACCAGAAGTGGTTCATAGAATCCCCTACAGTGCAGAAGGAGGCCATTTGGCCGATCGAGTCTGCACCGACAACAATCCCACCCTAGGTCCTATCCCCGTAACCCCACATATTTACCCCACTAATCCCTCTAACCTACGCATCCCAGGACACTAAGGGGCAATTTAACATGGCCAATCAACCTAACCCACACTTCTTTGGACTGTGGGAAGAAACCGGAGCACCTGGAGGAAACCCAAGCAGACATAGGGAGAAAATGCAAACTCCACACAGACAGTGACCCAGGCCGGGAATCGAATCCGGATCCGTGGAGCTGTGAGGCAGCAGTGCTAACCACTGTGCTACTGTGCCGAGGTTACTGAAAGTTTAAATGAATTGTCAGCATCAACAAGGATGGCTCCAGTACAGGAGTTATGCCTATTAGGAAAGATTGAGTAGGCTGTGGCTTTTTTCTCAGGAAAAAATAAGTTCGATCTGTGATCTAATAAAGATCATTAAGATTACGAAAGGGTTTGATAGGGTGGACAACAGCAACAAAAATAACTTACATTCCTATTTATGAACCTTTAGGAAGGTGGGATCAGGGTATTGAATTTGATGATCAGCCATGATCAAAATGAATGGGGGAGTAGGCTTGAAGGGCTGAATGGCCTACTCCTGCCTCTAGTTTCTATGTTTAAAATAATGAAATGTTCTAAGGTGCTTATAAAACAAGGTATGATACTGAGCGATGGAAACGGATATTAGGGCAGATAATCAAAGAGGCACTTTTTAACTGAGTGTCTTAAAGGAGCAAAGTGAGGTTGAGAGACGGAGAGATGCAGGAAAGAAATTCCAGAGCTTGGGGCTGAGGCTACTGAAGGCACAGCCACCAGTTGTGGAGTGATTATAATTGGCGATGCACAAGAGACCAGAATCAGAGGAGCACAGATATCTTAGAGCTTTGTGGACTGGAGGAGATTACAGAGATTTGAGAGCGGTGAGGCCACAGAGGGGTTTAAAAGAAGGGATGGGAATTCTAAAATCATGATGTTGATTTACTGGGAGTCAGTGTAGATCAGCAAGCTCAGGGGTAGTGGGGGAGTAAGACTCGTTTCAAGTTATAGCACAAGCAGCGGGGTTTTGAGTGAGCTGAAGTTTAACCTGAAGGTAGAGTGTGGGAGACCAGCCGCGTGCATTGAACAATCGCATCTAGAGGGAATGAAGGCATGAGTGAGAGTTGCAGCAATCAATGAGCTGAGGCAGGGCAGAGTCAGCAATGTTACGTAGGTGGAAATAGCTGGTCCAAGTGAAGGCACAAATATAAGGTAATCAGTGGAAGGATTACTTTTCATCCCCCCCTCCCACCCTTTGGCCCCATTCAGTAACGTTGTCCATTGACTTCCAAGCCCTTGGCCCAGTGACAGTCCCCTTGTAGCTTAGTTAAGTGGCAGTTTATAACATGTGAGCTGAGATAGTGAGTGTCAGCAGATTTTCCAACTCTAAAGACCACATAACTCTGTCTGATCTTCCCTCATACATGAGTAACTTTTTGAGCAAGGGGATCTCAGGATTGTGACCAGGAAGCTTAGCTGACATTTCTTTTGTCTGTCTTATCCAAAGGGAACTGACACCAGTTGTACAGGCGCAGGCGAAATTGAGTTAGTTCAGTGTAGAAGAAGAATTAAACCTATGGATATTTTAGAAATTAAGCAAAAAAGGAATAAACTATTAAGTGTGATGACAGAAAGCTAGGCTAATATTATCTGGAGTGCAGTCTCTTTCTAAATATAGATTTGTATCAGTGAAAAGTTATAAAAGAATTAATTGCGTGACATTTGCATTAGCTACACCCCGGTATAGTGTCCCTAATGAGCTGTTAAATCATCCCATTTTGACTAAAGGTTAATAGGGATGGGTGAGATGAAGGTTTGGTACCAAAGGTTGGCAGTGTCTACATTGCCATATAGTTGAAAGATAGTCGAATCCTTCATAAATTAAACTCAATGGAAATGAATAGAAGTAATTTAAATGGGTTGTTTATTTCATCAGCATGTATTTACTATATCTACCTAGTTGAGCCACATGATGGCATTTTTTAACACTCTTTAGTTACGAGCCACGTTTCTCATCATGTACTCTTCCCATCTGAAACAATAGGAAAGAAAGGCTTACCTTTAATTTGTGCATTTCATGACCTCAACAGGTCCCAAAGCACTTTATAATTAATGAAGTACTTTTGAAGAGCAATCATCATTGCAATGTGGGAAACATCCCACAAAACAGGACTGGAGTAAGGACCTGAACATCTGTTTTTATGATGTTGGTTGCAAGGTAAGTATTAACCAAGTCATCAGGGAGAACTACTCTTAAAATTATAGAATCTCTACAGTGCAGAAGGAGGCCAATTGACCCAGCGATTCTACACCAACTCTCTGACAGAGTGTCTTACCCAGGCCCTGTTCCCTGCTCTATCCCCCAACCCTATACATTTACCATGGCTAATCCATCTACTCTACACATCTTGGGACACTAAGGGGCGAGTTAGCATAGCTAATCCATCTAACTTGCATATCTTTGGACTGTGGGAGGAAACTGGAGCACTCGGAGGAAACCCACACAGACAGTGACCCAAGGCTGGAATCGAACCCAGGTCCCTGGCATTGTGAGGCAGCAGTGCGAACCATTGTGCCACTGTGCCATCCTCTGCCCTTCAAAGTACACTCATTAGATCTTTTCCATATCCTTTTGAGCCCAGACTGGGTTTAACACCTTATTTTAATGATAGCCTCTCCGACAGTGCAGCACTCTGGTACTGCACTGGAGTGCCAGTTAGACTTGGAAGTTGGAGTTGAGCACATGACTCAGTTGTAAGTCCTATATCACATTTACAGTGAGGTGACCAGCTTCCAGCGATTTCTTTATGGTGTGTTCCATATGGCTAGAGTTGGATCTGGGAACTTAGGGGAATTTTAGCTTAGCAACGCCATCAACCTGCCCCCTTCCTATTATTCCCTAGATTCCATTTAATTCCATGCTTTTGTTTCCATTCCATTTTGTGTGCTTTACGAGCTGTACAATCATCCGCATGGGAAGAAAATACAAGTAGTCCCATTCAGAATGTCAGATTTCACTCTGACCTGGGCTGGCTCTTCCTGACTTTTGCCCATTCTCTCTCTCTTTTCTGGGGAAATCAATCATCCTTTTATCTCCCGTGGGTATAACAGGCAGGACATTTCCAACAAGCGGGAGATTTCTGTGGAGAGGTGGCTCAGTGGTATAGGTCACTAAACTTATCAACCACAAACCTAGAATGATGCTCTGGGTTGTAGGTTCAAATCCCACCATGGTAGATGGTAAGTTGTCCTGTGGCAGACATGGGTGAACTGAAAAAAAAATGTCTGATAGTGCAGGAGGTAAACTATCTGAATTGAAAAAAGAGATTCAGTTTGGTGGTAGGAGATTTGTCCTTGATGCAATTTAAGGGCAAATAATCTTTGCAACAATAGATTATACTTTAGGTATCATGCTTGTTGTGAATATTCACACATGTGTACACACATACACACATGTGAAGCTCTCCCAAGAGCAGCCACTTGCTTCAGCTGTTTGCTGGGATCCCACTTTGAAGAGATTGCACTGGTAAAACTACGGTATCTGCTTACAGCTGCAAGTTATATTGAGCCCTTAGTGTTGGAAGAACGTTGCACACTTGGGAGGAACAGTTTTCCTTTGGAACTTGGATGAGACTGACGTGCAGGTCAGCGTTGTAGCGGACTCTCAGTTCCCCAGCCACGGATTAAGGAATAGTTTAACTTCCACTTCCTTTGAAAAAGATCACTGCTTTTACCCACTCACTAACCACAGAAAATACATTAGACTGACGCAATGTCAGCATTTATCAGCTGAATTTCATCCTGTGTGTTCCCTGAACCTTTATTTGTAATACTGGTGGCCACTGGGCTTTTTCCTGGAACTGTTCCATCGTGGCGTCAGGATAGACAATCTGCACATCTTAAGCTACTTGGAAAGGATAATTGAACCAAACCACCTGCAATTATAAGGTGTTTGACAACCAGGGCACGTAACCACCTGTGCGTAGTCCAAAATTAGAAGCTTAACTGTCACATAGTTACTAATAATAATCCAGTAGGCTATTCAGAAGAAATGTATTTCACTCAAGAGTGGTGAGAATGTGAAACTTGTTATCACAAAGGGTAACTGAGGTGAATGACATTGATACATTAAAGGGGAAGCTATCTGAAGAAGAAAATAATAGAAGGATATGTTGATGGGATTCACTGAAATAGAGTGAGAAGGCGCTTGTGTGGAGCATTAACATTGGTACAAATGAATGGCCTGATTCTGTGCAGTCAATTCTATATAATTAATTCTCATATAGCACTGCATTAGAACAGTAAAATTCAGCGCAGATATCCATTGTGATCTTGAATGAGCTGTTGTACCTTCAGGCCACGTAAATCATAGAATCCCTACAGTATAGAAGGAGGCCGTTCAGCCCATTAAATCTGCACCGACCACAATCCCACCCAGGACCTAGCCCCGCAACCCCACACATTTACCTTGCTAATCCCCCTGACACTAGGTTAATTTAGCATAGCCAATCGACCTAACACGCACATCTTTGGACTGTGGGAGGAAATCGGAGCACCCGGAGGAAACCCACGCAGACATGGGGAGAATGTGCAAACTCCGCACAGACAGTGACCTGAGGCTGGAGTCGAACCTGGGTCCCTGGCACTGTAAGGCAGCAGTGCGAACCACTGTGCCACCATGCCGCTCTGGGAGCTTTCGCTGGTGGCCCGGTCTGTCTCATATCCTTCCTTTCCTTGGTCTCACCTTTATGATCATTTCCCTGAATGTAAATTTACTTTAAGCCAATTTCGTCACTATTACCCAGACGATCCGATCTACCATTCTGATGATGCTCTGTACTTTAGGTCTTCACACGTTAATTTAAATATTTTTTATAAAACTTTCCACTGTAGATGAAACTCATTGTAATTTTGTAGTGACTGCGACTGGGAATTTCTCCTGCTCCACTGGCATTATATCGCTGGGTGTTTGGCTAAACCACCTTTATACACATGAAGGTAAGGACGTGAACTAGTGTCAACAACACATCACTCCTGAGGGATTTCCTGACAAATACAACGAGTATAATAATCCAGTAACACAATGACATGATAGAATCATAGGATGTGCAATTCCATAAATATTGAACCCTTAGAATCATACAGGATAGAATGAGACCATTCACACCATCATGCCTGTGTCAGCTCTTTAAAACAGCTATCCAATAAGGCCCACACCCCTGCTCTATCCCCCATTGCCCTCCAATTTTTTTATGTTTTAAGTATAGATCCAAGATATTATAGCTTTGATCCCCTCCTATTTCCTGTGCTGTACTTTGACAGCATCATCTGAAAACATAGCATCCACATGTACGTTTTTAAGTTTAAGTATTAGTGTCACAAATAGGCTTACATCAACACTGCAATGAAGTTACTGTGAAAATCCCCTAGTCATCACACTCCGGCACCTGTTCGGGTACACTGAGGGAGAATTTAGCATGACCAATGCACTCAACCAGCACATCTTTCAGACAGTGGGAGGAAACCGGAGCACCCAGAGGAAACCCATGCAGACAGGGGGAGAACATGCAAACTCTGCATAGATAGTGATCCAAGCCAGGAATTGAACTCGCATTCCTGGTGCTGTGAAGCAGTAGTGCTAACCATTGTGCCACAGTGCCGCCGCACCTAGCTCTACCTGATCATTACTTCCACTGCCTCTACATTGTTAGATTGCTTGTCTGAAATCTAGTAGCAGAGGAGCAGAAACTTCCATCAGTTAAATATTTGGAAGACTGAAACCATTGTCTTCAGTGTACACAATAAGTTCTGTTCCTCTTATTACGGACTCCATCCTGCTCTCTGGCTGTGGTCTGAGACTGAACAGGTCCATTTACAAGTTTAGTGTCTTGACTCTGAGGTGAGATTCTGACTTCATATCCACACCATCACTGAGACAATCTATTCCCACCTTTGGACATCACCTGACACCCCTCCCACCTTCTGCCTCACCTAATCTGTTGCCAAAACCCTCATCTACCCCAGACCTGACCATTTCAGTGCACTCTAGCTGGGCTCCCCTCATTCTACTCTCTATAAACTCGATCATCCAAAATTCATCTGCCTACATCCTAACCTGCGCCAAGTTCTGTTAACTCATCACCCACATTGACTCCTGGTTAAGTAACATTTAGATTCTTAAATTCTCATTTTATTTTCACATGTCTCCATGATCTCACCACTTCATAATCCTATAACCTCCTCTGGCCATACAACCCTCCAAGATCTCTGCACTCCTCTAATTCTTGCCTCTTGAGCATCCCCAATGTTAATTGCTTCACCATTGGTGACTGTGCCTCCAGCTGTCTAGACCCTCAGCTCTGGAATACTCTTCCAATACCTCTTCATCATCCTACCTCGTTTTCCTCTATTAAGATGCTTGTTAAAACTGATCTCGTTGTTCAAGCTTTTGGTCATCTGCCCTAATATCTCTTCATATGACTTGGTGTCAAAAGTTTGCTTTATGACATAAAGGGATATGAAGATAATGTGGGAGAAAGGCATTGAAGTGGGTGATCAGCCATCATTGAACTGAATGGTGGAGCAGGCCTAACAGACTGAATGCCCTGTTCCTATGGTCCTATAATGTTCCGGTGAAGCACCTCAGGGTGTTTTATTACATGAAAGGTTCCATATAAGTTATTGCTGCTGTCTCATATAAACATGCAAACAATCCCATATTTGGGAGCAGAACGACATCAAACCGTTAAGCTCAGCTTTTGGGAGTTATGCCTTTCTTTTCTGGTTAACCAGGAATGTGACAGAAGTGGAAGCTCATCACCAGACCTAGGAATAACTGAGAGGGCCCGGCTCTGCAGTTGCTCAATATACAGTGAAGGTACACCCTCCACTTAGCAAGCACAGCTTTGACAGGAACCTCAAATTAGAGGTTTATATGGCAGGTGGATATGGAGGTTGGGGGAATGGTGCTGGCATTTAAGCTGCTGTAACCATGTGAATGACCAGCACAGACATGTTTTCCGTTGCCTTGTCCATCTACCTGTTGTGTCAGCAGCTTGCAGGGCTATCAAGGGCTGACTGGTGAGGAAGTAGCAAAACGTGGGTAAATGGAATAAAGGTGCCAATCTGTCTAAAGATTTTTAAATAGTTACAAGTATGCTTACATTAACACTGCAATGAAGTTACTGTGAAAATCCCCTAGTCGCCACACTCCGGCACCTGTTTGGGTACACCGAGGACGAATTTAGCATGGTCAATGCACCTATCCAGCACGTCTTTCAGACTGTGGGTGGAAACCAGAGCACCCAGAGGAAACCCACGCAGACACGGGGAGAATGTGCAAACTCCACACAGACAGTGACCCCAAGCTGGGAATCTAACCTGGGTCCCTGGCGCTGTGAGGCAGCAGTGCTAACCATTGTGTCACCGTGCAGCCCTGATCTTGACCTGATCGAATGACAACGCAGACTCGAATGGCTGAAAGTCCACTCTTTTTCAAATGTTTGCGTGACAGCTCTACCCGTCCATCTCCCAAAAATAAGCCAAGCAGGTTAACCAATCACAGACAACATGCTGGAATATTTTCAATTTGTTTGGATTGAACGTCTGAGGATCGTGGGATTATATTCATTGGAGTTTAGGAGGTTGAGGGGAGATCTAATAGAGACTTACAAGATAATGAACGGCTTAGATAGGATGGACGTAGGGAAGTTGTTTCCATTAGCAGGGGAGACTAGGACGTGGGGGCACAGCCTTAGAATAAAAGGGAGTCACTTTAGAACAGAGATGAGGAGAAATCTCTTCAGCCAGAGAGTGGTAGGTCTGTGGAATTCATTGCCACAGAGGGCTGTGGAGGCCGAGACGTTGAGCGTCTTCAAGACAGAAATTGATAAATTCTTGATTTCTTGAGGAATTAAGGGCTATGGGGAGAGAGCGGGTAAATGGAGTTGAAATCAACCATGATTGAATGGTGGAGTGGACTCGATGGGCCGAATGGCCTTACTTCCGCTCCTATTTCTTATGGTTTTATGGATTAGATTACTATTTATCACTTTTAACATTGGAGATTGTTCCAATTCCAACAATCTGCCTCCCCTTTCACCCATTATTATAAAGAGACTATCTTTACATTCTACCTAGTTTCATTGGAGTGCCCCCCAACCAGCCCCCCCCCCCCCCCCCCCCCCACACTCCCCACTCCCCAACCCAGCCTCTTGGAGTAACCATGACCTGATCTTCATTGTCTATTTTAAGGGAATGTAAATCAAATCTATGCAACTTGCCATCATAATTTAATCTGCTAAGTGCAGGAACAAGCATTTGGGAGTTGAATCCTGTGTGCTCAGGTATTTAATCATTTGAATACATTATTTCAGTGATAATCAGCCAGTTTTATCTGTAATTTTATTGAGACCAGAGCATAAAGAAATTATCAAGAAATTCTAGATAGGTGAGCTAATGAGAACTCTGTGTAGCATGGTCAATTATGGATACAAACAGGTCCCAGGTTTGGTCTGTGATCTATGTGGCATTGATCTGATGGCAGCCAGTGTAATGATGGGGAACAATTCAGTTGGTGGATGTTGTCTTACTGGAATTTGCCCAAAGTTGCAGCACCAGATTGCTGTCCAATTAACCCTGTTTTAAGTCAATGTGTGTGGATAGTAGCTGAGAAAGAAGAATGCACACAAGCCAAGTGCCAGTATTTTTCCATCCAGTTGCCAACTTGTCAGCGGTCTTGGAAAACATCAGCCTGCTTCACCATGATTGGCGTTTAGTACCAACCAATTAGGTTGGTTGGCAGGTGGCCACTGGAGGTTGACGGACCAATCTTTGGGCAGAGTTTTTCAATCCTTGATCTTCTACCAATGTGAATGGAGATTTCAGTGGCTCACCAGTCCCAATCCAATCAGACTGATCGAAGGCTGGGACTGAAAGATGAAAGAATGAATGAAAATTATTAATTGGAGGGTGAGACTGGTGAAAGCTAAAACCAATCTGATGGTGCATACTAACTTTAAGCTGAAAAAGCATATTCTCTGCAGGTCTATTGATGATTTGTCCCCAAGTTCTATACTGCAAATAAGCAGCTGAAATTCAAACAAAATATTTTTTTTCCCACAAAGCTCCAACCAGGCTGTGTTAAGTGGAGTTTTATCTACTTAAGTTTGTTGTTTAATTATTCATTCATGGGATATGAGCATCGCTAGCAAGGCCAGCATTCATTACCCATTCCTTCTTGCCCATGATAAGGTGGTGAGCTGTGTTCTTGAATACAACTGAATGGTTTGTTAATCCATTTCAGAGGGAGCTAAGAGTCAATCAGAGGTGCCCACATGGAGAGGGGGAGGCACATGCAGACAGGGACGGAGATAGATTTCTCTCCTTAAAGGACAGTAATGAACCATTACAGGTTGTAGCTTTATATTCCAGATGTATTTAATTAATTGAATTAAAGTTGTCCAGCTGCCCTGGTGAGATTATGAGCTCATGTCTTTGGATCGTTAACATTAGTGATTGATGCTGTTATACATAGTTATAATAGAATGGAACCTGGCTAACAACCCAGAGGCTATGAGTTCAAATCTCAACATGCCAAGTGGTGAAATTTAGCTCAGTAATTCTGGGGATATGTGGCATCAGACAAAACAGCCAAGGATGCTCACTAATGCCTTCAGGAATGGCATCCTGCCTATCTGATCTGGTTTATTTATATATGTCTCCAATCCCACGTGATGTGGTCGATGCTTAAGTGACCTGGTCAGGCTTGCCTGGGTGCACAGGATTCCACTCCCAAATGCCTGTTCCTGCACTTCGAGGATTAAATTATGATGGTGGGTTGCATTATTTGATTTATATTCTCTAATGTTTAGAAGATTGATCTAATCAAGCTGTTTGAAATGATTAAGGGGCTCAGTAGCATAGACACAGAGGAGTAATTCGAATGGGGAATTCAGAACACGGGAGTACAATGATAAAATTACAGTTGGACCATTTTAAGAAAGGAATCAGGAAATGGATACAGAGGATAGCAGAAATCTGGAACTCCCTGTCCCAAGGGCTTGTGGTTGCTGGGTCATTTGAAGCTTTCAAGATTGATACATTTTTGTTAGGCTAAGGTGTCAAGGAATATGGATCTAAGGTGCAAATGAAGCTGAGGTACAGATCAACCATGATCTAATCAGATAATGAAACAGGCTTAAGAGGCAGGAGCAGGAGCTTTCTGTACAATGTTTACACGGATTTATGTTTTTTCTAACTCCAGTATTAAATGATTTTTATTTCCCGTACAAGAGAATGAAACCTTTTGATGCAGTCAAAAGAGAGAGACGAAGGCTAGAAATTCGCCTTGCCAATAATAGGCAAGAAAGATTAATTAATTAGATAATTAACCTTTGCCCACTGTTTTGCCAGATGTGTTAAAACTAATTTATTTAAAGAGTTAACACCTCTGTTAGAATGGCACACTGGGGAATATTATATCAATGAATTAAGTTTTCATCCGTTCTTCTTGCCAACAATAATCTGCAGCATTGTAGCTTTCTTAAATGCGGGGCAGGTTGAATAGCATTGAAACGAGGAAATGACAGGTCCATGTTTCACTGTGACCTTGAGTTTTTTAGATGACGTTGACTGATCATGATTTCTTCTCCGCCTACTCTTATACATAAAAAACTATTTAGTTAACATCATTGTGTTGGTTAAGGAAGGCCATTTGGCTCATCTTACCTCATCCAATCAGAAAACCCTTGCAACGTGCCCCACTCCCATCTGTTTGGTTTTTAAGTGATTCCAGAAATTTGTCTACATTATTCCAAGTCTTTTCTTTCAAAATCATTTTTAGCTGTTTTAGCATAATTCATGGAGTTCATGTATTGCCTTATTTTTCCTTCTCATGTGTTGTGTTTTACATTTGTCTGCTTTAAATCTCTTCTGCCATTGTCCTTGGGTAGAAACGTAGAACTGTTGGACAAAAAATTACAAGGTTCATCTAGTTCACCTTTTACCATGCTCATGGACATGTGACACAATGATAATGGAGTTGTTGGCTAATAGCAGCAACCAATCTCCCTCAATTAGTCTACAACAGACCTAGACATGAGGCAAGGCAAACCACAGTGCTGGACTTAAGGTGCAAAGTCACCTTTTCCCTCTCAAACACACTGCACTTACCACAATTCATGTCTTAAATGACTCATATACTGGGAATTAATCTAGGTTACTAACCGTTCCCACCTTCTCTCTGGGGAGCATGATTTACAGATTGACCGCTTGCTCAGTGAAATATTGGGCTTCATTTTATCGGCCTTTGGGTGACGGCAATGGATGTGGAGGCTGGGGGAGGGATAGTGAGTTATGTGGAGATGGGGTGGAAATGGAAATAGAACCATAGAACCATAGAAAATTACAGCTCAGAAACAGGCCTTTTGGCCCTTCTTGTCTGTGCCGAACCATTTTATGCCTAGTCCCACTGACCTGCACTTGAACCATATCCCTCCACACCCCTCTCATCCATGAACCCGTCCAAGTTTTTCTTAAATGTTAAAAGTGACCTTGCATTTACCACTTTATCCGGCAGCTCATTCCACACTCCCACCACTCTCTGCGTGAAGAAGCCCCCCCTAATATTCCCTTTAAACTTTTCTCCTTTCACCCTTAACCCATTCCCTCTGGTTTTTTTCTCCCCTAGCCTCAGCGGAAAAAGCCTGCTTGCATTCACTCTATCTATACCCATCAAAATCTTATACACCTCTATCAAATCTCCCCTCAATCTTCTACGCTCCCGGGAATAAAGTCCCAACCTATTCAATCTCTCTCTCTGTAACTCAGCTTCTCAAGTCCCGGCAACATCCTTGTGAACCTTCTCTGCACTCTTTCAATCTTAGTAATAGTAAATAGAATGTAGTAATCTTAGTAATAGTAAAATAGAATGAGCTGCTTTGGGACAGATGTTTCCTAATGGTGGGCTGAGGTGTGGCCTTGTTGTCTGCTCTAAGGAGGCAGTCGATTTGCATATTAAGATCCCTTATTAAGGGAGATTAGACGGGTTCTCTGGTATTTTACAGGGTCAGCACAGCCTCCTGCCATGTGGGGAGGCCACCAGCTACTTGTAGGCAGCCTGCCTGCGGCAGCCCAAGGGGCCAGTGAGACTGCAGGATCCATGGCCCAAAGAGCTCACCGCTCCATCCGCATCTCCCCTGTTGGGGCTGCCAAGGCTCCTGAACTGTCAGCTCTCTAATTGGACACTAAATCCCGCCCATCGTTATTAATTGGATAGTGAAACTGGAGGCAATTGAGTGGTGGCTTCTGGGGAAATTGCCATTTTGGTCATGCTTCCAACAAGTGTGGGCTCAGGATTCAGGGTCCAACAAGTGCGGGCTCAGGGCGGCACGGTAGCACAGTGGTTAGCACCGCTGCTTCACAGCTCCAGGGTCCCGGGTTCGATTCCTGGCTCGGGTCACTGTCTGTGTGGAGTTTGCACATTCTCCTCGTGTCTGCGTGGGTTTCCTCCGGGTGCTCCGGTTTCCTCCCACAGTCCAAAGATGTGCGGGTTAGGTTGATTGGCCAGGTTAAAAAAATTGCCCCTTAGAGTCCTGGGATGCGTAGGTTAGAGGGATTAGCGGGTAAAATATGTGGGGGTAGGGCCTGGGTGGGATTGTGGTCAGTGCAGACTCGATGGGCCGAATGGCCTCCTTCTGCACTGTAGGGTTTCTATGATTTCTATGATTCCCATTTCATCCTGACATCGGGGTCCCCAAGCCTGTGGGGAAAATCCACTCCATCTGACGAAGGAGCAGCGCTCCGAAAGCTAATGGCAATTGCTCCCAAATAAACCTGTTGGACTTTAACCTGGTGTTGTTAAAACTCTTACTGGGAAAATCCTGGCCAACATTCCCGCAGATTAATTCTGAATTTACTCCTCTTCAAGCACACACTGTGTCCTCTGATCCCACTGTCCTTGACAAGGTGACATTGTTTGTTAAGGTCTACATTATCCAGACCTTTTAGAATCTTAAAAATAGCACTCACATCATCTCTCAACCTTCTCTCTCTCAATGACCAAGTTGCATATCTTGTCCAGCGGAATGCATTGCCTGAGAGTGTGGTGGAGGCAGCCTGAATCAAAGGCTTCGAAAGAGAATTGGACAATTATCTGAAGAGAAAGATCTTCAGAGTTATGAGGAGAAGACGGTGGAGTGGGACTAGGTGAGTTGCAAAGAATCAGCACAGACGTGACGCGCTGATTGGTTTATTCCTGTGTTGTAACCATTCTCTGAACACGTTCTGTAATTTCTAAACTGTTTGGCAGCATTCCTGCTATTTCGAAGAAGAGCAGTGATGTCCTCTCTGGGGTCCTCTTTAAAATTTACCCCTCAGCCAACATCGCTAGCACAGATAACCTTACCGTTAACACACCGTTACTTGTGGAAGATTTTCTGGGCTGACATTCGCTGCTGTGTTTCCTACAATAGAACAGTGGCTGCACTGCAAATGTGCTTTATTGCCTGTAAAGCATTTTGGACATCCTGAGATGAACAGCGCTATAGGAATGCAAGCCTTTTTTTCCATTTTTGCAACATCTGGAATTTCACCATTTGGCATTCAGTTTCGGAGTCCAAAACATTGAGGGCGATTTTGAGACCGCACTCACCGTCTGCAGGTATGGCAGCATATGCTCAAAATCCAGAGAGTGTGATTCGCGCCAGTGAGTTTTGTAGTTCTGATCTTCCCGCCCCTTGTGGGTGGAATGGTGTGAAACATGCCACGGGACTGTAGGAAACTCATTTTAATACATTGGTATGTAATTAGCGAGCACTCTTTCTGGGATCTCTCCACCCATCACCAGATATACAGCATGCACCAGTGCCATTTACAATAGGTTCACCTAGACGTGAACCTATTGGGGGGGTCTCCCCGGGGGGTGCAAAGGTGAGTATAGTCCCCGGGCCAGAGGGAGCCTCATGGTGGTGGTGGTGGGGGGGGGGGAGTTCATTTAGATGTGGTAGTGGCTGGGAATGGATGGAGGAGCAGGGGATGCCGGCGACGGCCATTGCGGGGGACAGGGTGGGGGAGAGAAGATGCTGATGATCGGGGGTGGGGGCCGATGATCAGTAGGGGGGGTGGAGAAGAGATCAATGGCAGGCAGTACAAAGCTGCCACCTCTGATCGGGGGGTAGGGAGGGGGGCCCCGAGACCTCCATCGGGGGCTGGGGGGAAGTTTGCTCAGGTTCTGTTTGGGGCGCCTTTTAAAGGTGGTGCCCTGATCTCCGAGCAATGGGGTTTTGCTGGCATATTGAAGTCCAGCCCCCTCCCACCGTATGATGGCATAAAACTCGCCCCCTTGATTCTTTTTTGACAGAGTGTGGTGAGATCTGGAGAGAAGATCAAAAGATTTCTCTGGTGAGGAACATGCCGGTTTTCTCGCCAGAAACAACACTCTGCCATTTTGGTGAGATTTCACCCATTGATGCAAATTTAAAACTGTCATGGTCCCAACATTAGCTTCAGGTAGTTCACTCAGTGCTGATCCTCAATCACATCCCCCTGCACTTTTCGTGCCCCACAATTCTGATGTACCTCTTCTACCAACTACATGCTCTTCTGCCCTTCATCTTATTTCTTTCCCAGGGCATACCCTGAATCGTCACATTGTGTTGAACAAATAGCTTTGTGTGCAGACGTTTCCCTCATTGGGAAGTCCCATTTTTTCCCACGTTCACTTGAGTCATCACTTCCTCAAAAAAATTGAAAGGGTAAGATTTTTACATCCTGAATCTGCTGTTGCTAGCTCTTTTCTAGCTTATTATTGCCCGGATAGTTCCCAAGTTTTCTTTTGATACTCCATTACTTTTGCTGAAATTGAAGTAAGCCTTTGAAGTCTATAGTTGACTGGATTTGTTTCTTTACCCTTGACTTGAATAGCCTGTTTGTCCCTAGTATCCATCAAAATGATCATCAATTCCCCTGGTATTTCAACAGTTGGGGGCAAATTTATTTATTTGAAGCTTTTTCAGCCCTTCTTGGGCTGCTATTCCATTTGTATTAAAATTACTGATTATACTTGGGTCTGGGTAGTCTCTCTTTTGAATATCTGGGAGAAATAATCATTCAGAATATTTACAACTTTGTTTCCATACTGGGTTTATTTGCATATTTTATGAATTGCACCTCTTCACTTTCTGTCCTCTAACAGAACTACTGAAGTCCTGAAAACATTTTTTACTTTTGTGTTTGCCTCTGTGGGAATGGATTTTCCTTGAGCCTTTTGATTAAGCTTTTAATCCTGCAAGCCCTTGTGTTTATCCCAGTGACCTACAGTCCACAGTTTCTCCTTGCAGAGTTAGTTCCGTATCACCCATCTTTATATTTTACTTTTATCTTATTTGATAATTCATTCAGAGTCACATTTTGTTCACCCCGAACTTGTCATTTTTAGTTATGTATGTAATCTGCTCAGCATTATTCCTTTAAAGGTGTTCGACTTAGAGTCACAGAGTCATAGAAGTTTACAGCATGGAAACAGGCCCTTCAGCTCAACTTGTCCATGCCGTCCTTTTTTTTAAACCCCTAAGCTAGTCCCAATTGCCCGCATTTGACCCATATCCCTCTATACCCATCTTACCCATGTAACTGTCTAAATGCTTTTTAAAAGGGCGGCATGGTAGCACAGTGGTTAGCACTGCTGCTTCACAGCTCCAGGGTCCCGGGTTCGATTCCCGGCTCGGGTCACTGTCTGTGTGGAAGTTTGCACATTCTCCTCGTGTCTGCGTGGGTTTCCTCCGGGTGCTCCGGTTTCCTCCCACAGTCCAAAGATGTGCGGGTTAGGTTGATTGGCCAGGTTAAAAATTGCCCCTTAGAGTCCTGGGATGTGTAGGTTAGAGGGATTAGCGGGTAAATATGTGGGGGTAGGGCCTGGGTGGGATTGTGGTCGGTGCAGACTCGATGGGCCGAATGGCCTCCTTCTGCACTGTAGGGTTTCTATGATTTCTATAGGGCGGCACGGTAGCACAGTGGTTAGCACTGCTGCTTCACAGCTCCAGGGTCCCGGGTTCGATTCCCGGCTCGGGTCACTGTCTGTGTGGAGTTTGCACATTCTCCTCGTGTCTGCGTGGGTTTCCTCCGGGTGCTCCGGTTTCCTCCCACAGTCCAAAGATGTGCGGGTTAGGTTGATTGGCCAGGTTATAAATTGCCCCTTAGAGTCCTGGGATGCGTAGGTTAGAGGGATTAGCGGGTAAATATGTGGGGGTAGGGCCTGGGTGGGATTGTGGTCGGTGCAGACTCGATGGGCCGAATGGCCTCCTTCTGCACTGTAGGGTTTCTATGATTTCTATGATGAAAAGACAAAATTGTACCCACCTCTACTACTATCTCTGGCAGTTTGTTCCAGCCACTCACCACCCTCTGTGTGAAAGAATTTCCCCTCTAGACTCTTTTATATCTCTCCCCTCTCATGTTAAATCTATGTCCAGTAAGAAGTTTAACAACACCAGGTTAAAGTCCAACAGGTTTATTTGGTAGCAAAAGCCACACAAGCTTTCGGATCTGCAAGCCCCTTCTTTAGGTGAGTGGGAATTCTGTTCACAAACAGAGCATATAAAGACACATAAATCTATGTCCTCCAGCTTTAGATTCCCCTACCTTTGGGAAAGATATTGACTATCTAGCTGATCTATGCCCCTCATTATCTTAAAGACCTCTATAAAAGAGAAAAAAGTCCCAGTCTATCCAGCCTCTCCTGTAACTCAAACCATCAAGTCCTGGTAGCATCCTAGTAAATCTCTTCTGCACTCTTTCTAGTTTAATAATTTCCTTTCTATAATAGGGTGACCAGAACTGTACACAGTATTCCAAGTGTGGCCTTACCAATGTCTTGTACAACTTCAACAAGACGTTCCAACTCCTGTATTCAATGTTCTGGTCAATGAAATCAAGCATGCTGAATGCCTTCTTCACCACTCTGTCCACCTGTGACTCCACTTTCAAGGAGCTATGAACCTGTATCCCTAGATCTCTTTGTTCTGTAACTCTCCCCAACACCCTATCATTAACTGAATAAGTCCTACCCTGGTTCAATCTACCAAAATGCATCACCTTGCATTTATCTGAATTAAACTCCATCTGCCATTCGTCAGCCCACTGGCCCAATTGATCAAGATCCCTTCGCAATCCGAGATAACCTTCTTCGCTGTCCACTATGCCACCAACCTTGGTGTCATCTGCAAACTTATGCCTCCTATATTCTTATCTAAATCATTAATATAAATGAGAAATAACAGTGGACTTATTCTCTGCTGAAATGCTGCTGAGCATCCCCCTCCAGTCCATCCATTTTACTTGTCCCCTCGATTCTTGAATATAAAATATTCAAATCGGTAGACCCTTGATTCAGGGAATGCCCTTGTGTGTCTGTACTGTTGTGGAATCTGTGATATGAACGGATGCAATGGTGAAGCCAGTTTTATATTGTGAATGGTGTCTGTATTATTAATGGTTTCAGCTCAGATATCAACATGCTTAAATTGGGATACATCCTCAGTGAAAGGATATTGATTTGATTTGATTTATTATTGTCACATGTATTAACATACAGTGAAAAGTACTGTTTCTTGCGCGCTATACAGACAAAGTATACGTTCATAGAGAAGGCAAGGAGATAGTGCAGAATGTAGTGTTACAGTCATAGCTCGGGTATAGAGAAAGATCAACTTAGTGTGAGGTAGGTCCATTCAAAAGTCCGACAGCAGCAGGGAAGAAGCTGTTCTTGAGTTGGTACGTGACCTCAGACTTTTGTATCGTTTTCCCGACGGAAGAAGCTGGGAGAGAGAGTATGTCCAGTGTGCGTGGGTCCTTAATTATGTTGGGTGCTTTTCCGAGGCAGCGGGAAGTATAGATAGAGTCAATGGATGGGAGGCAGGTTTGTGTGATGGATTGGGCTACATTCACATCCCTTGTAGTTTCTTGCATCTTGGCCAGAGCAGGAGCCATACCAAGCTGTGATACAACCAGAAAGAATGCTTTCTATGGTACATCTGTAAAAGTTGGTGAGGGTCTTGGCGGACATGCCAAATTTCCTTAGTCTTCTGAGAAAGTAGAGGCGTTGGTGGGCTTTCTTAACTATAGTGTCGGAATGGGGGGACCAGGACAGGTTGGTGGTGATCTGGACACCTAAAAACGTGAAGCTTTCGACGATTTCTGCTTCGTCCCCATTGATATAGACACGGTCATGTACTCTACTACGCTTCCTTAAGTCGATGACAATCTCCTTCGTTTTGTTGACATTGAGGGAGAGATTATTGTCATCGCACCAGTTCACCAGATACTCTATCTCTTTCTCTATCTCTATTCTTTACTCTGAATTGAACCTGGTAGTGTTGTATTGAGGAGTTGCTGTCCAAACTTATGCGTTTTAACCTCAACTAGCGAATAAAGACACAAAGTCGACTTTAGATATTTAAATGCAATTTTCTTTATTTTGTAGCTACCTAAACAACAGTAAATACTTGCAATGCTTAAACCAAATACTCACTATCCGTTACTTCACTGAACTTAAGGCTGATTTCCACTTATATTTGAAACCTAGCCAGGATTTTGCTGCATGGATATCAGCCTTTTCTTCCTTCCAGATGTCACTTCTTCCTGTGAGCTTTGGTCCCCGGGTTCTTCACACTGCTAACAAGCTCTTTGTGTTAGCATTCAGATACCCCTAAAGTTCCTTGGCAACTGGCCAGTGAATTGATCAGAAACCCAATTGCATCATTCGATTATGCCAATCATGTGAAGCGGGCTCTGGACCTTCCAGGCTCCATCATGCTTTTAGGCCTTACCGTATATAGCTTACATTCCAATGCCCATATAAGGAAACATTGGCTTCTTCAGCTCTTGTTTGGAGATAAGCTGTTACGTCCAACACCTTGTATCCTTTGATAAGTATCAAGCCAGCTTGGGCACAGGAAATTCCAGCATACTTAAAAACAACCTTAGCCAAAAAATCTAGTTTGCTTGATTGAAGATCTTTCAGCATAGTAAAAGTTAAATTTCTGCAAACCATTCAACCACAAGGTCTTGTGGCACAGTGGGAGAAGTCCTTCTTCAGGACCTGATGGTATGGAAGATGCGTTCATAGTGTGGCCAAGCAGATTGATTATCAGCCTTCAGTCCTTCCAATACTTTTGATGGCAGGTGATAGAGTGGAAGACAGCAGCAGCAGCAGGGAAGAAGCTGTTCTTGAGTTGGTATGTGACCTCAGACTTTTGTATCGTTTTCCCGACGGAAGAAGCTGGGAGAGAGAGTATGTCCAGTGTGCGTGGGTCCTTAATTATGTTGGGTGCTTTTCCGAGGCAGCGGGAAGTATAGATAGAGTCAATGGATGGGAGGCGGGTTTGTGTGATGGATTGGGCTACATTCACATCCCTTGTAGTTTCTTGCATCTTGGGCAGAGCAGGAGCCATACCAAGCTGTGATACAACCAGAAAGAATGCTTTCTATGGTGCATCTGTAAAAGTTGGTGAGGGTCTTGGCGGACATGCCAAATTTCCTTAGTCTTCTGAGAAAGTAGAGGCGTTGGTGGGCTTTCTTAACTATAGTGTCGGAATGGGGGGACCAGGACAGGTTGGTGGTGATCTGGACACCTAAAAACGTGAACCCAGCATAATTCATCCCAGTCGGCCATACTGGAGAAGATAACTGCAAACCACTGCAGTACTTTGCCAAGCATTATCAAAGAAGTCCATGGTCACCAATGCCCTCTTAGGGCATGCTACCTGAAGGGGGAGCGGGAAAGTGTTGTATTCAAGTCCCAAAAGCAATGCTTTGGAGCCCACTTCCAAATCCACCCTCCACTTTCTTAATACGTTTAAGCTGGATAAGCAAATGGGAAGAAAAGGAATAGAAGTTATGTTAATAGGATAGGAGGAAGCTCATGTGAAGTATAAACACCAACATTTGACCATTGTTGGGATGAATGGTCCATTTCTAGATTCTGTGTCATGTATTTCTCTCCGCATCTTCAAAATTAACCGAACTTCTGGCTGAATTTTGGCTTACACTTAGAGCTGTACTTCCACAGCCAACTTTTTAAAAAAACTGTTGGTCAGCCCTTGTTAGTTTTAGAGGGAGGCATCAAGAGTTGAGCTTGTTGATTGTAACTGTCTGGTTTCACACATGAGAAAGGGCCTTATAGAAAGACTGTCATCTCTGTCCCGCTGCCGCTGGTATCGGTCAGCTCCTCCGAGACAGTATAAAGTTAAGAAAATCGGAAGGAAACCTTAAAGTAAAGTGATTGCTAGATGGTACAGGATGAGCAGGCTGAGGGTAATAGATTCCTGGGTGTGAAGACTGCACAATAATGTTTTTAAACTTAACTGTCATTGAGTCGTGGCAGTGAGAGTGCAGCTTTGAACTGACTCCAACACATCCATTACTGTGATAGCCAATTCAGTAATGTTCATGGGCTTAATTTAATTCTGTTTGGGTTAGTTTCTTATACTGATGGGTAATGCACTTTTTATGATTGCACAATGACATCCAGACTGAAAGGAGTAATAACTAATATTAGTGTGGGAGGCATATTGAGTGACAATGCATAGACTGAGATTATTCAGCCCAACAGGTCGATTCTAGTGTTTACGCTCCATATGATTCTTTACCCACCACATTTCATCGAGCCCTGTCAGCATTACCTTCTATTCGTTTCTCCTGTGTGTGCTCAGCTTTCCCTCAAGTATGTCTATGCTGTTCACGATGTGGAGATGCCAGCGTTGGATTGGGGTAAACACAGTAAGAAGTCTCACAACAACAGAGTCACCTGATGAAGGAGCAGCGCTTAGAAAGCTAGTGGCTTTTGCTACCAAATAAACCTGTTGGACTTTAACCTGGTGTTGTGAGACTTCTTACTATGCTGTTCACCTCAGCCATGGTGGTGTAACGGTAACCTTACTGGACTGGTCATTCTGAGAGAGGGCCCAAGCTGAAGCCACGGGTTCAAATTCCATCACAGCAGCAGGTGGAATTTACATTCAATTAATAAAATTGAAAGGTGGCGAAAGACCATGAAATTATCAACGACTGTCATAAAAAACCCATCTGGGTCGCTAATGTCCCTCTGTCGACCTTATCTGGTCTGGCTTATATGTGACTCCAGACCCACAGGAAATGTGGTTGTCTCTTAACTGCCCGCTGAAGTTGCCCAGCAAGCCATTCAGGGGCAATTAGGGATGGGAAACAAATGCTGGCCTTGCCCGCAATGCCCACATCCCATGAAAAAAGAATCTCCATGGTAGCAAAATTCTAATCACTCTCTGATAAGCAATCAGTGAACTTTGTATGTATTATGCAGTATTAACTTAATCTTTCAGTTGAGGTGGCATCTAAAAACCACCTTTGTGTTTTCAAACACAATACTGTGAACAATAATTCAATACTACACAGCTTCAATTCAATGTGGCATGGCACTGAGCCATACAGGAGGTCTCAAATCCAATCCAAACGCTTTGCTGAGTTCAGCCAAGGACAGTGTCAGGATGGGGGCGGTTCCCTTGTTGGCTTATCCAGCTTCCCCTTAAAAACATCAAAAACAGTGGAGAGATTTGGAAGCGAGCTCCTGAGCTTCGCTTTTGGGACTTCAATACAATACCACAGATTTAATTCCTTTCACTGGAGACATATAAAGTTAAAGCCTATTTATTAGTCTCAAGTAGGCTTACATTAACACTGCAATGAAGTTACTGTGAAAATCCCCTAGTCACCACACTCTGGTGCCTGTTCGGGTACACTGAGGGAGAATTTAGCACGGCCAATACACCTAACCAGCACATCTTTTGGACTGTGGGAGGGAACCGGAGCACCTGGAGAAATCCCATGCAGACACGGGGAGAACGTGCAGACTCCACACAGATAGGGACCCCTGGCAGGAATTGAACCTGGGTCCCTGGCGCTGTGAAGCAGCAGTGCTAACCACCGTGCCACATGCCGCCCACGTGTCCCAGGTTAAACATGTTGATATCTGAACCGAGACAAATAGCTTACAATTCATGCTTCATCAGCCAGGGATAGTGTCAGGGTGGGGGAGGTGTGGGTAAGGATAGAGTGGCTATAATTGGGGTCAGGGTCTTCTGGGCTTGGGTGATGAAAGATAACTGGACAGAGACTCCTAATCGCCACCTAGCGACCTTCACTGGAGCAGTATGTATTTCTAGGGATAATTTTATTATTGGGCAGCACTGAATTATCTGTCCATTATACAGACTCCACCAACGTTACTTTTTCCTTGAAGTCAGTTGCGAGGAAAATGCTGAGGCAGCTGGGTGAGGGCCTAAATTCTCTGTGCTCATATTTATTTGGGCATGGAAGGAGATTTCAAAGCCAATGTCCTTTTCCTATGGCTTGTTAGCCTGCTGGCATTCAGTCCAGGTTACTTAGCTAAAGTAGAATTGATTGGTTGCAACTGATGCAATTAATTCCGGTATAAAGTCTAAAGTTTATTTATTAGTGCCACATGTAGGCTTACATTAACACTGCAATATCACAATGGGTAGCTGAGGTGAATGACATAGGTACATTAAAGGAGAAGCTGTATGAAGGAGAAAATAATATGTTGATGGGGTTCACTGAAATAGAGTGAGAAGGGGCTTGTGTGGAGCATTAACATTGGTACAGATGAATGGCCTGATTCTGTGCAGTCAATTCCGTATAATTAATTCTCATATAGCACTGCATTAGAACAGTGAAATGCAGCGCAGATATCCATTGTGATCTTGAATGAGCTGTTGTACCTTCAGGCCATATAAATCATAGAATCCCTACAATACAGAAGGAGGTCATTCGGCCTATCAAGTCTATCTAACCAGCACATCTTTCGGAGTGTGAGAGGAAACCAGGGCACCCAGAAGAAACTGGGAGAACGTGCAAACTCCACACAGACGATAACCCAAGCTGGGAATCGAACAAGGGTCCCTGACGCTGTGAGGCAGCAGTGCTAACCACTGTGCCACCTGCCCACTGTCTTTAGGAGAAGATAGTTCAGGGTTAGACAAATTGAACTGGAGAGAAAACTTATGACTGACAACCACGCCAACCTCATCTATTATCTGTGAATTGACTGAGTTATCGTTTCCTCTTCCCAGGGAGAAGTAGCAAGTTGAACCCAGAATCTCAAACGTACGATCACATCCTAAAATATGAAACGATGGTACCCCGGTGGATCAACTCAGGACCCTTGGAAGACCAGGTACAGCAAACTAACTAGATAACCAACACTTTATGTGTTAATCAGATCATGAATCAAGAGGTATGTTGACTTGATAACCAGATGAAGCTTGATAGTCAGAAAGCCAGTGATTACTGGAATAATCAGGTATAGTGTGCTAATCTAGTGACCAGTCAATGAATGCTGATCTTGTAACCAGGTGTGGTATGTAACCTGGATAACCCACTGTATTTTGTAAATCAGTTGGCATGTTGACCTGATAACTAACTAGACACAGTATTCCAATGTATTAACTTGTGCTCTGTACACTAATGTAGAAAACGTCTCACGTATTCTGATGACCCTGCAGGAAACTCTGAATGAAAGATAAAGCAGATGGACCATCAGGGTGAAGGTTAAATACTGAGGGGAAGGGGTGGGCCTGTGGGCAGCAAGCCATCACTCATGTTCCACTCAACGCAGCTTCTCCACCCTGCCCAGGATCCTGCACCATGTTTTTACAGGGTCCTAATATCTTCCGGACTTATATTCCAAATTTCCGTCATCAATTGTGCTTCCTTATTTCTGAGCAACCTTCTAATATTTTCATGTTTTTTCTTTCTTGTAATGCCTACTGGAGACAAGATAATCATTTCATGCCATGAAACATCACGTATTAATCCCTGAAGAAAGCAGGACTCTGCTTTTAAGCTTAGTCTCAGGCTGAATTGTGGCCTTGCCTGGTTATTTGGCTCAGCATGGGGAGCTGCCCTGTTGTTAGATAAGTGAAGCCACACTGCTGTGTGACACTGACACACAATCCAGGAAGGTCCAAGGTTCCCTCTCTACTGCCTGCGGACTCTGCATGGCTGGAGTATAATTGGATCTAAATGTCTGTGCTTTAGGGAAGAGAAAAATTAGAAAGAAAATAAAAATAAAAGAAAGAACTTGCATTTCTATAGCATTTAGAACTTCAGATCATCCCAAAGCGCTTTATAGCCAATGAAGTACTTTTGAAATGTAATCACGTTAGAAATGTTCCAGCCAATTTGTGCAGAGCAAGATCCCACAGTGTGATAATGACCAGATAATTTGTTTTAGTGATTTTAGTTGAGGGATAAATATTGGCTAGGACATTAGGGCTGGCGAAATGACATGTCCTTTGCTGTTCTTCAAAATGGAACTGGGGGATCTACTATAACCACCTGAGAGGGCAGGCAAAGTCTTGGTTTAATGTCTCATCCGGAGGTGGCACATGTCATGGTCCAGCACCGAGGGAGTGTCAGCCTCAGTTCAATACTCAGCTCTCTGGAATATGGGAGGACAACCCACGGACTTCTAACTTGGAGGTGAAATTCTATCAACTGAGTCTCAGCTGCTACTGAAACATCTCTATTTGTGAACGTCCAGGGTGAGGTCAGAATTACAATGGTCACCCACTCCAGAGGTCAGAGGTGTTTCTGCAGTGGTCAGTCCTCATCTTGAAGCATTAGCAAGAGTATTTGGCTGTGCGGGCATTGCAGCAGAGATAACCAGCACGTTGTTGTCAATCAGGTATGTTAGTCATAGCGCATTGACCTGTCAAGCAGGTGAAGGTGGATAACCTTCAAGCAGGCTACCGAGATAGCTAGCTACATTGAAGCACTAAGATAATCAGTCACAATGTGCAAGCCTGATTATGAGTTAGTGAATGCTAACCTTGTAACCACGTGCAGCATGTTAACTCTGACCAATCGCATTTTGTTAACCAGCTGCTGCACTTCATGCACCATCCACACAAGCACTTTCCAACAGGGGTTACAGACTAATAATCATACATGAGAGGCCTAGTCATTAGTAGCACATCTACTGATTGAACTGACAGCAGGCAGTATAAGCCGGGAGTCGCGCTCAGGGTCTTTGTAATCTATGCAGTCGCATACCAGGCTGTACACTTACTAACTAAATCACCTGGAGCACTGCCTTAGACTTTTGATTCTGTTGTGCTTTCATCTATGGCAGCATTCTGATCTCTAAGCTTGGAAGTTGTGGATTCAAGAGAGTTGAGGATAATAGCACAGTGGTTAGCACTGCTGCTTCACAGCTCCAGGGTCCCGGGTTCGATTCCTGGCTCGGGTCACTGTCTGTGTGGAGTTTGCACATTCTCCTCGTGTCTGCGTGGGTTTCCTCCGGGTGCTCCAGTTTCCTCCCACAGTCCAAAGATGTGTGGGTTAGGTTGATTGGCCAGGTTAAAAAATTGCCCCTTTGAGTCCTGGGATGTGTAGGTTAGAGGGATTAGCGGGTAAAATGTGTGGGGGTGGGGCCTGGGTGGGATTGTGGTCGGTGCAGACTCGATGGGCCGAATGGCCTCCTTCTGCACTGTAGGGTTTCTATGTTACTGAAGCTGACGCTAGCTTTTGGATGAGATGTTTCATTGAGGCTCTGGCTGTCCTCTTAGCTGGATGGGAAAGATCCCATATTATTGAACAATAACCAGGGTATTCTCCCCAGTGCCCTGGCTAATAGTTATCCCTCGACTGGCACCATGAAATAAACAAATTATCTGGCCATTTATCTCTTTGTTGTTTTTGGGACCTCGATTTGCACATATCGGTTATCACATTGTCCTGTCTTATAAAAGTGGCCACAAAAGTTAGCGTGTGAAGTGTCTGAGGTTGTGAAAGGCACCAGGCATCAGAGCTGATGGATTGTCCTATCATGCAATACATCCAGGTTCATCGGAATTGCTTGCACCTGACAACCTACAATAGAGGAGGGTTCATTGAGATCTGTTCAAATTGCGCCAGCTACACTTGAAACTCGAAGCGCTCCGAGTGTGGATGTAACAGCCCTGTTCAAAGAGCGTTTCTCTCAACTACTGTCTCAATGACCTGTAACTTCTGAGCTCTGAGGCAGTGTATCTGTGGGATTCACATGCGATGTGCTGGAGGCACTACCCCCAGCCTCCTGAAGTTCCCAGGTAAAGTTTGCATGACAATTGACCGGGAAGTTCAAACTTTCGATGGGCAGTTGAAATGCGCTGGGAACCATTTGATAATGCCATTTGAATTGTAAACTTTGGATGGTTTTGTCATACAGCAATAGTTACCCAGAAAAAGTTAGAAGAATTAAAACCACTTCTAGTTTCTGGGTAACGATAGCATTGACCCCACTCTGACCTCTCTATGTAACTCCCCCAACCCCTTGGACTGCTTAGGGGACTGCTCCCCGTGCCCCCCCTCTTAACTACCTGACTATCTTCTGCCAACCCCCAGGGTGCAATCTAATCCCTGCCCCCCCTCCACTCTAAATTCTACCTACTTACATTAAACACTTACCTACTCCCTGGCTTGTCAAAAGGACTGAACCTTTAAACTTATCTGGTTTACAGCAACTATTGTCGCAAGAAAGGGGGCATGGCTTACTTATCTTCAACTCTCCTGGACTTTGCAGTAAGCCTCAGGAACCTGCTGCATTTGAGTGATCTCACTCAACCTAAGCTGGAACGTTGGGTGAGATAGGGGCAGCTTTAATTTAAGATATGAAACTAGGGGTGGAGTGGCAATCTGAGCCAATTGCCACTCCACTGGAAGTTGCGGGCCATTACGGTTGGATAGCTGTTGCATTTGTCTGTAGTCCCCAAAAAAGATGTTGAAAGGGACTCTTGCATCCCTCCCCCCGATGCATTGCCCTGTCATTTCAGCTTGTGAGCATTTTGATAATTAGCGGATGATCCAACTGAGGACCTCTCGACCTGAACTTGATGCTGAGAAGCACCAGAGCAAGGAAATCTTTAAAAAGTGATGAGTAAGTTACATCTGATGACGTTTTCCTCTCTTTCTTCTCCCACCCACACTCAGCACCCGGCCTGGGCGGAGATCCAAGTCACAGCTGAAGGAAGAGACCATATTCTAGAGATCCAGAAAAATGAGTAAGTACATTTGTGTGAAATGCAATGCAGTTTGTATGACAGAATCAAAGGTAGAGTGTAGAGAGTGAAGTGCAGTGTAGGTTACAGCACACAAAGCAGTATAGAATGTGGGTACAATATAGAATACAGACAATTACTAATGATAATGTTTGATGCAGGATACAGGAAAATATAGAATCATAGAATCCGACAGTGCAGAAAGAGTCATTTGGCTCATCATTTCTGCACCAACAACAATCCCACTTAGGCGCTGTCCCCGTAACCCCACCTATTTAGTCCCCCTGACACTAAGAGGCAATTTTGCATGGCCAATCAACCTAACCCGCACATCTTTGGAATGTGGGAGGAAACTGGAGGACCCAGAGGAAACCCACGCAGACATGGGGAGAACATGCAAACTCCATACAGACAGTGACCCGAGACAGGTATTGAACCTGGGTCCCTGGCACTGTGAGGCAGCAATGCTAATCACTGTGGTACTGTGCTGTCTCCCATCTCATAAGGTGATAGCTTACACTGTGGTGGTCAGCTATATCTTAAGCATTGCCTAGTATGACATGGCAGTCTCCGCCACATTTACTGCAGAGGAAGACTGGACTGAGAAGGTGCACGATTCACAGGCCTATGTTTTCTCTGAATCTTCTTCTCGGCCCTCTGACCTTTTCATTTCTGCTCATCTCTTCCAGTGCCCTTCCACTTGGTCAGCCTGCAGAGATCATGGCCATCAGTGACTGTCTCCCCATGTCAATATTTACCATCTTGATATCTCGCTTTCAGGTGTCCTTTTAGTTATAGACACTCAGGAGGTTGTGACCCAGTGATCAGTTCACTGTACAGAAGGTTTTTGTGTACATTGCCACCATCCATCTGAAGAATATGACCAAGTCAGTGCAGACATTGCTGGCTTAGCAATGAGTGGATATTGATGGTGGCAGCGTGCTCCAGGACCTCTGAGTTTGTGACCCTTGTCCTGCCAAAAGATGCCGAGGATATGTCTCAGACAACACAGGTGGAAACCATTCAGCCTTTTCTCCTGCCTGGAATATGTTGTCCCGGTCTCACTGGTAGGGGTGTGTATCGAGGACACAGGTTTGGTAGATTCATAGTTTGGTGTTCTCAGTCAAGTCGCTATTGTTCCACATTCTGTTTTTCAGCTTGGATATGAAAGCTGCAGCTCTTGAGATGCATGTGTTAATTTCAGGATTAAGTGGCTGATTGCTGGTGATTTTGCAGCCTAAATATGTGAAGATATCAATAACCACCTCGGCTCCGCATTGTTAATGTTGATAGATGGCAGCAAGGCAACATCCTGGACGATGACATTAGTTTTCCTGAAGCTGATGTTCAAACCAAACCCTTTACAGGCTTAAGAGAGTCTGTCCATTTGATGCTGAAGGTGTTCCTCAGTATGGGATGTTAGTGCAGCATTGTTAGCCCGGAGCGATTCCCTGATGAGGACTTGATGATGTTTTGCCTTTGATCTCAGGTGAGCAAGGCTGAACAGCTCTCTTGTCAGTTTGGGTATGAATGTAGACATCCTCTGTAGGTGACCTGAAGACATATGACAGCAGCAAAGAGAAGAATATATCAAAGAGTGTTGGTGCCAGAATATAACCCTGTTTGATCCCACTGCCAATCTCCAATTGTTCCAATGTTGCCCCATCATAAGAACATAAGAACATAAGAAATAGGAGCAGGAGTAGGCCATCTAGCCCCTCGAGCCTGCCCCGCCATTCAATAAGATCATGGCTGATCTGACGTGGATCAGCACCACTTACCCGCCTGATCCCCATAACCTTTAATTCCCTTACCGATCAGGAATCCATCCATCTGCGCTTTAAACATATTCAGCGAGGTAGCCTCCACCACCTCAGTGGGCAGAGAATTCCAGAGATTCACCACCCTCTGGGAGAAGAAGTTCCTCCTCAACTCTGTCTTAAACCGACCCCCCTTTATTTTGAGGCTGTGTCCTCTAGTTTTAACTTCCTTACTAAGTGGAAAGAATCTCTCCGCCTCCACCCTATCCAGCCCCCGCATTATCTTATAAGTCTCCATAAGTTCCCCCCTCATCCTTCTAAACTCCAACGAGTACAAACCCAATCTCCTCAGCCTCTCCTCATAATCCAAACCCCTCATCTCCGGTATCAACCTGGTGAACCTTCTCTGCACTCCCTCCAATGCCAATATATCCTTCCTCATATAAGGGGACCAATACTGCACACAGTATTCCAGCTGCGGCCTCACCAATGCCCTGTACAGGTGCATCAAGACATCCCTGCTTTTATATTCTATCCCCCTCGCGATATAGGCCAACATCCCATTTGCCTTCTTGATCACCTGTTGTACCTGCAGACTGGGCTTTTGCGTCTCATGCACAAGGACCCCCAGGTCCCTTTGCACGGTAGCATGTTTTAATTTGTTTCCATTGAGATAGTAATCCCATTTGTTATTATTTCCTCCAAAGTGTATAACCTCGCATTTATCAACGTTATACTCCATTTGCCATATCCTCGCCCACTCACTCAGCCTGTCCAAATCTCTCTGCAGATCTTCTCCGTCCTCCACACGATTCACTTTTCCACTTATCTTTGTGTCGTCTGCAAACTTCGTTACCCTACACTCCGTCCCCTCCTCCAGATCATCTATATAAATGGTAAATAGTTGCGGCCCGAGTACCGATCCCTGCGGCACGCCACTAGTTACCTTCCTCCAACCGGAAAAACACCCATTTATTCCGACTCTTTGCTTCCTGTCGGATAGCCAGTCCCCAATCCACTTTAACACACTACCCCCAACTCCGTGTGCCCTAATCTTCTTCAGCTAACCTATCTAATCATAGCTAACCTTGCCAATCATCTTGTCATGGAAAGAGGAGATCACACTGAGCAGCTTCGGCAGGCAGCCAGCTTTCTCCAGTTTAAAAAAAACCCACCTCTGCTCACATGGTCAAGTGCCGTGAGGACATCATTGAGACAATATTTAGTGGTTTCCTTTGTTTACGACATTTCTCTTGCAGCTACCGGACTGAGGAGATCCTTGCTATTATAAATCTTCAAGTTCTGAAACCACACTGGGATTCTGGGTGGTGACAGTCCCACCAGGGCAACATGGCAAATATTTATCCCACTGTGCTCAGCAGGGAGATGCCATGATAGTTGCTGCAATCACTGCAGTTGCCCTTGTTTGTGTACAGGGTCACAATTCTTCCTTTATTCTTTCGTGGGATGTGGGGTTGCTGGCTAAGGCAGCATTTTTATTATAATTGAATCACGCATATCCGGGGTGCTCCCTCCAGCAGGGACAGAGAAGTTTGTGTAATATGCTGCAGGACTGCACGGTGGCACAATGGTTAGCACAGCTGCCTCACAGTGTCGTGGACCCAGGTTCAATTCTGGCCTCGGGTCACTGTCTGTGTGGAGTTTGCACGTTCTCCCCATGTCTGTGTGGGTTTCCTCCGGGTGCTCCGGTTTCCTGCCACACTCCAAAGATGTGCAGGTTAAGTTGATTGGTCATGTTGAATTGACCATCGGTGTCAGGGGGATGAGTTGGGGAGATATATGGGGTTACGGGGATAGGGCCTGACTGGGATTGCAAGCTCGATGGACTGAATGGCCTCCTTCTGCACTGTAGGGTTTCTATGATTCTATGATTGTTGGTTTCCTCTCTTTGATGAGTTCAGATAGTATAGCACCAGTACCTGGAGTTTTGCCCATGACAGGTGAGTCAATGGTTTTGCTTTTGAGGATTTGATATTGAGCTCTGCTACAACAGACTTCCTACAGTATTAGAGTTTCTTCAGTGAAAGTATTCTCCCTACTGTATAACCCATTTCTCCAACTGTTTGGCGGTTACCTCTCTGTCTCTATTTTCAAAGGAGTTGTATTCTTTGCTGATGGACCGGTTGCCTTTTTGATCCCTTCATACACTGTCATCCTTGTGTCAGAGGACATCTGGATATTCTGAAAAGTTGTAATGAGCAGTTTGTTGGACTTTCAGTGCCTTTTCATTCAGGTCTCTCTTGCAATGAATGAAAGCATACCACTTGGCTTCAACGACAGGTTCCATCGCAGTTATGTTAGTGTCGAACCAGTCAGCATTTTCCCTGCTTTTGTTTGTTGAGATTGTGGTGTTGTGAATGTGTTCGATTTTGCTTTTGCACTCTGTGTAGGAATGCCATAGTATACTGAATCAACTGAGTTGAGGAACTGTTGGTTTTTATCTGGGCTGTGTCTGCTGCCACTGTAACTGGTGGGTGGTTACAGCCAGGCTAACAATGATCTTATTGAAAGGCAGAGCAGGCTTGAAAGACCGGGTGACCTACTCCTGCTTCTAACTCATATGTCTGTATGTTCATATCTTGTATACATTCAAGGAATTCATCCTCCACAGAATTAATGCTAATTAGGTTTACCCAATCTATATGTAGATTGAAGTCCCCCATGATTAACGTATTACCCTTGTTACATGCAACTCTAACTTTCTGATTAATACCATGCCCTACATTACTACTTCTGCTTGGTGACCTATAAATGACTCCCACCAATGTCTGCTGCCCCTTGTTGTTTCTTAGCTCCACTCAAACTGATTTTAAATCTTGATCTTCCAATCCACGATCCTGGTCCACTTAATTATAGATCTTATCCTTTGAAAACAGTGTTGTCCCATCTCATTTTACTTTTTGCCTAATGAGGTAGTTGATGCATTGGTATTAGTTTTACAAAATTCACTAGATTCTAGAACGGTTCCACCAGGCGGGAAAGTAACAAACCCCTCCGTTCAAGATGGGGGGAGGCAGAAAACAGGAAGCTATAGACTAGTTAGCTTGACGTTTGCCATGGGGAATCTGATAGAATCGATCAATACGGAGGTTAAAGCATCAAAGGTTATAGCAGAAAATAAAAGCTTATGGTGCAGTAGGTAATATATTAGTGTGGATAGAAGGTAAGCTGGCTGGCAGAAAACAGAGAGTATGCATAAATGGGTCTTTTTCTGATTGGCAGGATGTGATGAGTGGAGTTCCATGGAGATCTGTGCTAGGCCCTCAACCTTTCACAATTTATATCAATGATTTAGAAGAGGGGAGCGAAAGGATGGTTGCTAAATTCAGATGACACAAGGATAAGTTGGAAAGTATATTGTGAAGAAGACATAAGGAGTTTGCAGACAGATATAGATGGAGTGAATGGGCAGAATTCTGGCAGATGGAGTTAAAACATGGAAAAATGTGAAGTCGTTCACTTTGGCAAGAAGAATAAAAAAGTAGAATATTACTTAAATGAAATTCTGAGGTGCTGAGGGATCTAGATGTTGTCATGCTTGAGTCACAAAAAAGTTAGTATGCAGACACATCACATAATCAGGAAGGCTAATGGAATGCTACTCTTTATTACAAGAGGAATTGAACATAAAGTTCAACGCTTCAGTTATACAGGACATTGGTGAAACCACATCTCGAATACCTGTGTGCAATTTTGGTCTCCTTATTTATGGAAGGAAGAAAATATGTTGAAGGAATTCAGAGGAGGCTTACTAGATTGATACCTGGAATGAACAGGTTTTCTAATGAGGATAGGTTAGACAGACAGGGCTTGTTTCCACTGGAGTTTAGAAGCGTGAGGTGTAACTTGATTGAAGTTACGGTGGATGTGGAAGGGATATTTCCTCTTGTGGGTGAGTCCAGAGCTAGGGGATACTGTTTTAAAATTAGGGGTCATCCTTTTAGGACAGAGATGAGGAGAACTTTTTTCTCTCAGAGGGTTGGGTGAATTTGAAACTCTCTGCCTCGGAAGTGATGGCTGCGGTGATCATTTTTAAGACAGAAATAGATTCTTCTTAGACCTATTCTTCTTCATTTTTTCCAGTAACTAAGATATCGTACAAGTAACATTGGACTCCTTCTAATCCGCTTAGAATTTGATCCATGGCACGCTGGAACAATACAGGTGCAGACGTGATGCCAAATGGAAGTCTTTTCTATCTGAATAACCCTTTGTGTATCACAATTGTCAATATTTTGTGAATCTGGATCCACGTGCATCTGGAGATAAGCTTGACTAAGGTCAATTTTGCTGAAGTGTGGGCCTCCAGCCAACCCAACGAATATATCATTAATCAGAGGCAGAGGGTACTGCTCAATTATAGGTTTTTAATATTATCTTTGAGGGTTTCAAGGCTATATGTCATAGTTTTTCTTGGTAAACAGTTTCTGGTACCAACAAAACTACTGCTCCAGTGTCCACCTCTATTTTCACCAGTTGTCCGTCCAGTAAACGTGTGACCCCCATATCAGTTTGTTGTACCAGCAATAGCCAGCATGTTCAATGATAGTTCATCTACTGACTGTGATTCTGGTCTTTTTTCACACCCTTTTCCTATCATACTTTTCCCTCTATTTCCACATGATGCATTTGGTTCTTGTTTGTTTTTGGTTCTTGCTTTGAACTTGTTGTTTCTTTCTCCATCAAGCACTTTTGGTGTGCCCCTTTCTGCCACAATTTCTGAACTTTACGTCTTTGCTCCAGCAATCTGGTACTGCGTGCCCAGCTTTTAGACATCAGTGACAGTTTCAAACCTGTGTCTGTGCTCGGGTCTCAGCTGACATTTTATGGATTCTAGTGTTAGAATTTAACAATTGAGCTTCCTTTTTTTCCTCCAATTCCAAGGAGATTGCAATGTCTATAGCCCTCATTAGGTTTAGGTTGATATTTGTTAACAACCACTTTTGGACAACTTTGCTTCTTAATCCACACACTAGTCTGTCTCTAATCATGTTGTTCAAGACATCCCCAAATTCACAGTATTCAACTGATTTCTTCAAAGTAGCTACGAACTGTATGACTGATTCACCTTCTTGATGGTTATGCTTATGGAACCTGAACTTCTCACTTAAGCCATTGGACATCACTGAGAATTGGCCCTGCAACATTCACACTATCTCATCATACATTTTCTCTTGTTCCATTGGATTTCTGCAATTATTTTTCGGGTGTTTGCTGTGTGGATGAACCACCTCGTCGCCAATTTCTTCGTGGTATTTTTAATAGATAGACTTGCAAAACCACAAAGTTACAAATACCAGCTTTATTGGAAGGTTTTTCCTCTACAGTTATTAGGATAGATTGCCCATTTACCTGCCCAAATGCTCAATGATGTTATTAGGCCTTCGCATGATCGGTCCCTTTAAATGCCATGGATAATGATGTTGTCAAATAGATAAACCATCCCTGCAATATCTGACATGGCTGAAGAAACAATTTTCTGGAATGTGCTAGGTCCAAAGCTTAGCGATTAGGGCATTCTGCTGTGATACACATCTTTGTGCGTGATGAAAGCTGTCAGATATTGGCTTTGCTGCACTAGTGGTATCTGAAGATAGTTCCATTGTATGTCGGACTTTGTGAAAACTGTGCAGTTATGAAATTATGCTCACAGTTCTTGGTTCATAAGAAATGCAGTCCATCACACAAACCAGCTTCCCACCCATTAACTCTATTTACACTCTCACTGCCTCAGAAAAGCAACCAGCATAATCAAGGACCCCATGCACCCCGGACATACTTTCTTCCACCTTCTTCCATTGGGAAAAAGATACAAAAGTCTGAGGTCACGTACCAATCGACTCAAGAACAGCTTCTTCTCTGTTGCCATCAGACTTTTGAATGGACCTACCTCGCACTGAGTTGATCTTTCTCCACACCCTAGCTATGACTGTAACACTACATTCTGCACCCTCTCCTTTCCTTCTCTCGGTACGGTATGCTTTGGCTGTATAGCACACAAGAAACAATACTTTTCACTATATACTAATACATGTGACAATAATAAATAAAATCGAATGAATACTTGTCTGGAATGACAGCTTTTTTAACAGCCTTAACGTTAACATATAGTCCAAGTTCACCATTTTAGATTAGCTATCCCAGCTCCTTTGACACTTTGGCATGGATTGCAAATGGAAACTACCTTGAATTTTGCAGAATCATTGTGTCGACTTGAGGAGCATGATTGTGGTGAACCATCGTTGGTTCCCATTGGATAGTACTGAGCCAGGGCTGGCCAGTACTACAAGGATGTACATATGTTACTGTTGGATTGTACTACTGTTGCTGTTGGGTTAGGGTGGGGTTGTTACACCTGTGTTTGTTACTGTTGTGGCACATCCCAGTCGGGCTCCGCCTCCTGGGAGAGGTATAAGAGTCCCTGCTCTGGCCGGGACCCCTTCAGTCTGGGATAGTGTACTTAAGTTCTGATAGCTTCATTAATAGTAAATAAAAGCCTTCATTTACTGAAGCCTCGAGCCTCGTGTCTAAATTGATGTGCATCAATGATACTACCCCATCACCTCCCCAAACCTGGGAAATAAGAAAGGATACTGTTAAGCATACTCAGTGTCATCAATAACATTTAATGTGTACTTTGGTGGGGTCTTCAAGTTTGAAGTCAAGCTTATCGAATGGGTTTACCTCGGTAAGGCTTGATCCCTTGGCTGAGTCGAATGTGAACCTGTGATGTTTTTCTTGTCCACTGGAAATACAATGATTCCCAAAGCTGGAATAATCAAGTCATTGTTAACTCGAAGAATGTCTGACACAGGAGTGAGAGAAAGTTGTGAAAAGTAACAATAGTAGAGTTTGCCATTCAATATGGGTACTTTCATGCCCACAGCAATGAGGAGTGACACTGCACTGCCCATGATCTCACCTGTGCTTTCCTTAAAATGACCTGGTGCTTTGCCATCCATGATGTCAAACACATGACATATTTCTCTCTCGGGTTAGATTCCTCCATGTGTTGACCTGATATCTCTTTTAAGGTACCAACATAATAAACAAACTCAAATTAACATAGGGACAAATTAAAAGGGGCAGCTCCCCAAAAGGAGGGGGAACAGCCCGAACAATAAACAAAGTACAAAGGAAACTTAAAACATTCAATCAAAAGGTGATTGTCAGGGTTTATAATGTACCGCAGCCCCTGCGGTGCCCAGCGGGCACGGAAGGCGTCAACTGCGATGTTGACCTGATAAAGTTGTGTTCTTCAACCTAAACATCTTTTTTTGTTGTGTATGTGGTGTCCGTCACTTTAAGACAGCACAACAGAAGTGAGTCACCTGACTCAAGGGACCAATGGGAACTGAGAGTGAGTGAATCACACCAGAGAGAGAGAGTTCTCATTTGGGCATTTTACTTCTGGAACCATGTTGTAAGTATGTAAAATTGGAGCTCTGCCCGAGGGCATCCTTCATGCTGCAAAAGCTTCTACCTAAATTTCTCTTATTAATGAAGACCTAACAAAGCCTGAAATATTTTGGTGACACCATAACATCCACAACATAACACTTTTGAAGTGGTTTTTGAGCATGAGTTACACTTCTCCATTGAGATGGACAGAGTGTTGTGAATTGATGAGCTCCTCCACAATATGGGAAAGTTTTGTGGATATCTGATCATGACGGGGCAGCTTAGTTGAACTTGCCGAGGTCTCTTCGTTTGGAATCCTTGCACATTAACTGGTAGAACAGGCTGTATTGCTGAGTCTGAGGGTTAATTTCTGTGTGGATTGCCAAGGTTGTAGTTTCTTTCCAAGGTTAAATTGTCATCTTCCATGAGTGGTCGTTTCCTCAGTTAGTCACAAATTACTTTGTTGGTTACATGTGGAAGCCAATTGCCTCAATGCTCCATGTATGGTTTTATGGACTGACCTTGTATCTCTGGTAGAATGTATATCACAACTACAGACAACCAAATTGTGTATCTCATTTGATTTATTATTGTCACATGTATTGGTGAAAAGTATTATTTCTTGCGTGCTATACAGACAAAGCATACTATTCAAAGAGTACATAGGGGAGAAGGAAAGGAGAGGGTGCAGAATGTAATGTTACAGTCATAGCTAGGGTGTAGAGAAACATCAGCTTAATATATGGGAGGTCCATTTAAAAGTCTGATGGCAGTAGGGAAGAAGCTGTTCTTGAGTCGGTTGGTCTGTGAACTCAAACCTTTGTATCATTTTCCTGATGGAATAAGGTGGAAGAGAGTATATCTGGGATGCGTGGAGTCCTTGATTATGCTGGTTGCTTTTCCGAGGCAGCGGGGTGTAAACAGAGTCAATGGATGGGAGGCTGGTTTGCGTGATGGACAGGGCTACGCCCACGATCCTTTGTAGTTTCTTGCAGTCTCCAATATCTTTTCTTTCCCCAAAACATTCATGCAATACTTCTTCTCAGTATTTTCCTTTTCGATCTTTGTGGTGTCTTGCATAATAGACTTCAACCATGTCTGGGATTGTCAGTGAAAAAAAAATCTGAAGTTCCAAACATACTATATAACCATGTATCTCAATGCCAATTTGGCAGTATTATGTGCGTTCCGGGCAACAGTATGAAAATGTACCAAGGGAATGTCGAAAGCTTTGTCGAAAAGCATAGTTGAAAGCATGTTTGACTGACCAGCAGAGCACATTGCTTTAAACAGAATTATTCTATGCTTAGAGCAATGATCTCATTTCAAGGCCTTCATCTTTGGCAATTGTTCCACTTTTTCTTTTGAGAAGTTGACCTTAGAATTGGACATCAGCCAGTCTAGTCAGTATTGAGAGCATTTTTATTGGTCCACGAGTCTGCCTAATGTACAAAAACGATTTGTATCAATGGAAACCTAAGGATCTCATGTTAACTATAAAAGGAGATTTAAACAAAAGGCTTTATCCATTGCTTTTGTTAGACAGGGCTTTACCCCGAACAGAAATATTTTATGTTGCAGTTTAGAATTCTAGCGTCACTACTTTAGGGAGGTGAGTAAATCTACATGTATTAAAGAACATATGGCATGGACATGTATGTTCAAGTCATAGAATCCCTACACTGCAGAAGGAGGCCATTCAGCCCATCGAGTCTGCACTAACTCTGTGACAGAGCATCTTACCCAGGCCAACCCCACCAGCCCTATCTCCATAACCTGCTCATTTACCCCACTAACCTCCCTATATTACACATCTTGGGACACTAAGGGACAACTTAGTATGGCCAACCCACCTGACCTACACATTTTTTTGTCGGTCAGGTGGATTTCCAATCCTTCAAAGGATTGCACCATGCGACACCAGAAAATACAGATAGACACCGCAGATAGATCCTGACCATCACCCATGGAAAAAGTGCACAACTGTGGGAAGACATCCAGTCCCTTCACAGAATTGCTCAACACAGAGAAGGTTTGGCAGTGAAACCATCATCTGGAAATTGGTCGGGTCAGGGAAGTTTTGACATACCATCCGATCTGAGACTGGTCAATTGTATGGAACAATCAGAACCAATCTTTTCGAAGATTCGGCTGTGGGTGATCCATCAGGTGAGGCTGGGAAGAAGTGAGTGGGCTCCAAGTGTGGGACAGAAGGACAGCTACATGGCAGACAAACCATTGAAATGTGAGGTGTGTGATCGAGCTTTCAAATATTCATCGACATTGGATGCTCACCGATGCTGTCATACTGGGGAGAAGCCATTTGAATGTGAGATCTCCCACTCGCCTGACGAAGGAGCAGCGCTCCGAAAGCTAGTGGCGTTTGCTACCAAATAAACCTGTTGGACTTTAACCTGGTGTTGTGAGACTCCTTACTGTGTTTACCCCAGCCCAGTGCCGACATCTCCACATACAAGGGTAGTCCCAGAGGATTGGAAAATAACCAATGTTGTTCCTTTTGTTTACGAAGGGTAGCAAGAATAATCCAGGTAATTACAGGCCGGTGAGCAATACATCAGTAAATTATTAGAGAGGATTCTTCAAGACAGGATTTACTCCCACTTGGAAATAAGTGGATGTGTTAGCGAGAGGCAACATGGTTTTGTGAAGGGGAGGTCGTGTCTCACTAACTTGATCGAGTTTTTCGAGGAAGTGACGAAGATGATTGATGAGGATAGGGCAGTGGATGTTGTCTACATGGACTTCAGTAAGGCCTTTGACAAGGTCCCTCATGGCAGACTGGTGCAGAAGGTGAAGTCGCATGGGATCAGAGGTGAGCTGGCAGGGTGGATACAGAACTAGCTCGGTAATAGAAGACAGAGGGTAGCAGTGGAAGGGTGCGTTTCTGAATGGAGGGCTGTGACAAGTGGCGTTCCGCAGGGATCAGTGCTGGGACCTTTGCTGTTTGTAATATATATATAAATGATTTGGAGGAAAATGTAACTGGATTGATTAGTAAGTTTACGGACGACACAAAGGTTGGTGGATTTGCGGATAGCGATGAGGACCATCAGAGGATACAGCAGGATATAGTTCGGTTGGAGACTTGGGCGGTGAGATGGCAGATGGATTTTAATCCGGACAAATGTGAGGTAATGCATTTTGGAAGGTCTAATACAGAGAGGAAATACACAGTAAATGGCAGAACCCTTAGGAGTATTGATAGGCAAAGGGATCTGGGTGTACAGGTACACAGGTCACTGAAAGTGGCAATGCAGGTGGAGAAGATAGTCAAGAAGACATACGGCATGCTTGCCTTCATCGGCCGGGGCATTGAGTTTAAAATTTGGCAAGTCATGCTGCAGCTTAATAGAACCTTGGTTTGGCCACACTTGGAATATAGTGTTCAATTCTGGTCGCCACACTACCAGAAGGATGTGGCGGCTTTGGAGAGGGTACAGAAAAGATTTACCAGGATGTTGCCTGGCATGGAGGGCACTAGCTGTGAGGAGAAGTTGAGAAACTTGGTTTGTTCTCACTGGAACGACGGAGGTTAAGGGGTGATCTGATAGAAGTCTACAAGATTATGAGAGGGATGGACAGAGTGGATAGTCAGAAGCTTTTTCCCAGGGTGGAAGAGTCAATTTGGAATTTTCTGACTGCTCTCATCGGCGGGATCTTCCAGTCCCGCCAACAGTGCGCCCCCGCTGTGCATTCCCAGTGGTAGGGGGGTCATACAATGGAACACCCCATTGGCAGTGGTGGGACCAGAAGATCCCGCCATTGGCCAATGGCAGGCTGCCTCTGCCACCATGAAACACTCTGTGGTGGCGCATGGAAAATCCTGTCCACGACGTTACTTAGCGACAACTTCCTGATCTGCCTCATGTTCCACTCAACCCAAAATTCTTGATGTTCCACTGCACGAAGCTTCATCTTTCATTTATATTATCTCAACAATAACAAAATCTAAAGTCCTGATCTCAACCAAACTTCAAGGAGAATCTCGAGCTAGCTAAGTTGTTTGTTACAATGGTCTAAAGAGGGTGTGAGGAAGGGGGATGTGATGAAACCATTAAGATGCTTGTGTTGCCAGTAAGCAGGATTACGGTGGCTTGAAGAAGACCAGCTACAAGCTCTTTCAACTACAGGTATGACTGAGAAGGAGATTAAAATGCTCCACGAACATACAACATATGAAATAAGAGCAGAAGGAAGCAAGTCAGCCCCTCGAACTTGTTCCACCATCCAGTAAGATCATGGCTGATCTGTTTGTGTTTTGAATTTTGCATTCCCATCTATCCCCCATAACCTTTGATTCCCTTGCCTCACAAGAATCTATCTATCTCTGCCATAAAAATATTTAGTCACCCTGTCTCCACCGCCTTCTGAGACAGAGAGCTCCAAAGCTGCACAACCCTTTGAGATAAAAACTTCTCCTGGTCTCTGTCCTGTAAATATGACACCTGATTTTAAAATATTGCCCCCCTAGTTTTGGACTCACCCATAAGGGGCAACATCTGTTCCCTGTCCACCTTGTCTACACCACTCAGGATCTTATATACTTCAATCAATTGACCCTTCACTCTTCTAAACTGGAGACCAGTGGAAACAAACCCAGCCTGTTGAACCTTTCCTCATAAGAGAACCCGTTCATTCGAGGTAAACCTCCTCTGAACTGCCTCCAATACATTTACATCTTTCATAAATAAGGAGACCAAAACTGTACAAAGTGGTCTTACCAATGCCCTCTATAAATGGAGAATAACATTTGTACTTTTATATTCAATTCCTCTCAGAATAAAAGATAGCATCCCATTAGCCTTGAATTCATGCCATACCAGCATACTAACTGTTTGTGACTCATTCATGAAAACACTTAGTTCTCTCTGTACCTTGGAATTCTGAAGTCATTCTCCAGTTAAGTAACATTCTGCTTATTTTATTCTTCCTGCCAAAGTGAACAACTTCACATTTTCCTACACGATACCTCAGCTGCCAGATTTTTGCCCACTCCCTCAACCTATTTATATCCATCTGCAAACTCCTTATGGATTGTTCAATGTTGCCCATTCTTATTTCCTGTGATCAAGACAACCACATTACTGTGGGTCTGGACCAGGAAGGATTTCCCTCCCAGATGGATTTTTACACAATCGACAATGATTTCACGGTCATCATTAGACTTTTTAATTCCAGCTTTTTATTGGATTGAGAGTGATTTGAACCCGAGACCCGAGAGCATTACCCCTGGTCTCTGGATTACCAGTCCAGTGACAATACCACGACATCACTGCCTGTCCCTACTATCCAGTAAGCAACCCAAAGGCAAATCACACATTGCACAGAATTCAATACTTTGGTGCAAGAGATTGAATTAATTGATCAAATGGCTTGCAGAAAAATGGAAATATTCCAAAAGCCTTTTCTGGGGAATTTGTTACAGTTCGACAAGTCATGCCAAAACAACTACTTTACGCTGTTGGAGACTTCTGGCTTCTTGAGCAATCCTGACTTCCTTTGCTCCATCTTTGGCGACTATTGCTTTAGCTGCCTGGGCCCTGAGCTCATGAATTCTACCCCTAAATGTCCCTGCCTTTCTACCTCTTTGCTTGAGCTTCCTGTATTAATATCGCCATGCCAAACTTTGTTTGATAATGTTCTGATAATTTACTACGCATGTTATGAAAATGCAAGTTGTTCTTGTTGACAAGCCTAAATATTTACCCAAACTGTCCATTGATAAGCCGAGGCCCTAGCTGTCCATAACATCAAGGAGGCCATTCGGCTCATCGAGTCTGCACTGACCACAATCCCACCCAGGCCCTCCCCATAATCCCATGCATTTACCCTGGCTAGTTCCCCCGACACTAAGGGGCAATTTAGCCTGGCCAATTCACTTAACGCGCACATCTTTAGACTGTGGGAGGAAACCGGAGCACCTGGAGGAAACCCAGCAGACACGGAGAGAACGTGCAAACTCCACACAGACAGTGACCCAAGCTGGGAATCGAACCCGCTGGTGCTGTGAGGCAGCAGTGCTAACCACTGTCAAAGTGCTGTCCACTAGTCAGTGCTATAGTCAGTTAAGGTCAGTGAAAATGGTGGGGTGGGTGGGTGGCTTTGGTGGGCGCTGAAAGAAAAGGCAGATTTTTGGACATGTTGGGGGTTGGTGGAGGTTGAACAATCCATTAGCACTTTGTACTCAGACTCTGCTTAGGACACTGCCCTCCGGTCAATATTGAAGTGGCGGGACTAGCCTGTGGATCTTTATCCTCCAACAAGGGGCTGTGTTAGGAGAGAGAGTGAGACTTAGATGTTACTTTGCATTCACTTTTAGCCACACATTACAGATATTGTGGATCCAAGCAATGGGAAACTTCAAAATTCCACAGAGATGTATTATGTGTCAGGTAATGGAGCAGAGCATTTATTATTTAGAAACCTCTTACAGGAAGGCAGATTTTTCCTTTGATCCAGCTCCAGTATCTAATCAGTCTCTTGAGTATTAACTGTGGCATTACAGTCAAAGTTGAGGTGCCTTGCAGCAGCCTCCAAATACTGGAAGCTTAATTAAAAGCAGAATACTGTGGATGCTGGAAATTGGAAATAAAAACAAAATGCTGGAAAAGCTCAACAGGTCTGCCAGCATCTGTTGAGAGAAAAACAGAGTTAACGCTTTGCATCAAATATGACTATTCTTCAGAAACTGAAAGTTTATAGGGGGGGGGAATTTTCCTGTCCCGCCCGCCACAGGAATTGAAGCAGGCGAGGGGGGGAGGGTGGGGTGGGGTGGAACATGCAAAGGTCTGTTGACCTTGGGCAGGATTTTTTTATTTTGGGGCGAGAGCGGCTGGAAAATCCATGGTCTCTGCAGCCTAGTGATCTACTTATTGATGATCAGAAAACTGGGATTTTTTAGTTACCCTTAGGATATTTTATAGTTACTCCTGTGCAATACTGAGGGAGCGCTGCAGTGTTGGAGGTGCTGTCCTTCAAATGAGAGATTAAACGGAGGCCCTCTCCGGCAAACATTAGAGATCCTAAGGCACTGCGAAGGAAGAGCAGGGGAGTTCAATTTGGTATCTATCTGATATTCATCCCTCAACCAACTTCTTTATAAAACAGATTTGTCTTATTTGGGCTATGGGACTTGCTGTGTACAAATTGGTCGCCATGTTTCCTGAACTGCACCAATGATTAGCCTTCAGATTGGTATTTCATTGGTTGTAAAGTGCTTTTAGAGATCCTAACATTGTGAAAGGTGCTCTAGAAATGCAAACTCTTTTGTTTCTTGAAATTTCAGTATGCAGACAGCAATTCCCTTGACGTAGGAAATTTGTGATTTTTTTTCTTTTCTGTGAGAGGTCACTTGTGCTAATGATTAGCAGAGGCAGAAAGTAGTCAGCATAGTACCTAGCAAGCTTTTAGGGAAAATATTGACTCTTAAGTACTGCATATAATGCTTTAAAGAGCATTTAATGTGGTGCTTCTGTATGGTGTGCTTCTCCCAGGAGATGTATCCTGATTCGTCATGGTTTAAAGGATTGTCTACTCGACACCATTCCCACTCCTGCTGAAGGTAGTGTCTCTTGGTGACTAGTGGTGTGCCGCAGGGATTGGTGCTGGGGCCTCAACTGTTTACCATATACATAGATGATCTGGAGGAGGGGACCGAGTGTAGGATAACAAAGTTTGCGGATGATACAAAGATGAGTGGGAAAGCGAATTGCGTGGAGGATGCGGAAAGTCTGCAGAGAGATTTGAATAGGCTGAGTGAGTGGGCGACGATCTGGCAGATGGAATATAACGTTAACAAATGCGAGGTTATTCACTTTGGAAGAAATAATAGCAAATTGGATTATTATCTAAATGGAAAGAAATTACAACATGCTGCTGTGCAGAGGGACCTGGGGGTCCTTGTGCATGAGACGCAAAAACACAGTCTGCAGGTGCAACAGGTGATCAAGAAGGCAAATGGGATGTTGGCCTATATCACAAGGGGGATAGAATATAAAAGCAGAGATGTCTTGCTGCATCTGCACAGGGCATTGGTGAGGCCGCAGCTGGAATACTGTGTGCAATTTTGGTCCCCTTATTTGCGGAAGGATGTATTGGCCTTGGAGGGAGTACAGAGAAGGTTCACCAGGTTGATACTGGAGATGAGGGGGTTAGCTTATGAGGAGAGATTGAGTAGATTGGGCCTGTACTCGTTGGAGTTTAGAAGGCTGAGTGGAGATCTTATAGAGACATATAAGATAATGAAGGGGCTAGACAGGGTAGAGGCAGAGAGATTCTTTCCACTTAGAAAGGAAACAAGAACTAGAGGACACAGCCTCAAAATAAGGGGGAGTCAGTTTAGGACAGAGTTGAGGAGGAACTTCTTCTCTCAGAGGGTAGTGAATCTCTGGAATTCTCTGCCCATTGAAGCAGTGGAGGCTACCTCGTTAAATATGTTTAAGTCACAGGTAGATAGATTTCTGATCAATAAGGGAATTAAGGGTTATGGGGAGCGGGCGGGTAAGCGGAACTAAACCACTATCAGATCAGCCATGATCTTATTGAATGGCGGGGCAGGCCCGAGGGGCTAGATGGCCAACTCCTGCTCCTATTTCTTATGTTCTTATGTTCTCTTGCTGAGGCGCAGTACCACTAAGGTCAGCTGCTCTACAGCACCTCACTCAAGTGACCACCTGCAAGTCCAACCATCAAGTACTGGTGGGCTCGCAGACGGATGATTTATTGGCCGACAATGTATACTTTTCCATTAGTGGCCAAGCATGTAGCGACTATGAACAGGAACCCTAGGCTGAAGTTTGAAATTAAATGGTTTCTTCAGAGCTGACCATATTGATTGAGGCCAATCAGAAGGTCAACAGTGTTTCCGGGATGACACTTGGAAGAAGAGGGCTCAGTGTAAGTCAACATGGTGCCCTACAAACCAGGTAAGAGTGCCAGTAGGCAGTCCCTGGAGAAGGGGAAGGGAACTGTTGATGAGGGTAGGCAGCACTGTTGCCATGGGGGCGACCATTGCTGCTGGTGGACCCCTCTATGGACCAAGGAGTGTCAGAATAGGGTGTCCCCCTCCCTGACTGGGAGGCCATCAGGTTCAAATAGCAATCTCTCTATATGGCAGAGGGTCTCCACAAAATGCCAATGTGTCCATTGGAGTTTAGAAGAAGGAGGTGATCTTATTGAAACAGTAAAGATCCTGAAGTATCTTGATAGGGTGGATGCTAAAAGAATGTTTCCCCTCGTGGGAGAGACCTAAAATAGGGGGCACAGTTTAAAAATAAGGGGTCCCACATTTAAGACAATGGTGAGAAGAATTTGTTTCTCGTTAGCTTGTGGAACTCTCTTTCCCAGAGAGCAGTGGAGGCAGGGTCATTGGGTGTTTTTAAGGCTGAGTTAGATCGACTGATGATTGACAAGGGAGTCAAAGAGTATAGGGGGTAAGAAGGAAAGTGGAGTTGAGGTTAAAATTGGAGTAGCCATGATCTTATTGAATGGCAGAACAGGCTCAAGGAGCCGAATCTCCTACTCCTGCTCCTAAATTGTATGCTCTTATGGAAGAAGAAGTCCTGAATTGGCAACTAAAGAGGCTCAGTTTGTTTCTAGGTGAACAAGCAGCCCACCACTTTCTCTGCTATAAGATGGCATGACCACTGGAAGGTGGGCTGGCACACTACCCCTCACTATTTTACAGACCCCTGCCACGCTGAGCAGCCCCAGAGGGCTGGTAAAATCCGGTCCCCTGTATCATTCTTGCAGCCTCTAGGCTAGATGACAATTTGTGAGCTGAACCATAACCCTGACTGCAATTAGCTAACTTGGCAAAAGCTGATTTTGACTCTGCAGTTAAAAATGTTTGTTGTATTTGTCCCCTGGATGTTGGCAAGGCCAGGATAGAATGTCCAAGCCCTGTTGCCCTGACCAGATCCTTGAACTGTGAATCCACTGTACTGATGGTGCTCCCAAGTTTACAAAGGAAAAAAAACAAAGAACAAAGAAAAGTACAGCACAGGAACAGGCCCTTTGGCCCTCCAAGCCCGTGCCTATCATGATGCCCTAACTAAACTATAAAAACCTTCTGCCCTTATTCGGCCTGTATTCCTCTATTCCCTCCTTATTCATGTACCCATCCAGATGCCTCTGAAATGTTGCTAATGTGCCTGCTTCCACCGCCTCCTCTGGCAGCGCGTTCCAGGCACCCACCACTCTCTGCGTGAAAAACCTCCCTCGCACACCTCCCTTAAATTTTCCCCTCTCATCTTGAACCTGTACCCCCTTGTAATTGAAGTATTCTAGAAAGGCTAATCAGATTAGAACAGTCCTTCTACTTATCTTCCAGTACAGAATTTGGATATTATCAATAACTGCAAGTTCAAGTTTTGGACATTTGGTAACTGATATTGCCCTGAGCCTGTTTTGGGAAGTGATGCATTTTTAAAGGTGAAGGTGGAAGTCAAATATTGACTGCTACTGCAACAAATGTGTGCAGTAGTTGCCTCACACATTGATGACAGCTGGTCTGGATTCCTGCTGGGAATTCTGATTCTCCTACTTGCATCCGATGCACAGGAAATCTCAGTTGCTGGCAGATTGTGTGTCTTGGAAGACATTTCTGAGATTAGGAAGGAGCAGCTTCAAATTAGTCCATATTTTATTTCTGGTTTCCATTTCTCAGGGTTGAGCTGTTTTGGTAAGACAGATCATTTAATAAAAACATAAGAATTAGGAGCAGGAGTAGGCAATTCAGCCCCTTGAGCCTGCTCCGCCATTCAATATGATCATGGCTGATCTTGTCTCAACCTCAATTCCACTTTCCTGCCTGTTCTCCATAACCCTTCAACCTATTACTAATTAAAAATTTGCCTGTCTCGCCCTTAAATTTACTCAACGTCCTGGTATCAACCGCACTCTGAGGTAGTGACTACCACAGATTGACAACCCTTTGAGAGAAGTAATTTCTCCTCATCTCTGTTTTAAATCTGCTCCCCCTTAACCTAAAACTATGCCCTCTAGATTGGCCCACAAAAGAAAACATCCACTCTATGTCTACTTTGTCAATCCCCTTTATCATTTTAAATACCTGAATTAGTTCTCCTTGCATTCTTCTAAACTCCAGAAAATGTAGGCCTAAACTGCTCAATCTCTCTTCATAAGACAAACCACTCATCTCTGGAATCAATCTAGTGAACCTTTACTGAATTTCCTCCAATGCAGTTACATCCCTCCTCAAGTAAGGGAACAAAAACTACACAACACTCCTGGTGCGTTCTCACTAATGCTTTGTACGGTTGCAGCAACAGTTCCCTACTTTTATACTCTATTCCTTTGGCACTAAATGCCAAAATTCCATTTGCTTTCCTTATTACCTGCTGTACTTGCATAATAGTTTTTTGCGATTCATGCACGAGGACACCCAGATCCCTCTGCACCGAAGCTTTCTGAAGTTTACCTCCATTTAGATATTAAGTTGCCTTTCTATTTTTCCAACCAAAATGGATAACCTCACACTTATCCACGTTAAACTCCATCTGCAAAACTTTAGCCCATTTGTCTAACCTATCTATATCCATTTTTAAATTACCTATTTCTTTATTGCAACTTACTATCCCACCTATTTTAATGTCATCTGCAAATTGGCTATAGTGCCTTCTGTCCCTGCATCCAAGACATTAATATAGATTTGTAAATAGTTGGGGCCCAAGGACCGAACTCTGTGGCACACCACTAGTTGCATCTTGCTAACCAGAAAAGGACCCACTTATCCCAACTCGCTGCTTTCTATCAGTTAGTCCTCTATCCAAACTAATAAATTACTCTAACCCTATGTGATCTTACCTTTTGTATTAATCTTTTGTGCACACCTTTTCAAATGCCTTCTGGAAGTCCAGATATACAACATCTACTGGATCCCCATTATTCGCTTTGCTTGTTACATCTTCGAAGAACTCGAGCAAGTTAGTCAAACTTCACCGCTTGATATCCCTTTCAACAGTGATCAGCCTCACTCATTCCTTGCCATCACTGCAAGTTCCTATCGTTCTGTGTAACCCTACTGAGAGGCACAGGAGCACATCACTACATGGGGACAAGTTACTGTCTGCTGATTATCATGCTGAAGTTTAGTACCCTTTGTTCTGACAAGATGTTGAATAGTTAGGTGGCAAACAACAGAGCTTGGAGATCTTGCCACTATATAAAATCTGTTGCATTTTTGCTCTTCCTCATCAGATAACCATGCTACACAAAACCTTTGACCCTACTGCCAATGAATCGCCCTCTTCTAAATAAAGAACAGCATAGAGGCCTTTGAGCCTACTCCATCATTCTGTTAGATAATGGTTGATCTTTATGTCAACCTTTGTTCCAATACTTTGATACACTTATCCAACAAAAATTGTAAGAGTGTCAGATGAATGCGGAGAATTTGAGTTCTCATTTAAAGAAACTGGGATAAACTTGGAATTTCTGCTCTTTGGGATATAGTCATGGAAGAATTCAGACTCCAATCCCAATAAGGTAGCAATTCACCCAGTTTTCAGTTGTGATCTGAAAGACATTAACTGTAACTCCCTCTATGGATTAGTAGGTAAAAGCATTGCCCTCTGTAGTAGTGATACCGGTCAGAGGTCCTAGGTTTGTGTAGATGGTAAAATTCTCCTAATACTTTCTGAGATGCAGTGTCCAGAACTGAGTACCAGTTTTCCCACTGGTGTTTGACCAGAGTTTTATATAATGCAGTCATTTGTATTCCAGCCCACTTGGCATAAAGGTCAACATTCCATTTGTTTTTTAAAAATTATATGTATTGCAGGAAAGATCAAAGCTCCTGGAGACCTTTCTCAGCACGAGTGCAAGAAGACCATGCCAAGGCTAAATAGTTAGCATTAACTTATATCCCCAGATTAAAGACTTCAGTTGACCCTGACTCAGTTAACTCCTGAGGAGTCAATTCTAAATTCCACTGTTTTGTGAGGGTGAAAGAAACATTTCCTAATAACTAACCTTGCTTGAAGCATGTAAATTAGTAGCCCTGTGTTCATTGTTTAAGTTGAATAGCCCGTTTAAGAGAATTTAAGGAGCCTGCAATTTAATGCACTTATTTTCTATCTGTGCCTAAAAATGTCACAAAATGGCATTAGCTCAGTTTAAATATTCTGGCTGTTACAGGCTCATGCAGGCAGTTCCATAAACAGACTGTCAGACTAATATATACACAGAAGGGCTGCTGCTCCATTTTCCGTAGACATCAAAGATTGAATCCAGCTATCAGACTGATCAAAGTTAGGCCTTGGCCTGATGATGTGCATTGTGTAAGTCACATTTGCTGCATTTAAGGAGCCCCACCTCAGCTCAGGTTTTGTCTTATCCCAACTTGGACGGCAGCTGGTGAGAAGTGGAGATGATGAACATGTTGCAAAATAAATCACATCCATGTCACCATGTGCAGCAGGGATGAATTTACAGAACTGAGCGTTAGGCAGATGAGCTTTAATGGGCTGAAAGGCCTCTTCGAACCTTTGCCTTTCTTACATTCAAATGATAAATGAGTTGTAAATGTTATGGCTTGCTCTGAGGAAGCAGCATGTTTGGACTTTAAGTGATTGTATCTGACATCACTGGGATTATAGTCTGTTTGATTATAAACATGATTATAAAAATGTGCCCACACACGAGGGGTATCAGCTTTGCACGAGAGTCTTTGTAAACTGTGATATTTAGAAATTGTTATGGAGGAACTTGGCCATATGCTGTTGGGTAAAACAATTCCCAATTTGTCATTTAAAAGTTGGCAAATCCGAGTGATCCTCGGGTCATGGGGGAGAGTGGGAGTGAGAGGGAGAGAGAAAGTGAGTGAGGGTAGGGTTGGTTACAGTCAGAGGGGGTGGGAGCTAGCGTGGTCACTGACTCCACTGACCTACTAGATTTTCAAGCTAGACAGGGAGGTAAAAGCTGCTGTCTTCTGAAAACAAATTGTGCTCTGGTTACAATAGACCTCACAGTGCCAGGGACCCGGATTCAATTCCAACTTGGGTCACTGTCTGTGTGGAGTCTGCATGTTCTCCTGGTGTCTGCGTGGGTTTCCTCCGGGTGCTTTGGTTTCCTCCCACAGTCCGAAAGACATGCTGGTTAGGTGCATTGGCCATACTAAATTCGGTACACCTGATCAGGCCTCGTCGGACTGTGGTAACTAGGGGAGTTTCACAGTAACTTCAATGCAGTGTAAGCCCACTTGTGACACTAATAAATAAACTTAAAAAACTTAAGTGACAGATCCATTGAGGGGGGAAAAAACAAACATGACAACAGACCAATGGCATGACTAAAGCACCTTGCAGGGGAGGTGATGGCCTAGTGATATTATCACTTGACTATTAATCCAGAAACTCAGCGAACGTTCTGGGGAACCTGGGTTCGAATCCCGCCACGGCAGATGGTGGAATTTGAATTCAATAAAAAATATCTGGAATTAAGAATCTATTGATGACCATGAAACCATTGTTGATTGTCAGAAAAACCCATCTGGTTCACTAATATCCTTTCAGGAAGGAAATCTGTCGTCCTTACCTGGTCTGGCCTACATGTGACTCCAGAGCCACAGCAATGTGGTTGACTCTCAACTACCTTTGGGCAACTAAGGATGGGCAATAAATGCTGTAAGAAGTCTCACAACACCAGGTTGAAGTCCAACAGGTTTATTTGGTAGCAAATACCATAAGCTTTCGGAGCGCTGCTCCTTCGTCAGATGGAGTTGATTTCCACTCCATCTGACGAAGGAGCAGCGCTCCGAAAGCTTATGGTATTTGCTACCAAATAAACCTGTTGGACTTTAACCTCGTGTTGTGAGACTTCTTACTGTGTTCACCCCAGTCCAACGCCGGCATCTCCACATCAATAAATGCTGGCCAGTCAGTGACACCCATGTCCCACAAATGAATTAAAAAATCACGCATTTCAAAAGAGACCACCAGGTAATTCCAATATTGACCATAAAAAGTTACCTGTGTGTTACATGTGCATTCTGTTTCTCAAGAAGTTGTTTGTACTGTGCAGTGAAGGCTTGAACGTGCTAACACAAATGGAGCTGCTTTTAAAAACTGTGTCCCATGGTCACTGGCCTCACTGCGACACTTCACCCAATAGACCCTTCTTCACTTTTAAACGTTTGTACCATTGGAAGACTATTCTACGCAGTGGCCACCATAGTCAGATTCACCCCTGAGCTCTGTCTCGTACCAATATGAACAGTGCAAGCGATTCAAGTGGCACTCGTATTGAGCTGTCAAACAAGGCACCAATATAGATATGCTACATGCCCGTTGCATATACCGAGAGCTGGAAACCTCAAAGACAAAGCGCTGACTTTGTAGAATCAATTCTAAGCCCAGACCTGAATTGTTGAGTTTAAACAAAATATCACTGTGACACTGGTGGATATAAACCAGAGACAGCAACAGGAAAGCCACATTTCCCAAGTTCCTATTTAACACAGTTTAAAGGTTTGGCTACATGGATGTGTAAAGAAGTATTTTTATGGGCTAGGACACATTCCCTCACATTGGGTTCCTCAAAGACTGAGGTTTATTTCTAAAGGAAGAGTGTACAAAAGTAGGGAGATAATGGTAAGTTTATACAGAACTATGGTCAGATCACACTCAGTATTATGCACAGTTCTGGCCTGCAAAAAGGACATAGAGGCATTGGAGAAAGTCCAGAAAAGATTTACAAGGATGTTGTCAGAATTGGGAGGGTGTAGCTATCAGGAAAGATTTGAGCAGGATGGAGCTCTTTCCTCTGGAAAATATGAAGACTACAAGGAGACCTGATAGAGGCCTAAAAAATTAGGATTGGCTTTCAACAGGCGCTGTGAGGCAGCAGTACGCTGGGTGGACAGAATGAAAATATTTTCACTTTGGAGTGAGTCCAAAACAGTAGGCTATCAATAAAAACCAGCACTAACAGATCAAACACAGGGTTTATGAGGAAATTCCTTAAGCAGAGAATGGGCAGGATTTTTTTGGCCCTCTGTGGGTGGGTGCTGAGATTCTTCAGTTGAATGACTGCCCAGAACGTGCTAGTTTGCCAGCACGTCCTGGGCATTTTTCCCAGATGTTGGATAGAGACGTCGGGGCTACCTGCCCACATGCATGGGTTAGCAAATTAAAGATTTATTGAGGCCTACTATCAGAGGCTGACTGGAATTTTCAGGACATCGAGGACTAGACCACCTGTCTGGAAGCAGCCTCCCCAGTGGCAGATTGGGTGGGTTTTGGAGGGAGCGGGGGTATGGTAATCAGTGATCCATTCAGGCTTTGAGCCCTGCCTACCTTCAGCTGCGACCACAGGCCACCCTCCAGAATGGTGGCCTGGCTGCTGAGGCCACATTATTTAAGGATGTAAAATAGAGGCACCGTCTCCCTCACTTATCTGAAATAGCAGCTTACTGCTTCTTCAGGGCTGTGGTGGGGGGAGTCTCTTATCAGCCCTCCAGACTTGAGAGCTGGTCTGCATGCCATCCTTAATTGGATGGCAAGCATGCCCTCTGAACACTAACTGGCCAATTTGTGGAAAATCAATGCCAGGTGACTGTTCCCTACACAGCGCTGGGTTGTGACAACATGCTCGTTCCCCCCGCCCTCCCATTTCATAGGATCCTACAGTACAGAAGGAGGCCATTCGACTCATCGAGTCTGCACCAACCACAAACCCACCCAGGCCCTATCCCCATAACTCCATACATTTACCCTAGCTAGTCCCCCTGACACTAAGGCAATTTAGTACGGCCAATCAACCTAACCCACACATCTTTGGACTGTGGGAGGAAGCCGGAGCTCCCGGAGGAAACCCATGCAGACACAGGGGGAACGTGCAGACTCTACACAGACAGTGACCCAAGCCGGGAATCGAACCCGGATCCCTGGCGCTATGAGGCAGCAGCGCTAACCACTGGGCCACCCTGCCACCCCGTGGCACATTTGACCATGATGTTGGGTCCCAATCCAAGGGCAAAAGCTTACCCAGTGATGAAGTGGAATTCGTGATTAAAATGGATTGACACATTTAAGGCAAAGCTTGATGCGTCCTTGAGAGGAAATGAAGTATGAGCGTGGGAGGAGGCTTGAGCGGAGTATGTAACGACATAGATTGATTATGATGAATGCCCTTTTTCTGTCCTGTACATTCTCCAATTCTCAAAGCCTGGATCAGTGTTCTTTTGCCTTTTTCTTCTTAAATACTTACATGATAATTCTGTCATTCAGTAAAATGCATTGCAGCTGCTGCTCTCTGTCCTGGTAGGATCAGGTTCCCACACTTTCTATGTTAGTCGGATTTTCTCCAGTGTGTGTTGGTAAATCATAGAATAGAATGTCTCGTGTGCTGGAGGAGGCCATTCGGCCCATCAAGCCTACAGTGCAGGAGGAGACCATTCGGCCCATCGACAACAATCCCACTCAGGCCCTATTCCCGTAATCCCACGTATTTACCCTGCCAATCCCCCTGACACTAAGGGGCAATTTAGTATGGCCAATCAACCTCACATCTTTGGACTGTGGAAGGAAACGGGAGCACCTGGAGGAAACCCATGCAGACACGGGCTGAACATGCAAACTCCACATAGACAGTGGCCCGAGGCTGGAATTGAACCTGGGTCCCTGGCACTGTGAGACAGCTAACCACTGTGCCACCCCTTAAATCCAATTCAAGCCTGCTGTTGGCTGTGGCCCATTGGTCAGTGGTAGCATCACCACATTTGTCCGAAGCATTGAAATACAGAAGATTCACCGCACACAAGGAGACCATTCAGCCCATCGTGTCTGTGTTAGCCAGAAAAGAGCTATCCAGCCTAATCCTGTTTTCCATCTCTTGAAGCCCTGTAGGTTACAGCACTTGAAGTATTTTTTAAACGTTCACTGAAACTAATTAGGGATGACATGATTTTAGATGCAGAATTGTGCCATGTGGCAGGGTTAATTAGTAATCTCATAATAAAAGATCTGCTGGGAAATGATAATTATAACAATTGAATTTTATAATATGTTTGGTCAAGGCTAATGCTCTGGGGGACATGGGTTCCAATCCCACCACGGCAGGTGATGGAATTTAAATTCAATTAATAAATCTGGAATTAAAAGCTAGTGTTTATAACAGAGACCATGAAACCATCGCTGATTGTTGTAAAACTTCATCTGGTTCACTAAGTTTAAGTTTATTTATTAGTGTTACAAGTAGGCTTACATTAACACTGCAATGAAGTTACTGTGAAAATCCCCTAGTCACCTAGTATGCCTGTTTGGGTACACTGAGGGAGAATTTAGCATGGCCAATCCACCTAACCAGCGCGTCTTTTGGACTGTGGGAGGAAACTGGAGCGCCTGGAGGAAACCCACGCAGACACGGGGAGAACGTGAAGACCCAGCACAGATTGTGATCCAAGCCGGGAATTGAACCTAGGTCCCTAGTGCTGTGAGGCAGCGGTGCTAACCACTGTACAACAGTGCTGTCCTACTAATGTCCTTTAAGACAGGAAGTCTGTCTTCCTTACCTGGTCTGGCCTAAGGGTGACCCACAGCAATTAGAATGCCTCTGAAATGTCCTAGCAAGCTACTCAGTTGTATCAAAACTGCTACAATGCCTACAAAAAAAGGAATGAAACCGAATGGATCACCCAACATTGACTTGGGCACCAGAAGCGACAACAGTACACCCAGCTCTCTCAATCCTACAAAGTCCGCCTTACTGATGCCTGGGGAATGTGCTAAAATTGGGAGAGCTGTCCCACAGACCAGTTATGCAACAGCTTGACATAGTCATACCGGCATACTAACAAGGGCACAGTTTCAGGATAAGGGAACCATTGTTTGGGACTGCAATGAGGAGAATTCGCTACTCCAGAGGGTTCTGGCTGTTCCATCATTGAATACATTTAAGGCTGAGACACAGATTTTTTGGTGAATCAAGGGATATGGGGAGAGGGCAGGGAAGTGGAGTTGAGGCAGAAGATCAGCCCTGATCATATAGAATGGTAGAGCAGGTTCGACGAGCTCTATGGTCTCCTGTTGCTCCAATGCCTTATGTGTTAACAGAAGATTTAATGAAGGTTTTTAAAATTATGAAATATTTTGTTTGTTCATGTCAGGATCTGATTGTTCTCCTTGAGAAGTAATTGAAGAGGTGACAGTTGCATAGAAATTTCAAAACACAAATGTTTTGTTATTGCTTATCCTTCATGTAAGCACTGGCCACTCTGTTCAAATACCTCCCTTTCGTTCAGCTGCCAATCTAATCTAGTTCTTAAGCAGACTGCAGTAGAAAATCTAAAGATAGTTCATTTGCGGTAAACCATGCCTCATCTCGTACATTTCTTGCTCTGGTGCTGTGACTAAATTATGAGAAGTGGCAGAATGAGTAATCAAGTTCCTTTGTTACAGATCATTGACGGGCTCACTCATCGTTGACTTGTTTGACAGCAAGTGACTGATATTGGAGAGGAAGTGCTTCCTCTCACTGTGCCAGAATAGACTGAATATTTCCTCCTTGCAATCGAGAGAAGTTGAATTAACTACCACCCATTTCTAACTTCCTCTTCAGATTCTCATATCTGCTATTGTTTCCATCTCTGCCCAACTGTCTCATTGTTCCTTTTTGGTTTGATTTATTATCACATGTATTAGTATACAGTGAAAAATATTGTTTCTTGCATACTATATGGACAAAACATACCGTTCATTGAGTACATAAAGAAGAAGAAAAGGAGAGGGTACAGAATGTGTTACAGTCAAAGCTGGAGTGTAGAGAAAGGTCAACTTAATATAAGATTGGTCCATTCAAAAGTCTGATGCAGCAGGGAAGAAGCTGTTCTTCAGTTGGTTGGTACGTCATCTCAGACTTTTGTATCTTTTTTCCGGTGGAAAAAGGTGGAAGAGAGTATGTCCGGGGTGTTTGATTATGCTGGCTGCTTTCTCGAGGCAGCAGGAAGTATAGATGGGAGACTGGTTTGTGTGATGGACTGGGATACGTTCACAACCTTTTGTAGTTTCTTGTGGTCTTGATCAGAGCAGGAGCCATAACAAGCTGTGACACATCTGGAAGAGATGCTTTCTATGGTGCATCTGTAGAAATTAGAGTTATAGTGGGCATGCCAAATTTTTTTAGCCTTCTGAGAAAGTAAAGACGTTGGTGGGCTTTCTTAACTATAGCGTGGAGGGTCCAGGACAGGTTGTTGGTGATCTGGACACCTCAAAACTGATCCTTGTTCGGATGCTCTCAGGCTGCTCTCCACCATGCTGACGATAGCAAAAGCCTTTTCATCAAAGGTATCAACTCTATCCTCTGTGACTATGGTGCATTATCCTCCCCTCATCTTTCTCAACCTCTCCTTGCCTCTGGCACCTCCAGACATGTCTTCCCCATTGTCCTCCTTGCTGATCTCCTGATCTTTACCTTCTAAACACAAAGTCATCCACAAAGTCTATCATTAGATTCCACTCCCACATTTGCCCCTTACTCTCAAAAATCCCCATCATCCATCTCTCTGTGAATGCTAAAGATGCTATCTAACTGCAGCACTGGGGCGGCACGGTAGCACAGTGGTTAGCACTGCTGCTTCACAGCTCCAGGGACCTGGGTTCGAATCCCGGCTCGGGTCGCTGTCTGTGTGGAGTTTGCACATTCTCCCTGTGTCTGCGTGGGTTTCCTCTGGGTGCTCCAGTTTCCTCCCACAGTCCAAAGATGTGCGGGCTAGGTTGATTGGCCATTCTAAATTGCCCCTTAGTGTCCCGGGATGCATAGGTTAGAGGGGTTAGTGGGTTAATATGTAGGGATATGTGGATAGGGCCTGGGTGGGATTGTGGTTGGTGCAGACTCGATGGGCCGAATGGCCTCTTTCTGCACTGTAGGATTCTATTGATTCTATGATTCTATGAAACTGCAAGTTAATAGTCTACTGATATGGCATGAGCAGTCAATGTAACAGGAACTTAGCACCTTTTAACATAGTCACATGTCCCAAGGCACTTCAGAGGAGGGTTATCAAACACAATTTGATAATGAGCCTCGGAATGAATTATAGGATACATGACCAAAAGCTTGGTGAAAGATGTACATTTAAAGGAGGCAAGAGGTGGAGAGGCTTACAGAGGGAATTCCGGTTTTTGGAATTATATAATGAGTACTAGTCGCTATGTGGCCGGATTTTGCACTCCCCCATCAGTGGGTTTGAAGGCTGGTGACCAATATCAATTCAGCAGATGGTCTTCCCACAGTCTATCTATCCGCACTGACCTGTATGAAATTCTACAGGAGGGAGCAGAGGCATCAGGCCCATCCTTGGGTCTATTGAAGCCAGTAACGGGCCATAAACAGGTCACTTAAGGGCCTCAACCTGGCCTGCCGGGATGAAGCTCATGCCAGGCAGGGGAAGGGGGGAACCTCCTTTGGAAGCCCCCTACCCTTCTATTCTGAGTATAGAATCCTACAGTGCAGAAGGGGGCCATTCGGCCCATTGAGTCTGCACTGACCACAATCCCACCCAGGCCCTATCCCCATAACCCCATGCATTTACCATAGCTAGTTCCCCTGACACTAAGGGGCAATTTAGCATAGTCAATCCACTTGACCCGCTCATCTTTGGACTGTGGGAGGAAACCAGAGCACCCAGAGGAAACCCACGCAGACACGGGAAGAATGTGCAAACTCCACACAGACAGCAACCCAAAACGGGAATCGAACCCGGATCCCTGGCGCTGTGAGATAGCAGTGCTAACCACTGTGCCACCATGCCGAGTACATAAGAACAAAGAAAATTACAGGAACAGGCCCTTCAGCCCTCCAAGCCTGCACCGACCATGCTGCCCGACTGAACTAAAAACGCCTACCCTTCTGGGAACCATATCCCTCTATTCCCATCCTATTCATGTACTTGTCAAGACGCCCTTAAAAGTCACTATCGTATCTGCTTCCACTACCTCCCTTGGCAGCGAGTTCCAGGCACCTACCAACCTCTGTGTAAAAATCTTGGCTCGTAACCTTCAAACCTTGCCCCTTGCACCTTAAACCTATGCCCCCTAGTAATTGATTCTTCCACCTTGGGAAAAAGCAACTGACTGTCCACTCTGTCCATGCCCCTCATAATCTTGTAGACTTCTATCAGGTCGCCCCTCAACCTCCGTCGTTCCAGTGAGAACAAACCCAAGTTTCTCCAACCTCTTTGAGTTTAAGAATTTTGAGTTAAGTTTGAGACATTCTTCTAATAATCAACGTCCAGCAATATGTCAGCTCGGCAACCTGATGGACTGCCCTAGCTGACCTTCCTAGATGGATTTAGGAGGCAGTAGCTGCTTGTTTAATTTTGCTGCATGTCATGAACTTCAATGAAACTGTTTTCATGGTCATCAACAAAGAATCCGAAAGCAGGCTCAAAGCAGAAGATTGCTGGGTTGGGACGTTCTAAGTTGCAATCCACAAAGGTATTGGCTAACTGAGCTGGGGAGGCAGGGGGAAAACTCATCAGATCAATTACCTGCTCAGTCTGCCTCTCCTCAGGTTGTTTTCAAACCTTCATTTTGACAGCGCAGTTCAGCTGAGTGCAACAAACCCCACTGTAGAAGGGTGAGAACTCACTGTGGGAGGAAGAATGAGACCACATCCTGCCATGTTCTGGTTGCATGATCTTTGAATCATGACACTTCTCAGTATGTGCAAGTGCATGAAGAGGATTCAGGGAATCTGTTTTGTTCAAGAACACTGACCATTTAGAGTACTTGGTTGAGTTGTGCGCATCTTCCTGCGCCTGACTAGTCTCAGCATCAGGCAGCTTTCCGCTGCAGGTCAGTCAAGTAATCTGCGGAGTCAGCCATAGTGATAATTTTTTTTAAAATATGGGTGGCACTGGATAGATCAGCATTTATTCCCCACCCCTAATTGCCTTCAAGAAAGTGGTGCTGAGCTGCCCTCTTGAATCACTGCAGTCCATCTGGTGTAGGTACACCCACCCAGTGCTGTTGGGGAGGGGGTTCCAGGAATTTGTCCCACTGACAGTGAAAGAACGATGATATAGGTTCAGAAGGAGGTGGCACAGTGGTTATCACTGCTGCCTCACAGTGCCAGGGATCAGGGTTTGACTCCAGCCTCAGGTAACTGTCTGTGTGGAGTTTGCACTTTCTTCCTGTGTCTGCGTGGGTTTCCTCCAGATGCTCTGGTTTCCTCCCACCATCCAAAAATGTGCAGGTTAGCTTGATTGGCCATGCTCAATAGTCCCTTAGTGTCAGATAGATTAGCAGGATAAATACATGGAGTTACAGGGATAAGACATGGGTAAGATTGTTGTCGGTACAGGCTGGATGAGCCAAATAACCTTGGCGGCATGATGGCACAGTGGCTAGCACTGCTGCCTCTTGGCGCCAGGAACCCAGGTTCAGTTCCAGCCTCGGGTCACTGTCTGTGTGGAGTTTGCACGTTCTCCCCATGTCTGTGTGGGTTTCCACCAAGTAGTCCGGTTTCCTCCCACAGTCCAGAGATGTGTGGGTTAGGTTGATTGGCCATGCTAAATTGCCCCTTAGTATCAGGGGGACTAGCAGGGTAAATATGAGGTTATGGGGATAGGGCCTGGGTTGGTGCAGGCTCGATAGGCCCAACAGCCTCCATCTGCAATTAGGAATTCTATGAATTAAGCTTTTTTAAAAATGTAACTTTTACAGTCAATCTATTTGTACATACAATTTTTTAGCAGACTTTAGTATTCAGTCATATCGATTCAACCTTCAGCCATGTTAACTGAAAGGAAATAAAGCTGCTCAGGATTGTTTCAATTAGGCAGAGACTGCTAAAGAAGAGCTGCTGAAGGGCGATAAAGTAAGTGAGTTCCCGATTGGAGTGTTGCAGACTGAAAGGATGAGATGTTTTGAAGGCTGTACAGTACAGTACAGCTTGAAGCAATCAAGACTTCATTCTCCTCGACATAACTAAGCTCTTATCTTTTCCCTTCAAAAAAAAGCAGCATTAAATTACATGACGTAGTGACATTACAAATTCCAAGCTGAGGCCACTCAAGGATTTGCTTTATTAATTGGTCCACCCTGCACATTTGTAAGCGGTGATGACAAATGGAGACCCAACTAGTGAATATTGCAACTTGAGCCCCCTGACAATGGTCAGCTCGAATTGGGTAAGCTGGGCAATCTGCTGATGCAAACCTTCATCTAAACAAAATGCTACATCTCCAATGATGCCAAATACATTCTGGGACTTTGCATGCTTTTCTCCTCTTTAATTCCTGACTACTGGGCAGCACGGTAGCACAGTGGTTAGCACTGCTGCTTCACAGCTCCAGGGACCTGGGTTCGATTCCCGGCTTGGGTCACAGTCTGTGTGGAGTTTGCACATTCTCCCCATGTCTGCGTGGGTTTCGTCCGGGTGCTCCGGTTTCCTCCCACAGTCCAAAGATGTGCGGGTCAGGTTGATTGGCTATGCTTAAATTGCCCTTAGTTTCCTGGGATGCGTAGGTTAGAGGGATTAGTGGGTAAATATGTAGGGATATGGGGATAGGGCCTGGGTGGGATTGTGGTCGGTGCAGACTCAATGGGCCGAATGGCCTCTTTCTGTGCTGTAGGGTTTCTAAGATTTTTTACTCTCTGAATGGCGAATATTGAATTGCTCCATCTAGGGCACTAGTGCCAAACCTTTTTAAAAAATTCTCCTCTTGAGTTTTGGGCATTATGGCTGAGCCTCCATTTATTGTTCACCCCTCAGCAAATGCTGATGATGGAGCCTGCTTTAGAGTTGTTGCAGTCCACATGGTGTAAATACTCTCTCAGTGCTGTTCCACTAGCGGAGTCCCTGGATTCTGACCCAGTGACAGTGAAGGATTGGCGATATATGGCAAGTCAGGGCGGTGTGTTACCTGAAGGGGAACCCGCATGTGATACTGCCCTCAATTAGTGCTTGCAACCCTCAGCGCACCAATTTAATTAACTGAGTCACCATGATGGCCTCAAACTCTATTTGAGGGTGACATGGTGGTTAGCACCACTGCCTCACAGTGCCAGGGACCCAGGTTCAATTCCAGCATCGGGTCACTGTCTGTGTGGAGTTTGCACGTTCAGCCTGTGTCTGCATGGGTTTCCTCCAGGTGCTCCCGTTTCCTTCCACAGTCCAAAGATGTGAGGTTGATTGGCCATGCTAAATTGCCCCTTAGTGTCAGGGGGATTGGCAGGGTAAATACGTGGGATTACGGGAATAGGACCTGAGTGGGATTGTTGTCGATGGGCCGAACGATCTCCTCCTGCGCTGTAGGCTCGATGGGCTGAATGGCCTCCTCCAGCACACTAGGCATTCTCTTCTATGATTTACCAACACACACAGGAGAAAATCCGACTAACATAGAAAGTGTGGGAACCTGATCCTACCAGAACAGATGTCCAAAGATGTGCGGGTTAGGTTGATTGACCATGCTAAATTGCCCTTTAGCGTCAGGAGGACTAGCAGGGTAAATACGTGGGGTTATGGGGATAGGACATGGGTGGGATAGTTGTTGGTGCAGGCTCGATGAGCTGAATGGCCTCCTTCTGCACGGTAGATTCTATGAACAGGGAACAGCAGTGGCAATGCATTTTACTGAATTACAGAATTATCATGTAAGTATTCAAGAAGAAAAAGGCAAAAGAACACTGATCCAGGCTTTGAGAATTGGAGAATGTACAGGACAGAAAAAGGGCATTCATCATAATCAGTCTATGTCGTTCCATACTCCGCTCAAGCCTCCTTAGAGTTTGCACATTCTCCCTGTGTCTGTGTGGGTTTCCTCCGGGTGCTCCACTTTCCTCCCACATGCCAAAGATGTGCGGCTTAAGTGCGCCATGCTAAATTGTCCCTTAGTGTCAGGGGGACTAGCAAGGTAAATACATGGGGGTACGGGATAGGACCTGGGTGGGATTGTGGTTGGTGCAGATTTGATGGGCCAAATGGCCTCCTTCTGCACTGTAGGGGTTCTATGATTGCCTTTTATGTTGAGGAGAATGACTCCATCCTGTTTTTTCAGATTTCTAAGCAAGTCCAATTGGAGCTGGTTGCTAGGAATGTAGGATTATTACATTACTATTCTTCACCATTTGACCCATAATGACATCATTTCAACCATAAACTCGCAGTTAATTTAGTTGCCAGTGATCAGATGAACAAAACATTGTTTGATGGCAGACATTATGAGACATTCTGAAAGATTAATAACTCATAGCTCAGTATGAATCTGAATGCTAATTGCTTAAGGCCTGCAGGCTGCATTCACTTGTTCCTTGTGGTGAGGTGAAGATGCCTTGTTGATCTTTCAATGGCTTTTTTCTAACTGGCTTGCGAAAGAGCAATGGCAGTTACGTTCTTGAGACGGTCACATCAACTTGTCAGTTGGAGGGATACTGGAGCAAAATCAGGAAGAATCTGGTCACCCTATTATAGAAAGGATATTATTAAACTAGAAAGAGTGCAGAAAATATTTTACTAGGATGCTACCGGGACTTGATGGTTTGAGTTATAAGGAGAGGCTGGATAAACTGGGACTTCCTGGAGCGTAGGAGGCTTTTAGGGGTGATCTTGTATAGGTCTACAAAATAATGAGGGGCACAGATAAGGTAGATGGTCAACATCTTTTCCCAAAGATAGGGGAGTTTAAAACTACAGGGCATAGATTTAAGGAGAGAGGGGAGAGATACAAAAGGGCCCAGAGGGGCAATATTTTCACACAGGGTGGTGAGTGTCTGGAACAAGCTGCCAGGGGCAGTCGGGCACAATTTTGTCTTTTAGAAAGCATTTAGACAGTTACGTGGGTAAGATGGTATAGAGGGATACGGGCAAATGTGGGCAATTGGGACTAGCTTAGTGGTTATAAAACAAAGGGTGGCATGGACAAGTTGGGTCAAGGAACCTGTTTCCATGCTGTAAACCTCTATGACTCTATGGGGAAGAGAAATCCTGGGCCAATTTACTCCACCCTTAGCTCAGAGGGACTATAACGTTTTGTTGTTCTTTTCTGTGCTAATAATGGTGGACTTGAGCTGTCCAATTGTGAAACCATTTCAACACACAAATGTTAGTCCCTCCTTCTGCTCAGCGTAAAGATTTTGCTCAGTTTATTTTTAAAATAATTTTGTCCTTTAAACTCTGCAGCTGAGCATGCTGTATCAACTGAGGAATGTTTGATGGGACAACTTATAGAGGGAGGTGTACACTGGACAGAATTTTCATCCCGAGGCAGAGGTGATTTTGGCAGCGGGCATGTCGGGCAAAGTGAGGTGCCAAGCAGCATGCCAGAAGAAGCAAAGAGGAGTTGCTGCATTGGCACACAGCCGTTCTGGAGGGTATTTCAGGGGGAGGCTATTGAGGAGGAGTGCCACTTGCAGCGGCCCATTGCTGCTTATGCATTGACGTGGATTACAGAAACAAGGTTGGAGATCCATCCCCTTCACATGGAAAGGATAACGTGCTTTCGCCCACTCTCGGATGTTCACCCACCTTGCTCCTGCCGATTTTCTGACGAACTGCCACTTTGCAATTTCAAGGGCCGTCTTCTGTATTGTCATCAGTATAGTGAGATGTGCCATTTCAACACCAGAACAACTGCTTCTCTCGAGCATTGTGTGCTCTTTTCCCTTACAAAGAGCGAGAAGTTGAAGAACATGGTGCTGTCCTTCACCACACCTTGCAGCTCACCCACACTGAAACATAGAAACATAGAAACCCTACAGTGCAGAAGGAGGCCATTCAGCCCATCGAGTCTGCACCAACCACAATCCCACCCAGCCCCTACCCCCACATATTTACCCGCTAATCCCTCTAACCTACGCATCACAGAATTCTAAGGGGCAATTTTGTACCTGGCCAATCAACCTAACCCACACATCTTTGGACTGGTTCCTCCTCCACTGGTGCTTGTGGTGTGAACGCTGTCCAGGAGTAAAGCGGGGCACAGACGTCCTCATTGTTCCTGAGCACTACGTGGCCTCTGGCTGCTCTGCTTATTGGTCCGTCGGTGACTCCAGAACTGGACATGTCCCATGTTGGTAGCATTACTCTCCCATGCCAGCCCTCAGAAGATCACTGAAGCACCACACCATTGTCTTTCTGAGCACACCGCGGCTGCTCATCTCCTGCGCTATCTCACTTGCCTTCTCTGGCTGGCTAAACTCCCTCTGCTGTTCTCCAGAAACAGAACACTCTTCCAGGCTGCCCGTGCCTCTAATAGCCCCTACAGGGTGAATGTGCCTGCTAATTTGTCACTTCCTTCAAAATACCATCAATCAGCAGTGATGGCGAACAGGGTTGGAACCTGGACTAATGTCGGGATCCTTTTTCTGGATTGAAAATTCATCTCTGAGTCTAACCTTTAGTGTAGCTGAGCAGGATGTGCAGGATCAGGGGAAGTCAATCAAAGAGAATTTTAATTGCTTATAACTCTTATGACTGGGAGTTCCTCTGGACTCAATTTGTATGCAACCTGAATGTTAGAGCTCTGGACACTGAGGACTGAGGCCACTCAGCAGAAATCAAGTTCTCCCAGAGATCTAGACATGAATCACTGAAGGTTCCCTCTGTATTCCAAGCATCTTGCCTGATCACTTCCCTTTACAAAGGGGGGAGGGGATACAAATGCTTTAATGTTTAGTCACTGAGTCTAGGCTTCCAGCATCAGCATGGGCCTATGTCCCTCCTTTCAAAATGTATCGACCGCCATGCCCTGCCCTGCCCTGCCCTAGCTACAGGCAATAATGTACCATAAGATATAGGAGAAGAATTAGGCCATTCAGCTAATTGGGTCTGCTCCACCATTCAGTCATGGCTGATATGATTCTCACCCCCATTCTCCTGCCTTCTCCCCATAACCCTTGATCCCCTTATTGATCAAGAACCTATCTATCTCTGTTTTAAAGACACTCAATGACCTGGCCTTCATTGCTCTCTGTGGCAAAGAGTTCCACAGATTCACCACCCTCTGGCTGAAGAAATTCCTCCCCATTTCAGTTTTAAAGGAGCGTCCCTTCACTCAGAAGTTGTGCCCTCGAGTTCTAGTCTCTCCCACTACTGGAAACGTCTTCTCCACGTCCACGCTATCCAGGCCTCTCAGTATTCTGTAAGTTTCAATTAGACCCCCCCTCATCCTTCTACACTCCATCGAGTATAGACCCAGACTCCTCAACCGCTCCTCATATGACAAAGCCTTCATTCCTGGGATCATTCTTGTGCACCACCTCTGGACCCCCACCAAGGCCAGTGCATCCTTTCTTGGGTATGGGGCCCACAACTGCTCACAATATTCCAAATGGGGTCTGACCAGAGCCTTATACAGCCTCAGCAGTACATCCCTGCTCTTGTATTTTAGCCCTCTAAAAATGAATGCACACAGTAACCAGACTTGTATTTATATAGCTCCTTGAATGTAGCAGAATGCCCCCTAGGTGTCTAATAGTGGCATGGGCATCTGCTAGCGAATGCCAGATGTTAATTGCTCATGTTCTGCGTTACCGAGACTCTTTTTTTTAAGCCCCAAAAAGAACAATCACATCATCCCTCCATCCTCCCTTGAACTTGAATTCCTCAGTCAGTTCTGCAGTGTCATAATGCTTCAATAACTGCAGAGTTGTACTGCTGAATTTTGGGCACTGCATTAATAGTCAGTTTGATTTTTATGAATGACTTACTGTCCCTGTCTGTATTGCAACAACACAAACTGATTTTTATTTTTCGTGTGTGAGTGTGGACAATGTTGCTATTGACAAGAGTGCACAGTGATGACAAACAAAAGTCTGTTGTTTTAGACTTGACCAGAAAAGGCAGATTTTCTTTTGCAGGGTCGGGGTGGTGGCAGTGGGGGAGGTGGGGGAGTTGTCTGTAACAGTCACCATGATTACATGAGCCTGGGAAGTGGTTAAGTGATGATCTATTAGTAGTAAATGGTAGTGAAAAACATCATTCCTGTCACCAACACAGACTTCCTTTGCTCCTTCTCAAATATTCATAGAAAGAAATCATAGAAACCCTACAGTGCGGAAGGAGGCCATTCGGCCCATCGAGTCTGCACCGACCACAATCCCACCCAGGCCCTACCCCCACATATTTTACTTGCTAATCCCTCTAACCTACGCATCTTGGGACTCTAAGGGGCAATTTTTAACCTGGCCAATCAACCTAACCCGCACATCTTTGGACTGTGGGAGGAAACCGGAGCACCCGGAGGAAACCCACGCAGACACGAGGAGAATGTGCAAACTCCACACAGACAGTGACCCGAGCCGGGAATCGAACCCGGGACCCTGGAGCTGTGAAGCAGCAGTGCTAACCACTGTGCTACCGTGCCACATGTCCTCTGGGGACATGTGCATGAATTCGGAACTTCTGAAGAAAGGAGACACTGCAGTCTTTGTAACACCCACGAATCCTAGTTTATTACGTAAGAACATAACAAGCTGCAAGAGGTAGTAGTAGAGGCGGGTACAATTTTGTCTTTTAAAAAGTGTTTAGACAGTTACATGGGTAAGATGGGTATAGAGGGATGTGGGCTAAACGCGGCCAAAAAAAAAGGACGGCATGGACAAGTCGGGCCGAAGGGCCTGTTTTCATGCTGTAAACCTCTATGACCCAAAGTGGCAGAGGGAGTAATCCCCTCGATCCTGCTCTGCCATTCAAAGGGGAGATGGTGGTACAGTGGTAATGTCACTGAACTGGGAAGTTAACATTCTTGGCTGTGGGTTCAAATCCTATAACTAATGGAGTTTAAATCCAATTAATAAGTGTGAAATATGAGTAATAATGACCATGAAACTATCATCAATTGTTGTAAAAACCCATTTGACTCACTAAAAAAATTTGCCAGCAGGTTGGGCAGCACGGTGGCACAGTGTAACCACTGTGAAACTGTGTAACCATTACCTCACAGCGCCAGGGACCGGGGTTCAATTCAGGCTTGGGGTGACTGTGCGGAGCTAGCATGTCCTCCCCTTGTTTGCATGTTCTCCCCGGGTTTCCACCGGGTGCTCCGGTTTCCTCCCACATTCCAAAGATCATGGTATCATAGAATCCTATAGTGCAGAAGGAGGCCATTCAGCCCATCAAGTCTGCACTGACCACAATTCCACCCAGGCCCTATCCCCACAACCCCATGCAATTACCCTAGCTAGTTCCCCCTGACGCTAAGGGGTAATTTAGCATGGCCAATCCACCTAATCCTCACATCTTTGGACTGTGGGAGGAAATACGGAGATGGGCGGCATGGTAGCACAGTGGTTAGCACTGCTGCTTCACAGCTCCAGGGGGGACCTGGGTTCGAATTCTGGCTTGGGTCGCTGTCTGTGTGGAGTTTGCACATTCTCCCCATGTCTGCGTGGGTTTCCTCCGGGTGCTCCGGTTTCCTCCCACAGTCCAAAGATGTGCGGGCTAGGTTGATTGGCCATTCTAAATTGCCCCTTAGTGTCCCGGGATGCATAGGTTAGAGGGGTTAGTGGGTAAATATGTAGGGATATGTGGATAGGGCCTGAGTGGGATTGTGGTTGGTGTAGACTCAATGGGCCGAATGGCCTCTTTCTGCACTGTAGGATTCTATGAAACCCATACAGACACGGGGAGAATGTGCAAACTCCACACGGAAGTGACCCAAGCCGGGAATCGAACTCAGGTCCCTGGCGCCATGAGGCAGCAGTGCTAACCACTGTGCCACCATGCCACCCACGATATGTGGATTAAGTTGGTTGGCCATGATAAATTGCCCCTTAGTGTCCCAAGTGTAGGTTAGGGGGATTAGTGTAAATAACTGGGGTTGTGGCCTGGGTAAGATGCACTGTCGAAGAGTCGGTACAGACTCAATGGGCTGAATGGCCCCCTTCTGCACTGTTGGCCTTCTCTGATTCTATACCTGATGTGGTGTACATGTGACTCCAGACCTACAACAATCTAGTAGCCTCCTAACTGCCCTCTGAAATTGCTCAGCAAGCTACTCAGTTCAAGGGCAATTAGGAACGGGCAACAAATGCTGGCTTTGCCAGCAACACCCAAATCCCATGAAAGAATTTAAAAAATAAGATCATGGCTGATCTGAGCCTCAGCTCCACTTTCCAGTCAGTTCCCCATTACCCTTGGTTCCCCTATTGTTCAAGGTGCGATATAGCTATGTTGAAACATCTCAAGGTGCTTCACAGCAGCATTGTAAAACAAAGCATGACACCAAACCACATAAATAAATATTTAACACAAAAACAGAAAATGCTGGAAAATCTCAGCAGGTCTGACAGCATCTGTGGGGAGAAAATAGAGCCAACGTTTCGAGTCTAGATGACCCTTCGTTAGAACTGAGAGCAAAGAGTATCAGCAGATAGTTATACTACGAGGGTGGTGGGGTGGGTGGGGGGGTTGTGGTTTGGAATAGGACAAAGAGAATGTAAATAAGGAAACAGAATGTTGAGAAGGTGCTAAAAGTGTCCATTAAGTGATCCGAATGGCAGAGCAGAGGTATAGATTGTTAAAGGACTGCCTGAGGAATGTGACAGACCTACTGAGATTTTCCAGCATTTTCTGTTTTCGTTTCAGATTCCAGCATCCGCAGTATTTTGCTTTTATCTTAAAGAAATATTAGGATAGCTGACCAACAAACTTGGCCAAAGAGGTTGTTAGACGGAGCGTCTTAAAGGTGGCAAGCAAGAAAGAGAGGTGTAGTGAAGGTACTCACTGCAAAGGAGAATCCAAAGAGCTTCTACAAATACATAAACAGCAATAGAGTAACTAGGGAGAGAGTAGGGATTCTTAAGGATCAACAAGGTCATCTATTTGCAGATCCACAAGAGATAGGTGAGATCCTAAATGAATATTTCTCATCAGTCTTCACTGTTGAGAAAACCATGGATGTTAGGGAACTTGGGGAAATAAATAGTGATGTCTTGAGGAGTTCACATGTAACAGAGAAGGAGGTGCAGGAAGTCTTAAAGCACAGCAAGGTAGATAAATCCCCAGGACCTGATGAAGTGTATCCCAGGACATTGTGGGAGACTAGGGAGGAAATTGTAGGTTCCCTAGCAGCGATATTTGAATCATCGATAGTCACAGGTGAGGTGCCTGAAGATTGGAGGGTTGCAAAAGTTGTGCCTTTGTTTAAAAAGGGCTGCAGGGAAAAGCCTGGGAACTACAGGCCGGTGGGCCTCATATCTGTAGTGGGTAAGTTATTAGAAGGTATTTTGAGAGACAGGATCTACAGGCATTTAGAGACGCAAGGACTGATTAGGAACAGTCAGCATGGCTTTGTGAGTGGAAAATCATGTCTCACAAATTTGATTGAGTTTTTTGAAGGGATAGCCAAGAAGGTAGATGAGGGCAGTGCAGTTGATGTTGTCTACATGGACTTTAGCAAGGCCTTTGACAAGGTATCGCATAAGGTTAAATCTCACGGGATCCAGAGTGAGGTAGCCAAATGGATACAAAATTGACTTGATGATAGAAGACAGAGGGTGGTTGTAGAGGGTTGTTTTTCAAACTGGAGGCCTGTGACCCGTGGTGTGCCTCAGGGATCAGTACTGGTCCACTGTTATTTGTCATTTATATTAATGATTTGGATGAGAATTTAGGAGGCATGGTTCGTAAGTTTGCAGATGACACCAAGATTGGCGGCATAGTGGACAGTGAGGAATGTTATCTAGGATTGCAACGGGATCTTGATCAATTTGGCCAGTGGGTTGACGAATGGCAGATGCAGTTTAATTTGGATAAATGCGAGGTGATGCATTTTGGTAGATTGAACCAGGGCAGGACTTACTCAGTTAACGGTAGGGGAGAGTTATAGAACATAGAAATCTCGGGGCACGTGTTCTTAGCTCCTTGAAAGTGGAGTCACAGGTGGACAGAGTGGTGAAGAAGGCATTCGGCATGCTTGGTTTCATTGGTCAGAACACTGAATACAGGAGTTGGGACGTCTTGTTGAAGTTGTACAAGACATTAGTGAGGCCACATTTGGAATACTGTGTACAGTTCTGGTCACCCTATTATAGAAAGGATATTATTAAACTAGAAAGAGTTCAGAAAAGATTTACAAGGATGCTACTGGGAATTGATGGTTTGAGTTATAAGCAGAGGCTGGATAGAATGGGACTTTTTTCTCAGGAGCGTGGGAGGCTGAGGGGTGAACCTATAGAGGTCTATAAAATAATGAGGGGCACAGATCAGCTAGATAGACAACATCTTTTCCCAAGGATAGGGGAGTCTAAAACTAGAGGGCATAGGTTTAAGGTGACAGGGGAGAGATACAAAAGTGTCCAGAGGGGCAATTTTTCACAGAGGGTGGTGAGTATTTGGAACAAGCTGCCAGAGATAGTAGTAGAGGCGGGTACAATTTTGTCTTTTAAAAAGCAGTTAGACAGTTATATAGGTAAGATGTGTATAGAGGGATATGGGCTAAACGTGAGCAATTGGGACTAGCTTAGGGGTTAAAGAATGGGGCAGAATGGACAAGTTGGACCAAAGGGCCTGTTTTCATGTTGTAAACCTCTATGACTCTACCCTGAGTAAAGGAGGCCTAGACATCTTAAAGCATGGCCACCAATGATGGAGCAATAACAGGGGATGCTCAAGAGGCCAGGATTGGAGGATCACAGATATCTTGGAGGGTTGTGGGGCTGGAGGAGATTTACAAAAATACAGAGGTACTAGAAGAATTTCAGAAGGATTTGAAAACAAGGACGAAAATTGCTGTGGTCTCCATTTGAGAAAAAGGACATTGAGGCACTGGAGAATGTTTGCAACAATGATACAAAAAACGAGAGGGTGCAACTAACTGAAAAGATTGAGCAGGCTGGGGCTGTTCTCGCTGGAAAGATATGCCCAAGAGGAGAGCTTTGAACTCTTTGAAATAGCGAAGGAGATTGATAGGGTGAATGTGGAGAAAATAAGAACTAGGAACAGGAGTAAGCCATCTGGCCCCTCAAGCCTGTTCCGCCATTCAATAAGATCATGGCTGGTCTTTAATGATCATGGCTCCACTTACCCGCCCGCTCACCGTAACCCTTAATTCCTTTACTGTTCAAAAATTTATCTATCCTTGCCTTAAAAACATTCAACTAGGTTGCATCAACTGCTTCACTGGGCAGGGAATTCCACAGATTCACAACACCTTGGGTGAAGAAGTTCCTCTTCAACTCAGTCCTAAATCTGCTCCCCCTTATTTTGAGGCCATGCCCCCTAGTACTAGTTTCAAATCTTTCCACTAGTGGGGGAGTCCAGACAAGTGGACACAACAATGAAATAGCCACTAACAGTGAGAATGTGTAATTCTTGCTTTGTGGACTGTTTGAAGTAAATAACATTAACGTACTTGAGGGGAAATTTGGGCCAGAATTCTCCGATCTCGTTTGTCCCGCCAGCCAAAACATTCACTGCAGTGGGACCAGAGAATCCCAGTTGCGGGTGAGGTTAGAGAATTCCAGCCTTGATGTTCAAACACGGGAGAAGGGTAGCAAGGGATAAAGTGAAGGAAGCTTGTGTGAAGTATAAAAACTGACATAGAGCTGCTGGTTGAATGTCCTGCTCCAATGCTGCAGTTTCTATGTAAAGCTGAACATTCTTGATAAAAATCATGTTTTACATCTCGATAGATTAGTGAGTTGGAATATTTGAAAGTGAATTCTGATAGTCTTAAAAATCTGTCAGGTTTACTGAGGTGTGAAATGGGGCTACCTAACTCTGTCTTTTGCAGGGAACTGATGGCCTCGAGTTATGCTGAGACTCACTACAGCCAGACTGGAGAGCAAAGAACCAGCTACCCTGACCACAAGGTAAGTCTGTGAAATGTTGTATGTGACTGGGAAGAACTGGATACAAGGTGGCTACAATGGGTGATCTGAGAGAGCAGAAGCTGGAGCTGATCTAAGTGTTACCTATTGTTAATCATTTGACAGCACATTGCTGAGCTGTGCCATGTAAATAACTGGTACGGTTGTCCTCAGATATCCAAAATACCATGTATGGTCTTGCATCTTATAAAGCGGAAACAGTCACGAGAGAGGTTAGTTTTAAAAATCTACCAAGCTAAATAAAAGAAGCAGCTTGTATCATTGGCCTAGATTTTGAGGTCAGTGGCGAATGGACGGTGCTCACTTCCCATTACTCTTCGCACACACTTTCTTGCATTGTGACTTTTGGTAATTAGAAATACCAGTGTGGCCATGGAGGATTTGGACCTTGCGTGAATGGGAAAAGCAATGGTGTGTCTCCTTAATCTATCTTGAAGAATTCTCACACTGAGACGTGCAGAACTTAAATCAGGAATTTGAACTGGAATAACTAAGTCAAAGTCAGAGAATTTACAGAATGTAAATTAAGGAATGGGAAGGAAAGATGCGATTAAGAGTGAAAGATAAAAGAGGAAAAATAAATTATAAAGTGTATTTTACCCTTTTAATAAATTTCTAATAGTAATTAAAACCTGACAGAATGAGATTCCATATTTGTTAAAATACATTTTTGGTGCCAGGCCATTAAAAATTCTCTTGAACATGAATGGACAAGCCTAATGTTTTCTAGGAATATAGCCTACAAGTACCTGAACATTGTGTTGTTGCATGTATTTGAATGGTGAGTCTCTCAGTGAGGCACCAGTAGTGACGCTTGTGGAGGAGCAAGGCAATGTGGATAACACATCCTGATTTTTGTATTTAACTGTGCACATGTTGGGAGGTGGGTAGTTGCTGTCCAATTTACAGTGTCAGTGAGCTCTGATTTCTTCACTGACAGTCCAAAGATGTGCGGGTTAGGTTGATTGGCCAGGTTAAAAATGGCCCCTTAGAGTGCTGAGATGCGTAGGTTAGAGGGATTAGCGGGTAACAATATGTGGGGGTAGGGCCTGGGTGGGATTGTGGTCGGTGCAGACTCGACGGGCCGAATGACCTCCTTCTGCACTGTAGGGTTTCTGTGATTCTGTGATTCCTACTGCAAAATCCAGGCTGTTGTAACATTTTTCAGAGCCTGAACATGCCTCAAAATGTTTTACAGTCAATGAAATACTTAGAACCGTGTTCACTGATGTTGGCAACCAATTAATGTACAAGATGCCATAAGCACCAGATGGGCAGCATTTTATGGGTCACTATTGGTGGGCATTGTGGGGGTGGGGCAGGACCCGTAAAATTACCGGGGTGGCCTTACTGCTCCCTTCCGCCCCACCCTGATCTATCCACAATACAGACAGCCAGCAAAGCCTGCCCTTGCCCTGACCTAGCCCACTCCATCAAACTTAAGAGGCCAGCTAAGGGTCCATTTCCGGACCAGTCTCACTTTTGAGGCCAGCAGGAGGAGTTCAGGGATGGAGAGGAAGCCTGGAAGGCCACCCTGTTGAGGCCACAGGCTGGAAAGGTCTTGGGCACGAGGACAGAGGGGGGGTTGGGGGTGGTGAGGAGCGTAATTATAAGTGTGCATCCATCATTAGTCCTCTTTCTGTTTTGTCATGTGTTTGGGGTCTGGATGGGGTTCTTTGGGTAAGTAAGCAGCTCAAGACTGTAGTTTATTAAAACCATGGCTGTTTATTTAGAGCTACTGTCTATATACTGGGACCTCTGCATGAGGTTGAAATTCCCCTCCCTCCAAATCTTTGCTGCTCAGTCATGTGATGTTGCATTACCATCATATGTCTCTGATGTTAACCCTTTACTCTACACACTCCAGTTCAGGTCCAATGCTGTTTCGTGAGCTGAAGCCTCAATTCACTACATGGACAAAGATGTTGAGGAATTGGGGTGGGGGAAAGATCAAATGATTTGTATTCTGTGCATTTTCTATATATTACCAATAAGTCAGTTCATCAGCACCTGCGCAGAGTTCAGAGATGTTCTACTATTTGAAGCTTTGGCTCCAATGTTAGTGGGTGTGGTAAGTTTAAAACCCACCTCTTGCACAGATCCAAGCTAGCCGAACAAAGATTTTTCAGTCATGAGGCACAGACCTCAGTTATCTTTTCCCAGCAAGGTATTCCTGTCATCACATGGATACAGTAAGAGTTTTGCTCTCTTGAGAGCAGATTTCCACTCCATCTGATGAAGGAGCAGCGCTCCGAAAGCTAATGGTATTTGCTACCAAATAAACCTGTTGGACTTTAACCTGGTGTTGTTAAAACTCTTACTGTGTTTACCCCAGTCCAACGCCGGCATCTCCACATCATGATCACATGGATAGCCAGAGAACACCAACATTAAACTTCAAGAATTGGGGCTCACAGCACAAGAGTCTTGAGTAACAGGACTGGGAGGAAGTCAGGGTTTAGAGTGAATGCACAGAAACTCACGCAGATTTGCTGCATGAATGACCAAGATTCACTGGACCATAAACACTGAAGGCAAAATGTTTATCATTGTATTCCATATTCTCCAGTGTTGCCGTAAGCTGGACTAATCTAATCGCTGTTCCACATGATATCCAGGCAATGCTTTGTCATTATTAACCTGTTTGCTTGTGTTTCAGGCACACTGCTTTTATCATGGCAATGTGAAAGGTTTCGAGCACTCCAGTGTAGTACTAAGCACGTGCAGAGGACTGCGGTAAGATTGCCGATGCATGCATTTGACAACCTTGAGTGACAAACTACTTCACAATATTAAAGAAAATCATCGTTATATTTGCAAATTGCCACTCAAATTATACAAGCAAATTTTCCTTCAGTTAAGCAGATGTGTGGGTATGATTGAGGTGGCGATGGGGTTGGGGATGTGGATTGGTGTGGGGCAAGGGGGAAACACTGCACGTGGCATGAGCCAACAGCGGCAAGGTTGGCAATTATTACACAATTTCTTGATGCCTTGAGGTGACAGTGAATTTTCTCCGTGAACCACTGCAGTCTTAGTGATGATGGTGCTCCTATGATATCTTCCAATGGAAAATTCATAAGCTTGCATTCCTATAGCACCTTTCACTGGCTCACAAACAACAGCATTCTTTTCAGTAGGCATGGTCAAGGGAATGTTGGGAAATGCACCAACCAGTTGCCAATTATCCGGGTCCAATAATTGACCAGATAATCTGTTCTTGTTGCCATTGGATTAGGGGTAAGTCAGGAAGATTCCACGTACTTTAAAAAAAAACACCATTAGCTTTTATCTCAGCAAAAGAACTAAGATGGAATCTTAGTTTAATGTCTCACCTTAGGAAATCAGGAGGTGAGTTACTCTCCGCAGAATTCCCAGACTCTGATCTGCTGTTGTAGCCATAGTATTTGTATGCCCGTTCCTGTTCAGTTTCTGGTCAATGGCAACCCCTAGAATGTTGATTGTGGGAGAATTCAGCAATTGTAGTGCCATTGAATGTCAAATGGAGATGGTTAGGTTCTCTCACTAGATATGGCCATTGTCTGGCACTTGTGTGGCATCGATGCTACTTGCTACTTAACAGCCAACAATGAATGTTGTTCAGATATTGTTGCATTTGGCCTAGGCTGCTTCAGTATGTGAGGAGTTGCAGATGGTACTGAACATTGTGCGGTTATCAGCAAATATCCTCACTTCTGACCTTCTGATGGAGGGAAGGTCATTGAAGCAGCTGAAGATGGTTGGACCCATGTGCGCAGATCTTTGAATCCAGTACAAGAGTGTTACTATTGAAGCAAGACTGATTCCTCCCCTAGGAAATTCCAGTAATGATGATGAAGGAACAGGGATATCCATTCTTGCCAGTATGGTCCATGGCCTGGAGGAGAGCCGCATGATTATGATACTCTCACAACATACTGCTCTTATCCTTTGTGATCGTAGAACTTACAGGGAGAAGGAGAAAAGCAAATTACTGCGTGAGAAAGAGATATTGTTGAAGTCACCCTGGTGTGCAGGAAGAGAGACATGCCAGTGGCATGCACCAGCAGGTTAGGTTTCCACCCAGCGTCTTTAATCATTCATCCAATATTGCCAAAGTGGTCATCCTTCACATATTCCCCATGGCAGAACTACTCAATAATATTTTGTTGAGAGCCACAGTTCCTAGCATTGTTCTGTTGAAGACCAGTCTTGAAATATTATAACATAATAGACTATGGAATGTGAGCTCCTGATTTCTATCACATTTCATAGAGGCAGTTACACCTTCCAAGGAAAAAGGGATGAACATGTCCAGGGAAAATTATCATCCATATAGTTCTGTCAAGGAGCCTTTTTACTGAGCAAGTGAATGTTGGTGTTACATTGCTCCTAACAGCAATCGCTCACCTCGCTGTTAAACTCCATCGGCTAACAACTCCTAATATCTACGTTTAGTTATTGGTGAACAGGACTCACTTGGAATAGGATCTGTTTCATATTTAAATAGCTGGAAACTTGAGTCATGTTACCTGGCAACCAGTGCCATTAATGTCTCATGCGGCAAATCAAAGCTGTGTTCAAAGTGAAGATTGCTGTGTTGATGGAGCAATTATGAGGTCTTAGGAGTATGGAAGCAGCTGGGGATCATTTAAGCAGATGTTCAGGAGTTTGATGGCTAAGGTCGGTTTAAAAAGGGATTTTTCTATTTATATCTCTGAAGGAAGGCCACAGGACAGGTCCCAGGATGAAAACAATGAACTTCCTGTAATGGATTTATTGACAAGGTCAAACAAAGCAGCTCACTAATGTTTATATGGAAACAAGGGAACAGATTTTGTGCAGGTGGAGGTTTTTGTTCTTCAAGAACTTTTGCAAAGGTTTTGTGTTTGACTTTTGTTTCACAAGGCCAAATTGCTTTTCTTAACATCACACACAGTTCCAATCTGAACTATCTATCTTTACTGTGAAGACCTCACGCCAATAATACAATGCCTTTGACAGAAACAGTAGCTCAACAGTATCATCCGTGCCTCTTGAGTGAGAAGATTGTGGGTTTGTGCACTTCCTCTTGAGTTTTGAGCACATAATCCAGCCTAGCAGCCTGCGATGGTCGAGTGGTGTTATCGCTCAACTATTACCCCAACAGCTCAGCTAATGTTCTGGGGACTCGGGTTCGAATTCCGCCATCAAATGGTGAAATTTGAATTCAATAAAAATATCTAGAATTAAGAATATACTGATGACCATGAAATCATTGTCGATTGTCGGAAAAACCCATCTGGTTCGTTAATGTCCTTTAGGGAAGGAAAGCTGCCGTCCTTACCTGGTCTGGCCTACGTTTGATTCCAGAGCCACAGCAATGTGTTTGACTTGCAACTGCCCCCTGTAATGCTCGAGGGCAACTAGGAATGGGCAGTAAATGCTGGCTGGCCAGCCAGCGACGCCTATGTCCCAAGAATGAATAAAAAAGGCTTTGCTGCACTTCTGTGGGAGTGCGGCATTGTCAGAGGTACTGCCCTTTGTGTGAGATGTTAAACTGAGGTCCTTTCAGGTGGATGTTAAAGATCTTGTGGTGTAAGGCGAAGAAGAATAGGGAAGTTCTCTTGAGGCCTTTGCAAATGTTTATCCTTTAGCCAACAGCACCAGCAAAGACTGAATGGATTTCCAACTTCTCCCTGGGTACAAGTCTGACATTGCGGTTTGGCTGGATAGGACAGAAGCTGTGATTGGTGGAAATGAAAAATTGGGCATTTGGTATAAGGAGATGTTGATCTGCAAAGTTAGTTTTACAAATGGGCAGCAGTTGAAAATCTGAATTAGGAGATTGTGGGTTCAAAGACCATTCCAGAGACTTGAGCAAATAATTTAGGTTGACACTGGGCGGAATTTTCTGATTTCCTTGGCTCAGTATGGTTTTGGGTGGGGAAAGAGGTGATTAGCCCGTTGGCGGCGTTGGCAGGTTTTTGTGTCGCATTTTTAGGATCTCAGAAAAGAAAATGGCAGCACGTGTTTCACTCCACCTCCATGTGGGCGGCCTCTGATTCTCCTGCCCCGCCATCAGCTGAGTGCTTCAGTCACCGGAGTGCTCCATTTAATAGTCGCCCAAGCACTTCCCGGCCAATGGCTGCAAGGAGGTCTGCTTCAAGATTCTCAGAGGGCTCCCTCACCAGAATGCTCGAGAGAGTCGTCACACCTTATACCTGTAGATGGTGAGGAGTCCCTTGGGCAAGGTCACCAAACCCGCATGGGTGGCGGTGGCAGCACTGGGTAAGTGCCAGCTCGCTGCAGAGGATGATGCAAGATCATGAATGTGCTCCTTTATTCAGCCAGGGTAAGTCACTCTGCTCATTACTCTCCACATTCCGCCATTCACCCACTCACACATCCACCAGGAGCTCACTCTGTGCTACCTGAAGGGAAACCACCACTTGTTCTCCCACACAGTTCTTCATCTCCCCAGCAGCTCATCTCTTCATCCCTGCTCCCACTTACTACCCACACACGCCAGGCATCCTTAGCATCTGCCCTGGCACGCAGCCTGCTTACACTCTCTCCATCTGTTTTCATGCGGGACAAGTTAGCTCACAACAAGAGGGAGAGATCACAGACAGGTGGAGGGATGCCTGAGATTAAAATCCTCTCTCGATTTGAGGAGAAAGCCCTCCAGCTGGCGAGCAAGAGAAGATGATCGCTCCTCGCTGAGGGAGAGGTGGGTACCAAAACACCAAGTGAGGACCCAGAACCATCATACGTTACAGCAAGCGTGAGTCCTGTCTGTTCTATCGTCACGTGCCAGCACTGCATCTCCTTTCTCTTGCAGGCAGATGAGGGGAGCATCCCAGTGCTTCCGGCCAGGCACAGGAGCCCACCCCAGACAACAGCTCTGATGAATTTTTGGATATGCAGATCAAAGGTGGCACAATGGTTAACAGTGTTGCAAAGAACAAAGAACAGTACAGCACAGGAAACAGGCCCTTTGGCCCTCCAGGCCTGTGCTGCTCCTTGGTCCAACTAGACCAATCGTTTATATCCCTCCATTCCCAGGCTGCTCACGTGACTATCCAGGTAAGTCTTAAACGATGTCAGCGTGTCTGCCTCCACCACCCTACTTGGCAGCGCATTCCAGGCCCCCACCACTCTCTGTGTAAAAAACGTCCCTCTGATATCTGAGTTATACTTCGCCCCTCTCACCTTGAGCCCGTGACCCCACGTGATCGTCACTTCTGATCTGGGAAAAAGCTTCCCACCGTTCACCCTATCTATCCCCTTCATAATCTTGTACACCTCTATTAGGTCTCCCCTCATTCTCCGTCTTTCCAGGGAGAAGAAGCCCAGTTTACCCAATCTCTCCTCATAGCTAAGACCCTCCATACCAGGCAACATCCTGGTAAGCCTTCTTTGCACTCTCTCTAACGCCTCCACGTCCTTCTGGTAGTGCGGCGACCAGAACTGGACGCAGTACTCCAAATGTGGCCTAACCAGCGTTCTATACAGCTGCATCATCAGACTCCAGCCTTTATACTCTATACCCCATCCTATAAAGGCAAGCATACCATATGCCTTCTTCACCACCTTCTCCACCTGTGTTGCCACCTTCAAGGATTTGTGGACTTGCACACCTAGGTCCCTCTGTGTTTCTACACTCTTGATGGCTCTGTCATTTATTGTATAACTCCTCTCTACATTATTTCTTCCAAAATGCATCACTTCGCATTTATCTGGATTAAATTCCATCTGCCACCTCTCCGTCCAATTTTCCAACCTATCTATATCCTGCTGTATTGCCTGACAATGCTCATCGCTATCCGCAAGTCAACACTCGGAGAACTGCTGGAGACCAGGAATCTGCTGAGGCCCAGTTATGATGTGCCTCTCGACCTGGCCATGCCTCAGTTGCTGGAGTTCCAAAGGCAAAGGGAACATCAGGAAGTGATGTCAGCTACACCCCCTGGATTGAAAGACCAAATGAGGAGTCCCAATGTCTTCAATCTGAGGAGATTGTGTCGGCACTCCGAGGCAGCCCGGTCAACACTGCGAGGGTGGCAGACGCAATGGAGACCTTAATGCGAGATTCTGTCTGCGCTGGTGGAAGGCATTAATTCCATGGTGCATGAGGTGCACTCCATGGTGCAGGGCATGAATTCCAGGTGTAAGTACTTGTGGACATCCACAAGTGCCAACACCAGAGGATGATGGGGTTTCTTGACCTCACTCCAGCTGCCCCTCACTCCCAAGGGAAAAACCAGGAGCTCTGGGGACTCATAAGGAGGAGGAGAAGCTGGTACACAGCCTGGGGCCTTCCACCCAGGAGACTCTGGGAGCGTCCAGCTCATCTGACTGCTCTCTCAGCTCCAGACTCACAGACTGAGAAGGGTGGCACCACTGCACTCGTGCTGCTGAAAGCAGGCTGGGGCCCTCTCGGGGTCAACCCTCCAGAGGATGCCCACCAAGGTCATCACAGACAACAGGACATGGTAGACAGCAGGCTGCCTCCACCTCCGCTGTGAATCCTGGGGATACACCAAGACAAAGTGGAAGGGTTAGAAAAATCAAGAAGATCAAGTTGTGCAGCATAGGCAAAGGTGTGAGGCACTTGTAGGTGGCAATCACCTATGTAATGCAACAACTCCTGTAAATGAAATAAATCTCACTTATTGCAACCTCGCTATGGCTTCCTGCTCTCATAAGATAGCTTCACGTTATGCTGCTTAGACAACTGTGCCCATATTCCACTGAAAGGCTGGATGCTCACTCCAGAGCCACTTCTTTGCAAGGCTGCCAGCTCATCAATTGGCATTCCCTCACAGTGACAGAACATCAGTCATGCCCTTGTGTTCCTGACGATGAGGAGCTGGGATTATTCTCCTTACAACAAGGACGCTAAGGGGAGATGTAATGAAGGGATTCAAAATTAGGAGGGATTTTGATGGAGTAAATAAGCAGAAATTGTTTACTGTGGGCCAGTAATCAGGGGGCATAGATTTTAAGTAATTTAGAAGAAAATGATAGGATTTTTTTTCTTACAAAGAGTTAAGATCTGGAATGCACAGAGTGAAACTTATTCCGTAGGAATTTACAGAAGACAACTGGACATGCATTTGGAGACTAATTGTGAGGAAATAACTGGAGACAGCTAGAGAAATAAACTGGACAGGGGTGATGGGTCAAAAGGGCCTGTTTCTGTGTTGTAAGGTGAGAGATGTTAGATTTGGGAAATGGGACACTTTGCTTGCTTTTGGACAATATCAGGCATTGTTAGACAAGCCTTTTGTCCTGGCGGTTTGTTTTAGTCTCAACCTCAGAACCTCTTGGCATCATTGACACATTGGGGATGGGATTGATGTTGGTATAGTGGTGCGGAACAGGCAATAGCCTATTATACACCTCACTCTATGCTCTTTTCCATTGACCTCGGAGGAAAAGAATGTTGGGCAGAGTGTAAGATTCTCCACCAGCCATTTTGTACTCTTGCTCCAGGAAGCAGTTTCACATCAAACCACCTTCTATCCATTCCTCAGACCGTAGACCTGTCTGAATGAGATGGCCAATTTAATGCCAAATAGCATTGCGATGGAGGTAAGGGAGGTTATGCTACCAGAAGGTGCGTTGAGACTGCCCATATTCACTTCACATTGGATCCTTACACTGGCAAACAGTGGAAGTTGGATTTGAGCTCAGGTTCCAAAGTTGAATGGTTCACATCTAACTCATATTGTCACCTAGTTTTTCATCCTATAGGCTGCAATGCCATGAGGCAATGCAAAGTCAACAAATTGCTCTCTGACAATGGAAGGTATATTACCTAAATGATATTTCTTGCCCTAGGGGTTTGATCATTCTCAATGCGAACCTCAGCTACTTGGTGCAACCCCTTGAAGACAATCTCGACCAGCACCTAATCTACAGGGCTGAGCACCTGAAGCTTAAAAGCGGGACCTGTGGACATCAACAGAACAAACACGAGGAAAACTGGGTCGAAGGTTTCACCAGGCATTTTCATCCAGCACATCATCGGGTAAGGATAACACAAAACCCAATCTCGTTAAGATGCACACTCAAGATCTAAAACCTGCCCTCTCGGATGGATAGTTATTGAACCTCACACATTAACATTGATCAGTCTCCAATCTTAAACCACCATTATGCAGAGAAATCTCAAATGGATAAGGTAGAAAAAACTCTAAATTCTAAAAACAAAACATTTGGTGCCAAATGATACCCTGAGGGACAGTGGCAAATGAACACACACATGGGCGGCGCAGTGGTTAGCGCTCCTGCCTCACAGCGCCAGGGACCCAGGTTCAATTCCTGTCTTGGGTCACTGTCTGTGTGGAGTTTACACTTTATCCCCGTGTCTGCATGGGTTTCCTCCACAGCTCCAGTTTCCTCCCACAGCCCAAAGATGTGCGGGTTAGGTTGATTGGCCATGCTAAATTAACTCTAGTGTCAGGGGGATTAGCAGGGTAAATGTGTAGGGTTATGGGAATAGGGTCTGGGTGGGATTGTGGTTAGTACAGACTCGATGGCCCGAATGGCCTCCTTCTGTACTGTAGGAATTCTATGACATGTCTGCCCATTCCACCAAAGTAAATCCTCCTGAAGTCTGTCATTATCCAAAATTCTCTTTCCATTATTTGAGCCAATTGCTTAACTCATCCACTTTAAGGAGGCTGAAAACTTCCATTAAAACTGAAATGAACTAAATTCAGATTCAGACTAGGACATGTGCCAGTTTTAACGTTGAATTGATTTTTTTTTGTGCTGCCGTGCTGCAAGAGTGACATTACACAGATTCACATCTGGACATGATATTGTAGATTGTGCTGAATGGCTCTAAGTGTTACATTTGCTCTGCACAGGAAAAGAGAGATGTGGTGAAGGATATGAAGTATGTGGAGCTGTATTTAGTGGCTGATTATGCTGAGGTAAGGCTCTTTATGGTCTGTGAGAGACTTCAATCATTTGTTTTATTCACTGACAGGTCTAGGCGAATGGTTGAGGCTCCTCACACACACAGATTGTAAAGGAAGGAAAGTATAATAAATCAGGCTAAGGAGTGGGTAGGAAGATGGTGGGAGGTGCCAGTTTTGGGGCCCTGAGAGGGAATGAGGTGGAGCAGGAGAATACTCATTGGGGTTGGATCTGGGTCTGGGCAAAACAGGTGATCGTGAATCTGCAGGCCGTTTTTATTCCCATTACCCAATTATGATGATAAATAGGGAGAGATTTGAAACCATACTGCTGATTGGGTATCCCCTAAAGAGTTTCAGAGGTGAATTTCCATTTGGAGTTTCCTAGCCATCTGTTGTCATGTTTTTTTCATTCATTCGGGGATGTGAGTGTAATTGGCAATGCCAAGGGGGTGTGGCCAGAGGAGAGGGCAGGGCCTAATGCGGGTGAGGGGGGAGGGCAGGGCCTCTGGGGGTGTGATCGGTGGGGGTGTGGAGGTCCTGCTGCCACTCTGCACTCAGGCTTGGTGACAGAGGGAGGGAGGTGAGCAATCGGGACTGGACATCAGGGTGGGGAGCGGGTGTCGGTCTGCCAAGGGGTAGAGGCTGTTGGGTCCGCGGGGGAGGGGGTCAAGGCTGGCCTGGACAAGTCCGGGAGGCCAGTGATCGGGTGGTGCGGGGGGGGGGGGGGGGGGGGGGGGGTCACGTTGCCAGCGATCAGGAGGTTGGCAGTGCGGGGCTACTGCGCATGCGTCAATCTCCACTCTGACAGATCGGCGCGTGCACAGTGGTCCGCTCAGTGCTATGCTGCTAACCTTTCCAGCGGGAATAGGCCTCGCCCAGAACTTTTAATGAGGCTCACGCTTGTGCACTCTGCAGCGCACAGTGTGTGGGAGATTCATTTTGAAAATCCCACTGAAAAAAACAGTGGGATTTACTCCAATTTTTACCCGAATTCGGCACTTAGAATTTTTTGGGGCGAAACAGACCCCATACATGGAGAATCCCATACATGGAGAATCTCATACATTTTAAATGCAAGGATTTCCACAATGTTACTCACAGGTCACTAATTAACTACCATTCTTCTGTTGAAAGAAGATCATCACAGTCCCTCCAGTTTGATTTTGAAGCAGTGAAGGTGGAGGAAGAAGAATGAGGCAAGCTTACTATTTACACAAGGTGTTGGTCCCCTTGAGCAGCGTGCACACCATAATCTTACTCTATGGTTGTGAAACATGGACAACTTACAACTGTCAGGAAAGGGAAACTATAACCGAGAAGGTGAAAAGAGGACCTGGAGGCAGTAACCACCACCTGGAAGAGTGGACAAAAAGAGGACAATCCTGGTAACCCAGAGACACAGAATGTTCACAGCGTCTGATCTGCCCTCAAGGCCTCCATAATCAACAACTGTGCAAGGACTCTTGGTTACTTGAGCAGGAAACAGTAAGACTTCTTGGATGAGAATGACCAAGACATTCAGGAGCTGATAAACTGCCATCACAAGGCTTTTCTGAACCTGAAGCAGCACCTCAACTCGAGCAAGAAAGCAGCTGTACAGACGGCTGAAGACGAGATCTAGCAAAATCCTGCGACCTGCGGTGGGTGGAGATAGCACAGGAGAAAGCATGGATCTCGAGGGACTGCCCGAGAAGATGATCAAGAAAAGAAACTCAGCAAGTTCCATCTTCAGTGTCTGTGGTGCATTCCAGATACATCCTGGCAGTACAAAGTCACAAATGTGGCAGTCTCTCTCAAAGGCAGAGCGCCCAAGTTTGTTAACGTTCAGCAAACAGAGGTGTTTCTGTTGGCTCTGGCAGCTCCGTAGGATGGAAGACGGTTGCTTATGCAAAGACTTTCTGTATGGTGAGGAAGGTGGAGCCAGAATACCAGGAGGAAGCCCAAAGCTCTGCTTCAAGGGTACTTGCAAACATGACATGAAGGACCAAACATCGATTATCAACCTGGGAGTCACCAGCTGACAACAGAGAAAAATGGCAACCCCTCCTGGGGCTGGCATGTACCCCCACAGTGTCCAGTGGCTTGGCAACAGATGCCAACATTGAAAAGAGCAACCCGTAATGATACCAGATAACTCCATGAGTGGCACTTGTGGCAGTAACTGCCTCTCAATGATTGGTCCCATTGCCATCCACAAAAGTGCACTATATGACACCCATCTGAAACGAATGGTTTGTTGCCTGTCAATCATCATCTACGGATGGATGGAAGCCACTGTTATGATACTGTAACATTACACTCAGAGAGAAATCCCACTGTGCCTCTGGCAATGCAAGTTAACTTTCGCTTTCCATGTTTACCTGATGCCATATAAAATGTAAAAACAAAATAATGCAGATGTTCTAATTCTGCAATAAAGACAAAAAGTACTGGAAACACTAAGCAGGACTGGCAGCATCTGTGAAGAGAGAAAAACAGCCATATAATAAGCCCTTGTGTTCTGGATTGTGTCATTTGCCTTCCATATGGAAGGTAGAAATTAATTTCCCCCAATTCCACCTCTTCGATCTTGCTGGGCGCAGGTCTGCAAGCTCTTTGATACTTTGCCCTCATGGGCCATTCTCCACACCTGGATTTGGCCAGTTAAGTGTCGGCGGGCTAGTCAATGAAAATCATTGCCATATTTTGCTTTGTCTTCGTCTGATGGCCAGTGAACAAACAGTGACCCCTCTCCCAATCACAGAGCTGGCACAAGATAACTGTTACATCATCTCCACCTGCAGAGTTCAGCAACTCAGTTAATCACCCTTGCCTCTGAATTCCTGACCTATTCATAGATATTCCCTTGCTGAAGCATCACTGTGGCCCTGAGTCCGTGGATCACAGGGTTTGAACCCCATACCATGCTAGAGAATGAACGAATCATTCAGCTTTGCCCCCAGCAGATACTCCCAGCTCATCAATTGCACAGCCAAATGAAGAATAAAGCTTCAAGTTCCCTGCTGGCATTAATCCCTACTCCACCCATGTGAACCTTTTGCTACCTTGTGGCCTGCTTTGGTGACACGATTTAATTACTACCACATAATCTTGAATTATACAAAATACAAACATACAAAGTAGGAGCAGAAATAGGCCATTCGGCCCCTCAAGCCAGCTCTGCCATTCAATAAGATCGTGGCAAATCTGTTTGTGTTTCTAATTCCACATTCCAATTTATCCCTGATAACCTTAGATTCTTGTTAGGCAAAGGAATCAATCTACCTCCACCTTAAAAATATTTAATGACCTTGCCTACATCGCCTTCTGAGGCAGCGAGTTCAAAAGTCGCACAACTCTCTGAGGGAAAAAAAACTCTCCTCATCTCTGTCCTAAAAGGACGACTCCTAATTTTAAACAGTGCCCCTTAGTTCTGGACTCAGAAAACACAGAGGAAACATTCTTTCCACGTCTATCCTGTCAAGACCATTCAGGATCTAACATCCAGCACAGTGGTTAGCACTGGTGCCTCACAGCGCCAGGGACCCGGGTTTGATTCCCAGTTTGGGTCACTGTCTGTGTGGAATTTGCACATTCTCCCTGTGTCTGCATGGGTTTCCTCCCACAGTCCAACGATATGTGAGTTAGGTGGATTGGCCATGTTAAATTGTCCCTTAGTGTCAGGGGGATTAGCTTGGGTAAATGCATGGGTTTATGGGGATAGGGCCTGGGTGGGATTGTGGCCAGTGCAGACTCGGTGGGATGAATGGCCTCCTTCTGCACTGTACGATTCTATGATATATTCTATGATATAACATACTTTGATCAACTAAATCATTGGGCATCTCTTGAAGAGGTATTAATTTGCAGGGTTATAAGGTAAAAACGGAGTTATGGGCCTAAATTGGACAGCTCTTCAAGATGTTGGCATAACGGGCCAAATGGCCTCATTCTGTGCTGTTTGACTCGGTGATATGAAAGGTGGGGTTTGGACAAAGGTTGCACGAACTTACTTTATTTGAAACTCTTCCACACTAATAAATACAGAGGAGGGAAATGGGGTAATACTTGAATCAGCAACAACTTATATTTGTATAACTTTGTATGATGCCTTTCATAAAATGTTCCAAAGATACTTCACAGGAGTATTATAAAACAAAATATTTTGATTTGATTTTGTTTTGGTTTGTTATTGTCACATGTATTAGCATACAGTGAAAAGTATTGTTTCTTGCGCGCTATACAGACAAGGCATACCGTTCATAGCGAAGGAAATGAAAGTGCAGAATGTAGTGTTACAGTCATAGCTAGGGTGTAGAGAAAGATCAACTTAATGCAAGATATGTCCATTCAAAAGTCTGACGGCGACAGGGAAGAAGCTGTTCTTGAGTCAGTTGGTATGTGACCTCGGACTTTAGTAATATAATGTAATATAAACACACAGCCACATAAGGAGATAAACAATCTTGGTCAAAGAAGAAAATTTTAAGGAGTGTTTTCAAGGAGCACAATGAAGTAGCGAATAAGGAGTAGGTAGAGAATTCCAGAGCTTAGGGACTCGGCACAGCCATTAGTGGAGAGATTAAAATCAGGGTTGCTTAAGAATCTAGAATTAGAGGAGCACAGATATCTTGGAAGGTTGTGAGACTGGACAAGATTGCAGAGATAGGGAGGGGCAAGGCCACAGAGAGATTGGAAAGCAAAAATGAGAAGTTGAAAATCAAGCCATTGCTTGACTGGGAGACAATGTAGGTCAGTGAGTGCAGGGGTGGTAAGGGAATGGGACTTGGTGCGAGCTAAGACACGGATGACCTTAAGTTTTTGCAGTGTAGAATGTGGGATACCAGAGGGGAGTGTGTTGTAGTCTGGAGCTATGGACAATGATGGAAGAGGCTCCAATTTTCTTTCCACCACATGGCTGACCAGGAGTCTCTCCTACTCTTACTACCTGCTAATGGTGTATGTTCGAAGGATTAATCTATGTGGGGCCACATTATGAACACACCTTCCTTGGACATCTAGTCCTGGAGCTTCTGGCTCAGAGGCAGGGACATTACCCACTGTACTATAGGCCTCCTGGTAGAGACTGATTGCTATGATCAGTCAACAGCTCCATTTATCATGCATCATGCAACTACCAGGATGGTAGAAGGGCCAAAATCGATGGAAATTGAGAAGTCCTCTGTTCCTTTGGCACCTGAATAATTTAGGAAGTAACCAGATGCTGTTTTGGGAAGATTATTGGGTTTGACTCATGAAAGAGTGAATTTTCACTGAACCCATCTTGCTATTCCCTCAGGATGTTGGAAAATTAGCACAGGTTCTGGTGAAACTTCAACGAACTTAAAAGATGGTTGACTTCTTTCCTCTATCTAATTCTATCACCTTTTAGTTTCAGAAACATTACTGGGACCTCGAGAAGACAAAATTGAAATTGAAAGAAACTGTGAACTATGTTGATAAGGTGAGACCAAACATGTGTGTTACCATGGGTGGTGTATATTATATTGAATTATACTGCATTTTGCCTGGTTTCCCAGCCAATATATTCATTAACCACATTGCTAAAATATATTATCTGGTCCTTACCATGTTGCTGTTTATTGGAGTCTCCTGTGCACAAATTGGTTGTCTTGCATCCTGTTATAGGTAAATAATACCTCTGAGTCTAGTCGTGTGTCAAAGTACAGTGGTTTATTTGCACAATTGTGGGAGAAGTCCGATCCCTAACGCGGTCCCCAGACTTCTCACTGAATACAGGTCAAGAGCAAACATTTATACATATATTTTCGCCCCTGGTCACGTCCTCACCTTCCCACGATTATTGCTGCCTCGGCAGTTCTGTCTTTCCCGTGTAACCGTGGCCATCTCAAGGCTGCGAATATCTGTTTTGTCGCCACTTGTGCGTTGTTTATCCATTACACAAGATTATAAGTTTGCATAAACAAGTTAACTAAAATACAGGGGCCTATATAGCAATTTATATCAGTAATGATGAATAGTATCTAATGAATATATGTGAATCTATTATTATACGATCACAGAAGGCATAAGTGTGAGTTCCACCATGTTAAGTACATAATATAAAGGAACGCAAAATGGATTCTGCTTAGCTGATTCTACTTAGCTTATACTAGCTCAGTTAGCCACATTCCTGAGCACGATTAGCTGGGAAACAGCAGGGATAGCTGTGTCTCTTATCTAGTTTGAATACATGAAAACAAACTTTACAGACACGAAAACAATGAGCACTTCTCACAAATCTCTAAATATTACAGAGTTCGGGTTTCAATGCTTAAGTGTTACAAAGTTCATTAACCCATTCCTGTCTTCACATCCTACATTACAGCAGTGTTCAGAAGTATTTCATTGGCTGTAAAGCACTTTGGGATGTCATGAGGCCATGAAAAGTGCTATATTAACACGTCTTTCATTCTTATTATTTGCTGGATCAGAGGATAGTTTCAAATGGGAAGCATGAAAGACGTGTAAATATTTATCAGTTCCACTCAAAGTGATATACATACGTTGCGAGTCAATGAGTTGATTTTTGGGTAACTGAACAGTTGTGCAGAGCAAGCTCCTATATTTTGATCAGCCTGTTATTAAGTGCCAGTAGAGTCTACCTGAATGTTTCTCTTAGTATTACAGGTCTCTGAATATCAGGATTGCCCTGGTTCACTTGGAAGTGTGGACTCATGAGAACAAGTGTGATGTGAGAGAGAATCCCTATACCACCCTCTGGTCCTTCCTGAAATGGAGGCGACAGACACTGACCCGAAAGAAGCATGACAATGCACAACTCATCACGTGAGTGTCAAAGAGCTTTTCCTTGCATTTCGCCAGAGCATGTAGACACTTGCATACATTGGCTGCTATAATCCCAAAGGGGTTTAGATGTGCTAAAATGTTTTAAGCTGTTATGGTGAAATAAATGTGCACTATTCTATGAGTTACTGAACCACACTAGTCAGTGCTTCTTAAGGTTGATTCCATTGCTGCATTCTGATTAATCTCAGCTTCCCTCTATACCAGAAGGGGAGATAAATTATCCCTAGAATCATAGAATGGTTACAACAAAGAACAAGGCCATTCAGCCCATTGTGTCTTGCTGGAACCAATATTAAGGAGGTTATGGTGAGGCATTTAGAAAATCTCAATGCAATCAAGCACAGTCAACATGGTTTTGTGTAAGGGCAATCATGTTTGATTGAGTTAATGGAGCTCTTTGTGGATGTTACAAACAATGTTGTGCTATATTCTCTTCTCTGCGAATTGTCACATCCAGGCATTTCATGTGATATGTGTCTATTATGTCCTCAAACTCTCTCTTCAAGAGTATGGATGTTTTTCTTCCTTTTCATTCTCTGTTGCCCTGGTTCTGATAACTCATTCACCATCTTCTTTCATTGTTCTGCGCACCTTTCCTTTTCACAAGCTCTGCAGTTTGACCCATTGCTGTGGGGCTATTTGGATTTCAGCTTCCTACAGACTTTGTTCCCTTCAAGTGACCAGACAAAGAATTTCGGAGTTTTAAAATCAGCTGTTTATTACAAGCTGTAGCAAAGGCTCCAGTACGCCAGCTGATAGCACTGTCCAGAGCCGTGGATACAGCATTACACAAACAGATACACTTCCAGATTCAATTAAAAGTAATTAGCGTATACCAATCAGAGATGTACATTTGTGTGGAAACTATCTATGTCCAATAACAACTATTGATTAGGTTTACATCATGCATAAGATACAAATGCTACTAATCAATCACAACATCTGCACATCTATTTGCAATTAGTGTAAAGACTTGAATATGCTATCTGATCCTTAACATAACAACTTGTCTCTGACTTGTAGATATCAATTGTCCTCCCGAGTGTTGATGATACTCTCAGGCTAGGTAGGCCTCAATGGATAAACAAACCATGTGTTCAAGCCGTAAACCATGTTGCTTCCCCATGTTAGAACAGCCCCCGCATTGTTTTACAATCTGTGAGGATGGACACCTATGATGTTTCTGCCTGAGAACTAGCAGCCCACAGCTGTGTCCTGTGTACTTACAGTACTAGCAGTATGTATGTTTTTTCTGCTAACCTAATTATTTTAATCTTTTCACTGAGTATGATTATTAGTATGGCTACTAGTCTCTTTTACTCATGTATGGGACATTTCCTTCCATCAGAGAACTCGTGATTGTCCACAACTCTTGTACAGTTCTCTCCCAATCTGGTGTGCATTCTTGCTGCCTTTTCCTTAGCATAATTGAAAGCTAACTGTTTGGGTGGTCAGCGTCTTCATCTGTCTCTTCATGGTGTTATGTGCTCTGACAGTGTCAGTGGTTTGTAATATTGTGAGCTTGTCCATTTGAATTAGGATCTTTTATACATCAGGATGTGCAGAGCACCAGACGAGCTCATCCCCCAGACTTCAATCCATTTCCTTAAATTTAAACTGGCTGGCTACATTTCTTAATCATGTTAAGAAATTGTCAACGGGCACAGCAAGTTCCTGCCTCCGGCTCCGAACCTCATATCAGTGGATCTGATGGTTTGACTTTGGCTAAGGGTGTGTTGAACTTCTTAAAAATCTTGGCTGGGTTTTTATTGTCATCTTGGCTTCTTTCCAGCTATTGAAAAGATCTAATCCTTTATCTCCTGCCCACAAAAGGACCTTTATCTCTTCACGAGTATCTTTCAGAAAACTGTTGAATATCAATTTGCACTTTTGCCCAAACTTCTTGATGTTATCCGTGATGTTATCAGCCTCCCAGTTCGCCATGAGCTGCATCTACATGTTCATTGTCGCATCCGTCTTGTTTCCGCATGATTCACGTAATTTGTTTGGGCACTAGTTTGGGTCAATTACTAATTTACATTATTCATAGTGTTTTGAGTTCCACTCTCAAAAAAACCTTCTGTTACCATGTTATGCCTTGTGGAACTCTGACATAAATCACACTTTTGATGAAAAGTCTGGAGCTGACATTGTGTATAATTTCTCACATTGTATCATTCCAATGCACATAAAGCAATGTGTGTTTGGTACACAGACTGTAATGCAGTGGTGAGTGGTGTAGTTTCTTTGGATAGAGACACACATGAAAACATATTGGATCTCAAACCATTTTCTAATGGCGTACATTTAAGGCGAAAATGATTTATTTAAAAAAACGTATTATTGTCATATACTGCGACACAAGCTTGTGGGGGTGTGAATGGTTTAATTAAACTGAAGTTAGATCGACTACAGAGGTCAAAAGCATCAGTAGGGGAGGGTGAAGGCAAATGGTTTAAAATGGTGATCAACCACGAAAGCTTGAATAAGAATTAACATAAGACAAATAAAAGAAATGCTTTAAAGCTGGCTATTGTATTTCAAAAGGAATATATATGATTGGAAGATTGCAAATAGGTGGGGCATAATAGGGTAAATTTAATTTTAAAATACAGTAGCAATAACGTAAAAAAAGGTTGATCAGTTCTGGGAAAAGGAACTTCTAAATGTCTGTAGTCACAATAGTGTGCAAGATCGGGGGGTGGGGAACAGATTTAAGGAAACATTGAAAATTGTGTTGGGATGGTAACTGTGAGATCCTAATCAAGACAGTGTAAATGAAACCAGACCTGGGAACACATGTTTTCTGTCGCCCTCAGAGAGCAAAGGGACATTGTGTGCTAATGTTATTGCAATTTGTTATATTAAAAGATCTATAAGGACTTTTGCCATAAAAAGAGCCAGGGGTGGGGGGGAGGCCGATTTCTGAGTTTATTTAAGCCAACATCTTTTAGGAAGTGTTTGAAAAGTACTGTTAACTGTGTAAAAGTGTTCTTGCGTTATAAATGTTTCCCCTTTTATTCTAATAAATGTTTAAGGTGAATATAAAATCATCACAATTGGTCAGTGAGTTACTTATCTTGACTTCAGGAAACTCCCCATAACACACAAATTGCAAAATAGTTGTGGCAGCTCATTCAAGTTTACCTTTGAGATTTGGCACTTACTACCTGCATCCCATAACACATTCTGATAATAATGTAAATCTATTTTTCCACAATTTTGAATTTGCATTTAGGGGAATCACCTTCAATGGCACCACGATTGGTTTGGCACCTCTGATGGGCATGTGCTCAGATTATCAGTCAGGAGGCGTCAATGTGGTGAGTGATTCAATACAATGACAGTTCTCACACAGAAATTTCTGTACCTATTTTTCATCAGTCAATGTAATTTGCAACCAAAAGAGAAAATGCTGGAAAATCTCAGCAGGTCTGGCAGCATCTGTAAGGAGAGGAAAGAGCTGACGTTTTGAGTCCAGATGACATTTTATCTCTTTTGGTTTCAGATTCCAGCATCCGCAGTAATTTGCTTTTATATAATGTAATTTGCAACATGTCAGAACACGATGAGGCTGATTTTACTTCCACGTTCACCATGAACGCAAACGGCGATGTGACCGCAAAATCTCACGAAGATCGGAAAACTAGATTTGCGCCTGTGAGAACCTGTTTTCCAATTTTCCCTGTACCCCTCTCCGGTAACATAATGAGGTGGGAACCTCATTTAAATACATTTTAATACATTTGAATACACTCCAAGGGCTCCCCTGCCATGTGACCCTCCACATAAAGAATTCCTGTCACGTTGGCGAGGTTTACAACAGATATTTTAAAACATGCAGCAGTCGAGGGGCCCCCCCCGCAGCGGGGTCGGAAATGGGGGGCTGATTTTCCATGCAATGTGCCAGAACATCTGGGGAGAAAACCCGGTTATGCAGCTGGAGAGTGACACGCCGGTTTTCTCGTCTCGGCCAGGACTCTGTGCACACTTTACAAAATTCTGTCTTCAGTGTCACAGACCGATAGAATGTTGTTTATCCCCTTGGTGACTTTTTTGTTTTGGGGATTAATGTTTTGATTAATGCTTATCATAATATGAATATCAATTGGACTTTACTAATAAATTAAGACCCCCGAAATAATTTTATATCTGAAACCTTTTCCACACTGCTGTAAAATGGGCTGTCATTTACAGCTAAGATTAATCAGCGAGGGGTCTGGTTGCATTTTATGCCTCAATGCCCTGAAATGTGGGGAGGATTTAAAAGTAAATCAATGGAGCAGTGCTCAGGCTTTTGATTTCCAGTAAAGGGGTGGATTCTGTGGATGGCAAGTTTGTAAGAATATGAATGTGGACGTGATCAGACTCAGTTTCGACACTCTCCAGCATCCTATAACCTCCCTGCCTAGTCGGTCACATGGAGAATTGCCATGGAGGGTTGCCAGTGCCCATGGAACGCCACTATGGCGTCAGGAAAGAAAGGGTGCAGAGGGAAGAGATGCTCTGTGGATATTATTTCAAGGCTCAGGTGTCAACCATGCCTCAGTTGGTAGCACTCTTGCCTCTGAGGCTGAAGGCTGAGAGTTCAAGTTCTAATCTAAAGCCTAGAGTGCAAAATCCAATTGAACAATTCAGTGTTGCACCATCAAGAGTTGGCATCTTTTGGACGAGGCACTAAACTATGGCTCTGTCTGCCCTATCAGGTTGACATAAAAGTTCCCATAGCACTATTTAAAGAATAGCAAGGGAATTGTCCACAATATCTGGAACAATATTTATCCCTCAACCAACTTCACAAAGAAATTGGTCTAGTTATTATCCCATTGCTCCTGTGGAAATTATCTGCCGCATTTCTGATATTACAACAATGAATACGCTTCTTAACTGCTATAAAGTGCTCAGGGATATTCTGAGGCTATATCAATACAAATACATTCTTTCTTTCCTTATTTCCTCCTTTCAATCATCCTTTCTTTCTTGGGTTCACTTGTCATGCTTATTGTTTTACCGATATTGTGGTTACCTTAATATTAAAAATGGCAGAGCCATCAAGAGTATAGAAACACAGAGGGACCTAGGTGTGCAAGTCCACAAATCCTTGAAGGCGGCAGCACAGGTGGAGAAGGTGGTGAAGAAAGCATATGGTATGCTTGCCTTTATAGGACGGGGTATAGAGTATAACAGCTGGAGTCTGATGTTGCAGCTGTATAGAACTCTGGTTAGGCCACATTTGGAGTACTGCGTCCAGTTCTGGTCGCCGCACTACCAGAAGGACGTGGAGGCTTTAGAGAGAGTGCAGAGAAGGTTTACCAGGATGTTGCCTGGTATAGAGGGTCTTAGCTATGAGGAGAGATTGGGTAAACTGGGCTTGTTCTCCCTGGAAAGACGGAGAATGAGGGGAGACCTAATAGAGGTGTACAAAATTATGAAGGGTATAGATAGGGTGAACAGTGGGAAGCTTTTTCCCAGGTCGGAGGTGACGATCACAAGGGGTCACGGGCTCAAGGTGAGAGGGGCGAGGTATAACTCGGGCGGCACGGTAGCACAGTGGTTAGCACTGCTGCTTCACAGCTCCAGGGTCCCCGGTTCGATTCCCGGCTCGGGTCACTGTCTGTGTGGAGTTTGCACATTCTCCTCGTGTCTGCGTGGGTTTCCTCCGGGTGCTCCGGTTTCCTCCCACAGTCCAAAGATGTGCGGGTTAGGTTGATTGGCCAGGTTAAAAATTGTCCCTGAGATGCGTAGTTAGCGGGTAAAATATGTGGGGGTAGGGCCTGGGTGGGATTGTGGTCGGTGCAGACTCGATGGGCCGAATGGCCTCCTTCTGCACTGTCGGGTTTCTATGTATAAAAAAATAACTCAGATATCAGAGGGACGTTTTTTACACAGAGTGGTGGGGGCCTGGAATGCGCTGCCAAGTAGGGTGGTGGAGGCAGACACGCTGGCATCGTTTAAGACTTACCTGGATAGTCACATGAGCAGTCTGGGAATGGAGGGATACAAACGAATGGTCTAGTTAGACCAAGGAGTGGCACAGGCTTGGAGGGCCGAAGGGCCTGTTTCCTGTGCTGTACTGTTCTTCTTTGTTCTTTTATTAAAATGACAAATTCTTTGAAGAAGAAAAGTGCTGGGCGTGAATGTTTACATGAAAAACGCCACTCTTGAAGCTGACAATCGTCCTTTACACCATTGATCTGTTCTCTCTCAAGGACCACTCCGACAGTGCAATCGGTGTGGCTGCCACCATGGCGCACGAAATGGGACACAACTTTGGGATGAGCCACGATGCTGACGGCTGCTGTGCGGCCCGTCCTGAGGATGGAGGATGCATCATGGCTGCAGCCACTGGGTGAGTGTCCAAAGCCATCGGGACAATGTCTGGTCTTGTGAGAGTTCTATTGGTCCTGGGTTTATCCCATACTACAGCAGAAGTGATGCAGAACGGTGGATCCCTTTTTACAAAAGTGAAAACCACAAGTAGAATTCAAGTAGGAGTTATTAAAGTCCTTTCTCTGCATCCAATAACCCTGATAATCAGCAACATGCTCAAAATAAAGAGTCTGAAAATCTCTTTATCCCAATTAACAAAATGAGAGTGAATAATAAAGCATTTGTTTGTTCAGTCCTTTTCTGTAAAAGCTTTTCTGGAAGCTGCATAAAAGACATGATATAGTAATAGGATCTTGGCCAAGTGGGTATTTGATGCAGTGTCTGCTGTGTCTAAAGTACCACAGATTGATGGAGCATTGTTCCTGCCCTTTGTGAGCTCTCTATTTTAGGATTTAATGGTATGGAGGATCACTAACTTGCAATCATATTTTTCTCATTTGGATTTTATTAATAAATTTAAGGTATCCAAAATAATTTTATACCTGGGACCTTTTGCAAAATTGGCTGTCATATACAGCTAAGATTAATTGGCACAGGGTTTGGCAGTATTTTTGGCCTCAGTGCCACTTAGTATGGTGGAGCGATTAGCGGTAAATCAATGGGGCAGTGCACTAGCTTTGATTTCCACTTAAGAAGTGGGGTTTGTGGATAAGTGTGTAAGCATGTGAGTGTGGACAGGATTAGACTCAGTTGCAGTGCACCCCAGAATCGTATAGCCTTCTTGTCTAATTGATCACATGGAGAATGGGTATGGAAGGTTGCCAGTGCCCATGGAACACCACTATGGCTCCAGGAAAGAGATGCAGAAGGAGGAGATGCTTAGTGGGTATTATTTCAGTGCTGTCAGCCAAGGCTCAGGTGTCAACCATGCCACAGTTGGTAGCCGGCATCTCCACATCATGACAGTTGGTAGCAACAGGGAGCGTTGAACTGAGGATGAGTCATTCTTAATCTCAGGCACATCTCATCCAACACATTGTCAATATGCACAGGGTGAAACAATACTTTGCTAGATTCAACCACCAAGCACACTATCAGTTAGTGTTGATTAATTTCAGACTTTATTCATGGTGCCGTAGCAGTACTTTAAAGAAGAGCAGGACATCCTCCTCCGTGTCAGTGCCAACATTTACCCTCTGTCAACATCACTGAAACATGTGACTGCTGTGTGTGAGACCTGTGCAAGTTAGCTGTTGTGTTTGTTTGCTACAGGGTTCTTTATTGGTTGTGAAGTGCTCCCAATATCTCCAACTTCAACAAAGCAGCATTCTTTCAGTGTTGCACAGGGAATGGTGGCCTAAATTATGTGCCAAACTCTGCTCTTACAGTTTGAGACAATTCCCGGGATGTTACGGCCTCGCTCAACCCGAGAATGGAAACTCTCGCTGGAGGTTACCGGACATTTCCATTGTCCGCCCCTCGCCTGCTCTGATTCCGTGGCGGACGGGGCGGTAGAATTCCGGCGAATGACTTTACAGTGCTTCCAAATATTGTATAATTTGCAAACTGTGAAATTGTCCCTACACACCAAATCCAGGAAAAGCAAGAGGGCTGGAACGTTATGGCCAGCGGCCCTGCAGTTTTCACTCCCACTTCCTTCAATATTCTTGGATGTATTTCATCCAGCCCCAGTGCTGGTATCAACATCCCCTCCTTATCAATTTTGAATCCTTCTAGTGACAGTTTCCTCCTCTTGTCAGCATAGCCTGGATAGTATTTACCTCCTTGGTCAAGGTAAATGAAAGTATTCAGTTAATACTTCAAGCATATTCCCTGCCTCCGTGCGTAAATTCCCTTTTAGGTTGTGAATCAGCCCTACTCCTTTTACCACCCTTTTACTATTTACTATCCTGTGCCTAAGTTTCTCTATTCAATAAATACATTCCTTGTTTCAAACAAAGTCTGAAGCTGCTCTTAATAATTCCAGACAGCGGCCATACAAAATATAGAAGATTTTGGGATTCCCCTTTAAGTTGGCTGCCAGTCTTTGCTCATGATCCCTCTTCACTTCTCTAATATGCTTTTCCACCTCCCCTCTGAACGTTCTGTATTCCTCTTGGTTCTCAATTGTGTTTTCTATCTGACACCTGTCAGAAGCGCACTTTTTCTTATTTCACTTAATTTTCATCTTTTTCATCTATCTTATTGTGACGTTAGTGTACCTTTAAGAAAGTTTTTTTCTCTGCAGCTCTCACAGCTTCAGTGTTTCTCAGCTCACAGTCTTAGCTGATGTCATTATGGCACCGGCTTGGCTGGAGATGCCATTATATTGCTGCTTAAATGGGGGTTAGTTTATTTTTACTGGGACATTTGTTCCAATGGATTGGAAAATACTAATGTAACGTCCTTATTCAAAAAGGAAGGGAGGCAAAATGTGGGAAATTACAGACCAGTTAGTTTAACATCTGTTGTTGGGAAAGTGTTAGAATCAATTATCAAGGATCAAAATCAGGACATTTGGAAAATCAAAACGCTATCCATCAGAGTCAGCATGGGTTTTATGAAGGGTAAATCATGTTTGACTAATTTGCTAGAGTTCTTTGAGGATGTAACAAGCAAAGTGGATAATGGGGATTCTGTAGATGTAGTATATCTAGACTTCCGGAAGGTGTTTGAGAAGGTGCCGCACAAAAGGTTAATTCACAAGGTTAGATCATATGGGATTAGGGGTAATTTATTAGCTTGGATAGGTGACTGGCTGATGGACAGAAGACAGAGTCGGGATAAATGTTTTTTTTTTCTGGATGGCAAGAAGTAACTAGTGGGGTTCGGTCCTTGGGCCCCAGCTATTCACAATCTATATTAATGACTTTGATACAAGGATAGAAGGCTCTATAGCCAAATTTGCCGATGACACAAAAATAGGCGGGACAGTAAGTTGCAATGAGGAAATAAGAACCTTACAAATGGATAAAGATAGGTTAGGAGAGTGGGCCAACATGTGGCAGATGGAGTTTAACATGAATAGGTGTGAGGTCATGCCTTTTGGTCAGAAAAATGGGAAGGTGATTTATTATCTAAATGGGGAGAGACTTCAGGGTCCTCCGGTGTAGAAGGATCTGACTGTCCTCATTCATGAGTCACAGAAAACTAGCATGCAGGTACAGCAGATAATAAAGAAAGTGAATGGAATGTTGGCACTTATTGCTAAAGGAATAGAATATAAAGGTAAGGAAGTATTGTCACAACTATACAAGACATTGATGAGACTACACCTGGAGTATTGTGCACAGTTTTGGTCCCCTTATTTGAGGAAAGATGTTGTGTAATTGGAGGCTGTTCAGAGGAGGTTCACTAGATTGATTCCAGGGATGAGGGGTTTGTCGTATGAAGAGAGAGTATAGGCCTATACTCTCTGAAATTTAGAAGAATGAGGGGAGATCAAAATGAGGTATACAAGATGATAAAAGGTATGGATAAAGTAGACGCGGAGTGGATGCTTCCAGTGGTGGGGCATTCTAGGACGAGAGGTCAGGGTAAGGGGCAGCAAATTTAAAACAGAGCTGAGGATAAACTACTTCTCCCAAAGGGTTGTGAATCTGTGGAATTCACTACCCCAAAATGAGGTGGATGCTAGGACAGTGAGTAAATTTAAGGGGGAGTTAGATTTTTAATTGGTTATGGGGAGAAGGCAGAAAAATGGGGATGAGGAGCATATCAGCCATGATTGAATGGCGGAGCAGACTCGATGGGCCGAATGGCCTAATTCTGCTCCTATATCTTATGAACTTATGACTCTGTATTGTTGGGAGGAAAAACTGGTTGGCAGGTCAGGTGATGGGAGTTCTTTCATTTTCAGTTCAAGCTTCTGTTTAGTTGAGTTTTAGAAGGAACGACAAGCTGAAAAGAAGTGTTTTCTGTCTTTCCCTGTTGTTTTGGAAATTCTGATGGTCATCTGAAAGCAAGATCTTGCCTTTCTGAAGGGGGGAATCTGATGTTGGTGGCCGCCTAGAGTCCCTGGTGTTTTGGGAAGCTGTTCTGACTTCAAACTCTTCTGAGTCCATCCAGAGAACTGCAGACTTCATCCAAAGGACTCAATTCCAGTATCATGAGAGCATTAGTCTATGCTGTTTTAAACCTGTTTGAAGGATCTTGTTTATGGGATTGGTTTGATTGGGAAAGCTCCTATATTCGTTTTGGGTTATACATTATCGTGATTGTTTTGGTGTTGTTCGTAATTGATAGAAGTTATTGCTAATACTCTTACTGTACATGTTAACTATATTCTTAAATAAACTTTGTTTGATAAAAGCTCCCTAGTGGGTCATTTGAATCACACCTGAAGCAAAATCTATCATGCTTATCCGAGCCAAATTCAAGATGCAAAACTTCTGATCCAGGCAGGCTCCATAAAACACTTTGGAGTTTCTGACCTGAACTATAATACTTTTTAAGTCCACGTTTGGCCACTTCTTTCAAAATTTAATTTATAGCAATATAAATTGTCCTCGTCAGACCCCACTTGGAGTACTGTGCTCAGTTCTGGTCGCCTCATTACAGGAAGGATGTGGAAAAGATTGAAAGGGTGCAGAGGAGATTTACAAGGATGTTGCCTGGATTGAGTGGCATGCCTTATGAGGATAGGCTGAGGGAGCTCGGTCTTTTCTCCTTGGAGAGACGTAGGATGAGAGGAGACCTAATAGAGGTATATAAGATGTTGAGAGGCATAGATCGGGTGGACTCTCAGAGGCTTTTTCCCAGGGTGGGAATGGCTGCTACGAGAGGACACAGGTTTAAGGTGCTGGGGGGTAGGTACAGGGGAAATGTTAGGGGGAAGTTTTTCACACAGAGGGTGGTGAGCGAGTGGAATCGGCTGCCGTCAGTGGTGGAGGAGGCAAACTCAATAGGGTCTTTTAAGAGACTCCTGGATGAGTACATGGGACTTAATAGGATGCAGGGTTATAGATAGGCCTAAAAGGTAGGGATATGTTCGGCACAACTTGTGAGGCCGAAGGGCCTGTTTTGTGCTGTAGTTTTCTATGTTTCTATAAAGACAGGGCCTAACAGCAACTTCTTACCAACCAATTAAATTATGATTTTCCTATCATGTTGCTATTTCTTTTCCCATTCTCCTTTTGACCTCAGTACAAGTCCGTTCCGAGTAGCTGCTTGGTCTAGTGCCTCTCCGACTCCCAGGTAAATGAGAGAAAGCTGCACCACTCTGGAGCCACAGACTGGACTTAATTAGGTTCACCCATTCTTCTAGGTGATAGTTACTGTCTCTGGGTCCTCTTTTCATCCACTCTTCTAGGTGTTTTTAAAAAATTTTTCATTCCATCCTTCAAGTTACAAAGTCAATGCTCAGAGTGGACCGGGCAAACCCAAATTTAAAATCCAATTGAATCCAATTCATGGCTTCCACAAGAGAGACAAACAACATCCAAGCTGACAGGGTGAGGCATTGCACCCTCTCCTGGGCTTGATCAAATGCTTCATCTTAGCTAAAACACCGAGATGACCTTGAAAAATTGCATTAAGTAGAGCCTTGGTTTAACCTCATTGATTACTCCGATCCTTTACTCTGCTCAAGCCTGGGCAAAGCACCATCACAGGCATTAGCACATCCCAAGTGCAATGGACTAGCCTCATCCTGGGTGAAACAGCTGCATGGTCATAGAATCCCTACAGTGCAGAAGGAGGCCATTTTTCCCATCGAATCTGCACCGACCACAATCCCACCCAGGCCCTATTCCCATAACCCCACATATTTACCCTGCTAATCCCCTGACACCAGGGTCAATTTAGCATGGCCAATTAACCTAACCCACACATCCTTGGACTGTAGGAGGAAACCCACGGTGCCCTACAACCAGAAGGCTTCTCAATCCATCGAATGGACTGCACAGCAACCTCAGGCAAGGCAAAGGGAGGTGGGGTCTGCTTCCTAATCAACACCTCATGGTGCCTAGACATAGCAACACTAGCAACTTTCTGCTCCCCAGACCTAGAATACCTGATGCTAAAATGCTGCCCCTACTACCTTCCGCAGGAGTTCACCTCCGTTATCCTGATGGCAGTTTACATCCCACCCCATGCAAATGTGAAGATCACGCTGGATAAAATATCCACTACTATGAATAGCCTTGAGACGAAACATCCCGAGGCCTTGTTCATCGTGGCCGGGGACTTCAATCAGACCATGCTCAAGAGTGTACCACCAAGTTACCACCAACACATCTCCTGTTCCACCAGAGGCCCAAACATCCCAGACCACTGCTACACAAATATCAAACCTGCCTATCGCTCTATCGCCCGTCCACACTTTGGCAAATCAGACCACAAGGCTGTGCTCCTGCTCCTGGCTTACAAGCAGAAACTAAAGCAGGAGAATCCACCAAAGAAAGTTGTGCAATGTTGGTCTGAGGAATCGGATGATCACCTACGGGACTACTTGGAGTCAGTGAACTGGTCAGTATTTAAAAACTCTGCGACCAGCCTGAACGAGTACACCACTACAGTAACTGACTTCATTAGTAAGCGTGTAGAAGACTGTGTGCCAAAGAAGCAAATCTGTGTGTTCCCCAACCAGAAACCATGGATGAACAGGGATATCCAGGGCTTACTGAAGTCCAGGTCTGAGGCATTCGGGTCAGGCGACACTGACCAAAACAAGAAAGCCAGATACGATCTAAGGAGATCCATCAAAAATGCCAAGACAATACCGCACTAAGCTAGAGTCCCAGGCTAGCCACACCGACCCCTGCCGACTATGGCAAGATCTGCAAGACATAACAGGCTACAAAATGAAGGCATGTAAAATCGCCGGCTCCAACGCACCCCTCTCTGATGAGCTCAATGCATTCTACGCCTGTTTTGAGCAAGAGGTCAGTGAGAGCATGCCCTCCACCCTGGAAGCCCTGGATGAACCTGTATCTGGGGTCACCATTGCAGATGTCAGAGCAGCCTTCTCGAAGGTCAACCCACAGAAAGCGACAGGCCCGGATGGGGGTACCCGGACATGCACTCAGATCCTGCGTGGATCAGCTGGCGGGGGTATTCGCAGACATCTTCAATCTCTCTTTACAACAATCTGAGGTCCCTACCTGTTTCAAGAAGACGATCACCATCCCAGTACCCAAGAAAAACCAAGCAACGTGCCTTAGTGACTATCGGCTGGTGGCTCTGACATCCATCATTATGAAGTGTTTCGAAAGGCTAGTCATAGAAATCATAGAAGAAATCATAGAAACCCTACAGTGCAGAAGGAGGCCATTCGGCCCATCGAGTCTGCACCGACCACAATCCCACCCAGGCCCTACCCCCACATATTTTACCCGCTAATCCCTCTAACCTACGCATCCCAGGACTCTAAGGGGCAATTTTTTTTTAACCTGGCCAATCAACCTAACCCGCACATCTTTGGACTGTGGGAGGAAACCGGAGCACCCAGAGGAAACCCACGCAGACACGAGGAGAATGTGCAAACTCCACACAGACAGTGACCCAAGCCGGGAATCGAACCCAGGACCCTGGAGCTGTGAAGCAGCAGTGCTAACCACTGTGCTACCGTGCCGCCCGGCATGAATCATGGCATGAATCAATTCCAGTCTCCCGGACTACCTGGATCCACTACAGTTTGCCTATCACTGCAACAGGTCCACAGCAGATGCCATTTCCCTGGCCCTGCACTCAACCCTGGAACACCTAGATAACAAGGCCACCTATGTCAGACTCCTATTTATTGACTACAGCTCAGCCTTCAACACTATTATTCCCACGAAATTCATCTACAATCTCCGTGGCCTGGGCCTTGGCATCTCCCTCTGACTGGATCCCGAACTTCCTAACTCACAGACCGCAATCAGTAAGGATAGGCAACAAAGTCTCCTCCATGATCATCCTCAACACCAGTGCCCCACAAGGCTGTGTTCTCAGCCCCCTACTATACTCCTCATACACCTATGACTGTGTGGCCAAATTCCCCTCCAATTCAATTTTCAAGTTTGCTGACGACACCACTTAGTGGGTTGGATCTCAAACAATGACGAGACAGAGTACAGGAATGAGATAGAGAATCTGGTGAACTGTTGCGGCAACAATAATCTCTCCCTCAATGTCAACAAAACGAAGGAGATTGTCATCGACTTTAGGAAGCATAGTGGAGAACATGCCCCTGTCTACATCAACAGGGCCGAAGTAGAAACGGTCGAGAGCTTCAAGTTTTTAGGTGTCCAGATCACCAACAACCTGTCCTGGTCCCACCATGCCGACACTATAGTTAAGAAAGTCCACCAACGCCTCTACTTTCCCAGAAGACTAAGGAAATTTGGCATGTCAGCTATGACTCTCACCACATCTTACAGATGCACCATAGAAAGCGTTCTTTCTGGTTGTATCACAGCTTGGTATGGCTCCTGCTCTGCCCAAGACCACAAGGAAATACAAAAGGTCGTGAATGTAGCCCAATCCATCACGCAAACCAGCCTCCCATCCATTGACTCTGTCTACGCTTCCCGCTACCTCGGCAAAGCAGCCAGCATAATTAAGGACCCACGCACAGTGGGCACTCTCTCTTCCATCTTCTTCCATCGGGAAAAAGATACAAAAGTCTGAGGTCACGTACCAACCGACTCAAGAACAGCTTCTTCCCTGCTGCTGTCAGACTTTTGAATGGACTTACCTTGCATTAAGTTGATATTTCTCTGAGTTAGTTATGATTGTAACACTACATTCCGCACTCTCTCATTTCCTTCTCTATGAACGGTATGCTTTTTCTGTATAGCGCACAAGAAACAATACTTTTCACTATGTTAATACATGTGACAATAATTAATCAAATCAAATCAAAAACCAGAGCACCCGGAGGAAACCCCTGCAGACACGAGGAAAATGTGCAAACTCCACACAGACAGTGACCTGAGGCCGGAATTGAACCTGTGTCTCTGGTGCTGTGAGACAGCAGTGCTAACTACTGTGCCACTGTGCCGCCTTATATGGGTTTCATCCCTGCCATATGGTGGTTACAAATCGATCTACCAAAATTCTTGAATTCCTGGGGACTTCAGGATAATCCTGGAAGGTTGGCAGACTTACTGTCCGTGCCAGGGATTGTTTATACTTTAATACTTATTTAAATGAGCCAAAACGGCATGCTTCTGCATTGTAGGGATTCTAAAGTTATTTGTTCCAACATAATTGAGAGATTCAGCCATCCACTGATTTGTTTTGTTCCCAAGCTGTCTGGATCCAGGTGATAGGTTAAGCTCCGCTCTGGGGTTTAAGTTTTGACAGCTGTCTCTAAGAAAGGTTGGTTGACACTCTTGTTGATGAGTAGCTGGGGGGGCCAGAGTCCTCACTGTATATAATTATTATTGAGGTGAGCCAGTTTCAGAATGTGAATTACACAGCCAACATTTCATTGTGTGCCAAGGATACAAGGTTAAATGAAAGGAAGCCAGTCATTCCATGCTGGTTTGTTATGATCCGGGCTTAGCATTATACAAACATCTTGCTGATCTGCAAACAGCACAGGCCAACAGCAATCAACTTGCACGTGTCTATTTACAGCAATTGGATTACGTACTGTCCTCTCTCCTTCGCTCTCTTCATTTGGCTTCCTCCATGTCCCAGGGTTGCCAATCACTGCTTATGCCATGTCACTGTGTGGCAATGCAAGAAGGCAGACCCCAAGAACTGCATCAGCTGGTATGGAGATTGAACTCATGTTATTGACCCAATGAGTGCTTCTGCACCCCCCCCCCCCCCCACCAAAATCTAGCCGACCCCTACGCTGTGCATTGTGATATGAAACAGTATGTTGCCCCACTCTAACCTGAGAAATGCCTCAAAAATCCAATCTTAACAGTTAACATGCTTATGTCTGATCCTTATTCTTCAGTGATCCGTTCCCAAAAGTGTTCAACAAGTGCAACGAGAAGGAGCTTCAGAAATATCTGCACAATGGCGGAGGGATGTGTCTCTTCAACATGCCTGACACAAACACGCTGTACGGAGGGCGAAGGTGCGGGAATGGTTACGTGGAGGAAGGCGAGCAGTGTGACTGTGGGGAAGTGGAGGTAAGTTGACTCCTTCAAGTGGAGCAGCTTCTTCAGTTGAAACTGTGTGGCTATTGACATCTTTAAGTTTGAATCCTCCCACACTTCCTGCTCACTGAATTATTTTGGGTTCGACAGTAAAATAGTAATGTCAGCCATGGGTCAGTTGGTGGAGTTCTTACCTCTGAGTCAGAAGCTTGTGTGTTCAGCGCCCCATTCCAGGGACTTGAGCATCAGTGCCTTCATGAGAAAATGCTGCACTGTTATAGATGCTGTTGGGATGGCGTTGTCATGTTTGGAAGCTCGTTTTGAGGATGAACAGGATGGATACAAGCTTTCACAGCCTTGGTACTCACCTGAGCAGAGTTATGAAAGATGCACGGTATAAAATAAATGTTTTCAAAGGAGTAAAATTGCAGCTTGGGATATGAGGAAATTCTGAATGCTTAAGAGATATGAGGGTTGGTTTTCATGCGCACAGGCTGGATGTTAATTTAGCAGCATATTAACCATTGATTAGACTAGATTGGATTAGCGCCAAAGAAGTTGCAGTAAAAATTTTGTGGGTGAATCCTCGAGTATTTATTAGTGGGGATAAAAGGAGAAAGGTTGACACTTCTGGACATCTGGAATGCAACCGAAAATGCTGGAAGTTATAGCTTGCTTTTTGATTTATTTCCTTATGGGTGTCTATTGTCTGTCCTCAGCAGCCTTGAGAAGTTTTTTTGTGGATTCTGCTCCCACTATAGCTGGCAAGGAGAAGGGAAACTTGCATTTTTATATAGTGTCCAACTTCAGCATGTCTCAAAGCGCTTCAGAGTTCTTTTGAAGTCTAGTCACTGTTGTCGTACAGGAAATGCAGCAAGTCTGTGCACAACAACCTCCCACAAAAAAGCAAGAAGGTAAATGAGATGCTGACTAACTTAGCCAGCTCTTGGTAAAAAGAATCGATAGATTAATGTTTCAGGTGAGGACCGTTTAATTAGTTTAAAAAATATATATATTCTTGTTGTGTTCTTGATTCAGAACTCCTGACACAGTTCCCAAAATAGTTATGTTCCTTATTATGCAAAGAAACTTCAATCGCTATCTAATATGGAGCAGCTGTCTGTCCTGTTCCAGAGGCTGTATCTGCGTTGCAGATGGGAATGGTATAGCAGGGCAGGCTCAGTGTTTATGAGCTGAATGATTTTGTTTTGTGAGATACATTCCAGGTTTTCTAGTAACCCACTGGATTGTAATGAGAGCTGTCGCATTATCCAAAGACTTGTCATGCATCACTTACTTACATCCAAGATGGCGCTGGAGCGAGGCGACTTCTTGCAAGCTGTGCCCAGCATACCTTCTAATTCTATCTTTTACACTCGTTCTATGCTTCTAAAACTTCATTCTAACTCTCTTAATGGGGGGATGGATTTCCACGGGATTTCTTGTGCAAACCTGCTTTAATGTAGATGAGAGCCTTGGCAAACCTGAAGAAATGGCAGTAATGTCTGCTGTCCTGATGATTCTGTAACCCTTCTGCTGAAGTTACAGTGGGCGAGCAGGCGAGTCTCAGCAGAGACTCATCACCCTTTGCTTTCTGGGAACAGGGCCAAACCATTCAGATAGCATATCTGTGGTCAGCAGCTGACAATATTGAACTCATTGTTGGTTGCCTGTGCTGAAGGGTTAGTGGGAGAAAGTTATACTAACTTGCCATTTTGTTACCAAGTACGTTAATGTGGCTAAAGGTGAACCATGCATCCGTGGATGGCCAGCACTCTTACTCTGAGACAGAAGTTTGTGTTTAAGTTCCGCTCCAAATACTTGAGCACAAGGTCTAGGCTGACATTACAATCCATTTCTGTGGGAGAGTTGCACTATTAGAGGCACTGTCTTATTTTTTAAAAAAGCATGTAGAATCCTTGGCATTCTTACAGAGAATTGAGTGCAAAGGCAACTGGGGGGGGGGGGGGGGGGTTCTCCCTACTCTTTATTTCTATGCAATGTGCTTAAATGCCTCTTGTACTGGTGCCAGCATTAGTAACATTATTTCCAACTCTGCGGTTGGATTACTGCTTCATAATTTACATAGTGTCTATTATCCTATGTGTGCGTGTCAGGGTGCTCTGTAGAAGGCTGCAGATGTCTGGTAGGAATTAGGCTTTCTGATAGTGCTGATTAGACATGTATCTCTGTGATAACTTTAACAGATGGCCCCTTCCACCCCACACCATTGAATACCAAGCATCCTCTGTTTCACTTCATGCTGCAATTGAAAAATCTAAATCTAAAATGTTGCCAATCATCAGAGAGTGTTAATTCTAAGGCTGCAGGACCACCCAAATTCAACAGGAATAATTTAGCCCCGATCACAGCCCTGACCCGAAACCAGCCGCAGCCCCTGACCCGGCACCAGACGTGGCCCCTGACCCGGCGCCGGATGCGGCAAAGGGTCTTCACCATGGGACAGAATTGTCGCGTTGCCAGCCACTCAATATTCCTTTGACTTTGGCAGGAATGGAAAACCCTGGCAGTGAGGGAAGCATCACGGTATAACTACAGCATTGCTCTGGAAAATTTAAACCTACCATTGACATCAAAATAATTCTAGAAACTCCAGGGGAAAGGGGTTGATTGGAAGATTGGGAAAATAAATAGCACTCAACAGATGGGGTTTAGATTGAATTACCATATTTGAGGGCAAGGGGGAGATAAAGATCTTCCAACTCTCCTAATTTAGACCAATATTGAGTATGTGACCCTCTGATCTGCATGGTTTGCTACCACAGGAAGCCCTGTTTGTAAGTATATGACTTTAGTACTCCTCATTATTTCTTGTGTTTGTTTTTCAGGAGTGTAACAACCCCTGTTGTTACGCCAATAACTGCACCCTGAAGATGCATGCAGAATGCGCTCATGGAATGTGTTGTTATAAGTGCAAGGTTGGAACCCTTCACATCATGATGTTTTAAACTCAGTAACATTTGGTGATTTGCTAATGTGCATTAGTACCTTATTTCACAGAATCACAGAATAGTTACTGCGCAGAAGGAGGCCATTCAGCCCTTCATGTCTGCGTCATGTCTCTGAACAAGCAATGCAGTGTGTACTATTCCCCTTTGATTTGATTTTGATTTGATTTATTATTGTCACATGTATTAGCATATAGTGAAAAGTATTGCTTCTTGTGCGCTATACAGACAAAGCATACCGTTCAGAGAGAAGGAAATGAGAGAGTACAGAATGTAGTGTTACAGTCATAGCTAGGATGCAGAGAAAGATCAACTTAATGCGAGGTAAGTCCATTCAGAAGTCTGACAGCAGCAGGGAAGAAGCTGTTCTTGAGTCAGTTGGTATGTCACCTCAGACTTTTGTATCTTTTTCCCAAAGGAAGAAGGTGGAAGAGAGAATGTCCGAGGTGCGTGGGGTCCTTAATTATGCTGGCTGCTTTGCCGAGGCAGCGGGAAATGTAGACAAAGTCAATGGATGGGAGGCTGGTTTGCGTGATGGATTGGGTTACATTTGTGACTTTTTGTAGTTTCTTGCTGTCTTGGACAGAGCAGGAGCCATACTAAGCTGTGATACAACCAGAATGAATGCTCTCAATGGTGCATCTGTAAAAGTTAGAGTCGTAGCTGACATGCCAAATTTCCTTAGTCTTCTATGTCTTCTAAAAAGAAGAAAGTAGAGGCATTTTCTTAACTATACTGTTGGCATGGGGGGGCCAGGACAGGTTGTTGTTGATCGGGACACCTAAAAACTTGAAGCTCTCGACCCTTTCTATTTCATCCCTGTTGATGTAGACAGGGGCATGTTCTCCTCTACGCTTCCTGAAGTAGATGATAGTGTCCTTCATTTTGTTGACATTAAGGGAGAAACTATTGTTGCCGCACCAGTTCACCAGATTTTTTATCTTATTCCTGTGCGATGTCTTGACATTGTTTGAGATCTGACCCACTATGGTGGTGTCATCAGCAAACTTGGAAATTGAGCCGGAGGGGAATTTGGTCACACAGTCATAGGTGTATAAGGAGTATTGTAAAGGGCTGAGGATGCAGCCTTGTGGCACACCGGTGTTGAGGATGATCGTGGAGGAGGTGTTGTTGCCTATCCTTACTGATTATGGTCTGTGGGTTAAGAAGTTCAGGATCCAGTCGCAAAGGGAGGAGCCGAGGCCCAGGCCACGGATTCCCCTGCCTTTTCCCTTAACCCTGCACACACTCCCTATTCAGATGATAATCCAATTCCCCCTTGAATGTCTCTATTGTGCTTGTCCTCCATACTCACACAAGTAGCACGTTCCAGATTCTAACCATGAGATCTTTAATGGGCATCTCCAAATTGGACTATCATAAACACCCAACTGTTCTGATGGGGAAGGAAAGCTGCAATGTTTGTGTTGGGGGAATGGCAGTCAATGTAAGTCAAATGCAAACTTCTGTCTGTGCTAATTGAGCACAGGTACTGACTGACATGAGTACACAAATGAATTGCACAAAGAGGGAACAAAACCCTTGGGTAACCTCTTCACGTTTTCGTATTTTGTCATAGCTGGCTCAAACACTGAACTATTGGCTCCAAAACCCAACTGGTGACTGTCCCACAGTACCTGGGCTGGAGCAGTGATACTCCTCTTACTCTTCAGTAAGGGAAAACTCACAGGAGAAGTAAAGCCACCCTAACATCCATAATAACGTGGAAAGACCAGAGATGACCCTACCAAGACCCACCTGTGTGAATTTTAGTTTAGTTTATTTATTAGTGTCACAAGTAGGCTTACTGCAATGAAGTTACTGTGAAAATCCCCTAGTCGCCACACTCCGGTGCCTATTCGGGTACATTGAGGGAGAAATTAGCATGGCCAATGCACATCTTTCGCACTGTGGAAGGAAACTGGAGCACCCAGAAGAAACCCACGCAGTCGCAGGGAGAACGTGCAGACTCCACACAGACAGCCGGGAATCGAACCTGGGTCCCTGGCGCTGTGTGGCAGCAGTGCTAACCACTGTACCACTGTGCTGCCTTAACGTATGACCTCCAAATGTACATAGAGTGTTCCTTTCAGCAACCCCACACTCATACCCTGGTGATTTTTTTAATTCTTCCAACAGTTAAAGGCCCCTGGTAGTGTTTGTAGGAAATCATCGGGACCATGTGATCTACCTGAGTATTGTTCTGGCAACTCGGAATTTTGTCCAGCCAACTTTTACCAGATGGATGGTGTCAGCTGTGAAGGCGGTCAGGCCTATTGCTACAATGGGATGTGCCTGACCTACAAAAACCAGTGTGTGCTGCTATGGGGTGCTGGTAAGTACAAAAAGAAATCCCCAGTGATCCTGGATTCATTTGTGGCTTAAAAAAAAATTTAGCTTTGTCTTTTTTTACAACCTGTGGACGGTTGTCTGTCTCCACGGACGTTGCCTGAGCTGCTGTTTTCTGTTTGTATTAGCGAGGAACCATCATTGTTTTACCGTCTTTTCCTGTTCCCCTCAAAGCATCTTTGTGTTCGACATGTATTGAAGGTTTCACCCCCTCCCCCGATTTTCTTCTTCGCGGTTGCAGGGGCTCAGGCTGCTCCAGCTGCGTGCTTCGAAAAGGTGAACATCGCCGGCGACACGTTTGGCAACTGTGGCAAAGACCAGCGGGGAAGTTACCGCAAGTGTGAGACCAGGTAATAAAAAAACATCACCTGCTGCTTCTTGGTGACAATATCCACTGTTGTGGTGGGGAAGGGGGCCTGCAGTGCTTGTGTTGGGGGACTGGCAGTCAATGCAAGTCAAGTGCAAACTTCTGTCGGCACTGATTGACAATTCCTATATTTGATTAGCCTCATGCCGCCTAATGGAGGCTGTGTGTTGCGGTGGATTGTGGGTGCAGTGGATCTTCAATACTAGGATGATGGCCAATCACAATTGGGACAGGGCATTTGACCTCTCTCCTGCTCGATTTACTTTTCCATTCATTTTAAGTGGGTAATGAAGGTTAGTGAGGTATAAACGAGCTCCTGATTTGCGATCTCTTCTTTTGTGTGATTGCTAATGACCAACTCAAGTTTTTTAAGTTTATTTATCAGTGTCACAAGTTGGCTTACATTAACATTGCAATGAAGTTACTGTGAAAATCCCCTAGTCACCACACTCCGGAGCCTGTCTGGATACACTGAGGGCAAATTTAGCATGGCCAATGCACCTAACCAGCACTTTCAGACAGAGGGGAAACCGGAGCACCCGGAGAACATGCAGATTCCGCACAGACAGTGACCCGAGCCGGGAATCGAACCCAGCTCCTTGATAATGTGAGACAGCAGTACTAACCACTGTGCCACCATGCCGCCCCCACTGTACCCATGCCTATCGTCTGAGAGAAATAACTTGAATTTATGCAGCACCTTTCAAGACATCAAGCTGTCTCAAAGCGCTTTACAATCATTGAAGTATATTTGAGGTGTAGTCATTGATGTAGTTTAGGAAATCCAACAACCAATTGAAGCACAACAAAGTGCCCATAAACATCATTCACCAGGTAACCTGTTTTTCTTTCAGCAGTGTTGTTGGAGGATTGAATATTGACACATCCCAGGGGAGGAGCTGTTTACTCTTCTCCAAAGTAATGCCATTGGATCTTTAATGTCTACCTGGGAGAGCAGACGGTTTATTTCTTTCTCTTTCACCTTTCCACTCTATTTATTTATTGTCCCCTTTCATTGACACTGGAACACACAATTGCTCCTGCTCTCCTCTCCCATTGTCTCTCTACTCCTTCCTCTTCCCGCTCCCTCTTACCGCATTCTCAATTTAATTTCCTCTTCCCCTCAATCCTCCCCAGAAAGTGAGTCATTGCCAACCGTTACATTTTCTTGCCAACTCGACTGAGAATCAGGAATTCACAATGTGGAACTAATTATCAGTCACTTGTTCTGAAGAGTTAGTGATAGTGCGAGTTGTTATGTTCTATTAAATAAAGTTAAATATCTGATCTGAAAGAGAACCTCAGATGGTGCAGCACTTCCTCAGTACTGCACTGAAGTGTCAGCCTGGACTTTTGTGTTCAACTCTCTAGAAAGCTGATTTAGATTCTGATTTAGAGGGGAGAGCGTGACTGACTGGTACATGCCCAGAGCCTGACCAAGTTATTAGAACATAACAACACGCACTATCACTAATTCTTCTGAACAAGTGACTGATGATTAGTTCCACATTGTGAGTCCTGATCTCAGTCGAGTTGGCAAGAAAATGTAATGGTTGGCGACGACTCACTTTCTGGGGAGGATTGAGAGGAAATTAAAGTGAGAATGCGGTAAGAGGGAGCGGGAAGAGGAACGAATGGAGAGGCAGTGGGAAAGGAGAGCAGGAGCAAATGTGTGTTCTAGTGTCAATGAAAGGGACAAGAAATAAATAGGAAGAGTGGAAAGATGGAAGGGAAAGAAATAAATTGGGGAGAGTGGGAGAGAGATAGAATCATAGAACCATACAGTGCAGAAGGAGGCCATTTGGCCCATCGAGTCTGCACTGACCACAGTCCCACCCAGACCCTATCCCCATAACCCATATATTTACCCTAGCTAGACCCCTGATACTAAGGGCAATTTATCATGGCCGATCAATCTAACTCGCACATTTTTGGAGAGTGAGAGGAAACCGGAGCACCCGGAGGAAACCCACACAGACACGAGGCCGGAATTGAACCCGGGTCCCTGGCGCTGAGGCAGCAGTGCTAACCACTGTGCCACCATGCCACTGGAGAGGGAATGAAGGAGATGGAAGCAATGAATTGAGGGGGAGTAGTAGAAAGACAGTGGGTCTAAAATCTGAAAACATTATTAATTAAACAACTGTCAGAAGTATTTGTTTCCCTGTATTAGCCCACAGGTGGAATTTTCCCATGATTTATCAGAATGTCAGGCTCTAACTGAAAACCAGTGTGTGTCTCTTCAGATGCACAGCCACGTTTTCAGATCAGATTTTCAGCCACTCTGCGCAAATAAAATCTAGGGGCAGATACAGCGTCACTCTGGCAGGGCGGGGCCTGATCGAGCCAGCCTCGGGGTGCCTTCTTTAAAGGGTGCCCCAGTCAGCACTGAGAACAAACTCTCCCAACCCACAAGGACACAGAAGACTCTCCCAACCACCACCCGACAAGTATCAGGGCGTCCCCTTCAGCATAGAGATATTGGGGTTCAGCATAGAGATATTGGGGTGCTCTCCCCTAACCACAACATGACCCCTCCCACCCGCCACCATGGCAGTATTGTGGGCAATCTCCCTTTCACAACCAAGTCCCAGCCCCTCCCACTTCACAAGCAAGCTTGCCCCCCACAGACTTCACAGGCAAGTCTCCCTCCCCCCTGCACCACACCCCGCCACCAAGCGGGTTCCCCAGAGAGTCTGCCCTGGCACTGCCCCTGGCACAACCCCCTGGCACATCAGGGCACTGCCCAGGATTCTCCTGACTGAACCCCGTCTGTAAATACCTGTGTGAGCCACGTCGGTGAGATTTGAATATTTAGCGAGGGGGGGGGAGGGGTTCATGTAGATTAAAATATAGTCAAATGTAGTTAAATAAGATTCCCACTCTTTGTGGGTGGAACCTCATTATGTCATTGGTGAGGGGCGGGGAAAATCAGTAAATTAGACTTTGTCAGCAAGAATTTTGTTTCCCGGCTCTCGTGGTATTTTGTGCCCATGTCATGTGTTATGGTTCAGGTTAGAAACTCCAAAGTACTTAGGTTTACAGCATGGAAACAGGCCCTTCGGCCCAACTTGTCCATGTTATGGAGACTGCCCAAACCATAAGTTTTGCATCTTGAATTTGGCTAGGATAAGCATGAGATGCTTCACTTCAGGTGCGGATCAAATGACCCAGGAGGGAGCTTTTATCAAACAAAGTTTAATTAAGAGTATAGTTAACATGTATGGAAAGAAAATTAGCAAAACTTCTATCAATTACAAGAACAAGAAACAAAACAACCACTATAATGTATAACTCTGAATGAATATCTCTAATGTGTCCCAGTTAAAACCAAAACCCATAGACAACCTGAAAATCACTGGAAGGAAATAAAACCCCATTTAAGCCACTTAAGAAGCAATAAAAGGACAATGCAGTCAAGTCGACAACAATGACATCACTGAAGCTGTGAGCTAAGAAACCACTGAAACCGCAAAAACCACTGAGAGCTGCAGAAATCATGATTTTTTTAAAAAAAAACCTTTCTTAAAGGGACACTAACGTCACACATGTTTATGCTCGCGGTGGATATGGGAGCAGAATCACCTCCCAAGTTCTGAAAGGGGGATATTGAATCTTTGATATTGCACATTCTTTAGCAGTCCCAGAGAAATAATCAGTGCTCGCAGCCCTGTTAATGTTATGTGGTTTTCTTTATCATTAAAGGAATGCCAAGTGTGGAAAAATACAGTGTCAAAGTGCAGCTCAAAAGCCCCTGGATGCAAACGCTGTTCCCATAGACACCACAATTACCTTGGATGGGAGGAAGGTGCAGTGCAGGGGAACCCATGTGTACACAACTCCAGAGCTGGAAGGGGACATTCTGGACCCAGGACTGGTCATGACTGGAACAAAATGTACCGAGAAGCATGTGAGTTTCACTGGCATACCCAAGAAAGTGAGGTTGACAATTGGGATGGAGGCGTTTGCTGCTCTGTGGGCGAAAGCATGAGCATTTTACCACTAATCCTGCAGATTGAATTGTCCACCTTTGTGTGACTCTCATCCTATTGAGATGACCACAAGTGAGGTGGTCACTATACGCTCTGTCAGGTTACCAGCCAGGAGGTGAATATGTGTGTGGCACAAGTGCCATCAGTACTCAGTGCCTTGCAGTGTGTGGATATGATTGTGTGCCCTGTGACATGTTCACAAACTTATTTTTGATGGTGCGGCTACTTCTGGGTGCCTCTCACCCTGTCCTTACAGAAGTACATACTTTTGCCATATGTCAAGACTTTCCAGCCCTGCCACGATGGGTTTCCCTGCAGGATCCTCATGGGGAACTCTTCCAATTCCCTCTTCAATTTTTCCCTTTCCGACTCACTTTTGCAATTTGTCTCTCCCCCTTCTCTCTCTATCTTCTCTCTGCCCTTCTCTATTACTCACTCTCCCCATGAGCTATTTATTTCCCCCTCTCCCATTTCCCTCCTCGACATTTCTCTCTTTCCTATCCTCCCAATCTCTCTCCTATTCTTCTCTCTCTCTTTCTCTCTCCCCCATTCCCCTCTCTGTCCCATTGCTTACTCTCTCGCTTTCTCTTCCATTTCCCCCCCCGCCTCTCTCTCTCTCTATCTCTCCCGCTTCGCTTCTGTCTCTCCCATTTCCCCCCTCTCTCTCCCATTTCCCCCCTCTCTCTCCCATTTCCCCCCTCTCTCTCCCATTCCCCCTCTCTCTCCCATTCCCCCTCTCTCTCCATTCCCCCCCTCTCCCCCATTCCGCCCCTCTCCCCCATTCCGCCCCTCTCCCCCATTCCCCCCCTCTCCCCCATTCCCCCCCTCTCTCCCGTTCCCCCCCTCTCCCCTGTTCCCTCCTCTCTCTCCCGTTCCCTCCTCTCTCTCCCGTTCCCTCCTCTCTCTCCCCGTTCCCTCCTTTCTCTCCCTCGTTCCCTCCTTTCTCTCCCTCGTTCCCTCCTCTCTCTCCCTCGTTCCCTCCTCTCTCTCCCCCGTTCCCTCCTCTCTCTCCCCCGTTCCCTCCTCTCTCCCCGTTCCCCCCTCTCTCTCCCCATTCCCCCCTCTCTCTCTCCCGTTCCCTCCCCTCTCCCTCCCGTTCCCTCCTCTCTCTCTCCCCCGTTCCCTCCTCTCTCTCTCCCCCGTTCCCCCCTCTCTCTCTCCCGTTCCCTCCTCTCTCTCTCCCCCGTTCCCCCCTCTCTCTCCCCGTTCCCTCCTCTCTCTCTCTCCCGTTCCCACCCCCTCTCTCTTGTTTCGCTCCCTCTCTCTCCCATTCCCTCCCTCTGTCTCCCATTCCCTCCCTCTCCCTCCCCCATTTCCCTCCCTCCCTCCCATTTCCCTCCCACTCTCTCCCATTTCCCCCCTCTCTCTCTCCCTCCCCCCCCTCTCTCATCCTTCGCTTCTCTGTCTCACTCTCCCATTCCCCTCGCTCTCTCCCATTCCCCTCTCTCTCCCATTCCCCCCCTCTGACCCATTCCCCCCCTCACCCATTCCCCCCCCCTCACCCATTCCCCCCCTCTCACCCCCATTCCCCCCCTCTCACCCATTCCCCCCCTCTCTCCCATTCCCCCCCCTCACCCCCATTCCCCCCCTCTCACCCATTCCCCCCCTCTCACCCATTCCCCCCATCTCTCCCATTCCCCCCCCTCTCCCGTTCCCCCCCTCTCTCCCGTTCCCCCCCTCTCTCCCGTTCCCCCCCTCTCTCCCGTTCCCCCCCTCTCTCCCATTCCCCCCCTCTCTCCCGTTCCCCCCCTCTCTCCCGTTTCCCCCCTCTCTCCCGTTCCCCCCCCTCTCCCGTTCCCCCCCCTCTCCCGTTCCCCCCCCTCTCCCGTTGCCCCCCCTCTCCCGTTGCCCCCCCTCTCCCGTTGCCCCCCCTCTCCCGTTGCCCCCCCTCTCCCGTTGCCCCCCCCTCTCCCGTTGCCCCCCCTCTCCCGTTGCCCCCCCCTCCCGTTCCCCCCCTCTCTCCCGTTCCCCCCCTCTCTCCCGTTCCCCCCCTCTCTCCCGTTCCCCCCCTCTCTCCCGTTCCCCCCCTCTCTCCCGTTCCCCCCCCTCTCCCGTTGCCCCCCCCCTCCCGTTGCCCCCCCTCTCCCGTTGCCCCCCCTCTCCCGTTGCCACCCCTCTCCCGTTGCCCCCCCCTCTCCCGTTGCCCCCCCCTCTCCCGTTGCCCCCCCCTCTCCCGTTGCCCCCCCCTCTCCCGTTGCCCCCCCCCTCCCGTTGCCCCCCCCTCCCGTTGCCCCCCCCTCTCCCGTTGCCCCCCCCTCCCGTTGCCCCCCCCTCTCCCGTTGCCCCCCCCTCTCCCGTTGCCCCCCCTCTCCCGTTGCCCCCCCCTCCCGTTGCCCCCCCCTCTCCCGTTGCCCCCCCCTCTCCCGTTGCCCCCCCCTCTCCCGTTGCCCCCCCCTCCCGTTGCCCCCCCTCTCCCGTTGCCCCCCCTATCCCGTTGCCCCCCCTGTTGGCCCCCTCTCCTGTTGCCCCCCTCTCCCGTTGCCCCCCTCTCCCGTTGCCCCCCTCTCCCGTTGCCCCCCTCTCCCGTTGCCCCCCTCTCCCGTTGCCCCCCTCTCCCGTTGCCCCCCTCTCCCGTTGCCCCCCTCTCCCGTTGCCCCCCTCTCCCGTTGCCCCCCTCTCCCGTTGCCCTCCTCTCCCGTTGCCCCCCCTCTCCCGTTGCCCCCCTCTCCCGTTGCCCCCCCTCCCGTTGCCCCCCTCTCCCGTTGCCCCCCTCTCCCGTTGCCCCCCTCTCCCGTTGCCCCCCTCTCCCGTTGCCCCCCTCTCCCGTTGCCCCCCTCTCCCGTTGCCCCCCTCTCCCGTTGCCCCCCTCTTCCGTTGCCCCCCTCTCCCGTTGCCCCCCTCTCCCGTTGCCCCCCCTCCCGTTGCCCCCCTCTCCCGTTGCCCCCCTCTCCCGTTGCCCCCCTCTCCCGTTGCCCCCCTCTCCCGTTGCCCCCCTCTCCCGTTGCCCCCCTCTCCCGTTGCCCCCCTCTCCCGTTGCCCCCCTCTCCCGTTCCCCCCTCCCCCGTTCCCCCCTCTCCCGTTCCCCCCTCTCTCCCGTTGCCCCCCTCTCTCCCGTTGCCCCCCTCTCTCCCGTTGCCCCCCTCTCTCCCGTTGCCCCCCTCTCTCCCGTTGCCCCCCTCTCTCCCGTTGCCCCCCCTCTCCCGTTGCCCCCCCTCTCCCGTTGCCCCCCCCTCTCTCTCTCTCCCTCCCATCCCCCCCTCCCTCTGTCTCTTTCTCCCCTAATTCTTTGAGGTACTCCTTGCAGTCCCGCAGCACCCTCTGACTGGCAGCTCTCAATGGCAGGATTTCCTCTCACTCAGGTGTCTCTCGGCCTGTTTAACCCACTGGCTGCTGGTCAGACGTCTTTCTGGTGTGTTGGCTGCCGGCTGACTCTCCTTCCAGGTGGGGTGCAAGCAGTCTGCCCCTCTACCTCTGCAAAAGCCCCAGCTTTGAATGAGCCCTATGGCCAAGGGCTCTCTGATTAATTAATTATCTGTGTTACAGTGATTATAAATGAGAATGTAGGCAACTGGATATGTTTCTGGAAAGACAAAGAATTGAAGGCTATGGTGAGCTTTTTAATTGTTAATAAACACCATTCTCGGGATATGGACACGCTGGAAAGGCCATCATTTATTGCCCATCCTTAGTTGCCACTGAGAAGTTGGTGACGAACCCTCTTGAACCGCTGCAGTCCATGTGGTGGTGAACGTACTCCCAGAGCCTATGAATGTATGTCAGGCATTATGGCCTCTTCTTGTGACTCAAGGTTCCTTTATTTTCACAGATATGCTTTGAAGGACAATGTCAGAATGCTTCTTTCTTAGCAGCAGATGAATGTACCGCAAAATGTCACAACCATGGGGTAGGAGTCTAACTTCTCTCAGCCATTGCTTTCACATATAATGTTATAAATGTCAACTCTCTGAAATTTCGAGAAAGACCTGACCACCCATGAAATGCACTGTCAGAAAGAAACCAGGGTATTCACAGCGTTTAGGAGAAGAAAAGAGGCCAGTCTGGCCGATTATCGCAAACAGAACAGAAATTAATCTCTTGAAGTTCAACCAAACAAGTTGCTAGTTTCTGGAAACAGGAACCTCTCCAGTCCATAGAATCGCAAAATTGTTACAGTTCCGAAGGAGGCCATTCGGCCTATTGTGTCTGCTCCAGCTCTCCAAATGAAATTATGGGTGGAATTTTCCCATCCCACCCACCACTGGAATCGTAGGGGGCGGATCATGCAAAGGTCTGTTGACCTTGAGGGCGGGAATTTCCAGCCTTGGGGCGAGCACGGCTGGAATATCCCATCCCATGACTTAGTGCCATTCCCCTGCTTCTTCCCCATACTCCCGCACATTGTTTCTAATCAAATAATCATCACCCTCTTGAATGCCTTGATTGAACCTGCCTCCACCACAATTCCAGACAATGTGTTCCAGATCCCAACACTCGCTGAATGAACATGTTTTTTTCTCTCATCACATTTCCTGTGATGTTGGGTCTGTTTTTTTTCCCTCCGCTGCCTCACAGCAGCTGAAATACTCACTAAATAACTCTCCGCCTGTCCTGCGGCAGGGCAAGACCGTTCTCTGAAGGGTGAAGCCAAAGAGAATCTCTTTCCCCTCTACACCAAATTCCCACTTTGATCCAAATTCCCAAAAATACTCACTTGGTCTGTGTCTCACTCAGGATGAAGCCTCTCTCACTTTCTCTGATTATCTTTTCACCTTTCTCTGATTCATCTTTTCATGGCCAAAGAGGTTGAATCAAATTTACCCAGCCTGTTCCCGTATTCATGAGTCCTGTTTTCATTCGTGCACCTATGTATTTTACTCTTGAACATTAACAGTGTCTGCAGGGTTTTAAATTGGATTGTTAATACAACTCTGGGTGCTATAGCTTCAAATGGAGCAAAAATTAAGTAAGAGTATTTAGAGAACAGAAGGGCGAAGCAAAAAGTAATGAAATAGGAATTAGCAGCAAGTTAGTGAGGTGAATAAGGATATAGTCAAGGAAGTGGATTTTGAGAAGGCTTTTGAAGGTAGAGAGAATTGATCAATTGAGGGGTTCAGAGAGGGTCAGGCCAATGAGGCATTACTACTAATGGAGGAGTTGAGGGAACTTATACTAAGAAGAGCAGGGGCAGTGGGCTAGGATGGAGATGATGGAACAGTTCCAGAGGTAGGACTGGGAACAAGTCAGGAGGGCTTTGTCAATGGGCACAGGGATGGTGAATGAGCGAAGGATTGCCAGTTTGGCTGATGGAGTTATTTTGACCAAGGAATCTTGTATACAATGTGGTTTACTGACAAGTCTTTTTGCCTTTGGCCCAGATTTGTAACAACAACCATAATTGTCACTGCATGTCGGGCTGGGCGCCTCCATTCTGTAACAAGCCAGGGTATGGAGGCAGCGTGGATGGTGGAGTAGGAGCACCCAACTGTAAGTAGCCAATGATTGCTGTTTGTCACTGTGCTGCATGAAGTGAGACCCCACTCTATTCAATCTGGGCACCACACCTCAGGAAGTATATAAGGCCCTCTCAGCAAGGCTGGTTCACCAGGACAGTAGCAGCAGTGAAAGGTTTAAACATACAAGCAGAAGAAATGTGAGCAGGAGAAAGCTATTTGGCCCATCCAGCCTGTTCTACAATTTCCGAAATTCATGGCTGATCTGATTGTGACCTTATTTCAACTTTCCTGTCCATGCACCCCCACCACTCTTTCCCCCCCCCCACCCCCCAATCTTTGACTTCCTTGCAAATCAAAAATCTGCCTAACTTAACGTTGAATATATTCATTGGTCCAGCCCCATTGACCTCCCAGAGAATTCCAAAGACTAACGACCTTCTGGAAAAAGAAATTCCTCCTCATCTCCATCTTAATTGGGTAACCCCTTATTATTAAACTATGTCCCCTAGTTCTAGATTCTAGTGGACACGGTGGCACAGTGGTTAGCACTGCTGCCTTACAGCGCCAGGGACCTGGGTTTGATTCCCAGTTTGGGTCACTGCCTGTGTGGAGTCTGCACGTTCTGCCCATGCCTGTTTCCTCTGGATGCTCCAGTTTCCTCCCACAGTCCAAATGACATGATGGTTTTGTGCATTGGCCATTCTAAATTCTCCTTCAGTGTACCCAAACAGGCGCCGGAGTGTGGCGACTCGGGGATTTTCACAGTAACTTCATTGCAGTGTGTTAATGTAAGCCTATTTGTGACACTAATAAATAAACTTAAAACGTTAAAACTTGGAAAATAATCGATTTTGAAAATTGTAATTTACAAACCTGCTGATCATTTATTATAAGCAACTGAAGAAAATCTCTTCAACCTCTCCCCAGCCCCAATGATACTCAGGAAAACATGAAAACTACCGCTGCCCAGACCTTCAAATTGCAAGTGTGACCAGTTACTGTTTATGATGTTTCAATCCTTCCAGTCCATACTCATCCACAAGCCCCATTCTCACCCAGTTCTTTATTTTATGCCCAGCTCCCCTTTGGTAATGGACTGGTTGTTGATGAGAATATTGTACAGAACAGGGATCTAGGACATTGTATAGAACCAGGGATCTGCATCCTGTGGTCCTGAAGCCTCAAGTGGCTCTTTAACAATTCAATTGTGCATCCCAACCTTTCCCAGTTGGATTGCGTAAACATAAAAAAGCCTAAAAAAAAGTCTAGAAAGGTAAGAATCCTGCTTTTATTGTGGGGATAAAAGACTAATCATCATGCTGCACTTTACAATTTCAAATGATTATTTTAACGAAAAACATGGTGCAGTAAATGAACCTGTTCAAGTGGTATTGCTACAACTTATACTGGCCGGGCTTTTCCGGCCATATCCCCCGCCCAGCGCCTTGTTTTCTGAGGCGGCTCGCCATTGGCTGCTGATGGGATCTTCTGGATCCGTCGAAGTCAATGACCATTTGTGTTGCTCGTCAGCTACGTTGCCAGGAAGCTCACCATGGCGGGTGGGTGGGGGTGTGGGGGTGTTCACCTTCAGCGGGACCGGAAGATCTTGTCCGCGGAAAGGGCTGGAGAATCCCGGCCAATGTGTTTAATTTGAGGAACAGGTTCTGCAGTTGCGACTTCTAATCTTTCTAATACGGCTGAGATGATGAACGATTCTGAATGTACTATTCGAAACTTTTTTACCACGAGAATCAATAGCTGAAAGTATTGTCTTAATTTTAGGCATCTTGAGTTAAAGCTTTCTTTAAAGATGCCTTTGCTGCTAAAATTATAGTATAAAATGTCTCTAGTTCGAAGTTAGGTCTATTATCACTTTGTTTTTTCCCATTGATATACAAATTCAATATATGTATTTTGTTTATTATTTATGCAAATTAAGCATTCTACAAGAGGCACTTGGCAATTAGACAACCACTTGGTTTAGAAATGCTACATTTTTTTTTGCGTTCTAAATAGCTTTTATTTTCGGCAAATTCTTTTAAAAATCTCTTTGGGTGAAAAATGGTTGCTGACCATAGGTACAGAGTAACCAGGGACACTCAGTTCATGTGAACTCCCAGACTGGTTTTGATCATTTGAGGGAACAGAGAGGCGCTTTCCAGAGTATCTCTTCCCTTTTTGGTCCTGTTATATTTTTTATCCACTCTGATTTTTCATGTCTGTCTCAGGGGACTGCATGGCTGCGGCAGTTTTGGATGGGAGAAGTTAGTCTAAATCTTCTGGCCATCATGGTATGGGGCAGGTTTGTTGCTGCCAAAAGTCCTTTCCGGATTTCAATTTTATATGTTAGCGTAAGTTAATTAAACTGCTTGCCTGGGAGTCTCAGGTTTGTGAGGTGTATCTTTGCACATTTGATTGCACCCGAAAGAATATAGAGGGGAGGAAAAAGCAATTTGCAATGCTAGTGACCTCAGGATCTACCTGGATCCGATACAGTCATTGCAGTATAAACGGGGCCAGTATTGCATTTTGAGCAGCACAACAAAGTTTAATTAACGTGCCAGTGAAATACTGTTGATGACATCTTGTGATAGCAATGTAAACAGTAAGAAGTCTCACAACACCAGGTTAAAGTCCAACGCCGGCATCTCCACATCATAGCAATGTAAAACCACTGCCATCTAGAGGCATTTAATAATTTTAAAAATGGTTCTTTCATTCCAAATGCTTGATGGTACATTGAAGAGCTGCAAGTGCTGCCTCCCTGGGCGGGTTACCTGCTCTCCGCTGTGGCGTGTTTTCTGGTAGCGGAAGTGGCCTGCCATTGGCCAGGATCTTCCGGTCCCGCCAGTGTCAACGGCTATTTCTGTGGCTTGCACTCTGGGGGGGGGGGGTTAACAGCCAGAAGATCCCGTCAGTGGGAAGGACTGGAGAATTTTAGCCGTCGCTGATAAAATGAGACTGTCTTTCTAAAGGAATCATGCATATCATTCCCCTTGGGGTATTCACTCGTTGGAACAAAGCTTTCAGTGAGTATTGTACGCTCAGATATGCCAGAGGACTCTCAACATGCACATTTGATCTTCAAGTTATGGATTTGTGTTGAGCTGGTTTTCCCATTCATTTGAAACACTGCTGTAAAGCAATGAGCCTTTTGCTTGCTCTGAAAGATGTGCTGGTTAGGTGTATTGGCCATGCTAAGTCCCCCCTCAGTGTACCCAAATGGGCGCTGGAGTGTGGCAACTAGGGGATTTTCACAATAACTTCAATGCAGTGTTAATATAAAGCTACTTGTGACACCAATAAATAAATGAAAAAAATGCTACAAAGAAGTAAAAAGAAAAACTGTCAGCTAAATAATGCCTTTGTGGCTATTTGATGTCCTAAAGCATTTTACAGCCAACAAGGTAATGTTTTGTGAATTTTAGTCACCGTTGTAATACAGGAAACTGGGGCAGCCAGATAACACTGGGGCACACAGAAAACATCGACAAACACTGACCAAGTAATTGTCTTTGTGATGTTGACTAAAGGATAAATATAGCCCAGCACAGCCAAGATAACCCCCCTGCTCTTCTTCAAAATAGTGCCATGAGATCTTTCACATCTACCTGAGAGGGCAGCTATTTGCTACCTTCCAACCTTTGGGGACCGTTCTGGAATCTAGGAAGTTCTGAAATTCTCATTTCTATTAGTTGAGATTTCTAGTTGAGCTGTTGAGCTGTGCTGAGCTGTGGTTCGGGTCCCACACCAGAGGCGTGAGTGCATAATCAAGCTGATGCACTGGGGGGTGCAATCAGTCTCGCTATCTCACTCAAAATGGATGAATGGATCCTCCATATGGGCTGGGCAGAGCAGAAAGCACTCCTGTTCAATTCCTGGTCTCTGCTGAGTTAGCTGGGCAGACTATCCCAAATAATTTGATTTTAGATTTCAACCTATGATGGGAAAAAGGCACCTTTGCTTATGAATGGAGATAGGTGAGTTGGGAGGCTGGAAGGAAGGTAATTATACTGTCCAAGTGATATCTAAAGTTACTGATAGGACAATGCTCCACTCTTTGCTTGCAACCAGACATTAAAGCTAAACTTTCGAGCTTCACTTCAATGTGGTTAGAAATAGATAACACTTTCATTTTGGGAACTTGCATTCAGCACCAATAACTGCCAGTCAGATACAGCATGGAGACTTGGAAAGAAAGAGCTTGCATTTATGAAGCGCATTTCAGGACTTCAGGACACCCTAAGTACTTTACTGTCAATGGGGTACTTATGATTTGTAATATAGTGAAGTGTGGCAACTGATTTACACACAGCAAGATCCCACAAACAGCAAGTTGATAATGGCCTGTTAATCTAATCTTTATTAAGATATAAATGTTGGCCCGGGTACTAAAGAAAACTCCCCTGCTTTTCTTCAAATGGGATCACAAGATGCTTTGCAAGCACTTGAGTGGACAGACAGTGCCTTGAGTTTGATGTCTCATCTGGAAATTGAGACTTCCAGCAGTACAGCACTCCCCCAGTGCCACACTGGACAGCACTCCCCCAGTGCCACACTGGACAGCACTCCCCCAGTGCCACACTGGACAGCACTCCCCCAGTGCCACACTGGACAGCACTCCCCCAGTGCCACACTGGAGTGCCAGCCTGGTTGATGCACTCAAGTCTCTGGAGGGGGACGTGAATCCACAACCTTCTGACTCAGAAGGGAGTCTGCTGAAACCCAGCTGACACTCTTTACATTCCTGCACCCAGCAAAAAACTGGCTGGGCTGGACATGAACCAATTCCCAAAGATGAAGATACAGTACGAGACACGCTGACGCACTGAGTTGTCCCATTCAGCTTTACTTTAGCAATGGAATGCAAACATCACAACCAAAAAATTGACAAATTAAGCTTATTCCATGTGACATTGATATTTGAGAAATATTATTGAGAGTAAGTTGGCAATGAATTTTTAATAAACTAATATTTATTTGCAGATAACAGCCTGATTGTGGCGGGAATCGTGGTGCCAATTTTATTCTTGCTGTGTGGCATTGGGGTAACTCTGTATTACTGCTACCGACGAAGACACAACATCTGTCCTAAGGACATCAGGAACCCTGGGCCCGATGACAAGCAGTTCTGGTAACTTGACCATTATGTTTTCATTTATCTCACGTTTTCAGAGGGGATCTATGGCCAGTACTTTGTCAATGGTGAAGTGTACCTGACAGTGGAACCTGACCTGTTAGCCTCCTTCACGCTCTTGTTTTTCCCTGCGATTATAATGAACATTTAAAATGCTGACAGTGTACATGGGAGACGTGTACCGTTCAGCAGCAGGGGATTTCTTTCTTTGGTGAAACCTGCCATCAGCTGACAATGCGGTAGCAATAGAAAGGCTATCAGAGAGACTCCTGGTCAAACAGTGAGGCTCTATGTCCCAGCCCAATTTTCATACAATCCCTATAGTGCAGAAGAGGCCATTTGGCCCATTGAGTCTGCACCAATTCTCTGACAGAGTATCTTATGATATGGAGATGCTGGTGTTGGACTGGGGTAAGCAGAGTAAGAAGTCTCACAACATCAGGCACTCACCTGATGAGGGGGCAGTGCTCCAAAAGCTTGTGCTACCAAATAAACCTGTTGGACTTTAACCTGGTGTTGTGAGCCTTCTTACTGAGAGTACCTTACCCAGGCCTTCTCCCCAGCCCTATCCCCATAACCCCACACATTTTCCATTGCTAATCCCCCTAACTTACACATCTTGAGACACTAAGGGGCAATTTAGCATGACCAATTTACCCAACCTACACATCTTTGGACTGTGGGAGGAAACCAGAGCACAAGGAGGAAACCCACACAGAGATGAGGAGAACTCCACACAGTCAGTCACTCGAGGCTGGAATTGAACCTGGGTCTCTGGAGCTGTGAAGCAGCAATGCAGTGGTAGCCACTGTGCCACTTGCTGTCCTGTGCCACCTGTTTCCTGCCCAACTCCATTGCTATTAACATAAGACTTCCTGAGAGTACAAAGGTGGTATTGGGTGTTATTCAAAATTACATTGCGTTTGTAAATCCTTTATTCTCTCATGACATGTAGGCATTGCTGGCAAGGCCAACATTTGTTGCCCATCCCTGATTGCTCTTGAACTGAGTGGCTATCCCATCATTTCAGAGGCCAGTTAAGAGACAGCCATGTTGCTGAGTCTGGAGTCGCGTGTAGGCCAGAGCAAGTAAGAATGGCAGATTTCCTTCCCTAAAGGGACATTAGTGAATCAGATGAATTTTTACAACAATCAATGATAGCTTCATGGGCATCATTACTGACTCTAGCTGTATCATTCCAGATTTATTAATTGAACCTTTTTAAATTCCGCCAGGTACCATGTGGGATTTGAACCCTTGTCCCAGATCATTAGTCTGGGTTTCTGGATCACTAGTCCATTGACACTATCATTACACTACGCCACCATCTCCCCTATTGTAAATATTTTATGTTTGTTTGGTTTCACTTTACTCATACGTACACCATTGTTGGTTGAGGTTAGCTTAGTCAGAGAGCCTCATAGTTGGCACAGATTGATGGTTAGAGGGGAGTTAAAAGACATTTCTTTATTGTGGAAGAAACAATGATGTGTGTTTTTTTGGTTTGCTGTTTATTAAATGTGCATGTTAGTATCTAGTGTTGTTCTTTACACTCTGTGAGGCATGGCTGAATTTGTAGGTTTAGCTGATCCTTCCTCCAGTGCATTGTGAAGGACATTGTCCAAGATCACTCAGTGGGGATTACTGACATGCTGTAAACGCAAAGCCCTATAGGACCCGCATGTCAGCCAGCACCCTGAGATGGAGCCAGAGGTGGACAGTACTGACACTGCCCTTTTCTTATCTTGACTGGCTGTTCCCACCAGCAACCCTTGTCCCCCCACCACTACACCCAGAACCCTTCCCTCTACCCCTCCTCCATGATCTCGGGCCCTCACACACAGATGTTTCCAGAATTGCTGAGTATTTCCAGCACTTTCTGTTTTTAATCCTTGATGTGACTGTTGGGTGTAAAACAAAAGGTTGACCTTCAGCTTGAGGACTACACACACGCACGCACACATACACATACACACAAGGAAGAAGAAAAATTTACATTGAGACTGACATGCGCACACTCATACAGTCACCAACAGACATGTACATGTCCATATTCGCACGGAGAGACAGCGACACTCCTGAATATGTTCACCCAAGTGCATAGCTTAAAAGCTCCGCCTGTTTTTACTGTATTGGAATCAAGATTTGGAGAAGTTTTACGAACAATGTGTTAAGCAGAGTTGTGAGCTGTGCTGTTTCTTTTCCCAGTCCAAATAATTTGAACCAGAAAATTAACAATGGCCACTCAAACCCGATCTTCCAGATCAGAAACAAAGATACAAAGGTAAGCTTTCGAGAAAATGATACTATTTAAAAGAAAGAGAATATTGAGCAGGAACTGTAACTGGCTTAATAGTTAAAAGCACCTGACAGTGAGGTACAGCATTGGGCTGTTCAAAGCCTTCAGGACTACAACCCCTGGTTCAATACCTCTGGTCTAGAGTGAGTCAGTTGCAGCAGTGGTTGGATGCACTTGGTATCAGAGTCAGACAGGCAGTGAAAGTGATGCTACTTTAGCAATAATTCCGCATGCTTACAAGTCCCTTGGGGATGATTTTTTTGTTACAAAACCTACCTTTAATTTTAATTTTCTGAATATTGTGAATTAGTGCATATTACCATTTCACCAACCGATGAAAACAATCCATTGCTATTTACCTTTCCCTAATCCTCTATAGTTTTGATGATCCTTATCAATTCAGCCCGCTCGGACTAAGTGCTTTTAAAAAGGACAATTTCATGCTACTTCTAACCTCTCCTTCCTGTTAACATCTCTGTTTCCTTTATATCCTTCCTACAAGCTCAAAACTGTGCGCAAAAATCCAAATGTGGCCTTACTAAGAGCCTAGGAAACTAAACACTGAGTACTGCTGAAAAAAGTGACATGTTGTTGAAGCTTTTTGTCTTGCACTCATCAGGACAGATGCAAGAATGCCAAATTTCAAAGGGAAGAAACAATTTATACTGCATAAGAAAAAGGTACTGCTGATTGGTTGGCACGTTGATTTTGGTCGCCATGGAAAATACTCCAGGGAATTATTGTCCTCCAGGGTTAACTTAAGATTGCGATCTTCTTTTTGTATTCTACACCTATAATTACAAAAACAAACAATTCCCCTTTTGTGGCATTAACTACTTGTGCTTGTTCATCAAGGTCTCTACTTCTCAATTCTATTTACAATCTTACCCTTCCAGATGTGACCCTTTTCTCTATTCTTACTCATTAACATTAAACCACAGCTTCCACCTATCGTCCCGTCCTTCCAGCCTGTCTCTGCCTCTTTTAGGTTTTTCAAAATCCTCATTATCCTTTTGTGTTGTCAGCAGTTTTCAATACCAGTCGTTTTATCCCCAAGTCCAGATCATTCATGTCTATAGAAGTAGCAAAAAAATAAATTATCTGCTTGTTTTTCTTCCGATAAACATCCTGCCTCTTGCTTTCTGCCCATTAGTCATCTACCTATTGATGTGGCCACAGTATTCATAACTCAATGGGCGGGACTTTACAGCCTCGCTTGTCCTGAAACCGTAAAATCCCATAGACCTTTCCATTGTCTGCCCCTCGCCCATTCCGATTCCTGTGGCAGATGGGTGGTAAAATTCTGGTCCATATGTCTCTTTGCTCAGAGTGTCTTGTCTAGGGTGTCACAGTGGTTGGTCAATTCCAGTCTTGGGTGACTGTCTGTGTGGAATTTGCATGTTCTCCCCGTGTCTGCATGCATTTCCTCTAGGTGCTCCACTTTCCTCCCACAATCCAAGGATCTGCAGGTTAGTTGGATTGGCCATGCTGAATTTCCCCTTAGTGTCCAAAGCTGTCTGTGTTAGGTGGATTAGCCATGGTAAATGCGCAGGGTTGTGGGGATAGGGCGGAGGGGAGGTCCTGAGTGGGATGCTCTTTAAGAGAGTTGGTACAGAGTCGATGGGCTGAATGGCCTCCTTCCACACTGTAGGAATTCTACTCTATGATCAAATGCTCTTTTGAAAATCCAGCTGAACCACAACCTTTGAATTTCCACAAGTTTTATCATTTTTATCAAGCTTAGACTACCCATTCTGCCTAGCCCTGATTTTTAGTAGTATCCATCAGTACAAAAAAGACCATCCAGCCCATGGAGTCTGCACCGACTCCCTGAGAGTATCTTACCTAGGCCCTCTCCCCTGCCCTATTCCCATCACCTTATACATTCACCATGACCAATCCATCTAACCTGCACGTCATTGCACTATGGAAGGAAACTGGAGCACCTGGAGGTGCTGACGTGGTGCTGACAGGGGAGAATGTGCAAACTCCAAACAGACAGTGACCCAAGGTAGGAATTGAACTTGGGTCCCTGGCGCTGTGAGGCAGCAGTGCTAACCATTGTGCCAACTCAGACCTGCTGAGCTTATCCAGCATTTTCTGTTTTTATTTATTATTATAGCCTTGATTAACTCCTGTTTTCTCCAGGTGTGTCATAATGTCATCCCAAGTTATAAATTCTCGGAAAACCAATAACGAAAGTAAACCCATGATATCCTAACATTGATTTCCTTTTGTTTTGAAGAGGGATGTAGGATTAATCACTTTCCAGTCCACAATGTTCATTTTCATAGTCAGTTAGAAAACTACTGTCAGAGTCTCTGCAATTTCTTCCCTGGTTTTCCTCCGCCTCTTTGAACCTAAAGCTATTGGCTTCCTGGCATCTCACATTTAAGTCCCTTTTTTTAGTCCTAACTCTCCTTGAATTAAAACCTTCAATTACTATTCTATACCTTGGGATTTTACAACCTCATAATCTGCCTTGTTCAAGAAAATAGAAATGTCTTGGTCATAACGTCCCTCTGCACCACATCATCTCTTGGCAACCCCATTCTTAAGAATCACTGTTTTCACTTGTACATTGAGAATGCTTACTTGGGTGGAGTATTGAAGGGCAATTGGTGCCAAATGAACTGGCCTGATCTCCAACACCAGTCTGACCCTTTGGTGCTTTGTTACTGGTTGCTACACATGAACAGGGGAGCAAGAGATAGCAGGTGAGTGATGACGGAAAAGTGTGCCTGCGTGTGTGCGACCAGTTGCGGGGAGGGAGGGACTAGTGAAGAGCAAAACAAGGATAAATATCTTGCATAATGTTTGATTCTTTTTTTTTCCACACTGGACAGCAGCGGAGTCCTGCATTGCCTCAGAATCCACGATTACCTCACTCTGATCATTCTCAGAAGCCTGTTTTAATACTACCAAGCCTTCGGCCTACCTCTCCAGCCAATGATAGTCAGCAGGACAGTAGAGTACCCAGCCGTGCAGCACTACCGGTGCAGTCTCCAGCAACTTTAAAAGATGTTAATGTTAAACTCTTAAAACATACACCTCCTAATAGGCCCCTGCCAGCGGATCCAGTCCCTCGGAATTCAAAGGTACATATTTAAAGCTTTACCCTGATAAGTTATGAAGCAGGAAGGGAAATGGAGACTTTTGAAGACTGGTTACACCTTGGAAAAAGTTAACGGCAAAATTCTGGAAAAACCTGACTTGGTTCGTGGTTCGAAACCAGATCTGAGAAAAGGATCCATAACAGGATGGGGAAATGCCTATTTTTTTCTGTGATGGTATGAATGACGGGGCAACTCAACTTGTGACATGTGTATGCGGGGCATATCAGTGCTGGGATGCAGGGGCTTAATATCAGAAGACACTACACAACAATAATTCAGTATTTTCATTTTTTTGTGTTTTAAGTGAGCTCAGCATATTTTTACCACTTTGCACAACTATAAATGAAAATAGTTTTTGTCTGGAATGTTCTTAATTTATTTATTTACTTCCTCCTTACATATCTCAATGACAGTAGTTACCACCTTGAAATAAAGTGAGAAAAACCTGTAAGTGTTGAAAATTTGAAAGCAAAAGAAATGGGTCCATATATGTTTGAAAGAGAAAATACAGATTTGAAAGCATTCAAAATGAAACAGATGAGCCAATAGCTCAAATAGAAATAACTAAGTACAATCTGATAGTCAATGCAGAGACATGGCTGCAGGATGACATAGTTTGCGACCTGAATATTGAAGGGTGAGTGACGTTTATGAAGGCCAGGTACCTAGGAAAAAGTGGAGAGGTGGCTCTGATAATTAGTGATGGCATAAGTATAATAGAGAGGGATGACTTAAACGTTAGAAACGTTTTATGTAGAGATGAGAAATGATAAAGACAAGAAGTCACTTATGGAAGTTGTGTACAGGCCCCTTAACAGTACCCACATGGTAGAACGGAGTGTAAATAAAGAAATAATGAGAATTTGTCAGAAAGGTATGGTGATAGTCGGGAGATTTTAATCTACAAAGAGACTGGAAAAATCAGATGGGCAAAAGCCTCGATAAACGGTTCATAGAATGTTTTCAGGACACTTTCTTGGAACAGCATGTCCTGGAGAATAGACTAGACTAGATCTGGAGTATTTTAAACTTAAATAGGGCAGTTATGAGGCATGAAAGCAGAGCTAGATAGAGTGAACAGGCAAATTAGGTTGAGGGATAGGTCAATAAAGGGCTATTTTAGAATACACAGAATAGGTACATTCCAGGGAAGGACCCAACATAATTCTAAAAAGTTAAAGATAATAACAAACTACTCCTTATCTGAATTTGTATGTTCATATCTAGGTTAAGATTTCACCTAGTCCTGTTCTGTTTGTAGCTACTCCTACCAGGAGATCTACTGTCATGATATGTCAGTGGCTTTACATGACTAACGATGGGGCTTATACTGAATGAGGTTCCAGAAACTTCACACATGACTGGCTACTTGTTGTCCTAAATGTCATGACTGTGCCCCAGATTTTATTTTGATTTTTTTCATGGGATGTGGGCGTCACTGGCTAGGCCACCATTTGTTGCACATTTCTAATTGTCCTTCAGAAGGTAGTGGTGAGCTGCCTTCTTGAACTGCTGCAGTTCATGTGGCATAGGTACACCCACAGTGCTGTTAGGGAAGGAGTTCCAGGATTTTGACCCAGCGACAGTGAAGGAATAACGATATATTCCCAAGTCAGGATGGTGAGGGGAACTTGGAGAGGATGTGTAACATACCTTACGAGCATCTGCCTTCTGAACCATTGTCCTATGAATTTGTTGGGATCTTCTGCCATACCCGTGCTCCCAGTCATCGGCACTTAGAAGTGGTAATATGTCTGAAGTGACAACCCCACCCTATACCAGCTGAAGCTGATGGGCCCATCACTTAATTTTGGCAATGACTGAGTCACAATCCTGAAGAATGACTGCATGTGTGCACAACCAGCTACTTTGAGTCATAAGTCAGAGCTGGAGAAATGTGGGATCCCAGTTTCACCTTTCCACATGCCTTTTAACGTGGATGAGCAGCACCTTGACAGGGGCTCAAGGATACAGCCCTCCCAAACATCTCCCATATACCCCGCTTATAAAAATAACAAAATCTTATTCTAAGGGACTATTTAAGGGAAGTACCCATCCCAAAAAAAACCTTCCAAAACATTAACCCTTATTTCCCTGTGCTGCATCAGTTGTGTATTTCCAACCATTTTTGGATTAGCACGCAGACCGGAAATTTTATGTCCCAAATTGGATGGGAACCGGGGCTGGGCAGCAAAGATAATGGTTGTCGAGCAGTACGAATGGAAATGCCGCTTCTGTTCCTACTCTCTGCAGAGGGAACAGGACCCAACAGCCCTGTTCCTATTAAGGAGCTAATTTACAGTGTGGCAGTTTCATTAAGAGCCCCTCTCTGGAAAGCTCTCAGATTTTCTGTGAGGTAGCTGAATTTTACACCAGCTGCATAAGAACATAAGAACATAAGAAATAGGAGCAGGAGTAGGCCATCTAGCCCCTCGAGCCTGCCCCGCCATTCAATAAGATCATGGCTGATCTGACGTGGATCAGTACCACTTACCCGCCTGATCCCCATAACCCTTAATTCCCTTACCGCTCAGGAATCCATCCATCCGCGCTTTAAACATATTCAGCGAGGTAGCCTCCACCACCTCAGTGGGCAGAGAATTCCAGAGATTCACCACCCTCTGGGAGAAGAAGTTCCTCCTCAACTCTGTCTTAAACCGACCCCCCTTTATTTTGAGGCTGTGTCCTCTAGTTTTAACTTCCTTACTAAGTGGAAAGAATCTCTCCGCCTCCACCCTATCCAGCCCCCGCATTATCTTATAAGTCTCCATAAGATCCCCCCTCATCCTTCTAAACTCCAACGAGTACAAACCCAATCTCCTCAGCCTCTCCTCATAATCCAAACCCCTCATCTCCGGTATCAACCTGGTGAACCTTCTCTGCACTCCCTCCAATGCCAATATATCCTTCCTCATATAAGGGGACCAATACTGCACACAGTATTCCAGCTGCGGCCTCACCAATGCCCTGTACAGGTGCATCAAGACATCCCTGCTTTTATATTCTATCCCCCTCGCAATATAGGCCAACATCCCATTTGCCTTCTTGATCACCTGTTGTACCTGCAGACTGGGCTTTTGCGTCTCATGCACAAGGACCCCCAGGTCCCTTTGCACGGTAGCATGTTTTAATTTGTTTCCATTGAGATAGTAATCCCATTTGTTATTATTTCCTCCAAAGTGTATAACCTCGCATTTATCAACGTTATACTCCATTTGCCATATCCTCGCCCACTCACTCAGCCTGTCCAAATCTCTCTGCAGATCTTTTCCGTCCTCCACACGATTCACTTTTCCACTTATCTTTGTGTCGTCTGCAAACTTCGTTACCCTACACTCCGTCCCCTCCTCCAGATCATCTATATAAATGGTAAATAGTTGCGGCCCGAGTACCGATCCCTGCGGCACGCCACTAGTTACCTTCCTCCAACCGGAAAAACACCCATTTATTCCGACTCTTTGCTTCCTGTCGGATAGCCAGTCCCCAATCCACTTTAACACACTACCCCCAACTCCGTGTGCCCTAATCTTCTTCAGCAGCCTTTTATGGGGCACCTTATCAAACGCCTTTTGGAAATCCAAAAACACCGCATCCACCGGTTCTCCTCCATCAACCGCCCTCGTCACATCTTCATAAAAATCCAACATGTTCGTCAAGCACGACTTTCCCCTCATGAATCCATGCTGCGTCTGATTGATCGAACCATTTCTATCCAGATGCCCTGCTATCTCCTCTTTAATAATGGATTCCAGCATTTTCCCTACTACAGACGTTAAGCTGACCGGCCTATAGTTACCCGCCTTTTGTCTCCTTCCTTTTTTAAACAGCGGCGTAACATTAGCCGTTTTCCAATCAACCGGCACTACCCCAGAATGCAACGAGTTTTGATAAATAATCACTAACGCATCCACTATTACCTCTGACATTTCTTTCAATACCCTGGGATGCATTCCATCCGGACCCGGGGACTTGTCCACCTTCAGTCCCATTAGTCTACCCAGCACTGCCTCTCTGGTAACATTAATCGTATTAAGTATTTCTCCTGCTGCCAACCCTCTATCGTTAATATTTGGCAAACTATTTGTGTCCTCCACCGTGAAGACCGACACAAAAAACGTATGGAGGTGGGCAAAGTTTTGAAAGTAATGTTTAAGCACTTCTGACTTTTTTATTTTCAGTTTGGACATCTGCTGAGATTAGTAGTTCTGAGGTCAAATTGTTTATTTGGGGGGATTTGCGGGCTCTTGGATGCAATCCAGCTTTTTCATGTGCTTATAAATACTTAGAGAATTTGTATAAATATTATCAAGTACTTGTAAACACACTAAAAAACTGAATGGTTTCCAGGACACCACAAACCCCCCAACTAAACAATTTGACTTCTGACAATGCTTATAAAGCAGCTCTGAAGAGTCATACTGTTTATTTGGAGAGATTTATGGGCTCATATGTTTGAATTTTAACATTCTTGAGATACCCTTGAGATGCTTTGAAGCCGATGCATTTTTAAAGGGAATGGAGATGGGCCTTTTGACTTATTTGTTCTATAATAGCCCACCTCCTCTCCCATTTCTGTTCCCACCTCAGGACTGCTGATGCATGTAGCAGATCTTCTTGAAGTCCAATTCACACACTGGGGACCATAAAACCATACTCCCAATTGGAGGCGGGACACAATTTGAGTGGGATCCCAATTCCCACCTCCCGCAGAAAGTTGGGTCCCCTGCAATCCTGGGTATATAAAAAAATGTTACAAATATAAAAAGATGTTAATTTCCTAAATTAGCAGGTCGGAAGAAACCAATTAGCACATGCTAGATTTCCTTTATCTTATCCATCACTATTCACCAGATCCGCAACAATCTATAGCTCCCGGATTAAGATTTTAGAACTGGTGGTTTTTGGCTTGGAGGATATGTTAAAGTTCCAGAATGCTGGAATCTCAGGATTGAAGTTTGTCCACTAATGTGAAATGCCCTAATTCAATCAGGGCAGTTGTGAGGGGTGGTTGATGCACAATTGATTGTACTATCACAAAGCCTCTTCAATGTAGTGGCAGAGAGACCCCAATTCAAACCTTACATCCAACTAAACTACCTTTGTACACATGGTAGTTTGATTAAAAGGTGGCTTGTGCTAAAGCTGCAGATGACGTTTCCTTATTTGTCTTCCATTGTACATAGAAATATCTCTTTCTCCGAAGCAGATACAAAATGTTCTAAATAATAGAGTATTTTTTCAGTTAAAGGTTTCACACGGATCGGCATCGTCTAGCAGTGGCCCTGGCCTCCAGATGAGTAACAGAATCATTGAAGAGAAACTACAGAACAGAATCCATTCTGAAACCAACCTATACAAGTTAGTATGGTTAAAGCTTTATATAAAGGGAAATCAGAATTCAAACTAGAACAACAATTAGTATCGTGTTTTATCACAAAATAATTATTTTGAATCAGTTTCGAATTTATCACGAATTAAGTTAACTTCTTACAATAACTTAAGATAACATCTTACCACAAATTAAGGTGGCATTTTATCATGCATCGATATCGATTCTTATCATGAAATAATATAGTATGTTATTGCATAATGAATTACTTCTGGAATGTAGTTGTATACAGTTATCCTGCTGTAACAAGACACAACAACAATGGAGGTAAAGACCAATTGGTCTGTTATTATTAGTGATAGTTAAGGGAGAGATGTTGACCAATACCTCAGGTGTGTGTGTGAGTGCACGAGCGTGCATGTGTATGTGAGATGAGAAGAGGAGACAAAAAAGGTAGAGAAGAGAGAAAGCTAAAATTAAAGGAGTGGGATGATGAAAAAGACAGGGAACAAATAATCAGTGAAGGGGAGAAAAGATGAGGTGAGAGGAGAAAGAAAGATGGGAGGAAAATGAGAGTCTGTGTGGGATAATACAAAAAAGATCAGTCTATCTTTTTTAAGGCTGGTAAACTATCTTTCGTGTTTTCCCTTCAAACTGTTTCAGCAATGGACATCAGGAAAGAACATATTAGCCTTTTCAGTGGCCTCAGTCTCACTGGGCTAAAGAAGGTTAAATGATGAGGACGTGCTGCACAAAGCTGATCTGTATTTAAATTGAATTGAGAATATTGAAGTGTGATCATATCAAGGGGTGTAAAATGTTGAAATGATTCACAGGGCAGCTGCAGAGAAGCTGGCTGGATTTCTCCAGCTGTTCATGCCGACGGGATCTTTTTGTCCCACCAACAGCACACCCCCTCCCCCCCCCCCCCCCCCCCAACCTTAGGTTTCCCAACGGCGCAGTTAATGGAAGATCCCGCCACCAGCAAGTGGCGCAGCAGTGGGAAACATGGCAGAGAATTCCGCCCCCCCCCCCCCAGGATTTCCTCTGGGAATAAGATCAAGAACAAAGGGCTGCAATCTTCTGAATAGCTTGACCCTAATTTTAAATTAATGCAGACAATTGTTTTTGATTTGATTTATTATTGTCACATGTATTAATATACAGTGAAAAGTATTGTTTCTTGTGCGCTATACAGACAAAGCATACTGTTCATAGAAAAGGAAAGAAGCGGGGGGAAAATGTAGTGTTATAGTCATAGTTAGGGTGTAGAGAAAGATCAGCTTAATATAAGGTAGATCCATTCAAAAGTATGATGGCAGCAGGGAAGAAGCAATTTTTGAGTTGGTTGGTACATGATCTCAGACTTTTGTATCTTTTCCCCAATGGAAGAAGGTGGAAGAGAGAATGTCCGAGGTGTGTGGGGTCCTTGATTATGCTGGCTGCTTTTCCGAGGCAGCGGGAAGTGTAGACAGGGTCAATGGATGGGAGGCTGGTTTTGAGTGATGGACTGGGCTTCATTCATGACCCTTTGTAGTTCCTTGCGGTCTTGGTCAGAGCAGGAGCCATACCAAGCTGTGATACAACCGGAAAAAATGCTTTCTATGGTGCATCTGTAAAAGTTGGTGAGAGTTGTAGTGGACATGCCAAATTTCCTTAGTCTTCTGAGAAAGTAGAGGCGCTAGTGGCTTTCTTAACTATAGTGTCGGCATGGGGGGTCCAGGACAGGTTGTTGGTGACCTTGACACCTTGAAACTCAAAGCTCTCGACAATTTCTACTTCATCCCCATTGATGTAGACAGGGGCATGTTCTCCACTACACTTCCTGAAGTCAATTACTATCTCGTTCAAATGGAGTTAATGTACAGATTCGAGATTTGATGGGCTGAATGGCTTCATCCTGTTCATGCTTTGCAGTTCTATGAGCCTCTGTACTCCAGCTGTCTGAATCTGCACCACTATGGTGAACTCCTTTCAGTATCCGGACCAATGCAGCCTTCTGATACTCGCTGCTCATCAAACGCCTGCATAAAACCCACAATATTTATATTTTAAAAATATGAGGTAGTGCAACGCTTCATGAATAAAGTATAGAGTGTAGAATTGATCTCCTAAAGTAGTTGGGCCTTGGGTAGTCGGGACGATGAATTGGGGAGGACCGCACTTGAAGCAACATGACACTACCCCACCTTAAAATTGGAAGATCAGGTAGAAGCAGAGAGGCTGATGGGGTCCCTGCAAGAGTCCCAGCTGGGCAGCTGACCCCGGCCTCAAGATCTGTGGCCCTGGGGCACAGCTCAGTTGGGGAGGTAGGGAGAGTGTTACTCCACCTGCACTTACCAGGTGAAATGGGAGGCCTGAGCAATTTCGAAGACAGTGCTCTTAATTACAAGTTGACATTCTAAATCAATTTTAATGTTCTACCTTAGATCAACTGTCTTTCTTCTTTTCTATGTTTTGCAGAAGGGACCATCCATGTTCTGTGGAACGGAAACAGAAGAGATAGCAGTTATGGACAAAGCCCTTTTAGGGACACTCCTGGAACTCCTCAAGAACCACTTGCACTATCCTGGTCTCTTTGTCTTAGGATCTCTCAGTATCAATGCCAGCCGAACAGTGAATGTGACATCCAGTTTAATGTACACATAGAGGAGCCATTTTTTTACAACCTGCACGGTCGGACTTGAAATCCAAAGCAGCTCAAGTAATTCCTCCGATTTAAGTATTTTCAGGAGGTGGGAACACATTTCTCAGGAGCTTGAATGATCATTTATTTTTTTGTTTCCATTCTCTCATTCTGTGTTTAAAAACCCTCCAATGACAGATTCAGTGAGAGGCATCCATCTTCTAGTACCTTTCCCACAGTTACTATTCTTCAGGGTTGAAGCCAGAGCGGTGATGATTGCTCAATAGCTCAACTTCCAATTTTGATTTCATCCTATGGCCCATTTCCAATAGGGATTAGTGCATGGAGATCAGGAGAGGAGAAACCTTGGACAAATCTCCTGCACCACCTTAGCGCTGAGGCCAATCTTACATTTAAATCTCAATTGTGGCACCTGACCACACTTCTGTTGTTTTACTAATGAAATCAGTGCTATACTTTGAAGATGAACATTTTATTTTCAAACAGTTTTTTGGAAAAAACTATTGCTGGAAAAAGACTTTTTTGTCAAAGCTTTTCATCTTGCACTCATCATGCCATTTCACAAGAACTCACATCCAAGGGAAACAACACATTTATCCTGTATGAGAAGAGAGTGCTGACTGAGCGGAAAGTGGACTCTGGTCGAGACGTTACCTTGAAGAATGTACCAGTTGATGATGACTGTCAGTTAACTGCCGAGCATTGTTTGAAATTTAAATGGAGCAGCTAGACTCTATGATTGGTCAAGTGATTGCCCTTAGGAATGAACCAACAAATAGCTGCCAAAAGGGAATTCGATAAATACTTGAAGGAAAAAAAAATTACAGTGCTATGGGGAGAAGGTCTTGTGGTGTAGAGGGTAGCTCCCCTCCCTCAGTGCCAGAAGCTGTGGGTTCAAGTCCTGCTCCAGGGCTTGATGGCCAAAGAAGGTGCATTCATAATGTGATCAAACAGATCCTACCAACACAGTGGTAAGAGTGGAAGGGTTTCCTGGTTAGCCATACTGCAGAGGGCAATGGCAACACATGTCGCCTCCATGAAACGGCAAATGGGTGCTTTCTTCAGTTTTCACTTTTTAATTTTAACATCTGACATGACCTAACCACCTTTTCTTGTGTGTTTCTTCCAGTATGTCATTTTTTCTGTGATTCATCCCTCCCAGTTTTCTCTCCTCGTCAGTAGTTGGTAACTGCTGTTAATTGTGCCATGGGTAATGATTAGTTAAAAGTAATGTAGGCCCCTTACTGTCAGAAAGGGGAGACTTCATAATGGGGAACAAAGAAATGGCTGAGGAACTAAATTCATACTTTGCTACTGTCTTCACAAAGGAAGACATGAATAATGTATCAGAAGTTTTGGGAGAAACAAGTTTTAGTGAGGAGATGAAGGAAATCAGTATTTGTCGAGAAATGGTTTTGGGAGAATTGATGGGATTGAAGATGGATAAATCTCCAGGGCCTGATAATCTGCATCCCAGAGTACTTAAAGAAGTAGCCCTGGAAATAGTAGATCTATTGATGGTCATTTTCCAAAATTCTTTGGACTCTTGGACTGATTCCTACTGATTGGAGGGTAGCTAATGTAAGCCCGCTATCCAAAAAGGGGGCAGAGAGAAAACAAGGCACAATAGACCGGTGAGCCTAACGTCAATGCTGGGGAAGTTGCTTGAGCCCATTATCAAGGATTTCATAGCTCAGCATTTGGAAAGCTGTGGTATAATCAGACAAAGTCAACATGGATTTACAAAAGAGAAATTGCTTGATGCTTGATGGATCTATTGGAATTTTTTCAGGATGTAACTAATAGAGTTGACCAAGGAGAACTGGTGGATGTGATTTATTTAGACTTTCAGAAGGCTTTCGACAAGGTCTAACATAGCAGACTACTATGTTAAGTTAAAGTGCATGGGATTGCAGGTAGTGTCTTGAGATGGATAGAAAGCTGATTAGCAGATAGAAGCAAAGAATTGGCGTAATGGGTCTTTTTCTAATTGGCAGTCAGTGATTAGTGCGGTACTGCAGGGGTCTGTGCTAGGACCCCAACTGCTCACATTATATATTAATGATTTGGGAGAGGGAACTAAATGTATTATCTCCAAATGTGCAGATAATACAAAGTTGAGTGAGAGGGTGAGCTGGGAGGAGGATGCTTCAGTGTAATTTGGACAGGCTGAGTGAGTGTGCACATGCATGGCAAATGCAGTATAATGAGGCTAAATGTGTGTTTATCCACCTTGATAGCAAAAATAGGAAGGCAGATTGTTATTTGAATGGGTGTAAATTGAGAGTGATGATACTCAGCAAGACCTTGCTGTCCTCGCGCATCAGTCAGTGAAAGTAAGCACGCAGGTACAGCAGGCAGTAAAGAAAGCAAATGGTATGTTGGCCTTCATAGCAAGAAGTTTTGAGGATAGGAATAGGGATGTTTTACAGTGATTGTACAGGGTGTTGGTGAGGCCACACGTGGAGTATTGTGTGCAGTTTTGGTGTCCTTATCTGAGGAAGGCTGTCCTTGTTATAGATGGAGTGCAGCAGAGGTTTAGCAGGCTGATTCCTGGGATGGCAGGTCTGTCATATGTGAAGAGACTAAGTCGGTTAGGATTATATTCACTGGAGTTTTGAATTGTGAGAGGGTATCTCATAGAAACTTATAAATTCTAACAGGGTTTGACAGGGTTGATTTGGAAAGAAAGTTTGCAATGGTGAGGGAGTCCAAAAATAGGGGTCATAATTTGAGGATAAGGGGTAAACCTTTAGGACTATGGTGTGGATAAATTGTCTTCACCCAGAGAAGTAGTGAATCTGTGGAATTCACTACCAGAGAAAGTAGTTGAGGACAAAATGTTGTGTGATTTCAAGAAGAAATTAGACATGGTTCTTGAGGCTAAAGGGATTAAGAGATATGTGTGGGGAAGGTGGGATCAGGATATTGAATCCTGCTTCTATTTTCTGTGGTTCAGAGGGACCACTCTTGCCTCAGAATCTGAAAATTGTGCCTCTAAATTCCACTCCAGAGACAACCTCATAATCCAGGCTGACACTCAAGTGCAGCACGAAAGGAGTGCTTCACTGCCAGAAATGCTGTTCCTCAGATCAGACCTTAATCTAACCTTCAGTTGCTCCATCAGGTGGGCCCATGTCACCATTTGGAGCAGAAAAAGTTCTCACCCTTGATTTCGAGCAAGAAGGGAGGAGTACCTCCACCAGAATGCCCGTTAGACTGGAGGTGTTTTTTCCTTATGGACTGGCGAGCTGTTTGCCCCCCCCCCCCCCCCCCCCCCGGCCAGCTTACCCCTACAACAGTGAGATCACACCCCCCAGCCCCCATGACATTCAGAACATCCTCTACCCTCCCCTCCCTGAGACCCTTATACTTAACAGCACTGTGCCCCAGGACTTAGTCTCAGACACGTGCAGTACCTCTTCTAAGCCTAGATGGGCTGGAGAGCTGTTGGCCAATCAGATTGGCTGACAGCTGTTCAAGGCAAGATTTCCTTCCAAGTGCGGACAGATGCCACGCCTGCTGTCAATTAGAGCTCAGTTGAGTATAAAATGGCAGCGGGCCTGTCGGAGTTGACAGGGATGAGTTCCTTGTTGACTCTCTAGGTGACGGGCATCCAGCACTCCCCATCCCGAAAATTCAGGCCTGTAATTCCCTCCCTAAATCTTCTCAAACTCTACCACTCCTTTAAGCTGCGTCTTGAAACCGTGGGATGTATTACTATGTTAAAAGTGAAATATAAATGCGAGTTGTTGCTTTTGAAATCCAATAGATTTAGATTCATTAAATCATAGAATGCAGAATAGGCCCTTCAGCACATCGAGTCTGCACTGGTACACGAGAAACACCTAAACTCCCACCTAATCCCATTTACCAGCACTTGGCCCATAGCCTTGAATGTTATGATGTGCCAGGTGCTTATCCAGGTACTTTTTTAAGGATGTGAGACGACCCGCCTCCACCACCCTCCCAGGCAGCGCATTCCAGACTGTCACCACTCTCTGGTAAAAATGTTTTTCCTTACATCCCCTTGAACCTCCTGCCCTCATCTTGAACCTATATGCCCTCGTGACTGACCCTTCAACTAAGGGGAACAGCTGCTCCCTATCCACTCTGTCCATGTCCCTCATAATCTTGCAGACCTTGATCAGGTCGCCCCCTCAGTCTTCTCTGCTCCAACGAAAACAACCCAAGCCTATCCAACCTCTCCTCATAACTTAAATGTTCCATCCCAGGCAGCATCCTAGTGAATCTCCTCTGCATCCCCTCCACATCCTTCCAATAATCTGGTGACCAGAACTACACACAGTACTCTAACTGTAGCCTCACCAAAGTTCCAGACACTCCAACATGACTTCCCTGCTTTTATAATTTGCGCCTCAATTGATAAAAGTAAGTGTCCCATATGCCATTTTCACCACCCTACTATAATGTCTTTCCGTCTTCAGAGATCTATGGACAAACACGCCATGGTCCCTTTGCTCCACAGAACTTCCTAGTGTCATGCCGTTCATTGAATACTTCTGAGGTGTATCACCTCTCATTTTTTAGGGTTAAATTCCATCTGCCACTTTTCTGCCCATTTGATCATTCCAACTATATCTTGTAGCCCAAGACGCTCAGCCTCACTATTAACCACCTGGCCAATCTTGATTTGCTTGATTCTTCCCCAATGATAACACTGTCAGAAAGATCACCAAACAAGCCATTGTAATATTGAGCCATATAAGAACACAAACATCCTCGGTTTTGACTCCTGTTTGACACATTGGTTAGTAGACCTCAGTTGGTTGGAGGAGGAATAATTGGTCTCCGGATCCGTTGGGGTGAGTTTAGTTGATGGAGGAGTTATCAGCAGAGGCCCCTGGACCCAATTAGTATCTGGCGACCCCTGCTGGTGTGGATGCTGGTACAGAACTGACCCGGCTTGGCACCAACAGCCCTCCGCAACCCAAGTTGCCATTGCTTGTTGCACTCACTCACAAAGCTGTGCCCCAGCAAGGTTCAGGAATGGAAGGGAGATAAATTACAGTAGCTGATACTGCTGAGGTTCTCTGCTGAGCCGAAATACAAACAGAAAACGCAATAAAGATTCAACAGATCAGGCACCATCTGTGGCGAGAGAAACAAAATTAATGTTTCAGGTCGATGACTTTTCCAGCATCAGCAGTATTTCGACCGATGATTTCTTTGTCCACCTCACTTCAATCATTACCTCACAGGAAAAACCCCAGAGGATGCTGGGAAGAGCCCATATTTCTTCTTTCATTTATTTCTTTAACCCTTCTACCTATTCCAGATGTTTGGATTTTAGAATTCAACAGTGGAAAAAATATGTTTATTGTGAACAGAGGTGGTATCTAGATTTCAGGGAAATGCATTAAACCCTGTCTCAACACTTGTGTTTCAACACACTATTGATGGTGCGGAACTGTTCCATGACAAGTTATGGGGATTTTCTTTTGAAGCCACATTAGTTACTTCTGAATGTGTGCATCTGGGTAAAACTAAACTTGAACACTATGACTTGTGCCTTTACATTATTTATTAAGTGAATAAAGTCAGTGCTGCAGCAGTTGTCGTGTGTTGCCTGTACTTTGATGATTCTTAGTTTGTTCTTGCTGCCAGTCTTCCATATGAATCCCATTCCTTTTTCTAACTCCATTCCTCTTTTTCCTGACTGACACGGTTTCACAAGTGTGGATGGGCGCTTCCAGTTCCTCACTTGAGTGACTGTTATTCGTTTGCTGATCCTGATGGTGAGGCCTAGCTTTTCTCCCATTTTTAGGGACCCTAGTGAGTGTAAGGATGGATGTGCCCAGAAGGAGGCCCGTCGAGTTCTTAAAGTGACTGTAAAATGTTTCATCCTTGTACCTCTCCCCCACCCCACCTGATACATTAATGATCATGGAAATGTAGTCCTTCACCACAGGGAATAGTTTCCTTCGTATCACCCAGCTCCACCTCCAAGAAGCAGCAACACTTTGGGGTGAGGAACTTCCTAGTCGTAATTGGCATCGGGAGCACGAAGCTCCGTCTTGCGCTTTCATCTGTTCTTACTGTCTTGCTACTTTGCAGCTCTCCCCAAAAGAATAGTTTAAGGTAATGTTCAGAGGCAGTCTATGTTTTGTCGCAATGCTGGACTGCCTCCTTAAGCAGCTGCACTGAGTGAATGGCCATTGACCCTTCATAGAATTCTACAGTGCACAAGGAGGCCATTCGGCCCATCGAGGCTGCACCAACCACAATTTCCATAGTCCCATGCATTTACCCTAGCTAATCCCCTGACACTAAGGGGCAATTTAGCACAGCCAATCCACCTAACCTGCACATCTTTGGACTGTGAGAGGAAACCGGAGCACCCTGAGTAAACCCACGCAGAATTTGCAAACTCCACACAGATAGTGACCCAAGCCGGAATTTGAACCTGGGTCTCTGGCACTGTGAGGCAGCAGTGATAACCATTGTGCCATTGCACATGACATCTTGCCCCCAGACAGCGATGGGCTACCAATGGGAGGAGTGCGTTATTGTTCAGGTATAAAGTTCCCTGCTCCTAACCCGACCCCCGCCCCCCCGCAAGCCCATCAGTGTGGCCAAAACCATCACTGAAAACGCAACCCAGCAGAAGAGGCCAGCTTGGAAGGCCTGGTCCTCCCACCTCGAATGAGAATCTCCCATTTCCTTGCTTACCTCCCCTACTCATTGCATATGAGCTGAATTTCGTTGTCTAATGCCCCATTAGAAAGCTGTGCCTGCTACAGATAGCCTACCCGGGTTCAACACTGTCAGATACTCCCGCCAGTAAGCAGGCTTCCTGTTTCTTGACTCCCACTGCCCAGTATATGCTAAGCATGGTAGAAACTCTCCAGGAACTTAACAAACCATCTTTGTAATATATGCATGAGCTCCCAAAACTTCCCCATATACTTTGGTTTCTCCGCAGGAAGACTGAATTCACTAAGGTGAGACAACATTTGATATGATCCATAACCTGCTGTCTCCAGAGAGCACAGTCAGAAGTCTCACAACACCAGGTTAAAGTCCAACAGGTTTATTTAGTAGCAAAATCCACTAGCTTTTGGAGTGCTGCTCCTTCGTCAGGTAAGTGGGAGTTCTGTTCACAAACAGGGCAAATAAAGACACAAACTCAATTTACAAAATAATGGTTGGAATGCGAATCTTTACAGGTAATCAAGTCTTAAAGGTACAGACAATGTGAGTGGAGAGAGCGTTAAGCACAGGTTAAAGAGATGTGTATTATCTCCAGACAGGACAGTTAGTGAGATTTTGCAAGCCCAGTTAAGTCGTGGGGGTTACAGATAATGTGACATGAACCCAAGATCCCGTTGAGGCCATCCTCGTGTGTGGAACTTGGCTATCAGTCTCTGCTCAGCGACTCTGCGTTGTCATGTGTCATGAAGGCCACCTTGGAGAACGCTTACCCGAAGATCAGAGGCCGAATGCCCGTGACCGCTGAAGTGTTCCCCAACAGGAAGAGAAGACTCTTGTCTGGTGATTGTCGAGTGGTGTTCATTCATCCGTTGTCATAGCGTCTGCATGGTCTCCCCAATGTACCATGCCTTGGGACATCCTTTCCTGCAGCATTTCAGGTAGACAACATTGGCCGAGTTGCAAGAGTAGGTACCGTGTACCTGGTAGATGGTGTTCTCACGTGAGATGATGGCATCCGTGTCGATGATCCGGCACGTCTTGCAGAGGTTGCTGTGGCAGGGTTGTGTGGTGTCGTGGTCACTGTTCTCCTGAAGGCTGGGTAGTTTGCAGCGGACAATGGTCTGTTTGAGGTTGTGCGGTTGTTTGGAGGCAAGAAGTGGGGGTGTGGGGATGGCCTTGGCGAGATGTTCGTCTTCATCAATGACATGTTGAAGGCTTCGGAGAAGATGTCGTAGCTTCTCCGCTCCGGGGAAGTACTGGACAACGAAGGGTACTCTGTCCGCTGTGTCCCGTGTTTGTCTTCTGAGGAGGTCGGTGCGGTTTTTTGCTGTGGTGCGTCAGAACTGTCGATCGATGAATCGAGCACCATATCCTGTTCTTATGAGGGCATCTTTCAGTGTCTGGAGGTATCTGTTGCGATCCTCCTCATCTGAGCAGATCCTGTGTATACGGAGGGCTTGTCCGTAGGGGATGGCTTCTTTAACGTGTTTAGGGTGGAAGCTGGAGAAGTGGAGCATCGTGAGGTTATCCGTGGGCTTGCAGTATAGTGAAGTGCTGAGGTTACCGTCCTTAATGGAGATGCATGCGTCCAAGAATGCAACCGATTCCGGAGAGTAGTCCATGGTGAGTCTGATGGTGGGATGGAACTTGTTGATGTCATCATATAGTTGTTTCAGTGATTGTTCACCATGAGTCCAAAGGAAGAAAATGCCATCGATGTATCTAGTGTATAACATCGGTTGAAGGTCCAGTGCGGTGAAGAAGTCTTGTTCGAACCTGTGCATGAAGATGTTGGCATATTGAGGTGCGAATTTGGTCCCCATGGCTGTTCCGTGTGTCTGGATGAAGAACTGGTTGTTGAAGGTGAACACAGTAAGAGTTTTAACAACACCAGGTTAAAGTCCAACAGGTTTATTTGGTAGCAAATACCATTAGCTTTCGGAGCGCTGCTCCTTCGTCAGATGGAGTGGAAATCTGCACTCAAACAGGGCACAGAGACACAAAATCAAGTTACAGAATACTGATTAGAATGCGAATCCCTACAGCCAACCAGGTCTTAAAGATACAGACAATGTGAGTGGAGGGAGCATTAAGCACAGGTTAAAGAGATGTGTATTGTCTCCAGACAGGACAGCCAGTGAGATTCTGTAAGTCCAGGAGGCAAGCTGTTGGGGTTACTGATAATGTGACATAAATCCAACATCCCAGTTTAGGCCGTCCTCGTGTGCGGAACTTGGCTATCAGTTTCTGCTCAGCGACTCTGCGCTGTCGTGTGTCGTGAAAGCCGCCTTGGAGAACGCTTACCTGAATATCAGAGGCTGAATACCCGTGACCGCTGAAATGCTCCCCGACAGGAAGAGAACAGTCTTGTCTGGTGATTGTCGAGCGGTGTGCTCGACACCGCTCGACAATCACCAGAAAAGACTGTTCTCTTCCTGTCGGGGAGCATTTCAGCGGTCACGGGTATTCAGCCTCTGATATTCGGTAAGCGTTCTCCAAGGCGGCCTTCACGACACACGACAGCGCAGAGTCGCTGAGCAGAAACTGATAGCCAAGTTCCGCACACATGAGGACGGCCTAAACCGGGATGTTGGATTTATGTCACACTATCAGTAACCCCCACAGCTTGCCTCCTGGACTTACAGAATCTCACTGGCTGTCCTGTCTGGAGACAATACACATCTCTTTAACCTGTGCTTAATGCTCCCTCCACTCACATTGTCTGTACCTTTAAGACCTGGTTGGTTGTAGGGATTTGCATTCTAATCAGTATTGTGTAACTTGATTTTGTGTCTCTGTGCCCTGTTTGAGAGCAGATTTCCACTCCATCTAATGAAGGAGCAGCGCTCCGAAAGCTAATGGTAGTTGCTCCCAAATAAACCTGTTGGACTTTAACCTGGTGTTGTTAAAACTCTTACTGTGTTTACCCCAGTCTAACGCCGGTATCTCCACATGTTGATGGTGAAGACATTGTGGTCCAGGATGAAGTGGATGAGTTGTAAAATTGCATCTGGAGACTGGCAGTTGTCGGCGTTGAGTACTGAGGCGGTTGCAGCAATGCCATTGTCGTGGGGGGTGCTGGTGTAGAGTGCCGAGACATCCATTGTGACGAGGAGTGCTCCTGGTTCAACTGCTCCATGTGTGCTGAGTTTCTGTAGGAAGTCCGTAGTATCGCGACAAAAGCTGGGGGTTCTTTGTACAATGGGTTTCAGGATGCCCTCGACGTAGCCGGAGAGGTTCTCACACAGGGTCCCACTGCCCAATACGATGGGACGGCCGGGTGTGTTTGCCTTGTGTATCTTTGGGAGGCAGTAGAGATCTCCAACGCGGGGAGTACGTGGGATGAGAGCACGGAGGGTGCTCTGAAGGTCCGGATCAAAGGTCTTGATCAGTCTGTTGAGTTGACGGGTGTGTTCTTTGGTCAGATCTGCGGGTAACTGTCTGTAGTGTTCCTCGTTGTTCAGTTGTCGATACACTTCTTTGCAGTAATCCGTTCTGTTCAGTATGACGATGGCTCCTCCTTTGTCTGCTGGTTTGATGGCAACGTTGCGGTTGGTCTTATATGCCCTGTTTGTGAACAGAACTCCCACTTACCTGATGAAGGAGCAGCGCTCCGAAAGCTAGTGAATTTTGCTACCAAATAAACCTGTTGGACTTTAACCTGGTGTTGTAAGACTTCTTACTGTGTTTACCCAAGTCCAACGCCGGCATCTCCACATCATGGTCTCCAGAGAAGACAACCTACAGAACACTGAGTAGGCTATAATCAGACATGGGTTATAATCGATACAAATGCTCCTCTTGTACCATTGAAAAAGAAAACTTATTAAAGACTTGAATTTATGTCCTGCCTTTCACGACTTCAGGATGTTGCAAAACACTTTACAACCAATGGAGTAGTCACTTTTATCATGCAGGAAATGTGACTGCCAAGTTACACACAGCAAGATCTCACAAGCAGCAATGTGAAAATGTACAGATAATCTGTTTTTGTGATGTTGGTTGAGGGATAAATATTGGCCAGGAATAGTGGGGATAATATCTGAGCTCATACTCAAAATAGTGCTATGGGGATCTTTTACATTCACTGACGATGAAAGATAGAGCTTGGTTTTTGATTAGATGTTTAAATTGAGGCCTCCTCTACTCCCTTAGGTGAATGCAAAATATCCTAAGGCATTATTTTGAAGATAATTTAAATTATCTTCTTCCAAGAGCAGGTCAAAGGCGAAGAATTCTGCAGCGAGTAACTCACCTCCTGACTCACCAGAGCCTGTCCATCATCTATAAGTCAGGAATATGGTGGAATACTTGGAATACTCTCTTGCCTGGATGAGTACAGCTCCAAAAATATTCAAGAAACAACACCATCCAAGACAATGTAGCCCACTTGATTGGCACCTTAAATATGTAATTCCTCCATCACTGAAACACCATAGCTGCAGTGTGTACCATCTGGATGCACTGCAGGAATTCACCAAGTCTCCTTCAACAGCACTTTTCAAACCTGCAACCTCTACCACCTAAAATGACAAGGGCAGTAAATACATGGGAACACCACCACCTGCAAGTTCTCCTCCAAGTCACTCATCACCCTGACTTGGAAATTGTTGCAGGGCATTCTTTGATGTTTTGCCTGTGGGTGTATTTACTATTTTGTTCTCTTCAAGTAGACAGACAAAGTCACTGAGTGTTCCACAATGGTGGTTTATTTTATAACTGTAGCACTCTGAAGGTCATCTGTGGCGAGCCAGAGTACATAATTCAGGAACACATAGTCAGATATAGTTTCAAATTAGATTACAAGTAATTAACATATACCAATCAAGGTATAGCAGTTATCTCTATCCACTCACAGCTATTGATTAAGGTTACATCATGCATAAGTTATAAATGTTAAACGTGAATCACTACTATCAGATGCTTGCTTAATTATAATATCCAATCAGTGTGAAGACTTAATCATGTTAACTGACCTAATTCATCATTATCATTAATGTCCCAGCTTGTATCTGTTTGTGGCTATCAATCCCTCCTCCCATAGTCAGATGTCTGATTTAATGGCTTCTCCCAGCCTGAGCTCTTGGTACATAAACAATCCCACACTACGATATCTCCCTCCCTACATTTATCTGAAGGCCACATCTGTCATTGGGACAGTCTTTCTTTGTCTTCCTGTCTAAAACTAACAGTCTACAGTTTAGTGTCCTGGAATGCTTGTCTTGCAGTTAAACCGTGCGAATGGTTTGTCTATGTGGTTGCCTTTTTTAATCCCTTCACTGAACACGGTAATTAATATGGCTACTATTCTCCTTCATGATCATTAATATGGATATTATTCCCCTTCAGAAATATATCGCCATTCCTTCACTGTCACTGGGTCAAAAGTACACAACTCCCTCCCTAACAGCACTATGGCTCTATCTGCACCACATGGACTGCAGAGGTTCAAGAAGACAGCTCACCACCACCTTCTCAAGGAAAGTTCGGGGATGGGCAATAAATGCTGGCCTTGCCGTTGAAGCCCACATTCTGTGAACAAATAAAAAAACAACAATTTTGAAGAAGAGCTGGGGAGTTATCCTCCTGATTCCTGATCATTATCCTTCAATTCACATCACAAAAATAGATTCATCAGGTCATGTCATTGTTATTTGTAGGAGTTTGCTGCGTCCAATTTGGCTGCTTTCTGTATTTGTATGTGTTTTCTGCATTACAACAGAGTTCAAGACAGCTCCATCGGCAGCAAAGTGCTTTGTGACTTCCTGATGTTGTGAAAGGCACTAAATAGATGTAAGCCTTTCCTTACATCTGACAGGCAGCCCATGCTGACAGTGTAGCATTCCCTCTAGTTCTGCACGGCAGTATCAGATTAATTATATGCTCAAATCTCTGGAGTGAGAATGAAATCAATGACCTGTCTAACAGTCAGGAGTGTTACCTACTGAGCCAATTCTTTAACAATTAAAAGAACATGTCCGTATCAGCACGCCTCATTGAACCCCTTACTTAATGTAAAAGTATAAACATTTCCTGACCAGCGAATGTTTTTCCTCTTGCAGCCACCTGCTGCTTTACTGACTTCCTGTTACTTATATCCAAATTTTTAAACGTTCCTTTTCCTTGGCCCACAAAGGTAAGAAAAGTTTGTCAATATCAAGGGCCATCCTGAATGGCTTGACGACATTGCTTGTGAATTATCCATTGTTTGGGCAATTTGGGAACAGGAGGCCATTCAGTCCCTTAGGCCTGTTCCATCATTCTGTCGGATCATGGCTCAACATCATTTATCTGCCTTCTCTCCCTCTTGCTTGATCCCCTGAATTAACAGAAATCTAGCAATCATTGTCTTGAAAGTTAATGATCTCAGCTTCCACTGCCGTTTAGAGGAGAGAGCCACACATTGCACTGAAAATGTCTTCCTGATTTCATTCTGAGACGCCTAGCAGTAATTCAGAGACCCAGGGTACTGCTCTGGGACCTGGATTTGAATCTCAAGATGTTTCAAAGTGAATTCAATAAAAGTCTGGAATGAAAAGTCTAATGATAACCATGAACCCATCTGATTCACTAATGACCTTTAGGGAGGGAAATCTGCCGCCCTTACCTGGTCTGGCCTACATGTGACTCCAGAGCCACAGCAATGTGGCTGACCCTGAAATGGCTTAATAAGCCATTCAGTTCAAGGGCAATTAGGGATGGGCTATAAATGCTGCCCACATTCCATGAATAAATAAAAAACTCTAACTTTTAGGGTATTATCCAAAGGAATATCTTTCTACATCCACACAGTTGAAATCCCTTGATCATTGTAAAGGTCTCTGTTAGAGCATCAGTTGACCTAATGTATACAGCTATGTTTTACACACAAATCTGCATAATTTAATCCTTTAAGCCTTGCTTTTATTCTAGTGTAACTGCACTATAGCCCTTCCAAGGGAAGTGTATTCATCCTGTGGTGATGTCTTCAAACTGAAAGCCATATTGCAATTGGGGATTTAATTACAATTCCTTTTCTCATGCAGTCACAATTCAAGTTGGGGAAGTTCAAATCAAGTCATTTCTCCAAACATTTGTCAATGTCTTTTCCATGGTTCAGAGGATGCCAAACCATAACAATCCACAGGAAAGGTTTGCAATGGGGAGCAGGAGCCTTGACTGATTTGTTATCCCCACTGTGTCTCATGGGCAGTGAGGCCTATTATGGTGACTCTACCATCTAAGACAGCCAACTGTGGTCTAGCCTGGGATTTCCCTATTGTTTGAGACCCAAGTGCACATAGTCAATGAGTCGAGCCATGGGGCAGGGCAGAGAGATTTCTGTGTCATTTTAAAGGGGGTGGTACACTATAATCTAATGATCCTGGTAGTATAGACAACACAACATCAAAAGAATACTCCTTACCCAATTAGGGACATTGGCCTATAAATCTAGCTATGCTGTGCCGTTTTTGGTAGCCAAAAGGCCTACTAAGTTAGCCTTATTGAAGCTTAGTGTTCAGTACTGCTTCATCAAGCAAAATGTCGCTTACTCTCCACAGGTCATCAAAATGAAGTTGAAATCCAGTATTGGGGTACCTTTGTGCAGCCTCATTATTCAGGGGTTCTCCCCTGCAATCCTGTGAGCTTCAAAAATGGGCACTGCAAGAGTCAGTTAGATGGATACTCGGGATTAGACAGCTGTTGTAGAAGCTCCTTACTGATGTGAGACAAACGAAGTGAGTACTTGGGCGTAACATTCCTCCACAATTGAACTAACACCTCAAACATTGCAATGATATTGCATTCATGCACAATTAAATGCAATTCCAATCAACTTAAGTCAAGCTAGCAACCACCCAGACATTAGTTTCAGTGCTTTGGTTTGAAAAGCATGAAGCTCTGTGGCTGAATACTACTGCTCACACTAATAGTCCAAAGGTTGTGGGTTCAAAGCTCCAATCATTGAATCATCATATAGAATCCCTCTCGTACTGAAGGAGGCCATTCGGCCCATCAAGCCTGCACCGACAATGATCCCACCCAGCCTTATCGCCAGAACCCTATGTATTTTACCTTGCTGGTCACCCTGACACCAAGGGGCAATTTAGCATAGCCAATCAACCAAACCCGCACATCTTTGGACTGCGGAAGGAAACCGGAGCACCTGAAGGAAACCCACGCCGACACAGGGAGAATGTGCAAACTCCACACAGACAGTGACCCGAGGATGGAATTAAACCTGGGTCCCTGGTGCTGTGAGGCAGCAGTGCTAACCACTCTGCCACCATGCTGCCCCACACGAGACTTGAGCACATGATCCAAGCTCACTCTCTAGTGCGCTGTTGGGCGTCCTGTCTTTTGCCAGAGACATTAAATTAAAGTTCCATTTCTCCTCTTTAGGTGAACATAAAAGATCTATATGGCACTATTTTCAAGAAGAGCAGGGAAGTTCCTCCAGCCAATATTTATTCCTCAACCATCATCACTATGTCATAATTGCTTGTGGGATCTTGCTGTGCAGAAATGAGCAGCTTTAAAAAAAATCTACGTTAAAACAGCAACCTCACATCAAAAGTTCTTTGTTTGCAGTCAAGTGCTTTGGGATGTCCTGAAGTTGCTATAAAAATGCAACTTCTTTTTCATTGCATATCTTTAACCAAGGGTCATTTTGGGAGGTGTACTCCACGATCAAGTCAGATTTATCCGAGTTGGATTTTCATTGTGGTGCCTGAGGAAAGAATGCATTTCTGAAGCATACAACATTGAGATTCACTGGCGACAGTCTTTAAGTTGGAGATTATCATCCACCTCCCCCAACCTCTAGTTCTAAGCCTCCGCTATGTTATCACCATTTTCAATTTGGATCTATCTTTCCTCCAGCTCTCTCTTTGGATCTATTCAATCAGCCTCCTAATGTGTACCAATCTGAAGTGTGACCATGGGGTCTAGTTCCTCCTTAATCTCTCTGTAGCATTTGACAGGGTCAACCCCATTGCTCTCCTTCAATGTCTCTCCTTCATTGTCCATCTCAGTGTGATGGTGCTTCATTCTACTCCTACCGCTGGTATCCAGTGATAGCCAGAGCATCTCCAGCACTGGCATTTCATCCTAAACAAAGAGGGTACTTCAACATGGCGGAGCCGAAGTTTTGTGTAGAGGACGGGAAATGGAAATTTGGAAGTCCCAAGGGGAAACTGAATTGAGTCACCATTTTCATGCGATGAGACCGCTCAATTGATAAAGAGACGGGTTTGGCAGCAGTGGTAGGAATGGTGGTGGGTTAAAGGGAGTGTGAGCTCAATTTAAATTGAGCCTGTCTTGTTAAAGGTGAAGAGTGACTGGGAGTAAGGAGAAGATTCCAATTGAGCCTCAGGCCTGGTTTGTTGTCTTTTGTCATGTCTGAGGAGAGCCAGAGGCCTGGAATCTGGGGAATCTAGTACTGCTTCCTCGTGGTTCTCTGAAATCAACCTGGAAGCCATGAGGGAGAGGCCAGGAGTCCACTTCCTGGAGGGTGACATGAGGAGGACATCCGCTCAGACTAAGCGAGCTTGGGTTGAGATAGGAGCCATTGGATTCAGTGTAGGAAAATGTTCAATGACTTCAAAATCAAAATAACTAACAAAATAAGAACAGTTGGTTCTGGATAAACTCAGCGGGTCTGGCAGCACCTGTGAAGGGAGAAACAGAGTTAATATTTTGGGTCAGAAATGACTCTTCTTTGCTCATTCCGAACTCATAGTATTGAATCCCCACAGTGCAGGAGGAGGCCGTTCAAAGGAGGCCCATCGAGTTTGCACCCAGGCCCTATCCCCATAACCTCATGCATTTACCCAAGCTAGTCCCCCTGACACTAAAGGGCAATTTAGCATGGTCAATCCACCTAACTTGCATGTCTTTGGACTGTGGGAGGAAACCAGAGCACCTGGAGGAAACCCCACAATGACCCAAGCGGGGAATTGAACCCGGGTCCCTGGAGCTGTGAGGCAGCAGTGCTAACCACTGTGCCGCCCCCTGAGTATCATACTGAGTATTTCCAGCACATTTTGTTTTTATTTCAGATCGTTTGCTTTTTTAGGACAAGATATAGATGAAAGTTTGGACTGGGCAAAAAGCTTCTTCACAGAGCGGGGGAACCTTATACCAGGCCAGCCAAGCCGGGGGAAGCTGTGGGAAGGACGGACACGGAAGCGGCAGCGGGGGAACGGGGGAAGGATTTGAGCGGACGGAACTTCTGGCGGACACGCAGACGGTAAAAAAAACCCCGGGAACGAGATAGAATAATAATATTTAACAATGTAAAGAATGAGAGTTAGAGTCACTGAGCTGAACGGCGGGGAAAGCGCCGATTAAAAGCCGCCCCTCGGAATGGGGTTAAATTCAAAATAACGCTTTAAACTGGGACTTTTAAACAACAAAAAAACCCCTCCAATAACTGAGAGTTGATGATTCAATCACTTTAATCCCCCCCAGCGCCCCCCACTCTGCAGTTTTATTTCACTTTTATTTCCTCTCTCCCCCTTTTAGAGGTGCCCACCTTTATAACAGACAACATTCTCCCGCTTGAATCTAAAATAAATGAGCAGAGTGAGAGGATGGGCTGGGCTTTTTGCCCCGTCCCTAAGGGTACATTCCAATTTCAAACAGTAAATCCAGCCAGACCTTGAGGTTGAAGCTCTGGGTGAGTGGATTTCCTCCTCCACAACCCAAAGCAGTTTTTTCCCCCCTCCCTTTCACAATATTTTCGATTTTTTTTTAACTCTCTCTGAGCTTATGTTGCTCAATTTGATAGAGATTTTAAAAAAAATCAGAGACATGCGATTTGGTGCTTAATTATCTTACGTGTATGGATCTAGATTTTTTTTAAATGAAGCAGTGGTACAGATTTAAACCAGAACATTTGGGAGCGGGGGGAGAGGGGGTGGAGTTACTGGATTATGGGGGAACGGTTGGGATGAATTAGACAGCTCTTTTAAAGAGCTAACACAGGCACTTGAGGGGTTGGATGGCCTCTGCTGTAAGATTCTACAAATGTCACCGTACAGGGGCAGATTTCCTCTGCGTATTGTTGTTGCTTTGTTATTAAGAACAAGGAAGTATTGGAAGTGAAATTGAATCAGAAAAAGATGGGAACCTGTGAGCAAATTAGCATCTGTAGGGGAAAGATAAGTGAGGGCCCTGACTTTTAACTTTTTTTGTTTCATATGTATATGCTATTCTCCAATAATTATAATCACAAAACAACTTTTAAATCTGTTGGATCATATTGAGCTGTGTTTGTTTTTTGACTAGAAGGTAAAAAAACAGAAAGGCATGGTTCAAATGTCTGTGGGCAAAAAAGGCCAGTAGCGTTTTGAATATTAAATAATAATTTGGAAAACGAGTAATGATGTAGTATATTTGCATAGTGAAATTGTTAAACCAGAGTCAGAAAACTGCAATTTTCAACACCCCATTGAAGAAAGAGTAGAAAAGCCATGGAGAGTGTAAATTGTAAACTCTCTAGGGAAAGAAACCATTAGTATGGAGAGGGGTTTGAGATGCTGGGGGTATTTCCACTGGAGACAAGAAAGTTAGGAGGAAATTTAATGGGTTTATAAAATTGTGAAAGGTTTTGTCAATGAATACTGAATAACTGGTTCAACTGGTTCGAGAGTGAGTAACAAGGGATCATTAATTTAAAATGGATCATTCTAGAGTGAGACTGGGTGACATCAGTGTTGTGTGTTGTTGGATCATGACCTGTCTTGTCACAGGGATTGGTTGAAGCAGGCTTCCTTGTCCCTCTAAAAGGAAAACTGGCTAAATGCTTGGTGCAGAGATTGATGCAGGACTAAATAGAGAGAGGAGGAAAGTGGGATTAGTTTGAAATTGATCTGGTAAAAAAGCTGGCACTAATATATTGGGGTCGATTAATCTCCTTCAGTTCTGTAAACTTGGGTAGTTCAATAAAATCTCCCAGTAAAGCAGTGAAGCAAAGTTTGTGCTTGTGTTGATTTACTAGGCTCAACATGGTGAGGGTATGGTTAGACTGAGATTCTGATACACAAAGAGAGTGTGAAACTTGACTTTGGAAGGTGAATCTTTGCAGCCTATAGTGGCTTATTTTATGGAACAGATTCTACCAAAATGACTCTTCCTCCTTCTTGTCAGGTGAGCTGAAGAGTGTGTTGGCAGGATTTCCAACTGTGGAGTGGTGCAACACACAAACCCACTGGCTTCACCCACAATCTCTACTGGGCAGTGATCATAATTCGTTTCTGCCTCCTTCCCTGTCAGGTGCTAGGGTGCAGTTGTAATATCCTGTGTTAGTTAACAGAAATAAGGTAACTCAACATAGACCTTGCACCTTGCTGGTATGTTTAAAGTGTTAAAACATGTTGAATGAAATACTTTTGAAATATAATCCCTTTTCTCTGCATGGCAAATGCTTCAGTTTCTACACTTGGATGTTCATGATAGAGCAACAGTAGCTTCTGACAATTCAAGTCAAGCTCAATCATAATTGTGGAGCATTGACTTTTAAGTAGATCCAATTTCACATGGCTCAAATTTGAGCCATGTTTCTGTATGTGACTGAAGGTAAGCTTTCTGTATAGGTTGCACAATGTGCATTTAGGCACACTGCAGCATCAAGGTTCTCATTTGTCTATGAATTTAAACAGCATTTACACTACAATAGAAGCATTGCATCAACATTAAGATTGTATCAGGAATTTGTATCAGTTCTGACACTGCAAAGTGAAGTTACATGCCCTCATCCAAAGAGTTTCATTTTATCATCAATGGAAGAGCTGCAAGAAGCAGTCAAAACGGATGAAAAACAACAAAGCCTGTGGTCCTGATGAGTTGCAGCTGAGGTCTTCAAAGCTGGCGGGCTTTTGCTAATATCAAGACTCCCATGCACTCATCTGAAGGATTTGGAAGGAAAAAGAACTATCCTGCACCCACAATCTCAAGAGCAAACAGGGAGACAATTTATGTTTTGGAAACAATCAAAATATTTTCCTTTTGTCTATAGTGGGAAAATCCTGACAGCTTTCTCCTGAATCACCTACTTCCTGTGGCTGAGGAAATCCTCTGAGACAGTGTGGCTATAGATCTTCCAGAGGAACCTCCGATGTGTCTTTTGTTACGTGATAAATCCAAGAAAAATGTACGTAATGACACTCTTTGATCTGACCAAAGCATTTGACTCATTATGTCATGAGGCTCAGTGGATTATGCTCCAAAAATTTGGTTGTCCAAGAAACTTCATCACAACCCTATAACTGCTTCATGATGATATGATTGCAACTGTCTTGAGTGGGAGATCTGAAACAGATGCCTTCAAAATCTGACCCAAGGTCAAAGAGAGCTGTGTGATAGTCCCCATACTATTTACAATCCACCTGACAGTGTCTCATCTCATCAAAGATCAGCTGGCTTCTGGTGTCAGTGTTAAATGCCGCCTCTTTAACCTCAGTTACCTCTTGTCAAAACTAAACTGGCACCATAGACAAAATGATCAACAGCTTGTGGATGATTGCAGTGTCGTTACCCACTCTGCACCTGATTTCCAAGCTCACTCTTAATCCCTTCAATTGTACACAAGAAACTTGGCCTGTTGAGCGTTGCCAAAACAAAACTCATTTCAACACCGACTTGGTCAGCCAAATATTCTTCCACCTATATATGAAGGAGAAGCTCTGGAATATATTGACCACTCGGCAGCTACCATTGACTAGATCCAGCAATGGATCAGCCTTTTCAGCTCAGTGTTGCTATGACAATGAGTGTTTGAGAACAAAATTTTTTGCAAGTCAACCTGAGCAGGTGTTGTCATCCGTACTGCAGTGTGTCCTGGACATTGCATCAGTGGCACATTCCATCGCAATGTCTCTGCCACATCCTCTGGATTCAAGGGGAGGACCATTGGTGTCCTTCTTGAAGCTAGCTCCACAAACATTCAGGCAAAACTCCTGCAAAATCAACTTTTAATGGACTGCACACTGTCTGAATGGCTGAAAAGTATTTCCCTTGCCAGGTCGTTTTTTTTTTCTCAACAGTCATATGAACAGTCAAAGAAAATAGTACAAGGACACTGCAGCTCTCCTTGATGCATTGTGGCATTGGTATTAATGACTGGAAGGCGATTGTTACCAATTGTTCAAATGGTGACGAGCAGTCCATCCAGCTGTACCAAACCTTTGAGTCCAAATGCCTTTGTGATGAGGCAGAGCAGCTGGAGAGAGGGACTGTAAAGGAAGCATATCCTGCTCTCACGATTCCACCACCACATGGGATGTCTTTCCCATGTGCCCAAAGATCTAGGTCGAGAATCGGCCTATTCAATCCCATGAAGACCCTTGGCAGAAACTCGCAACCATGAGTAATGTCCTCGAATCAAGGGACAGCCAACAAGATTGAGTTGTTTAAAAAAATACTCGTATTTGCACAACTTCATGACATCTCAAACTGCGTTACAGTCAATGAAATACTTCATGGTCACTGTTGTAGGGATTTTAGCAGTCAATTTTCACAACAATTTTCACACTCTGCTAAATTGCCCCTTAATATCAGTGAGACGAGCCGGGTAAATACGTGGGGTTATGGGGATAGGGCCTGGGTGAGATTGTTGTCGGTGCAGACTCGATGGGCCGAATGGCCTCCTCCTGTGCTGTCAGGATTCTATGATTGTAAATGCGCAAAAGGTCCAGCTTTAAGAGTACACATGGATTTTTCGTCTTCAGTTTTGCTGTGATGTTTTTAGACAAAGAAAATGGGACTGATGCTTTTAAAATATTTTTAACCAATGACAGGCCCATTTGATCTAATAAAATGGCTCTACTGATCTAATAAAGTATACTTAGCAATTACTGGAATACTTGTGCCCATGACTATGAGGATAGGGCCTGGGTGGGATTGTGGTCGGTGCAGACTCGATGGGCCGAATGGCCTCCTTCTGCACTGTAGTTTCTATGATAACAAGCGTCCATGTTGTTATCAACCAGGGAACTAGGGGTAACTCCCCTACTTTTTTTTTTGAAATAGTGACATGAGAACATACGAACTAGGAGTAGGAGTAGGCCATCTGGCCCCTCGAGCCTGCTCCGCCATTCAATAAGATCATGGCTGATCTTTTCGTGGACTCGGCTCTACTTGCCTGCCTGCTTACCATAACTCTTCCTTTACTGTTCAAAAATTTATCTATCCTTGTCTTAAAAACATACATGAGGTAGGCTCAACTGCTTCACTGGGCAGGGAATTCCGAAGATTCACAACCCTCAACTCAGTCCTAAATTTGCTCCCCTTATTTTGAGGCCATGCTCCCTAGTTCTAGTTTCATCTGTCAGTGGAAACAACCTCCCTGCTTCTATCTTATCTATTCCCTTCATAATCTTATATGTTTCTATAAATCTCCCCTCATTCTTCTGAATTCCCATAGGGGAGAGAGTTGAATAGGGTCATCCACTTGATATCCACGTGAACTTTTAAGGTGTTTGATAAAGTGCCATATAACAGGCATTACAGACTTGTCAATTGACGTCCGTGGAATAAAAGGGATAGTGGCAGTATAAATGTTCAGTTGGCTACAGGGAGTAATGGTGAATGGTTGCTTGTTGAACTGGAGGTGGCACATAGTGGGTTTCCCCAGGGGTTGGTGTTCGGACCACTTCTTATCTTGATCCCTATTAACCTTGACTTTGGTGTACAGGGCACAATTTCAAAATTTGTAGATGAGACAAAGCTCGGAACTATTGTGAACTGTGCAAAGCATAGTGCTAGACTTCAGTAGGGCATAGTCTGATGGGATGGGCAGACACATGGCAAATTATAATAATATAATATAATCATGATATAAATTATGTATCATATATATTATAATATATATTGAGAGTGAGGCAGTGTAAAAATAATACAAATCTGAAGTGCAGGAGTAGAAAGATCTGTGGGTATCTGTGCACAAATCGTTGAGGGTAACAGGGCAAATTAAGAAGGAGGTTAATAAAGTATAATGGATCCTGGGCTTTATAAAAAGAGGCATGGAATCCAGAAGTGAGAGCGTTGTTTGGAACCTTTAAAGTACTAATGCAGCCTCAATGGAGTATTGTGTTGAATTCTGGACATTACACTTTTGGAAGGATGTGAAGGCATTCAAAAATGTGCAGAAAAAAAGTATGAAGGTGGCTCCAGGGATGGTTCCCTGGTTCTTGTCCTTTCTGTAAATGGGAACAGTTTCTCCCTATCTACTCCATTTAGACCCCTCGTGATTTTGACAACCTCTATCAAAATCTCCTCTTAGCCTTCTTCTCCAGTCTATTCACATAAAAGGTCTTTTATCCCTGGAACCATTTGCATAGATATTTTCTGCACTCGCCCCAGTGCCTTCACATCCTTCCTAAAGTGTGGTGCTCAGAACGGGACACTCCAGTTGAAGCCAAACTTGCACTTCATAAAGATTCACCATAATTTACTTGCGTTTGTATTTCATGCCTCTATTTATAAAGCCCAGATCCTGATGACCTTATTAATCACTTTCTCAACCTGCCCTGTCAACTTGAACAATGGAAGATGAATGACAAATGAACAAAATGCAGCAAAGTTCTGGAATGTGCTGTGAGAGAATTGGGGCAGGCTTAATCATGGCTTTCAAGAGGGAATTGGATAATTACCTGAAGAATGGAAATTGGGATGGCTACGAAGAAAAGATGGGGGAGTGGGATTGGCTGAGTTGAGCTTGAAGAGAGTCAGTGTGGACATGACAGAGCGAATGGTCTCTTTCTGTGCTGTAATCATTCCATAATTACTAGTCTTGTAATTTAACCACACTGCTACAATTCGCAAATCCGAAATGAAATGTAAAATCACAGCTTTACCCTTCCGCCGGTCAGTTGGGGTGCCTACTATCATTGCTGTGTTGCAACTTCTCAAACAATGTGTCTGTTTGGAAGTGTAGCACATCCACTTATCCATACTCCATGAAATATTAGGAATGCTCAGTTGCATTTGGTTGTCTTATGCAAAATCAGGTCTTGGCTTCACAAAACTTCCTGCATCTGTGATCTTTTCTTTGAACAGTTGGATATTGTTTTTTTACTATATAATATTCCTTGAAATATGTATTTTGAACAAGTGTTAATTTTCATGCTCTCAAGTTCATGTTTTTCATTTTTTTTCCTGTTCAATTTAGAGTAAAGCCCAACCTTACCTGTGAGAATGTCCGTTTCAATTATAATAAAGTGGAGTGGACAGGAATATCCAGTGACAAAACTGACAGAAGAGGACACTGTGCTGGACCTGAAGGAGACAATTAAAACTTTAACCGGAGTGCTGCCAGAGCGCCAAAAATTACTCGGCCTGAAAATCAAAGGTAGCATTTGCTCGTGTTTACAAGTGTAAGGATTCAGTTGGCTAGAATGCAAAGATTGTCCATGCTGAATGAATCCAGTTTTTAATGAATGCTGCTTGGTTCATTCCCAGTTCATCGAGTTGGGAATAAGTTAGAAGGTACCTCTACAGAGTAGAAGGGGAAACAGTTGCAGGGACTGAGAGACAATGGATGGAATAAAAGCCAGCAGAGAGTAGAATTTTTTATATTAGAGGATCAGTGTGAAGTATTCTATTTTCAGAAGTGCTGTGAAATTTTTCTTTTAGTTAAGCGATAATAATCAGAGAGCATTTATTATTGAATTGTGATCTACTCTCATTACTCCGAATCAGAACTGGTTTGTCAATGTTGGGATTGTCCTATGATCAAGTATATGATCTGCTTTTCCCCTTTACTGTTAGCTATTTTCCCATAATATATTGTGAAGTATGATTTGCACAGTCAAGTAGAGATAGTACAAATCAAGATGGGCATTACCTACCCTTTTTAAATTCACTGACATTAGTTATTCCAATGAATGGTCTGAGCATCTTTTATGAAAATTGGCTCCCAGATGTTGTTTTGACTCCCTTGAGTTGAACTGTTAGATGTAATGAGATCTTTTACTTCTTTAATCTACCTTAACAGTTGGTGACATGTGGTTTGATATGAATCAATAAATCACTTTATTTCACAGCATGACAAGCACTTATGATCAAATTCACAATTGGATTAATTTCATTCAATCATTACAACTTGACTTTGAGTAATAAATAATGACCACACTAACACTACACACCCCAGCAGCAACAGGTCATCTGGCTTGATTTTGAATTACTTTCACCAACATTCCAAGCTTCTTGAAATCTTTGCTTGGCTGCCTTGTAAGCACTCTTTCAAAAACCTGACAGACTGCCGATACTAATTTCTTACTAGCCACAGGCAAGGTCTACAAAATCCCTTGCTGCAAAAAGCAGCAACTTCCAACACATTGGGTGTGAGATCTTGGCAATTATGGAGGCACAAGCTAATGAGTTGCTTATTCAATGTCAAAGTTAACTGATTAGCATGTTGATGAACGTATGTTAGATCTTGTGTGAATGCATGATGCTTTGAAAAACAACATTTAAAGGGAACTTTTCTCCCAAATCTTTTCTGTGGAAAAATGGTCAAAAGATTCCAAAATGCTACCATTTGAAGTTGCAATAGCACAGTGGTGCACAAATGTTATGGGTCTCAAACCACGAACATTCCAGTCCTATTTGCGCTTATGTTTCTTACTTGCTCCTTTATCCTATTTGAATTTCGTTAGTTTGGATGTGTGGAAAGGATTTTCTTTCTGTTGCCTTGATGGATTAATCTTGAATTGTTACATCAAGTTTGTATCCATAGCTTTCTGTATACAAAATCATCAGACTTTAAGCATTGTATGTGATCCTAAGTGACCTACAAAGACACTTGGACATGCCTGTAAAGCAAGGCATTTTGGATATTTTTCCCTTCTATTTTCTGCCCCACCCAAATCAATTGACAGTTCTCTGCTAAGGGCATTGAATCGCTTTGCGTATGATGGTTCTTCCATTTTTTAAAATCTGAGGATATCTCCTAAAGAATGCAGCACAGAATCTGATAATCGATTAAGTGCTATGTTTCATGGTCCTGAAGTGTGTACAGCTCTCTGCGTTATTCTTTTGGATAATTGGACACCCTTTGTTATTCGGAGATTGTGTTTAATTGACCAAGGCAGCAAAAGGACTAGGCTGATTATATTGAACAACATCAAAATTTGAAAAGATTTTGAGCACAAGAATTGGTGGCATAATTGGTTAAACACTTTTTTAACCTTTTAGTTTCAAATCCAGGCCAAGCTAGTAGAGTGTCTGACTGCTGACTGCAAGGGCTCCATGTGGAAGGTGTTTCCTCAGTACCATTTGGATGGACTCACCTTGGAGAACTGCTCATAATTTAACACTTTAAGTAAGCTCTAAGAAGCCAGAAGACAACTAGCAAGGAGTTTGGCATAAGACACCTTAGTGATGTAGCATAAAGGGCATTGATCCTCCCCCTAAGCTAACTTTTAGAACACCTGCAAAATGACAAAGATAAGAACAGGAGAACTGCAGTTGAGTTATGAATGGATAATGCCAAGTTTACATTTTTGCAGCATGCAGATTGTAGGAGGAGGGAAACACAGACAGGCGAGATGTTCCACAGTATTGTGACAGAGGAAATATTGAACTGAAGCACGTGCTGTCTGAGGAGCCTGCTGGGAGAAGCTGACCACACAGGGTGGTATGTTTGACATTTAGGAAGAACACCCTAGAAAAGCTCAGAATATCAATAAGCATTGCAGAACAAATAAAGTAGCGAATGCTTTGTAATTAATCTGAGCTGATTCCTCTTCACTCTGTTTACAGGTAAAGCTGCAGAAGATGACGTTAAGCTGGGCGTGCTTAAACTGAAACCAAATACTAAGATTATGATGATGGGCAGTAGGGAAGAGTGCCTGGTAGGGATCAGATGTTCCAAATACAATTGACTAAAAAAATTGTAGTGACTAACTGTATGTGTTTGTTGAAAAAGGACAGGCATGTCAGAAGTTTGAAATTAAACAATTTACCACATCAATGAAATAGATCTGATCAAAGAAAAGACCGATTTAATGCTTTGGCTAGATGTGTTGGAACTCCCCCTCCAGACACATGTTTACTTTGTTAATTTGTCTGTTCTTATGCCAATTTGCACCTCTTGGGTAATAATCCTGAGATTATTACCTTCAAAGTCCTGCCTTTTACTTTAGCTCCCAGCTCCTGGTACTCCCTCAGTAGATCTCCATCTCATTCTTTTCTATGTTGTTTGTCCTGACATAAGACAAAACAACTGGATCTTTCTCCTCCCTTTCTAGGTTCCTTTCCAGTCTCATTCTGATATCCCTTAATCTGGCACCAGGCAGATACACCCCTCAGGTTTCTCACTCATGGCTGGATAAGATGCTATCTATCTACTTAACTATTGAATCCCCATAACTACCACGTTCCTATTCTGCTGCTTGTGCGCCTCACATTCCCCTCAAGTGCTTTGGTCAGCATTCTGGCCATCCTCCTTCCCAAGCCCCTTCTCAATCCCATCACACATAGTGAGTACATTATAAGACTGGTGTCTCTGGGACATCCTATCCTGCTAATTGATAGTCACACATGCCACTTCCTGCATCTGTGCTAGTCTATTAGGTATGACTGCTCTAGAGAAAGCTGTTCAGATATTCCTCCCCTGCCTTGTGTATCAGAGTGCCTCTCACTCTCACTTTTAGCTCAGAGACCCTCAACTGGAGTGTCTCAAGGGAGAGGCAATTCCTACAGATGTGGCCATCCAGACAGCCTGGCTGGACACACACACTCGCATACTGAAATTCCAATACATGACCTGTGCAGTTATTAGTTATTTTATTTCCAGAAATAATAGAATCGCTTGAGGTCTAGATTGTACTGGTAAATAGATTTATCTTGATTTAAATCTAATTAGTTACTCTTATTTAATTAACTATTTAAAGTTGAACACTTAACTTGATTTCTTCCAGTTCAGCTGGATATCTCGGATATTACCAGAGGTGAGGGAAGATGGTTTTGGAGAGCAACTCGAAAGTCAGTTTCTTTTTGTTAGGTGCAGGGTGATTTAATAAAGATCTTCCAGATTAGAAAGGGGTATGCTGAGATATCGGGTACCCTGTTTGAACTGTTGTCTGGTTGAATGAGTAAGAAGACAGATGGCAGATCCCTGGCAGTGCCATTTTTGATCTAACCACAGGGAGACAGCAGTTCAGGATTATTCAGAAGCTGGATTTCTTTTTCTCATTCCCCTTCCTGCAGGGGGTGAATCCTGCTTCTGTTTGGTGCTGTCAGGGAGGGCACCTCGGAGATAGGACTTTCCATGTGGGGAACTGTTGATAAGAGCTTGTGATCCAACACTATTGTCAAATGTTTTCTGCATTAACATATGACTTGTTAATTTGCACAGTCCCTACTGTCAGGATTTGATTTTCTTTTTGAGTAATACATTCCTGTTTGATTATGCCTGTGTGGAAATTTTTGTTGCATTTTCTCCTTTGAAAGTTGCTCAGGTGTTGGCCTCATGTGTAAACCTAGTCAGCAGATGCTGGGCTAATCATTTATAGGGATCATGGCAAAAATGTAGCATTTGGAATAAAAGAGGAAATGCTGGAAACACCTGTGATGAGTTTCATAACGTGAAACTTGGCATGGTGGCACAGTGGTTAGCACTGCTGCCTCACAATGCCAGGGATTTGGGTTCGATTCCCGGCTTGGGTCACTGTCTGTGCAGAGTTTCCACGTTCTCCCCATGTTTGTGTGGGTTTCTTCCGGGTGCTCTGGTTTCCTTTCACAGTCTGAAAGACGTGCTGGTTAGGTGCATTGGCCATGCTAAATTCTCCCTCAGTGTACCCGAACAGGTCGTTCTGGTAATACAGAAAAGGTAAACGTGCCAAAGCAGCTGACACCGAAAGAGAAGACCATTGAAAATGTGCTATATTCAGTGATAAGCAAGGAAAGAAGTTACGTTCCAATATGCGAACAACAGAAAGAGACCATAAGAAAACTGTGCAATGTGCATTTATGTTAGATCCTAACACATAAATGGTGGTGATGTAAGCCTACTTGTGACACTAATAAATAAACTTTAAAAATCACTTTGAAAACTTTTTTCATCAACTTGAAACTTTCTTTTCCTCTACAGATACTGCTTTACTTGATGGATATTTTGCATCATTTTCTGATATTATTTCACATTTCCAGGATGACTTCTAGAGTTGGCAGGGTATAATTCTTAATATGGGCATTGCATTCAAGCTGATCTCCCCATGTCCAACTGGATACACTTTCCAGTGGAGGTGCAGTGATTGAATAGCAATTGTGAATGGGAACTCTGACTATAACCTTCCCTACCTCAGTAATTCTATGAGACCACGGTTGCTATTTAAAGTGAGATCAGCCAGCTCAGCACAGACCATAAATCAAGACTGGACCCATGCTGGTCTTCATGGCTTCATATCAGTCCCACCAGGCAATGCCTTCACCCACTTGTCCCCTATGGTCCTGAACAAATCAAAATCTCTCCCAAGAAAATTGTAATATATTTTTACAATTGCTTAGCTGGACTTGATACAGATTTTACTTGATTGAGGGGATGCTACTGTAAAAATCATCCTGCAACTGCGTTTTAAAAAGCTTTAAATATCACTTGCACGTAGTGCTGACATTGTGTGAAATTTAGTATGCTGGGAATTGGTGTCTAGTGAACTGTTGCTGCTTCATTGTTGTTCTCCTGCCATGGGGAATGTGGGCATTGCTGGAAACTTCTGTCGGTGGGTCCCTTCTGACTTTGATGTCTTGAGCATATGTCCAGCGACAGTGACCCGGGTGGACATGTACTACACAGACTTCAGCCAGCTGCACAAGGGGAGGGAACTTCAAAACTTTTGACTAACGGTTGCAGTATTCCTCTTGGAATTTGTTTGCATTTGTTTAAATGCACTTTTATTTCCCCCACACTCAGGAAGAAGTATTGGCACCGCCCCCTGACAATGACGATGTCATCAATGACTTTGATATTGAGGAGGATGTTATAGAAGTAGAGAACAGGTACTACATTTTTGTTAACTTGTATAGGAAGTGGTCCCAGCTATCTCATTGAAACATACAGAGAGTAGACATTGAACTTATTTCCAATGGCTGGGGCATCGAAACATGGGAAACAGTCATATAATAAGGGGTCAATTATCTAGGACTGAGACGAGGAGAAGTATCGTTATTCAAAAGGCTGTGAATCTTGGGAATTCTCTCCCGGGAGGGTTGTGGATGCTCCATCATTGAATATGTTTACCTCTGCCACAGAAGGAGGGCTGAAGTAATGTTTTCGCTCCTGTTAGTCGGTTTACCTGTCAACAATATATCTTAAAAAATCAGTGGGAAAATTTCAACAAAAATTGGATCACAACCCAAGAAAGAGCTGATTAGTTTTTGGCAAGATGCGGATCTGGATCCTGGAATTTTTTAAAGTATCAAATAACATTGGGAAATAGGGTGAATTGACTGTTTTAGAATGTTGTGGCTAGTTTAATATTCCTCATTGAACGTGGGCTGAAGTAATGTTTTCATTTCTGTTGGCCTGTTTGTCTGTAAAGGATACATCTCAAAAGTTAGTTGTCAGATTTTAACAGAACTTTGTACATGGTATGGGTGAAGGAAAAATTCATTAGTTTTTGGTGAAAATGCAGGTCTGGATCTTGGAATTTTTTAAAGGCTCTTGATTTTGGGAGAGAAGACCATTTGACTTATTTTCTCAGGCTGTGGGTTGTTTAATTCAGAATGTTGTTGATTGTTTTAAAGTGTTGCGGATTGTCTCAGCTGCTGTGATACAATTTGTCAGCACTGTCAAAACATGAGCAGAGTTTTCAGAGCAGATTGTTGGATGTGGGTGGGCCTGAAGCCTCTGTGTGAGATGGAAGTTCTGATTGAAAAGATTTCTTTTTTCAGCTTTGTAGTTACAGACAATTGGTCACGTTGAGTTATTGAACTGTGGTGGAGATGTGCACTCTACTGAATGTCCACTTCAATTTTTAAAGCTGAGATAATCAGCTTTTTAATGTCTCAGGGAGTCTAGGGATAGGGAAGTGGATAGGAAAATGGAATTGAAGCCCAAGAGGAGCTTTGATCATATTGAATAGTGCGGCAGGCTCAATGGGCTCTGTGGTCCACTCCTATCTTTTGTTGTGGTAGTCATTGTGTCTGCTAGTTTAAGCTAACGTGGACAGTATTTTCACTAGAATTTCGGTTAAGAATAATGGTGGATTTGTGCAATGTACGTTCAGTATTTACTTGAACTGTAGAAACATGGGTGTTAATGGTTTTAGATGGGTGTTTGAAGACGGGGTCAGTAGGCGTGGCTAGTTTTTTTTTGCTGGCGCAGACATGATGGGCTGAATGGCTTTTTACTCTGCTGTCATTTTTCTGTGGTTCTGTTGCATGAGAAACAGATCATATCAACAATAAAGTGTATTGGTTTAAGTGCCATTTGCCCTGTATTGTATCATTACAAGAAAACTAAATTTACCTGCTAAGTTTTCCTGTTCAGATATTTAAAGGAAATGCTGATATTGAATTATTTTGTAACTTAAATACTCAGTAGTTTCAATCAGGTGGATATGCAGTTTAGGGGAAAAAAACCTGCTAAAGTCACTACCTTTTGAACAGAAACAGATGTACCCACAAAGTTAGGTTAGCTTTGAGGCAGCAGAGGTGAGGGTGGCACTTGTTATTTATTAAACCTATTTCTCTCCTTTCGTTTTTATGTTCACCTCTTGATCTGACATTTACCATTCAAATTATGAACAGCTCATATGTGGTCCTGACAATGTGCCTCAGGTAAATTCAGGGAGAGGTAACCCGAAAACATGTTGTTCTGAGTTATCTCTTTCCCAGCACCGACTACCCTGTGGTGCCTCTAATTATGCTTGCCCATGAGTGCCAGACTGGAGGTGTCTTTGTTCTCTAGGCCCATGCCCACTTAGGTCTTTGTTCAGGCCATCCAAACTTATCACGTCACTCTCTGCTGAATTTAAATGAGTTAACATGGTGGCACTTCTGCCTCTAGGGACTGGGTTCAATTCTGGCCTTAAGTGATTGTGTGGAGTTTGCACATTCTCCATGTGTCTGCGTGGGTTTCCTCCGGGTGCTCCGGTTTCTTCCCACACTCCAAAGATGTGCGAGTTAGGTTGATTGGCCATGCTTAGTTGCCCCTTAGTGTCCCAAGCTGTATAGGTTAAAGGGATTAGCGGGGTAAATGTGTGGGGTTACGGGGATAGGGTCTGGTGGGATTGTTGTCAGCGCAGGCTTGATGGACCGAATGTCTTCCTTCTGCACTGTAGGGATTCTATGATTTTAGGTGTGACTGAGTCACATGTAACCTACTGCATCATCCAGTTGCTATGACAACCTGAATGTAAAATCACTTGGTTATGCTGTTTTGTGTGGGTATCTAACTTGGACATGTAAACCACTGGCTCTGGGCAAGAGAGATAATGTGAAAGGGTAAGAGACCCCATTCCACTTGGCAAAGGTGAGATAATTACATAAATTTAATCGGGGATTATGCATTATAAACTGGCAATATCCTGTTGGTTTTTGCAGTAATTATCTCTCTTAATTTAGGGAAGAAAACTTGGCCAAAATTGCACGCAGAGTAAAAGATTACAAGGTAGAAGTACTAAACCAACCTCGGGAAGGTAAAAAGCTGCTTGTTTTAGATGTCGACTACACATTATTTGGTAAGTGCACTTGTCTACTTTAAAAATGGTACAGTGAATTCCATTGTAATCTGAATTAGAAATTAAGAGGTCTCTGATCATTGTAAATATTTAATCAGAAATGTTCAGAAAGTAAAGTTGGACTATTAGACAGGAGATTGGTTTGTTGTATGTAACTTGTAATCATCTAACCTCTTGTTCTCAAAGAGTTAACACAAAGTACTGGGAAGTTTGATGATTGGCTTGCTCACTGTCCCATTTCTTCTGGTGTGACCATTTTATGGTTCCAGAAATATTGAAATGGTTCCTCAAGATATCCCTCCACCTGCCCTCACGCCCATCTCAGTCTCCATGTCATAGTCACTTCTCACCCAAAGACAGTGATGCATGACTCTGCATTTTGCTGTTAGTAATAATGGCTCTCTAACACCTCCTGCAAACATACTGAAATGACGGGCAAGAAAAGGTCCATCGTGATGGCCGAAACATCACATCGAGACATTTCCTCCTCCTCTGAGGCCTTTGACAAAGTACCACATGGTAGGTTGTTGCATAAGGTTAAATCTCACGGGATCCAGGGTGAGGTAGCTAAATGGATACAAAATTGGCTTGGTGACAGAAGCCAGAGGGTGGTTGTAGAGGGTTGTTTTTCAAACTGGAGGCCTGTGACCAGCGGTATGCCTCAGGAATCGGTGCTGGGTCCACTGCTATTTGTCATTTATATTAATGATTTGGATGAGAATATAGGAGGCATGGTTAGTAAGTTTGCAGATGACACCAAAATTGGTGGCATAGTGGACAGTGAAGAAGGATTGCAACAGGATCTTGATCAGTTGGGCCAGTGGGCTGACGAATGGCAGATGGAGTTTAATTTAGATAAATACGAGGTGATGCATTTTGGTAGATTGAACCAGGGCAGGATTTACTCAGTTAATGGTAGGGCGCCGGGGAGAATTGCAGAACAAAAAGATCTAGGGATACAGATTCATAGCTCCTTGAAAGTGGAGTCACAGGTGGACAGAGCGATGAAGAAGGCATTCAACATGCTTGGTTTCATTGGTCAGAACATTGAATACAGGAGTTGGGACTTCTTGTTGAAGTTGTACAAGACATTGGAATACTGTGTACAGGTCTGGCCACTATTATAGGAAGGATATTATTAAACTAGAAGGTTTACGAGGATGCTACTGGGACTTGATGGTTTGAGTTATAAGGAGAGGTTGGATAGACTGGGATTTTTTTCTCTGCAGTATAGAAGGCTGAGGGGTAATCTTGTCGAGGTCTATAAAATAATGAGGGGCATTGATCAGCTGGATGGACAACATCTTTTTCCAAAGGTAGAGGAGTCTAAAACTAGAGGGTATAGGTTTAAGGTGAGAGGGGAGAGATACAAAAGTGTCCAGAGGAGCAATCTTTTCAGAGGGTGGTGAGTGTCTGGCACAAGGTGCCAGAAGTAGTGGTAGAGGTGGATACAATTTTGTCTTTTAAAAAGCGTTTAGACAGTTACATGGGTAAGATGGGTGTGGAGGGATCTGGGCCAAATGCGGGCAATTGGGACGAGCTTAGGGGTTTAAAAAAAAAGGGCGGCATGAACAATTTGGGCCGAAGGGCCTGTTTCCATGCTGTAAACCTCTGTGACTCTGCCTCACTCCACAGTTGCGTAATTTTCTCAGAGGTGAATTGCTCTGAGGGGAGGGAAATGCTGCAAAATTCCTCTCCAGTCACCTTGGATGATCAAAATCAGGGCAGATCAGATTGATTAAGTGACCATTCTTCTTCGTACTAGCAATAGGTTCACTTTTGAAATGGATGGGGATTGACAAATGTTCTTGTGTGTATTTCTGTCAGGTCTTACTGCCTTGTGATGTGAAGCAGGAACTTCAATTTAAAAATAATATTGTTACTTCCTCCTCTTAACCTGGACAGCTGAGCACCCCAAATGCTATGTTGCCAGAGTCAGATAATTTAGGGGCTGATTAAATTCCTTGTCAGTAGGGCTCATTGGGTATGTCGTTGCCGACTGGGAAGCAACCCAGCCATGGGTACTGCTCCTGATTGCCAAACGGATGGATGTTGGTTGAGGACAGGATTGATCTGCGTTATGATGTAAAGAGCCTGCTGAACTGCACAGTCAGGGCCTGTCTGAAACACTTGTAGGGAGGTGCATCAGAGGGTTAATACTGACTCAGAAGGCTGTGGGCTCAAGCCCCATTGCATCAATTGAACATGTGATCCAGGCTGACATAATGCAAGTGTTTTTCCATCGCGCCACTGAATGAAGCTACTGCCAGTGGCTTAGTTGGATTATAAAGGTTAGTATTATTTGAAGAAGAGCAGGGCATTCTGGGCAATGTTCCTTTCTTCAATTTAAAACAAAAACAATTTGCAGACCATTCCTCACTGCTGTCTTTTGGGATTTGCTGTATAATATGTGGCTGCTCTGTGCCTTTGCGGTACTCGGCATTTCACTGGATCAGATGAAGTATTTCTTACAAACTGTTAACTTTGGGGTAGTTTTGTGTTGTGGACACTTTACCATCTGTTTGAGATTAATGCAGTGCAGAATAGCAAAGGACTTCATTTAATTCCCATGGGCTAGATTCACTCCCAGAGTTGAATGCACTGTACTCCTCTAATATCAAGTTTCATTAGAAGTATTTAATAATTATTGTAAAGTTGCTTCTCAGCGAACATCTGTCAACTTTAAGTTTAACAATAGAAACCTCTGTAGAATATCCAATTGTGGGTTCAAGTCCCACAGTGTAGCATTGAGGAAGTGCACACAAAAGAAAATCACACAGCAGTACTCAGGGCAGCGTGGTGGCACAGTGCTCAGCATTGTTGCCTCACAGCACCACAGACCCGGGTCCAATTACTTGGGTGACTATGTCGAGTTTGCACATTTTCCCCATGTTTGCGTGGGTTTCCGCCGAGTGCTCTGGTTTCCTCCCACAGGCCAATGATGTGAAGGTTAGATGGGTTAGCTATGCTAAATTCCCCTTTAATGTTCAAAGATGTGCAAGTTAGGTAGATTAGCCAAAGTAAAGCATGGGGTTACAGAGATAGCGCAGAGGGAAGGCACCTGAGTGGGATACTCTTAGAGTTGGCACAGACCTGATGGGCCTAATGGCCTCTTTCTGCACAGAAAACATGCTGTGATTCTATTTGAAGAAGAGTGGATAAATTTTCCTCGATATCCTGGGCCACTACTTATCCCTCAACTTACATTGTTTAGATGTTGTTTATTCTGTCACTGTTTTTGTGAGTTTCCTGTGTACAAATTTTTGGCTGCATTCCCTACAACACAACAGTGACTGTGCGTTAGAAGTGAAGTTTTTGGCTATGAAATGCTTTGGATGTCCTGAGGTCATGAGCGATGCTATATAAATACCAGTTCTTCCTTAATTCTAGAGCATCATGTGGAGCTGCTGACTTTGTTAATTCTGATTTAAGACCACAGATCGTGTGCTGAGAGTGGACTTGAGCTAATGAGGCCGTATCTACATGAGTTCCTCACATCGGCATATGAAGATTATGACATTGTTATATGGTGTAAGTAATGAGGTGGGGTAGATTGATCCAATTGGTTTCCCAATGCTCTGCAAGAATAGCAAAAGAAGGTCATGAACAGTAGTTAGCATACTCTGCTAAAATATACTTGGCCCCATTTCACTGCAAGCTTCACTTCACTGCATACTTTGAAAAAAACCCAAAATGAAATGCCAATGCCATTTGACAATGCATCTTCTTCATTTAAAAGGGAGGTGTAGGAAACTGGCCATTTCCTACTGCATTGTACAACCCTGTAGTGTCAGCCATGCTTATTGGCTTTTTCTTTTCTGAACATTTTATTTGGTAAATTTTTCAAGGCATCATCGTATAATTCTCAGATTATTGTTGAGTTCCAGAAATTGATTTTCTTGCAATTATAACTTCTTTCCATTTAAAAATAATCACTTTTTAAAATGAAGACATTGGCTTGACCTGACATTTAAAGCAATTGTTTTGTAATTCAGATCGAGGCAAGAAACTGGCACTTATCGCCACTGTGAGATGAACATTGTTGCTATTGTCCTACAGTCCAAAGATGTGCGGGTTAGGTTGATTGGCCAGGTTAAAAAAATTGCCCCTTAGAGTCCTGGGATGCGTAGGTTAGAGGGATTAGCAGGTAAAATATGTGGGTGTAGGGCCTGGGTGGGATTGTGGTTGGTGCAGACTCGATGGGCCGAATGGCCTCCTTCTGCACTGTAGGGTTTCTATGATTTCTATGAAAAATGCTGTGGGTTTTCCTTTTAAACCACTGCAGTCTCTATGGTGATGATGATCCCATGATGCAGGATCCCATGAGTTTCTAGACTGCCATGTTCAATATGATTTGATTGCTCAAACACCACACCATGTCTCAGAGCCAATAAGAACATTGGTTTCTGAGCAAAGAGAATCACTTGTTGCAGCAATCTCTGGCCTTTGTTATTACAAAAAATCTCAAAGTAAATTTAATGAGTATTTGATAATTAATATAGTCAAAAAGTCAATGACACAGTAGCTGTTGTCCTTTTGTCTGATTTTGTTTGTCTCACATTGCTATAGTATGTCAAGGCTGACGTAACTTCTCTAAATTTCATACACAGCTGCTACCAGCATGAAGTGGATTGAAGTGAAAATGAAAGTAAGTTATGTCTAAGTGTGATTTTGTTTTGTTCCTCATTATGATTAAAGGTGATACTGTTCGAATTTTTCTATTTTGTTTTGCTTTGTATCCAGTGAAACTATAAAGCACTCCGCGCAGATATGGTACAAGCTAGTGTTGATGGTAGGTATCTTTATCTATGTTGTGCTGAGGGCACTGTTTCTGTCCAAGTGTTCGATGTGTTGGTTTTTGTTCTTTCAATGTTGCATTCAGTTTTTCAAAGAGGACCTGAGGGGGTCACTCCCATTAATCCTTTCAAGTGCTTGCATAGGAGACATGCGACATAGGGACTGATGACTGAATCATTATGGTAAAAGCTGCTTAATTTATGCTATTGGCTGGATTTGGCAGCAGCGTAACAACACGTGTTCGGGACTCGCAGCTCCAACTTCAGTGCCAATATTGTGTAAGTGCAGTAATGCAGTTGGGCATCTGACTTATTCCAGCTGGAACCTCCTGCAGTTTTTGGTGGAGTGTGTGCCCGTGCAGACCAATGATGGTAAAAGCCCCAACAGCAGCCTACTTTGGTGACACCAAAGAATTGCCCCTTCCCTCAGAGCTTTGGTGTCACCCTGCAATCCTGATAGCATCCAGCAGTACTATTCCCACCCAGTGCATTAAATGCTGAATACATGAGGCCCGTGCCTAGATCTTGTGTAGGGAATTGGTTGCTACTGTCCTAGTAATGAAAAAAGTTACCTGTAGCCTACTCTAATAATAGTTAATTATCTCAAAGTTGCTTTGGATAATCCCTTTTGTGTCACTACTTGTTGCTATACTTTCACTGATCTGCAAAGGCTAAGTATGTGTGTGCATACTTCATTCAGGAATCTCAATCTATAAGCATGATGAGATGCAAATTTAAAATGAATTGACGTGAGCTTGAAGAATCTTTCTCTTAAGTTTAGTTGGTGACATGATATTGTGATGTCCTTAGCTGAATTAGTTCCTAAATCTTACCAGGGCTGTGAAAGGCTTCAGTGAGTCACAGCGACGTAGCAGCATGTTGCTGGGAGTTATTGGGTATGTTCAGGAGCACAGCACTTTCTTTCCCCCAAATCTGTGTTTTTGGGAAAAGGCAAGTATGCCCTTTCAAAGTTGGGAAACTAGGTAAAGGTTTACTACCAAGTTTAAAGAGAGCAAAGGCCAAAACAAATAAGGTTAGATTTTAAAAAAATATATGGTTTTGAGATTCTGTGAAAGATTGCATCAGAGTAGGAGAACGTGGAATAAGCCTGGATTTTAACAGCTTGTCAGAGTTTGATGGGGAGAGGGAGAGGTGCACAATTCTCACAGAAACCATAGTTATCTCCACTGCTGAAAATGATTGTTTCTTAATTCTTTGCAAATTTGAGGTTGAATTGTTACTTACCTCTTTTAATCAAGATTACACGCCCTGAATCGTGTTTAACTATGAACTCCTTTAATGTTTATAATTCATTGGAAGAAAGTACCAGGGAATATTCCATGCTGTTGAATTTTGAAGCTGGATATTGCAAGTCTGTTTGTGCTTACCAGTTTGTAACTGGTAATACACTGCTTCATCTTTGAGAGCATATATCACAGACCTATCACAGATATATCATCTGACAATGACTTCCAGCTGTTGTATTCCACATTCCCTTGTCTGAAAGGTTGACAGGGAGAAGCAAATTCTTACAACCAGCAGGGCAACAGGTCAGACTTGAACTGCAGTTATTGTTGAAGAGTGAAGCTGGGAAAGACCCAGTTACTTTGTCTGGTTACAATTTCCATCTGGCCAGTGAACTCTGATTTAAGTTTAAAATGAGAAGCCAGGTGGTGAGATGGCACCTGACATCACTAAGAAGTTGTAGCCATGATGTGGAGGTGCTGGCATTGGACTGGGGTGGGCACAGTAAGAAGTCTCACAACACCAGGTTAAAGTCCAACAGTTTATTTGGTATCACGAGCTTTCGGAGCGCTGCTTCTTCATCACTCACTTGACGAAGGAGCAATGCTCCAAAAGCTCATGATGCCAAATAAACCTGGTGTTGTGAGACTTCTCACTAAGAGGTTATGATAGTTCATTGTATATTCTACTGGACCAAAACTGAGGTGACTATTTTCCACTCATCTAAGAGCCAAACATTGCAGAATATATATATTTTTTAACTGATCAATTGGGCCAGTGGGCTGACGAATGGCAGATGGAGTTTAATTTAGATAAATGCGAGGTGATGCATTTTGGTAGATTGAACCAGGGCAGGACTTACTCAGTTAATGGTAGGGCATTGGGGAGAGTTACAGAACAAAGAGATCTAGAGGTACATGTTCATAGCTCTTTGAAAGTGGAATCACAGGTGGACAGAATGGTGAAGAAGGCATTCAGCATGCTTGGTTTCATCGGTCAGAACATTCAATACAGGAGCTGGGACGTCTTGTTGAAGTTGTACAAGACATTCGTAAGGCCACACTTGGAGTACTGTGTACAGTTCTGATCACCCTATTATAGAAAGGATGTTATTAAACAAGAAAGAGTGCAGAATAGATTTACAAGGATGCTACCAGGACTTGATGGTTTGAGTTATAAGGAGAGGCTGGATAGACTGGGACTTTTTTCTCTGGAGCGTAGAAGGCTGAGGGGTGATCTATAGAGGTCTATAAAATAATGATGGGCATAAATCAGCCAGATCGTCAATATCTTTTCCCAAAGGTAGGGGAGTCTAAAACTAGAGGGCATAGGTTTAAGGGGAGAGATACAAAAGTGTCCAGAGGAACAGTTTTTTCACGCAGAGGCTGGTGAGTGTCTGGAACAAGCTGCCAGAGGTGGTAGTAGTAGAGGCGGGTACAATTTTGTCTTTTAAAAAGCATTTAGATAGTTACATGGGTACGATGGGTATAGAGGGATATGGGTCAAATGCGGGCAATTGGGATTAGCTGAGGGGTTTAATAAAAAGGGCGGCATGGACAAGTTGGGCCGAAGGGCCTGTTTCCATGCTGTAAACCGCTATGACTCTAACTCTTCTGCCAAGTAACAAAGAACTATTACGCAGTGTCAAAAGTTAACACATTTTGAAATTCTCTTTGCCTTTACTTGGCTTTGTTTGGACTTATATTTTAGGAGTACATCTAACTTTCTGCAGTGAGAAGAAATAGTTATTCTTTTCTTAGCTGTTTCTTTTGAGGTAGAATATAAAATAGCTCTGCAATTTATCAGAGGCAATCAGAATGGAATTTAGTTTTATATAATGCAGAGAAAATTACAGATTTGTATTTGCCAGTGTAACAGTCACTGTATCTCACCAGAATCTCATGATGTAAAACATTTTGATAAATAGCATAATATTATGAATGGAATTATCTTCCTACTGTAGTGTAGTGGAATGTATTAGGAGATGTTGGGCCTGTCCAACGCGAGCAGCATCCCATTTTTTTCCCATCTGGGCATTTTCAGAAGGGAAGTATACTCAGAATTTCCAGCAAGTTTCTTTGCATTGTGCTCCATTTTTTTAAAGTTTGTTTGCTGAGCAATTGCATTTTTTCTTATTCTTTCAGGAACTTGGAGTCACAACTCATGCTAACTACAAGATAACCTTCATGTTGGATAGTGCAGCTATGATCACAGTACATACACCTAAGAGAGGAGTGGTGGAGGTGAGTGTAAAAGTAGTTGTTTAAGCTTTACCATTGCATCTTTATATTTAAACACGAGTGCCGATGAGGAATTGGACCAGTCAGTTTAAAGAGCATTTTATTGGTATTTGATCAAAGATTTCATTTAAAAAACTTTTCTCTGTGAATTTTGTGTTCATCGAGATGAAGGATGTTAGTGCTGGTGAGTGGATACTTCCTGTTTCAGGCACCTCATAGTGCAACTATGGATACCCAGTTCAGTTGCAGCAGAGGTTAAACACAGAGTTAAGTTCCTGCTATGCAATGTTGATTACATATTAATGCGATTTAATTATATTGAGGTGCCCTTATATCTAGAAATGGAATGAATCTGTAGTTATTTAGTTAGGAGGCGCATGCTCGTAATGTATATCTGTAAATAAATACTTATAAAGTATGTAAAGATTCACCACTTGGCTTTCTGGTATAAGGCAATTTATCCAATTCAGACTTGAAGGTTAGGTACTATGCAAGTTATGTGCAAAGTTAAACTCTGTGCATTTTTGAACAAGCATTGCCTAGTCAGTTACAGCATAAAATAAATGCAGAGTAAGGATCCCTCTACGCTGTCTTAGCAAGCACTTCCAGTGAAATATGGTAGGGTTAGATACAGTGTAGAGGGTCATATACATTCCTCCAACAAATGCCTTCGCATTCTCCCTACACCAGTAGTGTATATAATTATATTCTAACACTCAGGTTTCTCTGTTCCATTGCAAATTAGTGCTAAATAACTAATTTTGGGCTGTGAGCTGACAGCCAGTAGGAAAGGGCTCGAGATGGAACCATGCTCATTTCACCATTCAGCTTTTCTTAAAAACTGGGCTGATGTTCCTATTTATGCAGGCGAGTCTAAAAACTCTGGAAACTCCTTTCCATTAGATATCGGTTTTATATCCATTTTATATCGGTATTGATAGCCCAGGTGCAGTAGTGTTCTCCTCCCTGCATGCCCTCCACAACGAGCTATGATTTGAATGTGATGTTAATATTCTTGTAAGATATTTCACAAAGCCTCTTTTCACAGGTCAAACCACTGGGTGTCATATGGGATAAATTTCCAGAATTCTACACTAGAAAAAATACAATAATGTTTGATGACATCGGTCGAAATTTTCTGATGAACCCGCAAAACGGGCTAAAGGTAAGAGTTGTTGTCCAGCACGACGTGTAAGCTCCAGATTTGGTGCATTGTCTCTGTTACAAAGTTTACGTTTCCTGTAGGTACCCCCAGTGGTATCAGAATTTACATAATACCCGTCAATGCTGCCCTATATGTACTTGTATGTTAGTGTAAAGTGGCTGTATAATACCCCATGCGACCTGAGTCAGACCTTTGTCTTTCCCTTATATTTTCAATTCTGTGACTGACTGAAGAAAGATTTTGTTCAACTGCTTTGTTTCACAGTGAGTAAGCATTCATATCTAATTAGTTCAATCATTCCAGCTCATTTTTGTATATTGATCAAGTTAGAGTATGGCATACTTCCCTATATCAATGGCTTACATGGGACAGTAAGACCAGCTTTAGTGGTACATGAGCTATCTTCCAGAAATTTGGGCTCCTTGCTTCAGCCAATTCTTGACTGTCCCTTTAACAAGTCAGATTCACCGCACAGCTGGGCATGCTTTAAAAGCCGATTTTCTGTGTCACTCTCTCCCTGGAGGCTGGGGTCCAGTGGGTGGTGTGGCATGTGCTTCACCACAGAGATTGAGAAGATGGTCACTTTGAGCCATTATTTCCTTGCCACCCATTTCAGACCTGCAATCTGTGTGCTCTCAGTCTTATCTGCATTGGTGCAGATGCAAAAGTAGTAGTTTGTGTTTATAGTCACCTTGAATTAATTCAACACCACTGAACTAATTTTTTAGAATGTGCACATTAATGGGAATGGGAACATTAAAACTGACAAAGCCCCAGGGCCTGATGGCATCTATCCTAGACTGCTCAGGGAGACGAGAGATGAAATTGCTGGGCCTCTGACGGAAATCTTTGTCGCTTCTTTGGACACAGGTGAGGTCCCTGAGGATTGGAGGATAGCGAATGTGGTCCCGTTGTTTAAGAAGGGTAGCAGAGATAACCCGGGAAATTATAGGCTGGTGAGCTTGACATCCGTGGTCGGGAAGTTGTTGGAGAGGATTCTTAGAGACAGGATGTATGTGCATTTAGAACGGAACAATCTCATTAGTGACAGACAGCATAGTTTTGTAAGAGGGAGGTCGTGCCTTACAAATTTGGTGGAGTTTTTTGAGGAAGTGACAAAAATGGTTGACGAAGGAAGGGCCGTGGATGTCGTCTATATGGATTTCAGTAAGGCATTTGACAAAGTCCCACATGGCAGGTTGATTAAGAAGGTTAAGGCTCATGGGATACAAGGAGAAGTGGCTAGATGGGTGGAGAACTGGCTTGGCCATAGGAGACAGAGGGTACCGGTCGAAGGGTCTTTTTCCGGCTGGAGGTCTGTGACCAGTGGTGTTCCGCAGGGCTCTGTACTGGGACCTCTGCTATTTGTGATATATATAAATGATTTGGAAGAAGGTGTAACTGGTGTTATCAGCAAGTTTGCAGATGACACGAAGATGGCTGGACTTGCGGATAGCGATGAGCATTGTCGGGCAATACAGTAGGATATAGATATGCTGGAAAATTGGGTGGAGAGGTGGCAGATGGAATTTAATCCGGATAAATGCGAAGTGATGCATTTTGGAAGAAATAATGTAGGGAGGAGTTATACAATAAATGGCAGAGTCATCAAGAGTATAGAAACACAGAGGGACCTAGGTGTGCAAGTCCACAAATCCTTGAAGGTGGCAGTAGAGGTGGAGAAGGTGGTGAAGAAAGCATATGGTATGCTTGCCTCTATAGGACGGGGTATAGAGTATAAAAGCTGGAGTCTGATGATGCAGCTGTATAGAACGCTGGTTAGGCCACATTTGGAGTACTGCGTCCAGTTCTGGTTGCCGCACTACCAGAAGGACGTGGAGGCGTTAGAGAGAGTGCAGAGAAGGTTTACCAGGATGTTGCCTGGTATGGAGGGTCTTAGCTATGAGGAGAGATTGGGTAAACTGGGGTGGTTCTCCCTGGAAAGACGGAGAATGAGGGGAGATCTAATAGAGGTGTACAAGATTATGAAGGGGATAGATAGGGTGAACGGTGGGAAGCTTTTTCCCAGATCAGAAGTGACGTTCACGAGGGGTCACGGGCTGAAGGTGAGAGGGGCGAAGTATAACTCAGATATTAGAGGGATGTCTTTTACACAGATGGTGGTGGGGGCTTGGAATGCGCTGCCAAGTAGGGTGGTGGAGGCAGACACGCTGACATTGTTTAAGACTTACCTGGATAGCCACATGAGCAGCCTGGGAATGGAGGGATACAAACGATTGGTCTAGTTGGACCAAGGAGCGGCACAGGCTTGGAGGGCCGAAGGGCTTGTTTCCTGTGCTGTACTGTTCTTTGTTCTTTTTTCTATCTGATGTGCATCCGAAGAAACAGATCCCCAAAAATTTCGATAGCAGTTGAAGTATCTTTTGAAAATAGATCTATTTTTCCAGATGTTCACAAAAAAGTGCTAGATAGAAATAAATTAATTGACTTTGTTCATGACTTTTTTTTAAGAAGAAAATGCATCATGTGCTCACCTTCTAAAATGCCATTTGTCTGACCTGAACTCTTTTCTGAACTCTTATTTTTAAAGTATCGTGTAGCTGTTCTATGCGATGATGCCTACATATTGTTTGATTCCTAATGCTGAAAAGTTGTTCTGTAGTTTCATGGGGAAGTGTGTGTTACTATGAGGCAGATTACAATTTCTAGTGTTCAAAGCTTTTATTCTTTGGAGAGTAACGTGAAATGAGCAGTTTGCAACAGGAAATATCTCCTCTTTCTGTGTGTGCTAAACATTTCAGGAAAAGATTGGTCTTTATTTAGTGTTGGACTTCTCTGGTTCCATGTGCTCGACAGCCAGGGGGGGCTGGGAGTGTGTACAGCTCTATCATACCTTGTCTGGGAGAATGTGCAGCTCTCTGATACCTTGCCCAAGTGTCCACTCTTCATTTCTGAACCTGGTCAATGAGTGCAAGCAGGTTAATTGATTATAGAACAAAGAAAAGTACAGCACAGGAACAGGCCGTTTGGCCCTTCAAGCCTGTGCCGATCGTGATGCCCTAACTGAACTTTTAAAAAAACTTTCGGCCCTTACTCAGCCTGTATCCCTCTATTCCTCCCTTTTCATATACCCATCCAGATGCCTCTTAAATGTTGCTAATGTGCCTGCTTCTACCACCTCCTCTGGCAGCACGTTCCAGGCACCCAGCACACTCTGCATGAAAAACATCTCCCTTAAAAAAAATCCCTCCCTCACATGAACCGTTGCCCCCTTGTAACTGACACTTCCACCCTTGGAAAAAGCCCCTGACTATCCACCCTGTCTATGCCCCTCATAATTTTGATGACCTCTATCAGGTCTCCTCTCAGCCTCCATCTTTCCAGTGAAAACAATTCCTATAGAATAACTGAGGAGTTATTGAACCTTTCCTCATAGCCAACACCCTTGAGACCAGGCAACATCCTGGCAAATTTTCTTTGCGCACTCTTCAAAGCTTCCAGTCCTTCTGCGAGTGTGGTGACCAGAACTGCATGCAATACTCCAAATGCGGCCTAACCTAGGTTTTATATAGCTGCAACATGATTTTCCAACTCTTGTACTCAATGCCCCGACTGATGAAGGCAAGCAAGCTATATGCCACTTTTAGGGATCTGTGGACGATATGCCCAGGTCTCTCAGTATGTTAATGTTCTTGAGGGTTCTGCCATTCTCAGTATAATTCACACCTAAATTTGATCCTCCAAAATGCATCACCTCGCACTTGTCCGGATTAAACTGCATCTGCCATTTCTGTGCCCAAGTCTCCAATCTATTTGCATCCTGTTCTATCCTATGACAATCCCTGGCACTATCAGCAATCATGATGTGGAGATGCCGGCGTTGGACTGGGGTGAACACAGTAAGAGTTTTAACAACAGGTTAAAGTCCAACAGGTTTATTTGGTAGCAAATACCATTAGCTTTCGGAGCGCTGCTCCTTCGTCAGATGGAGTGGAAATCTGCTCTCAAACAGGGCACAGAGACACAAAATCAAGTTACACAATACTGATTAGAATGCAAATCCCGACAGCCAACCAGATCTTAAAGATACAGACAATGTGAGTGGAGGGAGCATTAAGCACAGGTTAAAGAGATGTGTATTGTCTCCAGACAGGACAGCCAGCAAGTCCAGGAGGCAGGCTGTGGGGGTTACTGATAATGTGACATAAATCCAACACCCCGGTTTAGGCCGTCCTCATGTGTGCGGAACTTGGCTATCAGTTTCTGCTCAGTGACTCTGCGCTGTCGTGTGTCGTGAAGGCCACCTTGGAGAACGCTTACCTGAAGATCAGAGGCTGAATACCCGTGACCGCTGAAGTGCTCCCCCACAGGAAGAGAACAGTCTTGCCTGGTGATTGTCGAGCAACCTTCAAACAACCGCGCAACCTCAAACAGACCATTGTCCGCAGCAAACTACCCAGCCTTCAGGAGAACAGTGACCATGACACCACACAACCCTGCCACAGCAACCTCTGCAAGACGTGCCGGATCATTGACACGGATGTCATCATCTCACGTGAGACCACCATCTACCAGGTACACGGTACACACTCTTGCAACTCGGCCAACGTTGTCTACCTGATACGCTGCAGGAAAGGATGTCCCGAGGCATGGCACATTGGGGAAACCATGCAGACGCTACGACAACGGATGAATGAACACCACTCGACAATCACCAGGCGAGACTGTTCTCTTCCTGTGGGGGAGCACTTCAGCGGTCACGGGCATTCCGCGTCTGATCTTCGGGTAAGCGTTCTCCAAGGCGGCCTTCACAACACACGACAGCGCAGAGTCGCTGAGCAGAAACTGATAGCCAAGTTCCGCGCACATGAGGACGGCCTAAACCGGGATGTTGGATTTGTGTCACATTATCAGTAACCCCCACAGCTTGCCTCCTGGACTTGCTGGCTGTCCTGTCTGGAGACAATACACATCTCTTTAACCTGTGCTTAATGCTCCCCCCACTCACATTGTCTGTATCTTTAAGATCTGGTTGGCTGTAGGGATTTGCATTCTAATCAGTATTGTGTAACTTGATTTTGTGTCTCTGTGCCCTGTTTGAGAGCAGATTTCCACTCCATCTGACGAAGGAGCAGCGCTCCGAAAGCTAATGGTATTTGCTACCAAATAAACCTGTTGGACTTTAACCTGGTGTTGTTAAAACTCTTACTATCAGCAATTCCAACAATCTTTGTGTCATCTGCAAACTTACTAACCAGGCCACCCGCATTTTCCTAACTCACAGACCACAATCAGTAAGGATGGGCAATAACATCTCCACGATCATCCTCAACACCGGTGCCCCACAAGGCTGTCTTCTCAGCCCCCTACTATACTCCTTATACACCTATGACTGTGTGGCCAAATTCCCCTCCAATTCGGATCTTCAAGTTTGCTGACAGCGCTACTGTAGTGGGTCGGATCTCAAACAATGATGAGACAGAGTACAGGAATGAGATAGAGAATCTGGTGAACTGGTGCTGCAACAATAATCTCCCCCTCAATGTCAACAAAACAAAGGAGATTGTCATCGACTTCAGGAAGTGTAAGGAGAACATCAATGGGGACGAAGTAGAAAGGGTCGAGAGCTTCAAGTTTTTAGGTGTCCAGATCACCAATAATCTGTCGTGGTCCCCCCATGCCAACACAATAATTAAGAAAGCCCACCAACGCCTCTACTTTCTCAGAGGACTAAGAAAATTTGGCATGTCAGCTACGACTCTCACCAACTATTACAGATGCACCATAGAAAACGTTCTGGTTGTATCACAGCTTGGTATGGCTCCTGCTCTGCCCAAGACCGCAAGGAACTACAAAACGTCATGAATGTAGCCCAATCTATCACGCAAACCAGCCTCCCATCCATTGACTCTGTCTACACTTCCCGCTGCCTCGGCAAAGCAGCCAGCATAATTAAGGACCCCACGCACCGCGGACATTCTCTCTCCCGCCTTCTTCCTTCGGGAAAAAGATACAAAAGTCTGAGGTCACGTACCAACCGACTCAAGAACAGCTTCTTCCCTGCTGCTGTCAGACTTTTGAATGGACTTACCTTGCATTAAGTTGATCTTTCTCTACACCCTCTACTGTAACACTACATTCTGCACTCTCCTTTCCTTCTCTATAAACAGTATGTTTTGTCTGTTTAGTGCACAAGAAACATTACTTTTCACTGTGTGTTAATACGTGTGGCAATAAATCAAATCAGATCATTTATATATGCTACAAACACAGAGGTTTCAGCATTGATCACTGTGGAACACCACTAGCTACAGATCTCCATTCTGAAAAATATCTTTCCACTGATTCTCTCTGTCTTCTATAACCAAGATGTGGAGATGCCGGCGTTGGACTGGGGTAAGCACAGTAAGAAGTCTCACAACACCAGGTTAAAGTCCAACAGGTTTATTTGGTAGCAAATACCATAAGCTTTCGGAGCAATGCTCCTTCGTCAGATGGAGTGGTCTCTGTTCTCAAACAGGGCACAGACACAGAAATCAAATGACAGAATACTGATTAGAATGCAAATCTCTACAGCCAGCCAGGTCTTAAATGTACAGACAATGTGGGTGGAGGGAGCATTCAACACAGGTTAAAGAGATGTGTATTGTCACATCTCTTTAACCTGTGTCAAATGCTCCCTCCACCCACATTGTCTGTACATTTAAGACCTGGCTGGCTGTAGAGATTTGCATTCTAATCAGTATTCTGTCATTTGATTTCTGTGTCTGTGCCCTGTTTGAGAACAGAGACCACTCCATCTGACGAAGGAGCATTGCTCCGAAAGCTTATGGTATTTGCTACCAAATAAACCTGTTGGACTTTAACCTGGTGTTGTGAGACTTCTTACTGTTCTATAACCAAGCCAGCTCTGTATCCATCTAGTCAGCCCACTCTGAATCCTATGTGATTTTAGTTTTTGTACCAGTCTGCCATGTGGGACCTTGTCAAACATCTTACTAAAGTCCATATAAACTATATCCACAGCCCTTCCTTCCACCATTTATCTATGTCACCTCTTCAAAAAACTCTGATGTGGAGATGCTGGCGTTGGACTGGGGTAAGCACAGTAAGAACTCTCACAACACCAGGTTAAAGTCCAACAAATTTATTTGGTATCACATGCTTTTGGAGCGCTGCTCCTTCATCAGGTTAGTGGAGAGGTGGGTTCACAAACACGGCATACATAGACAGAGACTCAATTGCAAAATAATTGTTGGAATGCAAGTAATCAAGTTTTTACAGGTACAGACAATGCGAGTGGAGAGAGGGATAATCACAGGTTAAAGAGGTGTGAATTGTCTCAAGCCAGGACAGTTAATAAGATTTTGTAAGCCCAGGCCAAATGGTGCGGGTTACATGTAGTGTGACATGAATCCAAGATCCCGGTTGAGGCCGTCCTCCTGTGTGGAACTTGGATATCAGTTTCTGCTCTGCGATTCTGCGTTGTGTGTCTTGAAGGCCGCCTTGGAGAAAGCTTACCCGAAGATCGGAGGCTGAATGCCTTTGACTGCTGAAGTGTTCCCTGACGCTGCAGGAAAGGATGTCCCGAGGTGTGGTACATTGGTGAGACCATACAGACGCTACGACAACGGATGAACGGATACCGCGCAACAATCACCAAGCAGAAGTGTCCCCTTCCCCCTCACCCAAGGATTACTCTTGTCCTTATCCACGACTATCCAAAATCTTGTGGAATTATGGTCGCTAAGCCCAAAATGCTCCCCCACTGAAACATCAATCACCTGGCCTTGTTCATTCCCCAATACCAAATCTAGTATGACCCCTCCCTGGTTGGATTGTCAACATACTGTATCAAAAAGCCCTCCTGGACACATCTAACAAATTGCCCTCCATCCGAGCCCCTGGCTGGAAGGGAGTCCCAGTCGATATGGGGATGTTAAAGTCACCCACCACAACTACCCTGCTTTTTTCACACTTTTTCAGTATCTGACTACACAACTGCTCCTCTGTCACCAGCGGGCTGATGGGAGGTCTATAGTACACTCCCAACATTGTGATTTCACACTTCCTATTCCTGAGCTCCACCCATAATGCCTCACGACAAGATCCCTCCAATGTGTCCTCCCTCAACACAGCTGTGATGTGCTCCCTAATCAGTAATTCAACTCCTCCACCCCTTTTGTTTCCCCTTCTGTCCCCTCTAAAACAACGATATCCCAAAATATTAAGGTGCCAGTCCTGTCCCTCCTTTAACCATGTCTCCACAATTGCGATAACATCATCATTACATTTAGCAATCCAGGCTCTCAGTTTATCTGTCTTACCTGTTATACTACTTGCATCGAAGCAAATGCACTCCAGACCCCCAGTCCCGCTGAGACATGTGGCTTCTCTCTGCCTCTCTTACGCCGCACTGTGTTTATCTTAGTCTCTCTTTTTTCCCCAGTCCCTACACTTACTGGCCTGCTGTTCTGGTCCCACCCACTTGCTGAACATCATCCAGTTCTCATCCAAATTCCATGTGCACTTGAGGAGTAAGAACCCTTGGCTCAGGGATGCTTTGCTCTGATTGTGGTTAACTAACCAGAGATTAGGGAGGGAATTTTACTGTCCTGCCTGCTACAGGAATCGTAGCGGGTGGGACACGGACCATGCAAGGTCCATTGACCTCGGGCGGGATTTTCTGAGCTTGGGGTGAGCGCGGCCAGAAAATTCCATCCGAGGAATTGAACCTGAGACCTTTGTTCTAGTTGGCTTTTGATCTTCGCACAGTGCCGTTGTATAATTAAGCCATAAAGTTTGTGAGAGAGGATTTGTTTCATGACATGGACACTACTATGGCAAGATGTAAATGCAGCCTGTGTTTTATTGTCATTTTTCAGATTAGACCTTTCATGAAGGCTCATCTCAACCGAGATAAAGACAGGGAGCTGCTGAAACTGTCCCAGTACCTAAAGGAGATTGGCAAACTAGATGACTTCACGGACCTCAATCATAAACACTGGGAAAGGTAAGGATGTCTCCTACCTTCCACTCTGCATGCTGTCAAATAACAAGGGTTATTTGCTCCAGCTGTCAGCATCTGCACATGTTCCAGTTGCTGAATGATGCCAACAGTACTGATACGTTCGTGGGCAGGGAGACATCAGTAAGGACAGACTTACTGCCTCTTCACATCATGGTTCTGATGAAAGGTTGTGTTTATTTCTTACTTCAATACCAATTTCTGCTTTCTATTCTGTGATAGAACTTCCTGCCTAAAACCCTCCACCTGGAGACTTCCTTCCCATCCTTTAAAAGTCTCGTTAAAACCTTGATCTTTGAGTATAGTTTCAGCCACCACCCAGACTGCTCCTCTCTGGATATTAATGATGCTGTGCACTTACTCAATTGATATAATCTGGAATTCATTGCCTTAAAGAATGGTGGATACAGATTTAAACTTTTGAAAGGGAATTTAATCTCTCTAAATCCAGGGGAAACTATTTTTAAAAAGTTATTTCATGGGATGTGCACAATGCTGGCTGGGTAAGCATTTATTGCTAATTGTCCTTGAACTGTGGGCATTTAAGAGTGGGCCTGGAATCACCAGACCAGGTAAGGACGCCAGATTTTCTTCCCTAAAGGACATTGCTGAACATGATGGGTTTTTACGACGATCAACAATAGTTTTATGGTCATCATTAAACTTTTCATTCCAGGTTTTTATTAAATTCACATTTCATCATCTGCCATGGTAGGATCTGAACCTGGGTCCCAGAGCATTATCCTGAGTCTCTGGATTAGAAGTCCAGTGACAATACCACTATGCCACCACCTCCACGTATCAAAAGAACAATCCAGTGGGACTAATTAGTAGCTCTTTCAGATTGCAAATAATGCTGAATGATGACCTATTTCTGTTTGTATGGTTCGGCATTACTCTTTCACCTGCGGGACCTAAATTCAAATCTGACCTAGGTTGATGGGATGAACATTCCTGTGGCTGTAAGGATTGAGAGTTAGGGTCACCTTCAACATATTCCAATGCATGGTGGCATAGGACAGTCCAAAATGGTCTCCAGATTTACGCTAATTAGAAATCTCTATTAGGGAGCCCCAGAATTGGGGATGTGGGTTATTGAACATTGATGCAAATGTTGGGGTGGGGGTAAGTGGGAGGAGTTCGCTTCAATATTTGCAACTGGCGCATGTTGGGAGCAAAGCAGAGGGAATTGCCTTTGGCATCCAGCCTGGGCTTTTGCTGAGTTGTGGAGACTCTACGGTCCCATTAAAAGTTTGTGACAGGACTCTGATCTGGAAGACCCACCCCCATTACTGAAAGACCCCATTTTCGCAGGAGGGGAAAGGGATGGTCATGACCCTTGCGTGCGGAGAAACATGAACTTAGCAAGTCCCTACTAGCACAGAGGAGGAGTAATAGAAATCTGAAGGGTGGTGGCTGAAACCATATTCAAAGACAGAGGTTTTGCAGAGGCCTTTAAAGGATGGGGGAAAAGTATACAGTGGAGGGTTTTAGACAGGAAGTTCTATCGTAGAGTAGAAAACAGACCCCATTTTTATTAAGGATTAAGTACTTGAAGGGATTTAAACATTTTGAATGGGCTTTCATGAATGGGAGTTTTTGATCATAGTGAAAACTGTAATAGATGTATGAATCTTTATTTTATTTCATCTCAATATGGCTCCTCTCATCTGCCCATGGGGGATATTTAGTGAGTCAGCATAGAGGGCGTAAAAACGGTGGTGGGTGGGTGTATAAGGAGTCATGAGGTGGTACATGGTTTGACATGAGTTGGTATTTTTCCCAAAGCGCTTGCGCCAAGCTGTGAGATTTCCTGATTTGTGCTATCCAACTCGTGAGAGAAAATCCAGACGTGACATGGTGATTGTGAAATCATTCCTGAGCAGTGGTATTCCCTTTGAAAATGTTTCAAGTGTGTTGGCTTTCTTTGTAAATCTCTAATTCTGCGAATTCATATCGTGGGGAAAATTTCATGCTGAATGAGAGATTGTGGCATCCCTATAATGTTGTCGACTCCGAAAAGGAATCTCATTCTACTCCATTCTAAACTCTTGATCCATTGCCAAAAATGCTACAGCACAGCAGTTTGCTATTGTGGTAAACTCAGCATTACAAATGTGTATATCATTGCTATCCGACTGCTGCAGGAAATTAGACTTCCTGAGCGATGGGATATCCAGCAGTTAAAAAGCATTGACCTCAGCTAATAGTAAATAGTTTTAACTGTGTTTCCCAAACTTATACGTTGTAGTCCATGGCTGGAAGGGAAATGAACCCGAGTGCCTGTCTCTGCCAGAGCATGAGTCACGATTACCCATGAGGATTGTAATGCCTGCAACACGTAGCTTTACACTATCAGCACTGTTGCCACTAGAAAGTGCATCGCTGCATGCCTTTCCCTCTCCCCATCAAAATATTTTGTTGAATTAGAAGTGCTGCCTCTTGTGTGAGTGCATGCGATATACCAGAATCTCTTTATCTTCCCACATCTATCACTTCACAGAATCCTCGATTAGTTCTGGATATTGATGCCATTGGTATTGCTTACTAGTCAACTGCACAAGTGTACTTTTTAATTGCTCATTCCATCTCTTCTGCCTGCAGATATCTCTCTAAGAAGCAAGGACAGTAAGCCCCGAGTGGATCTCTCTGCCCTAGGTTGTGCACTCTTCAGAAATATGTGAAAAACTGTGATTGAACTCAGAACAAGTGCTGAGCACTGCGACATTCAAAAACAAAAAAAAAAACACAACGCCAAAGGAACTTATCAACTGAAGTGCTACCTGCAGCTTTCTTTATCCTTCAGTCCTCTACACTGCTAATCCTTCAATGGGGACAAGTGAATTGAACAAAGGCCAATGTGCTTCAGCAAAATACTGTCACACCATGTGCATACATAGGAATATGTTCCTGTTGCATCACCATTTATATCTAAGTGTAGCTTCCTTGCTTTGTTGTGAGGTTGGTTGAAACCAGAAGTATGTTAATTGCAGTTTACTCCATGCCAGAGTAAGTTAGGTTTTTTTGACAAGCAGCCCTTCCTTGTGTGCTGACTTTGGATCAAATACGTGATAAAACATTGAATTCCTACATGTGCAATTTGTTTGACCCAGGTTTTAAGAGAGGGAATGTTTTAAACTTGCCCCCTTGATCTCCTGAGTATAAGCAGTGCAATGGCAGATGTACTGCAAGCTTGTGGCCTATAACCCTCTGCAAGCTCCCCATTCCTAAATCCTACTTTCAACTAGTGCTAAACTGTATGAATATATCCAGTTTTTCAGTACAGCAATTGCCCCATGCTCATTCCTCTGTTTCAGACAACATGGGTTCGAGGCCACTGTGCCATTTTTCAATCCATACCTGGAGACTTTGTCTCTTCATGTTTCACCTTCATTGCTTGTTGCTTCCTGCACTGTCACACCACAAACCATTCATTACCTTGATGATGTTGCTTACCATCAGGTGCTACAGATCTCTTCCCAGATATTATTGAAAACCAACTGTACTGTTCAGTCAATCAGTGCATTTTCTGAGCATCTATGTTTTATTTTGTGTGTGGTTGAGATCCAACTTAATGAAAAATTGGCATGGTTTTAATTTTCTACCAAGCCACCTACAGTGGAATGCTGGCAATGGTTTATTCTCCACAGCAAAAGGACAACCACAGGAATGGGGCATGGGTGAAAATTCCTCTTTACACAGTACAGGGATTGCAAATGCTAACCAAATTTGCCAAATACAGAGGTGCAACCTTCTTTCTTTCTTGCAGCTAGAGATATAAGAAGTATGCAAGGATGAGCAACGCCTGCAGTTGCAAAGTTTTGTAGCATTTGCTTTTTACTGATTAACTACAGTCATATGGATGTGTGACTCTGCCATTGTCTATGCCCAGTGTTATGAAGGAGGTGGCCTATGCAAGTTGTTTCAGGCACTTTTGGAGATGTGTAAGGAAGGTCATCTGATTTTCACCAGCACTCCAAGTGTGCCCAGCAGTTGTTGGGAGCACTCTAAAAGATTAAAAGTAGGTGCGAACTGTGCTTGGAGCTCCTTGTTCTGTGCTGATACTCTTCCATCACTGGCGCTGAATATAGAAAGAAGTTTAACAACACCAGGTTAAAGTCCAACAGGTTTATTTGGTAGCAAAAGCCACACATAAAGAGTTACCACAATAGCAAGTGTGGCTTTTGCTACCAAATAAACCTGTTGGACTTTAGTGTGGCTTTTGCTACCAAATAAACCTGATGGACTTTAGTGTGGCTTTTGCTACCAAATAAACCTGTTGGACTTTAACCTGGTGTTGTTAAACTTCTTACTGTGTTTACCCCAGTCCAACGCCGGCATCTCCACATGCTGAATATAGAAGCAGCAGCTTGTACAGTTACACCTCCTCTCCCCATTCAACATTGAACAGGCTAATAAAATATGTGTTCTGCAGATCAATAGATCTGGGAATTGAATAGAGGTCAAACTAATCTGTTTACAGTTCAGCCTGGCTGAAAGGGCCAGAAATGAAATGGAATCTTTGTCTTGGTTTCTTCATGTTGTGAGTTTTCATTCATTACTGCTGTGTGCTTAATTTTCATTCTTTTAAATAACGAAAACAGACATTCCAGGTTGAATTCTGTATTTAAAAATAAAGTAATTCTCAGTGGAGCAATATCAAAGGTGTAAATATTAATAAAATACCTGCTGAGGTTCTTTGGTCCAAATTGACTATTTAATTTCTTGTTATTTGAAGCTGAGTGGCAATTTTTATTGACTGAAAATCTAGAGTGGAGTTTTCATTGGTATGGATTTGATTGAGTAACGTGTGCAGAAAACAGCCTTGGGCGACTCGTCAATCTACGTGTAAGCTGAAGACTGGAATTCTGGACTCAGTGAACCATAGAATAAATACCTGTACAATGGCTTTGTGGCATATTTCACCACTACATGTACAACGCAAAAAGTTGACCATACTACCCAAGAAGATTCACAGGTTTTATCCCAATGATGGGCAATCTAGGCTAGTGAGTGGATTGCATGAGTGGCCCTCCTTCATCTCAGTGGGCTGCAAGATTGAAATCAGGCTTGTTCACTAACTATGAATAAGATTAAATACATTTAATAAAAACTGAAAAGTTCATAATGTGTTGTAGGAAGTGCTTAGTTATTTATATTAATAGAACTCTCATCAACTTCAAGTGGGAGAAGCAAAAGAAATATTTACACTTTGGACGCAGAGGGAGCACACGGCTCTCGCAATTATTGTAATGTGCTATCAGCATGCACTCATCACTTGCTCTTGCTTTATGTGCGTATCACTTCAATTATACTGATAGGAAAAAGACTACATGGATGGAAATTGGTGGAATGTGGCAACCCTGCACATGGGCAACGGTCAACAAAATGGCTCATGAGCTGCTCTCAGAACCCTGATGGGCCACATGTAGCTCCTGGGCTGCAGGTTGCCCAACACTGTTCTATCCCGTTTGTGCTGTGTGTATCTGGGATAGAGAGAGGAAAACAAGTTTCTTGATTATTCCATTGAGTTCTGTTGGCTTATCTTTGTGTGTGTGTGTGTGTGTGTGTATATATGCATGTGCATGCATACAAACACATCAATTGAGAGGAACAGCATTGGCTATGTTGCCTCACTGCAGTTGAGTAGCCTACTAGCAATGACTATTTAGGTTCTCAGAAAAACAGTGAGCACTTGAGCAAAACGCTGGAGGATGAATGATGACTGGAACCGTGGCCCAGCATTTAGTGAGGGAGAAAATGTTTTAAACACTGGTTAGAGGAAAGGAGGCAGGGGGGGGGGGGGGAAGAAAAATAGATTTGTGTTTGGGATTTTTTATCTTTAAATTAAAAACTGATCCTGTGTCCCCTTTTCTTACAATTCCTTTGATTGAAAATTGAACCTTGTTGCTATGGGTGTTTTGCCCTGTGGTCAAATTCACTAATGCCTTAACAAGCATTTAACTTTCTTGTGTGTGGTATGGGTTTGGTAGTGCGTTGTTTATTTTAATGGTTAGAGAACAAGTTCAAATCCCACCATGGCTGTTGGCGAAATTCAAACTGAGTAGAAAAATATCAGTGAATAAAAAGCTGGTATTGGTAAAAGTGGCCATGAATCTGTTGGATTGTCATTAAAAAACCTAAATAGTTTCAATAATGACTCGGGCAAGAAAACTTTCTGCTCTTACTTGCTGGCCAGTCCCACAGCAATGTGGTTGATTTTTAAAGGGCAGGATTTTACAGCTTCGCTCGGGCAAGATCGTAAAATCCCACCCGAGGCCAACGGAGATTTCTGTTCTAGGAACCTTGCCCACCCCGATTCCAGAGTGGGCAAGGTGGTAGGCTGTCAGCTTTAACCTCTCCAAAGGGCGGCACGGTAGCACAGTGGTTAGCACTGCTGCTTCACAGCTCCAGGGTCCCGGGTTCGATTCCCGGCTCGGGTCACTGTCTGTGTGGAGTTTGCACATTCTCCTCGTGTCTGCGTGGGTTTCCTCCGGGTGCTCCGGTTTCCTCCCACAGTCCAAAGATGTGCGGGTTAGGTTGATTGGCCCGGTTAAAAATTGCCCCTTAGAGTCCTGGGATGTGTAGGTTGGAGGGATTGGCGGGTGGATGTGTGGGGGTGGGGCCTGGGTGGGATTGTGGTCGGTGCGGACTCGATGGGCCGAATGGCTTCCTTCTGCACTGTAGGGTTTCTATGATTTCTATGAAAATGTCTCAGCAAATCTCTCCACTGTATTAAACCACAAAAAGTGGTTCAAGAAGGTGGTTCACCATCATCTTCTCAAAGGGATGGTCAATAAGTGCAGAACTTGCCAATAATTCAGCATATTGAGTATTTAAAACAGGATTTCTGTCAATGCAGTGTGTTTGCATGGTATGCATAAATGTGTATACATAAATGTTCTGAATTTCTGTAACCTTTATGGACTACACTGCTCAAAAACAATGGTTTAATATTTAAACAGGTAACATACAATGAACATTTTTTTTCTCTGTATGTGGTTGAAACCTGGGACCCCCTAAAAGGCTACCGATGCTGGTGAACATCTGCAGCTTTCAAGCCTGAGAAGAATTTTGTTGTATAAAGGTATTGAGGGATATTGGAGCAAAAGCAGCTAAATGGAGTTGGGATATAGATGAACTGTAACATAACTGACCTAACAAGTTAAGGAACTGGAACTCAATGGGATTTTCCAGCTGCACTTGCCCCAAGATCAGAAAATCCCACCTGAGATCAACAGACCTTTGCATGTCCTTTCCCGCCCGCTACGATTCCTGTGGCAGGTGGGACGGGAAAATCCCACCCTGTTTCTAGATTTGGCTTTTGGAACTATCACATATCTCCCCAAAGTGGTTCTTGCATCTTCAGTGAGTGGTAGAATTGCCCAGTGCTGGACCTTGTTTTGTATTTAGGGTTTTATTAACAACCAAATTTATCTGATAATTAAATAAGTGAACAAATGGCATATTTTTACAGCAGATGTTAAACTATATTAAAACCTTGTCAGGGATCTGCCTAGGAACAGCTATAACGAGAATTTAAAAAGGCATAATAGGATGCGATTTGCCCAGCAACAGGTAGAAATTTGCCTAGTGACAGCAGTAGCCAGCATTCTAAAGGTATTGAGAGTGTGATTTTCCTAGTAACACGATTAGCAGGCATCTGGACAACCTTAAGCTGTTTCTATTAAGAGGATAATTTACACCTATCTAAACTACTGAGTGATCAGTGGAGGTATGCACATACTAATTTCTAGTGCCAAAGAATTTGAGAGATGTATCCAAATCCGTGGAATGAAATATCAGAGGTTTAATGGTATAATTACCAGCACACTCAGAGGAAGCAGGCTAGTTACATCTAATAGCCTGAAGCTGGTTTATATTGAACAGCCTGAGACGCTGGTTTACAGTCAGCCAGGCCAAAGTCTTCAGAGAGGCCTGTTCCATCTAACATTTAGAACCACAGCAGATTGCAGGTATTCTCCTCTAAAAGACACAGTTTCGTACCTTTGCTAAACCAACAAAAGATGCTTCCCCAGACTGGGTCATCTGAGCTGTATTGTGTGGTAACTATGAACTGAATTTGAGTATAGAGTTATAAAATTGGATGCTGTTTGGGAAAAAGGGGAGGGGGTGGTGGTAGCTCAGTGAGGTTAGGGAACTTGAGTATAGTTTGGGAATGAGAGAAACGATGTGTGTTTAATCATTCATATACCAAGTGTCATAGGGTATTATAGTCTTTCTTGTCGTATAGTTTTCTTTTAATTTAATAAATACTCTTTATTGTTTGCCTGATTGGGGGAGGCGGTGGCCTAGTGGTATAATCACTAGACTATTAATCCAGAAACTCAGCTAATGTTCTGGGGTCCCAGGTTCGAATCCTGCCACGGCAGGTGGTGGAAATTGAATTCAAGAAAACATCTCTGGAATTAAGAATCTACTGATGACCATGAAACCATTGTTGAAAAAACCCATCTGGTTCACTAATATCCTTTAGGAAAGGAAATCTGCCATCTTTACCCAGTCTGGCCTACATGTGACTCTGGAGCCACAGCAATGTGGTTGACTCACAACTGCCCTCTGAACAAGGGCAGCCAGGGATTGGCAATAAATGCTGGCCAGCCAGCAACACCCATATCCTACGAATGAATAATAAAAATAAAATAAACACTGGACTGTTTTCTCACTGGGTTATATGTGGTTCCTCGCATTAATCCAAATAAATAAACACCATTACGAACCAGGGTTTCAAGTTGGGACTCTCACGTATAACATCAGTGGGATTCGTAACAACCTTGCTTAAGAAAAAGTAAATGGCTTGCAAGCTATGCTGGACTCTTTATTTTGTAATAAGCTTTTATACATTTGGCGCTTATTTTATATTCTCACCAAATATGGAAGTGGTTGGTTTACTGATTCTCATAGGCCACCATTCAGACAATACTTCACAGATTCCAATTTAGGAAGGGGTGGGGGAGGGAGGGAGGGAGTGGTGGGGGGGGGGGGGGGGACTCGAAGGAGTGTTGAAGAAATCCAACCTGATGATTTATTTCTGAAACAATTACCAGGGCTTTGTGAAATTTCAATAATTGTTTTTTGAATTCAGTATCGGAAGAAATCTCTGCATGGGTGGCACAGTCATTAACACTGCTGTCTCAGCACCAGGAACCCGGGTTCAATTTTGGCCTCGGGTGACTGTGGAGTTTGCATGTTCTCCCCGTGTCTGCGTGAGTTTCCTCCAGGTGCTCTGGTTTCCTCCCACACTCCAAAGATGTGCAGGTTAGGTGGATTGGCCATGCTATATTGACCATTATTGCCTGGGGATTAGTAGGGTAAATACATGGGATCAGAAGGATGGGGCCTGGGTGGGATTGTTGTCGGTGTAGGCTCGATGGGCCAAATGGCCTCCTTCTGCGCTGTAGGGATTCTATGAATTCTGAATTGTGTGGCTTCTTTCCTTTCACAAGTGCACAGCTTGGAGATGAGTAACAACATCCTCTGGGTGCCATATCATCAGAGATTGGAGTTAAGTCGGGAGACGCACATCAGGAGCCCGCTCAAGTCCTGACTCATACACACATGCACACTAATTGTCCAGAAAGATTTAACCTTCCAGTGGATGGAATACTGCTGTGCAGGGCCCTTCGGAAAGTCTCTGGCAATGAGCTCAGGCACTTGGGCTAAGTACACAGGACTTACCTGCCTACTTACCCTGGAACTGTTATGCTGGTTAATCCCTGTTTGCATTCAGTGATCAGCCAGGGTAACTGAACTGAGGACCACAACCGACCCCAACAAGCCCCCCGCCCCGCCCCCTCAACCCTGGCAAATCCTCCCCTGACCTGACTAATTCACTCACTCACTCACTGAAAGAGGTGGACCTTTAAAAGCTCTCCTGAATCCAACAGCTACTGTTGTGAAAGGGGGTGTCTCCTCCCTTGTTCCATCTTCCATCTGATGATCTTCTCTGTGGATGTCTGCACAGTAAGGAGTCTAACAACACCAGGTTAAAGTCCAACAGGTTTATTTGGTAGCAAATGCCACTAGCTTTCGGAGCGCTGCTCCTTCATCAGATGGAGTGGAAATGCAGCGTTTGCTACCAAATAAACCTGTTGGACTTTAACCTGGTGTTGTTAGACTCCTTACTGTGTTTACCCCAGTCCAACGCCGGCGACTGCACTGAGCCATTGATGCTTCAGCTGGATTTGAAGTCTGACATAAAAATGGCAAAAGGATTGGGTGACAGAATTCTTTGTGGGTGGTATTACTGCGCGCAGTATAGATACTGGCCGGAGGACCTGGGCCAATCTCTTTGAAACATTTAGGCCGAGTTGGTATTTTTATTTGTATATAGCTGTTGCTAAAATATTGTGTCCTTCATTAAATTTTATACCTAGCTAAAGTAAAACAGCAAAATGTTTTATTTTTCTTTGTATGCTTTATTCTTGCAATCCAGTTGTTGAAGTAACATCCAGTTTACATCGGTAATGAGAAATGGACATTGCAGTCAATCTAGTCTCTATTTCCTCTTCTAGTTGTCTATTCTCTGTTTAAATGTAAGATGTTCCTCTTCTGAGTTTTGTGAATCAATTATCCTTAATGTACATTTTGATCAGAGGGGCATATTTATGTATTGTATGACATCATGTCACTATTATAATTTGACAATTCTCTCAATGGATTTGCTTTCACCCATCCCTCTGCCAACCTGGATCTGTCAATGTGTCTACACAACTAGTCAGAAATAAATGTGTGAAGTGACACAATTATTTTATGGAAATCACAGCCACCACAACAACTTGTATTTAAATAGCACATTTTAGATTCTCAAGGCACTTCACAGAGCATAGATAGACAGAAACTCCCACTGAGCCCAAAGAAGTGAACATTAGGGCAGGTGAACCAATGGTCCAAGTGGTAGATTTTAAGAAACATCTTAAAAGGAGGGAGGCAGAAAGGTTGAGGGTGAGAAGAAAGATATGGAGAGAAGAAAGGGTTGCAAGTTTGGGGGAAAATAGGACAATGAGGTTTTGACCAGTCTGAATCAGTCTGAGACAGTGGCCAGGGATGAGAATAGCATCAGTGGCTAGGATCTGGTGTTTGTTGCAGAATGTAAATGCAAAATGCCTTTGGTTTTCCTAATGCTTAACTGGAGGAAATAATGGTTCATCTAGCACTGGGTGTCAGATAAACAGTTTGACAACACTGAAACAATGGAGTGGTCCAGAGAGAGATGGCGGTGAGGTGGAGCTGGGTGTCAGCAGTGTATATGTGGCACCTATTATATTTTCAGATGAAGCTGCTGATAGGTGGGGTGCGGAGAGGGTGGGGAGGGGGTGGGGGGTTTAGCATTCCAGAGGTAAAGATGCAGGAAGTGATGTGAAGCCAGTGCAGGAGATTCTCTGGTTACAACTGGATTGGGAAGAGTGGAACCTTGCGAGGGCAGTCCCACTGAGCTGGACACGGCGGCACGGTAGCACAGTGGTTAGCCCTGCTGCTTCACAGCTCCAGGGTCCCGGGTTCGATTCCTGGCTCGGGTCACTGTCTGTGTGGAGTTTGCACATTCTCCTCGTGTCTGCGTGGGTTTCCTCCGGGTGCTCCGGTTTCCTCCCACAGTCCAAAGATGTGCGGGTTAGGTTGATTGGCCAGGTTAAAAAAAAATTGCCCCTTAGAGTCCTGGGATGTGTAGGTTAGTGGGATTAGCGGGTAAAATATGTGGGGGTAGGGCCTGGGTGGGATTGTGGTCGGTGCAGACTCGATGGGCCGAATGGCCTCCTTCTGCACTGTAGGGTTTCTATGATTCTATGACATCTGAGGGAGGACTTTCTGGGGATTGACAATGCAGCAGCTCTGTATAATCTAGTTTTTAAAAAATGTAAATCTCAGTCTTTTCACCACTAGGTGGCAATCCCTGCAAACTAACTCGGTCTTATTGAAATCTGTGACAAGGATGTGTAAGTTTATCAGGCAGGGGTGAATTTGGATCAGGGCATCATGTTTGGGACACGTGGTATGTAGCTGAGTCTGGTGAAATAGATATAAGATTTGTTGGCCAATCTCAACTAACGTAAATGTCAATATCCAATGGCTGGAAAGTGGAAAATCGGCCACGTTTATCCCAGTGATAGCCAGTGATGGGCTATGTGGGCGGCATGGTGGCACAGCGGTTAGCAATGCTGCCACTGCACCAGGGACCTGGGTTCAATTCCAGCCTCGAGTCATTGTCTGTGTGGTGTTTGCACATTCTCTCCTCATGTGCGTGGGTTTCCTCCGAGTGCTCTGATTTCCTCCCCACTCCAAAGATGTGCGGACTAGGTGGATTGGCCTTGGTGAATGTGTGGCGTAATGGGGATAGGGCAGGGGGAAGGGTGCCTGTGTCCAACACTCTGAGAGTCAGTGCAGTCTTGATGGGCCAAATGGCTTCCTTCTGCACTGTAGGGACTCTATGATTCCACTTGAGGGCAGCATCTGGTTTGTCTGTAGTGAATACTCTGCCACTAGCTTGTCAATGTTCCCCTGCTGGCTTCAAGCTTGGACAAAGTACTGAAGGGCTATTGACAGCCGAAGGCTGTAACCCAACAAAGATGCAAAACTGTAGAGAGAAAGGAATCACTTTCTTTTTGTCTGATGCTGAAACCAAGCCAGGGCCCTCACAGAACCCAACAGTGACTTCTACCTATGAAGGCACAAAGAGTCCAAAGCTTAGTTGCTAATTAATGTTGAAATCAGAATTGTTTGTGTGGTGGACCTCAGTTGTGCCTTTGTCCTATATGGACCACCGTTGTGTGTGTTTGTCATACCTGGACACATCCCCTTCCAGTTTGGTTCCTCCCCTCAGCACCTAGTATAAAGGTGGCTGTCTCCTCCCCCTTGTTCAGTCCAGGTCGGTTAATTGTTGGGATCTGCTCCTGATTCTGTTGTGAATAAAAGCCTACACTTATATTGGCATATCGGTAGTCTTTCGCCTTATTGATAGTGCATCAATTTTATTCACAACAGTTACTAGTATGGAGCAGTTTCTAAAACCCGACAAGTTAGCTTTAGACCCTCAAGAGGTTGGAGCCTCTGATAAATTTGATCATTGGTTGGACTGCTTCGAAGCATTCGTCGACACCGCTACGGCCATCGACACCGACGCTGCTAAACTCCACGTGCTCCGCGCCCGGGTAAGCGAAACTGTCTATGGAATCTTCCGGGACGCTGCTACTTACGCGGACGCTATCGAACTCCTAAAAGGGCAGTTCCGAAAGAGCCCTAACGTGGTTTACGCCAGACACCTCCTAACTACCCGCAAACAGCAGCCAGGAGAATCGTGCGCCCAATTTCTGCGCGCCCTGCGAGTCCTCGCCCGAGCATGCGACTGTAAGGCTGTTTCAGCAGCTCAGAACACGGAGGATCTGATCCGCGACGCCTACGTTGCGGGCATTGAGTCTACATACATCCAGCAGCGTCTGCTGGAACAAGATGACCTAGACCTCCGGAAAACGGCCACGATGGCTGAAACGTTAGAAGCAGCCTCCCATAATCTCGGGTCTTACCTTGGATCCCGTTCCACCGACGGCTCCACTGCGACGGCTGCTCCAGCAGGGCCCAAATGTTACTTTTGTGGCCTCCCTAAGCACCCTCGGCGTCACTGCCCGGCAAAGGACGCGATTTGCTCCGGATGCGGTAAGCTAGGCCACTTTGTCAAAGTCTGCAGAGCAAAGCCGCTTCTGAAGACTCGTGGAGCCATGTGTGCTCCGAGGGCGCGGCCATCTTTGATGCAGGCGGCGGCTGCGCGCGAATCGCCATCTTGGATGCGGTCACCGGAAGTGAGGGAATCGCCATCTTTGATGCGGTCACCGGAAGTGCGGGAGTCGCCATCTTTGAGACTGGCATCAAGGCAAGCTGAGCAGGAAGCTTCATCCGTGACGTCATCAGACGGCGACGAAGATGGATTCTTCTTTAATTCAACAGTGGCATCGATTTGCTTGGACCAGTCGCAGCCACATCAACTCTCCAAGTCCATAATGGAGATCAAGGTAAATGGTTATGCAGAAAACTGCCTGTTTGACTGTGGGAGCACAGAAAGTTTTATACACCCTCGCACAGTGCGTCAATATGCCCTTCCCGTGCGACCCTGGAGCCAGACCATCTCCATGGCCTCGAATTCTCACTCAGTGGAGGTCCTCGGGTGCTGCTTGGTGACGCTGACGGTACAGGGCACAGTCTACGAGCGTTTTCGGCTCCTCGTGCTGCCGCGACTCTGCGCAGCTGTACTGCTGGGGTTAGATTTCCTCAGCCATCATAGAAGCGACATCCTGCAGTACGATGGCCCTTATCCCCCGCTCTCCGTCTGCAAGGCGCCGTCACTGCAGCGCCCCTCGCACACCACCTGCAGTCTCTCGACCCTCAAGATCACCCCCCCCCCCGTTATTTGATAACCTCACCCCGGATTGTAGGCCTATAGCCACCAAGAGTAGGCGCTATAGTGCGGATGACCGGGCCTTCATTCGGTCCGAGGTACAACGTTTGCTCCAGGAAGGGATTATCCAGGCCAGCACCAGCCCCTGGAGGGCGCAAGTGGTCGTAGTTAAATCGGGGGAGAAACACGCATGGTGATTGACTACAGCCAGACCATAAACAGGTATACCCAACTAGATGCATATCCTCTTCCCCGTATCGCGGACATAGTCAACCACATCGCGCACTATAGGGTTTTTTCAACGATCGATTTGAAATCGGCTTACCACCAGCTCCCTATCCGCTCGGAGGATCGCCCATACACTGCCTTTGAGGCGGATGGCCGCCTCTACCAGTTCCTCCGAGTCCCCTTTGGTGTCACCAATGGGGTCTCAGTCTTCCAACGGGCCATGGATCAAATGGTGGACCAGCACGGACTACGGGCCACTTTCCCGTATCTGGATAACGTCACCATCTGCGGCCATGACCTGCAGGACCATGATGCCAACCTACAAAAATTCCTTCGTACGGCCACTCTCCTGAACCTCACATACAATGAGGCGAAGTGTGTTTTCCGGACACGCCGCCTCGCCATCCTTGGGTACGTGATAGAAAATGGTGTCCTTGGCCCCGACCCAGCCCGTATGCGTCCCCTTATGCAGCTTCCCCTCCCTACTACCCTCAAAGCACTGAGGAGATGCCTGGGCTTCTTCTCCTATTATGCCCAGTGGGTTCCCCGTTACGCAGATAAAGCCCGTCCGCTTCTAAAATCGACCTCTTTTCCCCTGGCGGAGGAGGCCTGTCGGGCCTTCGATGACATCAAAGCGGACATCGCGAAGGCCGCGATGCACGCTGTGGACGAATCCATCCCATTCCAAGTGGAAAGTGATGCGTCTGACTTTGCCCTAGCTGCCACCCTTAACCAGAGGGGCCGTCCGGTGGCCTTCTTTTCCCGGACCTTACAAGGCCCTGAGATTCGACACTCCTCGGTCGAGAAGGAGGCCCAGGCCATCGTGGAAGCCGTCCGGCACTGGCGCCATTATCTCGCGGGCCAACGATTCACCTTAATTACGGACCAGCGGTCAGTTGCCTTCCTGTTTAACACCAGGCAAAAGGGCAAGATTAAGAATGACAAGATCTTGCGGTGGAGGATTGAGCTCTCCACCTACAGATATGACATCATGTACCGGCCTGGGAAGCTCAATGAGCCCCCAGACGCTCTGTCCCGTGGATCATGTGCCAGCGCCCAACTAGACCAGCTACAGTCCCTCCATAACGACCTCTGTCACCTGGGTGTCACCAGATTTTTCCATTTTGTCAAGTCCCGTAACCTGCCCTTCTCCCTTGAGGAAGTCCGGACGATTACCAGGCAATGCAGGGTCTGCGCTGAGTGCAAACCGCAGTTCTACCGGCCAGGTAGGGCGCACCTTGTAAAGGCCACTCGCGCGTTCGAGCGCCTTAGCGTTGATTTTAAAGGCCCCCTCCCCTCCTCTAACCGCAATGTTTATTTCCTGAATATCATTGACGAATACTCACGTTTCCCTTTTGCCTTCCCCTGCTCGGACATGACCACGGCTACAGTGATTCGGACCCTGAACAAGCTCTTCACCCTGTTCGGCTTCCCAGCCTATATTCATAGCGACCGTGGGTCCTCTTTCATGAGTGATGAGCTGAGGCAGTACCTGCTCGCCAAAGGCGTTGCCTCCAGCCGCACCACTAGCTATAACCCCAGGGGCAATGGTCAAGTAGAGCGGGAGAACGCAACCGTCTGGAAGGCCGTTCTATTAGCGTTACGGTCTAGGGGCCTTCCAGTCAGCCGTTGGCAAGACGTCCTTCCGGACGCATTACATTCCATTAGGTCACTCTTGTGCACAGCGACCAATACGACCCCTCACGAGCGGATGTTTTCATTTCCCAGGAAGTCCTCCTCGGGTACTTCGCTCCCGGATTGGCTGATGTCCCCGGGACCCGTCCTGCTTCGGAAGCATGTCCGGACCCATAAGGCAGATCCCTTGGTCGAGGAGGTCCAACTGCTCCATGCTAATCCCCAATATGCTTATGTAGCGTACCCTGATGGGCGGGAGGACACGGTTTCTGTCCGTGACTTGGCACCCGCGGGTGCCCCGGAGGTCACCACGTCCTTCCGCCCCACGGTCCCTGGTGTCGTCCATTCGGAGACTGCTACGCCTCTTCCTCCCTCAGTCCCTGTCCCCAATGTAGTGTGCCCAGAGCCTGTTGCAGCCCCCCACCCCCCAGCTCCGGTTCCCACTGTTCCCCATACGCCACCAGGGCCACTGCTCATTCCTCTCGCCCCTATGTACAGCTCGCTTGAGTCGCCGGAGCCGTCGCCACGCAGTACCCGACGACTGGACGGGACGACGGATCGGTCCGCTTCACACCACCCAGCGCCTTCTCTCGACGCTCACTGTACGGAGCCTGGGCCGACATCGCTCCCTGCTCGGACGACTCTGCGACCTGCACTACGACGATCGCGACGACGGATCAAGCCACCGGTTCGTCTGGACTTGTAATATTGTTTCCGCTTCACCCCCGTGTTGTTTTTTTTAAAAGGAAGGGGTGAATGTGGTGGACCTCAGTTGTGCCTTTGTCCTATATGGACCACCGTTGTGTGTGTTTGTCATACCTGGACACATCCCCTTCCAGTTTGGTTCCTCCCCTCAGCACCTAGTATAAAGGTGGCTGTCTCCTCCCCCTTGTTCAGTCCAGGTCAGTTAATTGTTGGGATCTGCTCCTGATTCTGTTGTGAATAAAAGCCTACACTTATATTGGCATATCGGTAGTCTTTCGCCTTATTGATAATGCATCAGTTTGAGACTGGAATAAGTGCATACAAACATACAAAATAGGAACAGAAAACTGCCATTTGGCCCATTGAGCCTGCTCTGATATTCAGTAAGATCATGGCTGATCTGTTTGTGTTAAGTTCCACATTCTTCGTCTACCCTGATAACCTTTAATTCCTCTGTCTAACAAGAATCTATCTCTTGCCTAAAAATATTCAATGATCCCACCTCCACCGCCTTCTGACGCAGAGAGTTCCTAAGTCTTCTTTGAGATTAAAAAAATTCACTTAATCTTTGCCCTCGACAGGCGACCCCTAATTTTAAAATAGTGTTCCCTAGTTTAGGACTCACCCTCAAGAGGAATCGACCGGAATTCTCTGGCCATTCAAGCCCTGTCGCCCCTGCCAGCGAGGACGGAGAATTTGGCCTCAGCTAAATCTCCGTTCACTAGAGTGGGACTGGAGAATCCCGCTGACATGACAGAGACTACACTTCAGAAGTACTTCATTGGCTGTAAAATGTTTGCGATCTCCAGTGGTCAGGCAAAACACAATACACATGTTACCCCTCGATCCTAACTCACTCACTGCTTTCCCCTCGATCCCAACTCACTCATTGCTTCCCCCTTGATCTCAACCCACTGACTTCTTTCCCATCGATCCCAACCCAGTCGGTGGCACAGTGGTTAGCATTGCTGCTCATGACACCAGGGTTTGATTCTGGCCTTGGGTGACTGTGTGGAGTTTGCATGTTCTCCCTGTGTCTGCATGAGTTTCCTTTGGGTGTTCCGGTTTACTCCTACACTCCAAAGATGTGTGGGTTAGGTGGATTGGCCATGGTAAATGTGCAGGGATAGGGCAGATGGGTAGGATGCTCCTTCAGAGAATTGGTGCAGACTCAATGGGCTGAATGGTCTCTTTTGGCACTGCAGGGATTCTATGGTTCTATTGTTCACTCACAACGTCCCCATTCGATCCCAACCCTCTCAATGCTGCCCCTCGATTCTAACCCACTCACTGCTTCCCCCTCGATCCCAACCCTCTTGCCATTTCCCCCTCAGTCCAGCCTGCTTGCTGCTTCCCTCTTGACTTTATGTATCAGTGGAGCATATGTCAGTCTAACACCATAATATATAGCACTCAACTACAGCTGGCATAAAACCATCAGTCTGAGCCCATAACATATAGAATCCTTGCTGCATTGACTTTGTGGAGGCTCATACTTGCATTTCTTTGCCAGTTCAGCTCCACACACTGATGCACCATTGATTACGCAAAGACTCATTGTAGCGAAACAACAGGCTTTTATTAACAAAGAACAGAAGCACTCCCAAACCGATAGCTAATCCGAACTGGGGCAAAAGGGGCGGAGAGCAGCCACCTTTATACCCCGAGGAGGGTGGAGCCCTGGATTGAGGCAGCAGGGGCGTGTCCAGGCATATCACATAAACTATCACATAAACAGACAACTACAGTGGTTCACCACATTCACCCCCTGTTTAAAAAGAGTTCGGCGGGGGCGAGGTGGTGGAACGACAGTCACAGAGTTACAAGTTCAGTCTCTCCGGGGGCTTGACCTGCCGCTGCGACCGCCACAGTGTCGGCCGTGGTGCCGGTTCAGGAGGCCGCGGTGATGAGTCAGATGCCAGTCCATAACCGGTGAAGCCGTCCGTAGCGTCTTCGGACTGCCGGGTGTGTGGAGGCTGCTCCTGGGGCTCAGGCGCCAGGGGGCTAAATGAGCTTGCTGCGACCCTGGTGCATCATGGACAATGTTGGGAGCTGGGGATGAGGGGCTGTGGGACGTAGTACCTGCGGGGGCCAGATCGCGAATGGAGACCGTGTCCTCCCGCCCGTCGTGATACGCCACATAGGCGTTGGCGTGGAGGAGCCGGACCGTTTCGACCAGGGGTCCGATTTATGGGTCCGCACGTGCTTCCGGAGCAGGACAGGGCCAGGGGACGTCACCCACGACGGTAGTGAGGTCCCTGAGGAGGACTTCCTGGGGAAAACAAACATTCGTTTATGAGGGGTGGCGTTGGTAGCCGTGCACAGTAGTGACCTAATTGAGTGTAGTGCATCAGGGAGGACCTCTTGCCAGCGGGAGACTGGAAGACCCTTAGACCGGAGAGCTAATAAAACAGCCTTCCAGACTGTCGCATTCTCCCTCTCCACCTGTCCGTTCCCCCTGGGGTTGTAGCTGGTGGTCCTACTCAAGGCTATGCCTTTGGAGAGTAGGTACTGGCGCTGCTCGTCACTCATAAAAGAGGAACCCCGGTCGCTATGAATATAGCTGGGGAAACCAAACAGGGTGAAGAGGCTGTGCAGGGCCCTGACGACCGTGGCCGAGGTCATATCCGGGCAGGGAATAGCAAAGGGGAACCGCGAATACTCGTCAATGACGTTGAGGAAGTACATGTTGCGGTCAGAGGAGGGGAGGGGGCCTTTGAAGTCAATGCTCAGGCGTTCAAAAGGGCGGGTGGCTTTGATGAGGTGTGCTCTGTCTGGCCGGTAGAAGTGCGGCTTGCACTCCACGCAGACTTGGCAGTGCCTGGTTACAGACCTGACTTCCTCAATGGAATAGGGCAGGTTCCGGGCCTTGATGAAGTGGAAGAACCTGGTAACCCCCGGGTGGCAGAGGTCATCGTGGAGAGTCTGTAACTGGTCTAGGTTCCCGCTGGCACAGGTCCCCCGGGACAGGGCGTCTGGGGGCTCATTGAGCTTCCCAGGCCAGTATAAAATGTCGTGATTGTAGGTGGAGAGCTCGATCCTCCACCTCAAAATCTTATTGTTCTTGATTTTGCCCGCTGCGCATTACTGAACATAAAGGCAACGGACCGTTGGCCCGTGAGCAGGGTGAACCGTTTGCCAGCTAAGTAGTGGCGCCAGTGTCGCACAGCCTCCACGATGGCTTGTGCCTCTTTTTCGACAGAGGAGTGTCGAATTTCATGGCCCTGGAGGGTGCGCGTGAAGAAGGCCATGGGTCTGCCCATCTGGTTAAGAGTGGCGGCTCAGACAAAATCAGACGCATCGCTCTCCACCTGGAATGGGGTGGATTCGTCCACAACGTGCATTGTGGCCTTCGCGATATCCACTTTGATGCGGTCAAAGGCCAGCCGAGCCTCCGCCGCTTGGGGAAAAGATGCGGATTTGATAAGCGGACGGGCTTTGTCCACATAATTGGGGACCCACTGGGCGTAGTATGAGAAGAAGCCTAGGCATCTCCTCAGTGCTTTGAGGGTGGTGGGGAGGGGAAGTTCCAGGAGGGACGCATGCGGTCCGGATCGGGGCCGATGACCCCGTTCTCCACAACACAACCAAGGATGGCGAGGTGGCGCGTGCGGAATACGCACTTCTCCTTATTATAGGTCAGGTTGAGGAGTGCTGCAGTGTGGAGGAATTTGTGGAGGTTGGCGCCGTGGTCCTGCTGATTATGGCCGCAGATGGTGATGTTATCCAGGTACGGGAAGGTGGCCCGCAGCCCGTTCTGGTCCACCATTCGGTCCATCTCACGCTGGAAAACCGAGACCCCGTTGGTGACGCCGAAGGGGACCCGAAGGAAGTGATAGAGACGGCCATCCGCCTCGAAGGCAGTGTATTGGCGGTCTTCCGGGCGGATAGGGTGCTGGTGGTACGCAGACTTCAAATCAATGGTGGAGAACACCCGATATTGTGCAATCTGATTGACCATGTCAGAGATGCAGGGAAGGGGATACGCGCCCAGCTGCGTATATCGGTTGATGGTCTGACTGTAGTCAATAATCATGCGATGTTTCTCCCCAGTCTTAACAACCACCACTTGGGCTCTCCAGGAGCTGGTACTGGCCTCAATGATCCCCTCCCCCAGGAGGCATCGCACCTCGGACTTGATAAACACTCTATCTTCGGCGCTGTGGCGTCTGCTTTTGGTGGCAATGGGCTTGCAGTCGGGGGTAAGGTGTTCAAAGAGTGAGGGAGGGGTGACTTTAAGGGTCGAGAGACCACAGGTGGTGCACGGTGGCTGGTCTGATAGCTGTGGATTTTGGACGGAGATTGGGGGAAAAGGCCCATTATACACCATGGTGACGCTGCTAAGGTGACACATGAAATCTAGCCCCAGTAGTACGGCAGCGCAGAGCTGTGGCAGCACTTCTCGTACACCGTGCCCCGTACAGTCAGAGTTGCTACACAGTAGCCGAGGACATTCACCGACTGGGACGTCGAAGCCATAGAGATTGGTTGCTGCAATGGCAGTACTGGCAGTGCGTAGCGCCTCACCATGTTAGGGTGGATAAAACTCTCCGTACTCCCACTGTCAAATAAGCAGTTAGTAGTGTGGCCGTTTACCTTGATGTCCATCATAGACCAGGCGAGTTGGTGAGGCCTGGACTGGTCCAACGCGACCGAGGCCACCATCGGATTAGGCGATGCGATGGACGGCTCCCAAAATGGCGGCCCCCCTGACTCGGCCGACATCACCCAAGATGGCGGCTCCCGTGGGTCGCACGTGGCTGATGGCGTCCAAGATGGCAGCCTCATGGGTCGCACGCGGTCGATGGCATCCAAAATAGCGGCTCCCGCGGATTGCACACGGCCGATGGCGTTGAAGACTGCCTCCCGCGGATCGCACGCGGCGCTGCTGGGCTTGGAGGCCGATTTTGCCCTGCAAACTTTCAGGTAATGACCCTTCTTACCGCAGCCAGAGCAGATCGCGTCTTTCGCCGAGCAGCGTCATTGTGGATGCTTCTCCAGGCCGCAGAAGTAGCACCTCGGGCCTCCGGAGACTGTTGCAGTGGTCAGTTCGGTGTCGGGACGGGGCGTGGCGTAGGGTTGCGGCCCTCCCGGGTACAGAGATGGCTGCGGTCGCTGTGTCCATGGTGCGCCCTCGTGGTCGGGGTGTAGGCCTCGAGGTTCCGGAAAGCCACCTCCAGCGAGCCGGCAAGTTCCACAGTTTTCTTCAGGTCCAGCCCACCTTGTTCCAGCAGGCGCTGTCGGGTATAAGTCGACCTGATGCTCGCGACAAAGGCATCTCTGATCAGGTCGTCCTGAAACGGCCTTGCAGTTGCAGGCTCTGCCGAGTGCACACAGTTCGCGCAGGAATTGTTCAGTCGATTCCCCGGGCTGCTGTCTGCGAGTGGCCAGCAGATGTCTGGCGTAGACCTCATTCGGCTGCCGGTTGTACTGGCTCTTGAGGAGATCGATTGCCTCCTGGTAAGTCTCTGCGTCTCGGATCAGCGCGAAGACATGAGCGCTGACGCAGGCGTGGAGCACGTGTAGTTTGTCGATGTCTGTTACGACGATGGCGGAGGAGGAGGCGATGAAGGTCTCGAAGCAGCGCAGCCAGTGATCAAAAGAGTTAGAGGCGCCAACAGCCTGTGGATCCAAATCCAATTTGTCAGGTTTCAGGAGTTGCTCCATCCCAAAATTTTTGTTAATAAAATTGATGCACCATTGATTTACACAAAGACTCGTTGTTGGGAAACAACAGGCTTTTATTAACAAAGAACTGGAGCACACCCGAACTGATAGCTAATCCGAACTGAGGCAAAAGGGGCGGAGAGCAACCACCTTTATACCCTGAGAAGGGCGGAGCCCCGGATTGAGGCAGCAGGGGTGTGCCCAGGCATATCGCATAAACTATCACATAAACAGACAACTACAGTGGTTCACCACACACACTTACCGTGGAGGTGCATGAGGAGGGAGTAAGAGTACAAATTAACAGGATAGAGAAAATGGGAGTCCACAATCTATTGAAGGGGTCAGTGAGAATGATGTTGGAATTCAGATGAGGTCAAACAGCCACTGCCTAGTTTTATCCCCTCTAATCCTCAGGCATATAAAACTAATTTACCAATAGGTTCAGATACATCAAGTGAATTACTGTATCAATATGTGCTCCTATAAATGCCATGTGAATTAAGCAATGTTCTACTGCTTATGTGCCATAGTGTATATTATTCACTCAAAACAATTCTACTTCTTTTAAAAAATCCATCCTCAATGGATTAGTTTACAAATCCCTATTTCGATCTCACCTGGAGATGCACCACCACAGCTCAGGAAGAATATACTGACCTTGGACAGAACACAGTACAGGTTCACTAAAATGATATCTGTGCTTCAAGGGTTAAATTATGGGGAGTGATTACACAACCTCGCACTGTGTTCCCAGCAATTTAAAAGGTTGAGGGGTGATTCAATTAAAGCTTTCAAGAAATTAAGGGGAACAAATTGAATAGTTCGGAACTATATCTGCGGCACAAAGGGCATTGTCTAAAAATTGGAGCCAGCCCTTTTAGGAGTGAAATTAGGAAACATTTCCACACACAGAAGATTGGATAAATTTGGAACTCTGTTCCATAATTTGCAATTGCTGCTAAAGCAATTGTAAATTTTAAATCTGAGTTTGGTACATTTTTGTTAAAGTATTGAGGAATATGAGGTATATGGAGTTAGGTTGCTGGTTAGCCATGACCTTATTGAAAGGTGGAACAGCCTCGGGGGTGGGAGTGGGGTGTTAAATGGCTCACTCCTATTCCTATGCTTCAATGTTTAACTCTGGTGAATATTTTGCTTCTCTGTATGGTTACATAGCAGTGAGATGCTCTCTCTCTTGACCTCACTTGGTTGCTTAACAGCAGTTGAGATCCCTAAACAACCCACTTCCAAATCACTTCATGTCCCTTCAAAGAAAAATATTTTAAAGGAGGTTAAAAATAATGTTACGGAACTCCATGCTCCACAGATCTTATTCCAGGTCTCCCCTGACTCTAGTCTTGTCAAGTGTCATTATCCTTTAATATAAAACTAGATGTGACTGTGGTTGCCTGCAGTAAGCACCCTTTCCTATTCTCAGTTATAAGATGCCAGCTAACATTTCCTTCTCTACAGGTTAACTGTTTAGTGGTATCAGTGGTATATTCATGTAACTCATGTTAAAAAGTCATCATATGTATCTTCTACCCTTATCAGACCTGTAGGAAGTAATTTGAGATTGGTGCAGCTCTGTCATAGTTTTTCCTATTGGAATGCCTCTCTTCCACTCTCCCTCAAATTTCTAATTGTTGTTTTTCACTCCTTTTTGCCTTTGTCCTCTGGTATTAATTTGGTTCTTACTGTCCCTTTGTCCATCTGTTAAATAGATTTGGACAGGAAAGGCTCCTTCTGCTCACTTGGTTGATAGACTTTCAATATATCAACCATTGTGTTAACTCACCTAGCAACCTTGTCCTTTCCCCAAACCACCTGAAGTTTGCTATTGTTGGATGGGGAGGGGATTTTTACCAAGAGCTGAGTGCAAAAGAAGTTCTAGGCACCGGGAGAACACCACGCCTGTAACCCATGCTAAACTAGTGCTTTACTTATAGAGAGCACGAGGTGATGATGGACGTATCATGCAGCAATTCACCAGAGGACATCTTTCATATTAGCATGGCCTATTCACAATTTAAATAGTTTCATTCTTTTGACTCAGGAGGATAGAAAGGGCCAAAAGGTTCCGGTAAAAAGTAGATGGTGCCAGTGTTTTGTTGGATGAAGTACTTGTTCAGAACATGTTATGTTTTCCCCGGAAGTCTTACAAAAAATTGGATGGGATCCAAACTAGTACCAAATCCCAGTCACCTTTGCTTGCTGAGTGACACTGGCTCCTTGCTTTCATGTCCTTCAATGGCCTCACTGCTCCCCATCTCTTTAACCTCCACCAGACAGACAACATTTCGAAGGCTCTGCATTTCTCCAACTCTGGGCTTTTGTGCCTCGCTCAGTGTCTTTTTCTCCACAATTGGTGACCGTGGCTTCAATCGTTCATGCTCTAGACCCTGGAATTCTCTCTCCTAACCTCCCTACCTCACCACCTTTCCCATCTTTAACAGGCTGTTTCACACCTGCCTCTTTGACCAAATGTCTTGCCACCTGCCCTAATGTCTCCATCATAGAATCATAGAATCCCTACAGTGCAGAAGGAAGCCATTTGGCCCATTCAGTCTGTACTGACTCTCCAACAGAGCATTCCACCCAGGTCCCATGCCCGTAGCTCCACATATTTACCCTGCTAATCTTCCTTACCCACACAGGACAATTTAGCATGGCCAATCCACCTAACCTGCACATCTTTCAGACCATGGGATGAAACCGGAGCACCCGAAGGAAACCCACGCAAACATGGGGAGAACGTGCAGACTCCACACAGTGAACTAAGGTCGGAATCGAACCTTGGTCCCTGGCGCTATGACGCAGCAGTGCTAACCAATGTGCCACCGTGCCGCCTTCTTTGGTTTAGTGTCAGCTTTTGTCTAGAAATGCTCCTATGAGGCACCTTGGAAGGCTTGGTGCCATATAAATGGATGTTGTTGTTGATGGGGGAAATATAGTTGGGTGAGACTGCCTGGACTATCTATTATTTTACTAGAGTTTAAACATAGCAAGGATGTACCTGCATTAATGAAACATTACTCAAGAGGGCAGTGTAAGCATTCATTTACTGGGAAGAGTTTGGCAGATGCACAACATCTTGAAGATAAAGTCAATGTTACCAAATTGTCAGCAATTATTGTTGGGGTTGTGTGATTAGATGTGCAGGTTAGGTTGATTGGCTATGCTAAAAAATTGCCCTTAGTGTCCTGAGATGTGTAGGTTAGAGGGATTAGTGGGTAAATATGTAGGGAGATGGGGGTAGGGCCTGGGTGGGATTGTGGTTGGTGCAGACTCGATGGGCCGAATGGCCTCTTTCTGTACTGTAGGGTTTCTATGATTTCTCTATTTCTACAGGCAGATTATAGCCCAACAAAGCTGTAGCCCTCCATATCCTGGATGTCCAGGCAAACTTCAGATAGATTGTCATTAAATTCATTGCCGTTCATGGGACCTTGCTGTGTACAAATTGGCTGTCATGTTTCCCTAAGATAAAAAGTGGCTACGCTTCAAAAGTCCTTTATTGGGCATCCACAAAGTGCTTTTTGGGCATCCTGAGGTCATGAAAGGCAGTATAGAAATGCATTTTCTTCCTCTTTCTAATTTCCTCAGAGACTCAGGTTGCCAACTGTGAATAAATGTATTCCTGGAGGTTTCACCACATGATTTGCCCCCTGCTCTCTGGCCATTGGTCAGCCAATACATCAATCCTTGTGATGCACTGCCTTCTTAATGTCAGTTGGAAAGCAAAACAACTCATTACCCAATTGGATGATGCTTGACTGTTAATCAAACAGACTTTTCCCCCCCAATTTTCAATACTTTTATATCTGGTAAAGAGAGATGTTCAAAGAAAATTTTAAAGAAACAATCTCTTTTTAATATCCTGATTATTTTTCTCCAGATTTGCGCACGGCAGTGGCTGAAGATTGATCTTCAATTCCTGGAGATTCCAGGCCAATCCTGGAAGGATATAGGCCAGATAACTCAAGATCAGATTATCCAAAGGAACATGGGAACAGGAATAGACCTTTCAGCCCCTACGTTGGTTCCACCATTTGATCAGAACATGGCTTCACAGTTCCTCAATTCCATTTAACTGCCTCTATTCTGTGTCCTTCGATATGTTTGCCAAGTAAAGGTCAGTCCGAGTTTTTAGAGCTTCAGTGGACCCAGAATCTACAATCATTCATAATTCACAATCATTCACAATCATTACTAAGGACCCCATGTGCCCCGGACATTCTCTCTTCCACCTTCTTCCGTCGGGAAAAAGATACAAAGTCTGAAGTCGCGTACCAACCGACCCAAGAACAGCTTCTTCCCTGCTGCCATCAGACTTTTGAGTGGACCTGCATTAAGTTGATCTTTCTCTGCACCCTAGCTATAACTGTAACACTACATTCTGCACTCTCTTGTTTCCTTCTCTATGTATGGTATGCTTTGTCTGTATAGTGCCCAAGAAACAATACTTTTCACTGTAAATACATGTGACAATAATAAATCAAATCAAATCATTTAGGGAAAGAGAGTTTCCGATGTCCAGATTATTGATGCTGTAGGAAAGATTTGGGCCAGGGTAATAATTGTGGTGTTAAATATTGGCCAGGGATAACTCCCCTGCTCTGAATGCTGTGGGATAGTTTATGTCCACCTGAGAATAAACAGTACCTTGGTTTAAGCTCTCATCTTAGTCTGAGCGTCTCAAGGCACTGCTCACGATTATGCGCAACTTGGTGCCTTACCCAAGTGGCCCTCCTTCACATGTGAGCACAGACAGTGGGGGTTGTTTGTCAGTTTAACTGTGAGGGGCAAGTTCAATCCTGCTCTCAGTGACATTGGCACGTGGGCACTGTCCACACAGGCACGAGGAGGTGGGAACCATGTCTGATTTCCCATCTTCAACTCCCCCACTCCTCCGAATCTTTTCAATCTGTGAAGGGCTGAGGGCAAGAGAAGCTTATGTACAGCAGAGCAGCTGAGTTCAGTGAGGAGGGATCGATCTCAGGAATTACTGGATCTTTGCAGCTCAGAAGATGGGTTATGGTCTTATAGTGGTTACCTTACTGAACTAGTAATGCAGAGAATGTGAATTCAGATCTCAAAACGTTTGGGGATTTGAATGCAGTTTTTAGAAAAAATAAAAATTAACTCAAAGGAAGGAAATATGCCATTGTTGCCAGGCCTGGCTATGTATGAATCCAGCCCCATACTAAAGTGATTGATTCTGAACTGCTCTCTGAAGTGGCTCTTCTCATGTTGTTGCATCAAACCACTTGCAGGATGAAGGCCTGCCACCTTCTCAGAGCGATGACTGATGAGGAATTGAAAATCATACTAACCTTCCTAGTGATGCCCATACCCTGAGAGTGAATAAAGAGAAGGGTTCCTCACCAGGTAATACATATATTATATCAAAGTTGATTCCAGATGAAAACCAGATTTGGATTCAATTCCTGGCTTGGGTCACAATCTGTGTGCAATTTGCACATTCTCCTGTGTCTGCGTGGGTTTCCTTCGGTGCTCCGGTTTCCTCCCACACTCCAAAGATGTACAGGTTAGGTGCATTGGCCATGCTAAAATTCTCCCTCAGTGTACCCGCACAGAGCCGGAGTGTGGTGACTAGGGGACTGTGGGAAGAAACTGGAGCACCCGGAGGAAACCTACGCAGACAAGCTGCTATTTGCAGCCATGCTAAGCCGGGCACTGGTATTAGGGGTAGGGGGGCGGGGGGTGGGGGCTGGGATTGGTGCTACAGCACAAGTATTAGGCTATCCAGCCCATTATGTCAAGGCTGGCTTTGCAATTGATCCTAGGTTCGCTAGGTTGATCCTGGGTATGGAGGATTATCTTACGAGAAGAGGTTGAGTAGGTTGGGCCTGTACTCATTGAGTTTAGAAGAATGAGGGCGACTTTATTGAGACATATAGGATTCTCAGGGGGCGTGACAGGGTAAATGTTGAGAGGTTGTTTCCCCTTGTGGGAGAGTCTAGGACCAAGGGCATAATCTCAGAGTAAGGTGTCACCCATTTAAGACAGAGATGAGGAGGAATTTCTTCTCTCAGAGGGTAGTGAATCTGTGGAATTTGTTACCACAGCGGGGTGTAGAGGCTGGATCATTAAATATTTTCAAGGCTGAGATAGGCAGATTTTTAATCAGTAAGGGAAGCAAGGCTTATGGGGATAAGGCAAGAAAGTAGAGTTGAGGATTATCATATCAGATGATGATTATTTTGTCTTTGAATGATGAAGCAGACTAGATGGGCCAAATGGCCTTATTCTGCTCCTATGTCTTATGGTCTCCATCTCCCTGCTCTTTTCCCCCATTGCCATGACATGCTGTCCTTCAATAAAAAGGACTGAATGAATACTTGTAAAGTTACTATTGAATCCTTTATAGGTAGTGCTATCCATATATCACAACTTGTTGCTTAGAAAACCAATTTCCTTCTCTCCCCTAGTTCTCTTGCCAATTACTTTGAATTTGTGGCCTCTGGTTATCCTCTGTCAATGGAAACACCTTCTCTGTATTTAATCTATCAAAGTCCTTCATAATTTTGAATACACCTAAAAATATTTTCTTAAGCATCTCTGCTCTAAGGAGAACAATCCCAGCGACTGTAGGTCACTGAAATCTCTCATTCCCAGTATCATTCTAGCTTTTTTTTCTCCAGCCTCTTAAAGGACTTGTTACAATCATGAGGTATATAAGATTGTAATCTCTGGGTCTGTGCCTTTAATTTAAGTCAAAATGAAGGGGGTTACGTGGCCTTTTCTGAAGCCTGCCTGGCAGCAAGTCTGCGTTTGATTGTTAGATATTAAAGGGAGTCCTTTAATATTGTGTTGCTGGAAAGAAAGTGCAAGGAAACAATGGCAGCAGTCTGTGTGCTAACAGCGGCGAGACTGTACTTCACAGAAAAGTATTGAGAATGTTAGATTATAAACAGCTGCGCTTTAAACTGTCCACTTAGTTCCAAGATGAAGTAGAGTTGAGCTCTCAAGGATAGCTAATCAGCATCTCTACCTGGATGCAGGGCCTATGTGATTCACATTGACATTATAATGGGCTTTGAGCTGGGAAAGGCACAAACAAAACATTGTTATATTGGGTTACAGGCTTTCCTAAAATATCACTGAATATCACAGACAGGTTAGTCTGCCAGAATCTAGCATGGAGAGGGGAGCTAGAGGCCAAAAGTCTCTATGGCTCACTGCACCAGAATGCAAGTAAAAGCTTGCACTTGGTTTGCAAAGATAGAATTTATGAGCAGTTAAAATAAAGCTGGAAGATTTACCTAGCCTGAACGAGAGGGAGGATATCCAGTAATACGCTTATTGTGAAGGACAGTTCTGGGCTTAGAAATGACTAGGCTGAGAAAGGGAAAAGAACAGATGTAACTCTCGGGAGCTAAGAATCATTTTGGACTGATTCCTGGAGAGTTGAATGTTGAATGTGCTAGCAATATGAAGTAGAGTATTCCATTCTGTAGTTTAACTATAAGCTGCCGACAAAGGTAGTGTTTAGTCATGAGTGCTTTTAGTCTTTTTTAACAGTAAGTGGCTTAAGACATGAAACCATGTTGTGTTATCCTTTCAGCTATTAACTGGAAGTTTGAATTTCTTTTTAAAAACTATCAGTCTGGATAGAGGTGGTAACAATATTTTTCCTAAAGTGTGATCACAATGTTCCAGTTGCAGACCAACCAGTTCTGAGTTGGGATAAAAAGGAGCATGATACATGTTACTTAACGGTTTCCAGAGAAAACTTTTATAGGATTCTACGTCAGTCATACAATAAAGATCCAGAGTGCATGACAGATGTGTCACTTGTCAGAAATAAGAGTACATTGCCCAGTACCTGAGCTCAAACAGTTTGTTTGCAGATTTGGATCTGTTTTTTTACAATCAATCTTCTCCTGAGAGCGGGAGTTCCATTTTGGCACGTATTTCCACGTTTGCAACATTCACCTCACTCGGGAGACTGTTGTCCATTTGCAAACCTAGAAAAGTTATTTGTCAGCAGTGAGGGGGTCCAATGTCAGTCAGGCCTGATAGTGTCCACACCCAATGTCCTCACACACGTGGGCTTTTCCAGAACATTGGAGCACTGAATAGTGGTTAGGAGTGAGAGTGCTGAACGCTTTCAGGGGAGCTATGAATTCACCCGCTACATAAATGCATTTTAACTGGAGTTATTAACCAGCAAGTCACAATGACATTAAAATAAAATTATTTTCTGATACATCGCAAGTTCCTAAACCTGTAAATTGTAGAATCTAGATACAAAAAAGCTAAGAGAAAGAAAAAAACATTGCACAAGGTATAAACATATTGACGATTCAAAACTAAACATCTTAAATTCTCAGCAATTATATATATAAAACTTCACATTTGACAGACACCATTGGTGGCACCCACAAACCTATCGTTGGAACATTGGTCAACCAACCAAATGATGTTCAACAAAACCCTTCAATTTTTCTTGAGATAAACAATAAAGGAATTGTTGAACATCCACCCATTTGGTCCCTCTCCCCTCCCCCCCGCCACTCCTGTATATGAGCTGTGTCTCCCTCAGAGGTTCCAAGCACTTTATCTTCCTGCGGCTTCATACCATAAGCTTAGCGTCTGTGTGAAATTAATTTTGGCTTTGAGCCAACCTTAAGCTCCAGGTGTTTAAATTGTCCTGAAATAGTTTCCAGAGTAAGACTAACCTCTCCAGGGGAGTTTCCCCTCACTGACACTGGGAGTGTAGGCTTAGGTTTAGTGTTCAAGTCGCTGGAGTGGGACCTATACCCACAAACTTCTAGCTCAGAGCTGAGAGTGTTACCAACTGAGCCACAGCTAACATTGACATTAGGTACTTTATAATCATAGAATAGAATTCCTTCAGTACAGAAGGAGGCCATTCAGCCCATCGAGCCTGCACCAACAGCAATCCCACCCAGGCCCTATCCCCATAACCCCACGTCTTTACCCTGCTAACCCCCCTGATGCTCAGGGGCAATTTAGCATGGCCAATCCACCTACCCGCACATCGTTGGACTGTGGGAGGAAACCGGAGCACCTGTAGGAAGCCACACAGACACAGGGAGAATATGCAGATTCCACACAGACAGTGATCCAAGACCAGAATCGAACTCGGGTTCCTGGCACTGTGAGGCAGCAGTGCTTATCATTGTGCCACCATGACGCCAAATCAATGTCGGGGTTTGAACCCTTGCCTCCAGAGCAGACTGCGACCTAAATGCAGCATCTTAGATCGCTCAGCCATCCTGACACCCTATTGATGTCTATTGATGAATCCCCCTTGTTGTGTTAGTTTTAGCCAAAATAAGGTGGAATCCAAAAAGTAATCCAGTTCAGACAGACGTCAATTGTGATTTTTTTTTACATTAAGTTTTACATTCGATTGTCATGGCTTTTGGCAGCTACCATCCTGGCATTAGCAAATTAGGGCAAATTCTTTTGTAACTCGGTTCAGTGTATCCTGATTGGATGTACAATGAAGATGGAGTCTCCAGTCCAACCAACAGACAAGTCTCTGTTATGGATGCTCTGATGGGAGAAAAGGCCAATCCTCCAAAGATGTGAGGGTTATGTCGATTGGCCATGCTAAGTTGCCACTTAGTGTCAGGGGGATTAGCAGGGTAAATGCATGGGGTTATAGGTATAGGGCCTGGGTGGAATTGTGGTCGGTGTAGACTTGATGGGCCGAATGGCCGCCTTCTGCACTGTAGGGATTCTATGATTCTATGAACTTATTATGTGATAGATTTGATCAATTAAAAGGCCAGAGCTTCCGAGGAGTGGCAGTCACAGTCGGATTTCTACTCTGTATGTTTTTATTTACCCAGGTCAGAGAGCTGCATATTTCTCGTCCGGACCTCTGTCCCAGGCCTGGTGAGATATGGGCAGTGCACCTGGCTCCAGAAGCTAGTGGAGAGGGAGGGGAAGCCATGCCCCTTCTTTATGGCACTGCCAAGTAAAGCTCCCTTAGGTGTTTAAATGCACTTTGAGAGAGAAGGTGAAAGCTATAAGGCAAGTGGGTAGGATGATGGGGAAGGTGGGGGGGTGGGGGTGGAGAATGAGTCAGGGTGGCAGGATGGGTCAAGGGGTTATAGGAATGGGGTGGGGAAGGCTGGGTGGTCAGTCTGGGTGGCGGGAAGTCAGGAAGATAGGTAGCCGGTTGCGGGCATGATGTAGTTGGGATATGGAGGTATAGTTTGGGGGAGAGCCATGAGCGTAGTGGGTGATGGGGTAGTGGTCAGGGTGGTGAGGGGGGCGGTTGGATTATCGGGAGGTAGTTAGGGTGGGAGCATACGTGGGGGCTGGGTGATGGTACTTGAGGCGGTGGGAGGGTCGGTGTGTCTGGTGGGTCTGGGGAATAATCAGGTGGTCAGGAACATGGTTGGGGTGTGGGTCTGGTTATAACCAGGGCAGCATGGTGGCAGAGTGGTTAGCGCTGCTACCTCACAGCGCCAGGGACCTGGGTTCAATTCCAGCCTCGGGTCACTGTCTGTGTGGAGTCTGCACGTTCCTCCCGGTGCTCCAGTTTCCTCCCACACTCCAAAGTTGTGCAGGTTAGGTGAATTGTCCATGATAAATCGCCTCTTAGTGTCAGGGGGATTAGCAGGTTACAGGAAGAGGGAATGGGTGTGATCTTTGTCAGTACAGGCTCAATGGGCCAAATGGCCTCCTTCTGCACTGCAGGCATTCTGTAACATTGAGAGCTACTGTTGGTGATGGCAAAAATCTCAAACGACTCAATAGCAGTTCTCAAGAATCCCCAGCGGTGAGAAATGGCACTATGCCCATGGTCCCGCTGCCTTCAGCTGTACGGGGCAGCCCCTGTCTCACAGGAGGGTGAGCAAATGATAAACCTACAAAGGATGACAATTTGAACAGCAATTGTGTGGTTTTAGATGGTGGGGATTACCCAGTATTTGAACAGTATCCTACCTACTTGGTGCTTCTCAAGCAGGTATAGGGCTCTACTGAGTCCTAGCTCTGGTGAGATTATAGAATCTAGAATGCAGAAGGAGGCCATTTGGCCTATCGAGCCTGCACCAACAACAATCTCACCCAGGCCCTATTCCCATAACCCCACATATTTTATCCTCCTAATCCCCCTGACACTAAGGGTCAATTTAGCATGGCCAATCAACCTAACCCGCACATCTTTGGACTGTGGGAGGAAACCGGAGCACCCGAAGGAAACCCATGCAGACATGGGGAGAATGCACAAACTCCATACAGATAGTCACCTGAGGCCGGAATCGAACCCGGGTCCCTGGCGCTGTGAGGCAGCAGTGCTAACCACTGTGCCACCATGCCGCCCTAAGATGACACAGCAAAAAGAGCCTGGGCCTCGAGTGATTCTTAAGGCTCTTAAAAAGTGTACGGGAAATGCAGTATGGCATCTTCAAAAGGCTGTGGATATTTTCATTTGGAGTGTTCAAGGCTGAGATGGATAGATTTTTATTCAAAAGGATATCAAGAGGGCTGGAGTAAAGTGCGATAGATTGAGTTGTGAAGAGGATTAACTATGATCTAACTGTTTGGTGGAGAAAATGTGAGGGACTGAATGGCCCACTCCTATTCCTAATGTTCCATTGTGACAGGGCCCAGGGCACATATGAGGGCCCAGGCCACAAGGACCAGCACCAATGTATTCTGTGATGAACAAACAAAAAAAATCTGACAAACATCTAAAGTGATCAGAATACTCCGAGTGTTCTAACACAGGGGAACAGCCTCGGGATAAAGGGTCGGTCATTTAGGACTGAGGTGAGGAGAATTGACTTCACTCAGAGGGTTGTGAATCTTTGGAATTCTTTGCTCCAGGGGATCATGGCTGCTCCAGCATTGAATACGTTTAAGGCTGGGATAGATAGATTTTTAGTCTCTCGAGGAATAAAAGGATATGGGGAGTGGGCAGGATAAGGAATTGAAGCCCAAGATTAGCCATTGAATGGCGGAACAGGTTTGACGGGCCGAATGGTCTAATGCTCCTATTTCATAAGAGAACACAGACTAGCTCATTGAATTTTACAACAACATGTATTTATGTAATTCCTTTAACAAAGTGAAATGCAGTATGGTACCTCATGGGAGCATAATCAAAAAAGAATTGACACCAAACCACCAAACACGAGTTCTGGCAGAGTGAGTGAGATCAGCAGCAACAACGGGACAGTTCTAGACGGTGGCTCAGTGCGGCCTACTCAGTTAGGGATGGTAAAAACTGCTGCCTTGCCAGCGATGCTCACATCCAGTGAGGGGATTTTAAAAATCTTTTAAACACTAGTCCTCGATACACATTCTACTCATGTATACAAAAACGGCAGTTTTGACAAATAATCTGTTTAATATTGCCTTTTCCAGCGAGTTTATTGCCCTTGTTGTCGCTGAGATCTGAAACATATTGGAAAATGTCCACACATGGCGGACTTTTGTATTTATCTGTGTTCTGTGCCGTCCTGCCAAACACTGCCTGTGATTTGGTCACAATTCTCGAGGACCCTTTCCCAGCCCAGACCCCTCTCGTTAAAATTGAAGAGACACGGAAACAGGGCCATGTGTTAAAACTGACAAAGTACCAGCCGCACCCTACCCATCCCTCTCTGTTTAACTGAAACTGTGATAGACAAAAGGATAGAACCTATTTACAAAATGCATGTAGAATCATTCAATTAGCAGCCCCACCCACACTCCCGCTGTTAGTGTAAGTACAGCCGCCTGCAACAGTGACACTGCACCTCGAATATGCAACCCGTGTAATGCTTAACTGGACGGCGCACTAAGCATCGACGGGTGGATGTCGCAGATGTCGAACCATCGCTCGGACACTCTTCCGTGGCCATGCAAGCCCCTGGCCGGCAGCGCTGAGTTGGTTAGGCGCTCCGCTTCGCTCACCACCCTCCAGAAGTACTGATCCTTCAGGAAGAAGAGGGCACGGTGTGTGTAGGAGTAAAATGCAGCATCCAGATTCCCTACTGGATGGTCGCCAGCCACCATCGGAGGAAAGAAGTCCACAATCTTTTTGGGAAACCCGTTAACTTTCTGGTTCCGATCAATGGTGAAGGCGGTCACCTGTGGGAAGGCAGCAAAAGGACAGATGTGCAGGATGGAACTGAATCAAACAGGCTGATGTTATTACACTCACTTTGGGTTCACTTTCTGTTGCTTTGAAGATAAGACATCCAAAGACCCCCCCCCTCCTTCTTCTCCATTCCTGTTCTTGTTGGAGAAGGTGTTTTATTGATGGTGCATCAGTATTAGCTCAGGTTCAGTTGGTAACATTCTCATTCCTGGGGCAGAAGGTTGTCGGTTCATGTCCTACTTAAGTACACAGGTCTGGACTTTTCCCTCCGGGCACCTGTCCAGAATTGAGTTGTGAGTGGGTAAACCTGAGGGCCATGATGCAGCAAACATTCATTCCTGACCCACTCCATCTTTCCCTAGTCAGGAAATGTGGCAGGTCATGGCCTCACACGCAGGTCCTCTGATACCAGGGTTGCCATTACAAAGGCCACGGGAAAATTTGAATTTTATCTCCCCCCATGCTATTTTCATGATGGGTGGGATTTAGAAGCCTGGAAGGTCTTTCCCAGATCAGCTTCGGGACATTTTGACTAGTAAGTTTAAAAGGTCTTGCCTCTGCCCTCTTATAACTCTCATGCCAACTCCATGCCCCTCATATCATCATGCCTCGTCATATCCTAGTAGGAATGGACAGATGACCTCATTATGAATGCTTGGATGAGCTCCAGGAATAGCTAATTGGCTTAGCTCAGTAGACAATGTTGACACAGCTTGAAGGGGAGTGCTGGCTTTTCTTTGATTGACAGATTTATGGGGTAATAGTAAGTTATTCTTTCTTTGGTGTGTTTTTCAATGTCTGTGTGTTTACTTAAACAAGATTAAGAGGTATTAAGAGGATTAAAGCTTCTGTGAATTAATAGTAGGTTATGTTTTAATGATGCTTTCATGAGGTTGTAAGATGAATAGTTTTTTTCAAAGGAGATTTTCAAAGCATGTTTGATTTTTTGTCGTATCGTGAGTATTTCATTGGCTGATTCATTCTGTGCATAGTGGATACAGGAAGAGTGAGTATGGAAGATGCATGAGGGGCAGGGAAAAAGCTTGGGGGTGGATGGGTATGTAGAGGTGGGCACTGAGGGGTTGTGGGGATATGGAAGGGGTCATGGGGATGAAGAGGGTGAGGGCTAGAGGGCCTAACAACCATCTAGAGAACCAAGGCAGGATTTCTAACCAGCCTGACTCTGCATCTGCCTCCATTGCTGCCTTGGGCCTGCCTTGGGAGATGGCAGACCCGAACCCTGCCCAGCCACATCTCAAAAAGACAAAAATAACATGGAACTGGGAGGAGCTGATGGGTTCAGGATTACAAATTCTGGAAATGGCCCAACCTGCATTTCCTGACACAGAGGAGAAGATCCAGCCCATTGTCTAGGCTGACATACACCGGTGCACTATTGAGAGAGTGCTGCAGTGCCAGAGCGCTAGTTTCTTTTAGATGAGTTATTAAATGGAGCCCTGTTCTGCCTCTCAGTTAGATGTGGAAGATCCCATAACAAGTCTGAGAGGGGGTTGAGAAAGGGAAGCATTAAAGTGAGAGGCTGGACAAACTCAGAGTCTGTGGGAGGGTTAGGCCATATGAGGGAGAGATCATAATCCTGAAAGGTGGGGGCAGGAGACCAGGAGTTTGAGAAAAAGGTGGGAAAGCTTCAAGAGCTGAGCAACAGAGAGTCTAGAGCAAGAGTTGGCCAGAGTCCTCTCTAGACTGAACTCCAGTGCAATCTATATCAGTGACTACTGTGGAAGGTCGCCTATTTACACTGTCAACCTCGGGGACCTACATTTTAAAGTAAATTATATATTCAACTTCTGAGTGTTCATATATAACAATCAGTTTATAAATGTGAAAGCTGAGCTTACCTCATTGCCCCTGAAGAAATAAATGTTCCGATCTCTCCTGTCAAAATAAGCCGTATCTATTGGGCTGGGAGCACCAGGAAAACCTTCACTAATGAGCTTGGGATATCTGGTGCCATGTGCATCTTGAGTAAAAGCCATATCGTTAATGGGGTCATAGTGCCAGTACTGAGTCCCTGCAAAGCAGATGGGCAGAATTAGAGATGGCTGAGGTTCAGTTCCCCCTCCCGGCCCCCGCTCAATTGCACTGATGATGCTGTCAAGACAGAGGGGCCATGTGCCTGTCCCTATCCACGTGACTCATTAACATAGGACCATTAGGAACAGGAGTAGGTCGTTCAGCCCCTTGAGCATATTCTGCCATTCATGGCTGATCTGCACCACAAATCAATTTACTCACCTTTGATACCCTTATCTAACAAAAATCTATCAATCTCAGTCCAGAGAACCTCAAGTGGCCTCCATCACCCTTTTGAAAGTGGGAAGGACGGCTGCGATGACAATTTGTGTGAAAGGTGCTCTCTGCTTGCATTCCTGAACAAAATAGCACCAATTTAAGATTATGTCCCCTCAGTTTTGCTTCCCACACCAAAGGAAATGAATCCTCTGTGGAATATTCTTTCCATTTTTTAAACACCTCAATTTTCAATGAGAACAAAGCCAAGTTTGTGTGACTTGTCCTCATAGCTTAACCCTTCAAATCCTGGTATCAATCTGCACTGCCACCTCTCCAAGGCTGATAATCCGCCCTGAGGTTCGGTGCCCAGAAATCCAGATGGGGTCTGATCAAAGTTATAGAATCATAGAATCCTACCTTCCAGAAGGAGGCCACTCGGCCCATCGAGTCTGTACCGACCACAATCCCAGCCAGCCCCATGCCCATAATGCCATGCATTTACCCTAGCTAGTCCCCCTGACGCTAAGGGCCAATTTAGCATGGCCAATTTATCCAACACGCACATCTTTGGAGTGTGGGAGGAAACCGGAGCACCCGGAGAAAACCCACGGAGACATGGGGAGAATGTACAAACTCCACACAGACAGTGACCCAAGCCAGGAATCAAACCCAGGCGCGGTGAGGCAGCAGTGCTAACCAGTGTGCCACTGTGCTGCCCCTAAGCAAATCACAATTTCCTCCCTTTGCATTCTGGCCTCCTTAACCTTTTAATTGCTTTTTATACCTGTCTCTTAAACAATCTTTCAGAGATAAATAACAAGGTTTGCACACAAACCCCGCTACCAACTGTGAGATAATTTCTATTTACAGTATAAAGATACATCTTCTAGCAGAATAATGATTATACCCTGCTTTTATTCCTCACTTTCTTGCTTTCTAGGTCTCACTGGGTGTGTGTGAGAAAGTCATGGAAAGTCAAGGTGTTGTAACCCAAACTTTACTCAAAGTAAGGCTTGCATTTATATATAATTTTTAGGGGAGGCGATGGTGATATAGTGATATTGTCACTGAACTAGTAATCTAGAGCACGGTAGCACAGTGGTTCGCACTTCTGCTTCACAGCGCCAGGGGCCCGGGTTCGATTCCTGGCTTGGGTCACTGTCTGTGTGGAGTTTGCACGTTCTCCTTGTGTCTGTGTGGGTTTCCTCCGGGTGCTCCGGTTTTCTCCCACATTCTGAAAGATGTGCTGGTTAGATGCGTTGACCCGAACAGCTGCTGGACTGTAGCGACTAGGGGAATTTCACAGTAACTTCATTGTAGTATTAATGTAAGCCTTACTTGTGACTAATAAATAAACTTGATTGTCATTAAGACACATTTGGCTCACTCCTTTAGAAAATAAAATGCCGTTACCTGGTTGGACCTACATGTGACTCCAGACCCACAGCAATGCGGTTGACTCTTAACTGCCCGGTTCAAAGGCAATTAAGGATGGGCAGCAAATGCTGACTTTGCCAGCGATGCCCACATCCCATGAAAGAAAAATAACCTTTTTGAAAGTGTAATCACTACTGCAGGAAAGGCTTCAGTTAATTTACACACAGCAATGTCCCACAAATCGATAATGACCAGATAATCTATTAGTGATGTTGGCTGAGGTGTAAAGTTGGCCAGACTTTCCCTGGTCTTCCTCAACATTGGACTGTAATATCTTTTTTATGTCCACCTGAATGAGCAGACTGGGTCTGGTTTAACATCTCATTTGACTGAAGGAACTACAGAGGGTGGTAGATAAATCAGAGATAATGAACACATTAAGCAGAAGAAAGACAGACCAGGAATTATATGATTCATGGTCAGAAATGACATGGTTCCTCTCCTGTTAATGTCGAAAACATTTGCAGTACCACTTTTCCTTTACACTTTGTTGATCATATCCTTTTGCTGTACAACAGTATGTCCTCAAACTCACGGTGAGCAACAACAAGGGAGATCTGTCAGTAATTATTTAGGTTATGAAATGCAATTATGAACCAAAGGTTTGACCTGGCTTGTTGTACTCATGTGACCTCTGCCTTGAGGGATAGGCTGCAGGCAGCCATGTTACACTCAGTTCAAATGAAGACAATGGGTGGGATTTTATGACTATTGTCCCAAAATCATAAAATCCTGCACAAGGTCAACGGACCTTTCCATAGTCTGCCCTGCGCCTGCTCTGATTCCCGTGGAAGGTGGGACAGTAAAATTCCAACCAGTGTGGTGGAAGCTCATAACAATAATACCTTAAAAATAGAAAAGGCCGCGGTCAGAGTAGGAAATGAACAGAGAATTAAAACGGCAAGTGACCAGAAAACTACCACATACTTAGAATCATAGAATACTGCCATAGAACCTTACAGGACAGAAGGAGGGTGGCCTTTCAGTCCAATGTACCTGTGATGGCTGTTTGGAAGAGTTATGCAATTAGTCCCATTCCTTTGCTCTTTCTCCATTCCTTTCAAATCTTTTCCTTCCTGCAAATCTTTTCCTTTTTAACTGTATGTCCAATTAGTAACTCTCCTCTGCATATTCTCCATGGCCTTGACATCCTTCCTAAAATGTGGTGTACGAACTGAACACTCCACTGTGGCCTAACGACTGATTTACAAACTTTGCTTTTCTACATGATGGGCTGCATGTTTCATGGCAACCGGACACGGCCCAACATTGGCTTGTGATGGGACCTTCTGGTCTCACTGTTGTCAACGGGGTTCCCCATTGAATGCACCCCTTGCCACCAGAAAACCTGCGACGGGGTGTGTCGTCGGTGGGACCAGAAGATCCCACCAGCTTGAACTGCTGGAAAATTCCAGTCATATGCTTCTATTTATAACATCCTGGAAGATTTTTGTGTATACTTGTCTTTCCATAACTTCTTTCAGCAATATTTCTCAGTTATACATTATCCTTGTCAAAAGTAGTCTAACCTGGTTAAATTTACTGAATATATTTAATTCATCTACAACTGATCAGAACATTCTTTGCACATGATTGACTACATTGCTCTTGACAACAACAGCTGACAATAAAAAAGTTACAAATTAATTTCTTAAAAAAACAACTAAATAGTTTCAAGTTGGGCTGTAAAAGTGGGAGTTAAACATTCTTTTATAAAGGGTTCTCTCACACTTACTTACTATCTCACACTCACTCCCTCTCACAGACTCACTTTCTCACATTCTCATTCTCACATACGCACACTCATTCTCTATTACATTCATCTTTCGCACCCAGTCTCTCACACTCAAACTCTCTCACACATACACTCACTTTCTCTCTCACATGCACTCACTCTCTCCCTTTCACACTCCTTCACTCTCTCTCTCTCAAACATACTATAAGAAGTCTCACAACACCAGGTTAAAGTCGAACAGGTTTATTTGGTAGCACAAGCCACTAGCTTTCGGAGCGCTGCCCCTTCATCAGGTAAGTGGGAGTTCTGTTCACAAACAGGGTATATAAAGACCCAAACTCAATTTACAAAATAATGGTTGGAATGCGAGTCGTTACAGGTAATCAAGTCTTAAAGGTACAGACAATATGAGTGGAGAGAGGGTTAAGCACAGGTTAAAGAGATGTGTATTGTCTCCAGCCAGGACAGTTAGTGAGATTTTGCAAGCCCAGGCAAGTCGTGGGGGTTACAGATAGTGTGACATGAACCCAAGATCCCAGTTGAGGCCGTGCTCATATGTGCGGAACTTGGCTATCAGTCTCTGCTCAGCAACTCTGCGTTGTCGTGTGTCATGAAGGCCGCCTTGGAGAACGCTTACCTGAAGATCAGAGGCCGAATGCCCATGACCGCTGAAGTGTTCCCCCACAGGAGGAGAACACTCTTGCCTGGTGATTGTCGAGCGGTTTTCAATCATGCGTTGTTGTAGCGTCTGCATGGTCTCCCCAATGTACCATGCCTCTGGACAACCTTTCCTGCAGCGTATCAGGTAGACAACGATGGCCGAGTTGCAAGAGTAGGTACCGTGTACCTGGTGGATAGTGTTCTCACGTGAGATGATGGCATCCGTGTTGATGATCCGGCACGTCTTGCAGAGGTTGCTGTGCCAGGGTTGTGTGGTGTCGTGGTCACTGTTCTCCTGAAGGCTGGGTAGTTTGCAGCGGACAATGGTCTGTTTGCGGTTGTGCAGTTATTTGAAAGCAAGAAGTGGGGGTGTGGGGATGGCCTTGGCGAGATGTTCGTCTTCATCAATGACATGTTGAAGGCTCCGGAGAAGATGTCGTAGCTTCTCCGCTCTGGAGAAATACTGGACGACGAAGGGTACTCTGTCCGCCGTGTCCCGTGTTTGTCTTCTGAGGAAGTCGGTGTGGTTTTTCGCTGTGGCGCGTCGCAGCTGTCAATCGATGAGTCAAGCACCATATCCTGTTCTTATGAGGGCATCTTTCAGCATCTGGGAGGTGTCTGTTGCGATCCCCCTCATCTGAGCAGATCCTGTGTATACGGAGGGCTTGTCCGTAGGGGATGGCTTCTTTAACATGTTTAGGGTGGAAGCTGGAGAAGTGGAGCATTGTGAGGTTATCCGTGGGCTTGTGGTACAGTGAAGAGCTGAGGTGACCGTCCTTGATGGAGATGTGTGTGTACATGAATGCAACCGATTCCGGAGAGTAGTCCATGGTGAGCCTGATGGTGGGACAGAACTTGTTGATGTCATCATATAGTTGTTTCAGTGATTGTTCACCATGAGTCCAAAGGAAGAAAATGTTATCGATGTATCTAGTGTATAGCATCGGTTGAAGGTCCTGTGCGGTGAAGAGGTCTTGTTCGAACCTGTGCATGAAGATGTTGGCATATTGAGGTGTGAATTTGGTCCTCATGGCTGATCCATGTGTCTGGATGAAGAACTGGTTGTTGAAGGTGAAGACATTGTGGTCCAGGATGAAGTGGGTGAGTTGTAAAATTGCATCTGGAGATTGGCAGTTGTCGGCGCTGAATACTGAGGCAGTTGCAGCAATGCCATCGTCATGGGGGATGCTGGTGTAGAGTGCCGAGACATCCATTGTGACGAGGAGTGCTCCTGGTTCAACTGCTCCATGTGTGCTGAGTTTCTGTAGGAAGTCCGTAGTGTCGCGACAAAAGCTGGGGGTTCTTTGTACAATGGGATTCAGGATGTCCTCGACGTAACCAGAGAGGTTCTCGCACAGGGTCCCATTGCCCGATACGATGGGACGGCTGGGTGAGTTTGCCTTGTGTATCTTCGGGAGGCAGTAGAGATCTCCAACGTGGGGAGTACGTGGGATGAGAGCACGAAGGGTGCTCTGAAGGTCCGGATCAAAGGTCTTGATCAGTCTGTTGAGTTGACGGCTGTGTTCTTTGGTCGGATCTGCCGGTAACTGTCCACCCCGCCCAGTGGAGCAACCCATTCACCCAGAACAGGCTGGGGAACAGAGTGTGGGATCATTTTAGCCTGAGTAGATCAACTTTGCATCAGGCAACGTGTTAACTATTAACGTAATGGGGGGGGGGGGGGTGGGGGGGGGGCATGCAGGGGAGTTGTCATCATCCTTTTTAACTGAACCTTCCTAAAAAAGTGACCAAGGTGTATCTTACCTTTGAAGAAGTACTGCGCATCTCTCTTCTCCTCAAGATTGCTGCTCCATGTCCAAATGTGAACAAACGCATCTATGTCCAAGTCAGGGAGATTGCGCCAGCCTGCAGAGATCGGAATTGGATCACCGTAGCGTGTTCTGTTGCTCCGGTTCTCGTACATCCAGTACCAGCTCTTCCTGAAGAAGTATGTATTGAAGTGGTAAGTTACGGTGCCATCAGCATTCTCGCGCTGGTAGACCCAGTCAAACACCGTGTTGAAAGCACCTTCACAAACGCCTGTGTGTTAAGGGAGGAAGAATAAGTTACTGTTGCTGACTGCGTGGAACTAAATTGGATGCTCCGATACTGAAAGCATTTCATGCTTCTTCTTTGTGAAGACCAGGTCGCATGTAAGCTCATTACTAACAGATTGCAAAGTATCAGTTGAGTAGAATCCCAGGCAAGCTGTTTGGCAAAAGCAAGAATACAAATAGTCCCCTGATGTCACACCAAGCTGCATGTCCCCCGTGCCTGTTCTTACCATATAAGCGTTGTATCGCCTTTCTGTCTAACCAGTCTAGTTCCAAGTTTTCACTTCGGGTGTCGTAGTTGGGGTGCATGACAGAGCCTCTTCGAAGGAGATGGGACAAACCAAGGGCATGGCCAATTTCATGGACAGCAACCTGAAAGAGAAAAATGCAAGGAAGTAGTCTGTAAACCCAAGCCACAACAAGGAGATCATTTTCTTGGCTACAATGCCTTTAGGTTACTCAAAAGAAGTAAGGTAACACAATGAGGTTTACTTCAAGTGCAGTATCCCTTTTCCTCCGGTTTTTGTGGAAGTTCATTGAGTTGTTTAATAAAGTATTATCCTTTTCATGAACTGCTGCATTGATCTAATCTTGGCTGCTTGATTGTAACTTTTTTATTCAATTAATCTGCTCTTAATCCTTACCAAAGTAGTTTCCAAGAACATTAGGATTTCTCTTTTCTGATATTGAACAAATGGATTATTGCATTTGTGTGAACAATTACTACAATTACAGATAATTGGGAGCTCCAGGTGATACCATGAGACTGAAGCTTGAGCACCTCTGAGCTGTCACCTAACCCCAAATATTACATTACGGCTTCAAAGATTGTTTTGTCTCTGCTGTACCACTTGATTTTAATGGTTTAGCAGTGTTCTCCCACCTTCCCAGAACTGGACCTAATCAGTAGGCTGTTCAACCAGAATGGGTGTCGGGCCTGATTCCAATCCTGTTCTCACTTAATGTCTATATTTGCATCTTTTAGTGGGGGCACTGGCTGATATTCATTCTCCCTCTCTCTCGTTCTCCTCCTGCCTAACCCGCTTGCCTTCATTGGTGAGAGCATTGAATATGTTACAACTGTACAAGACATAGTAAGGCCACATTTGGAGTACTGTGTACAATTCTGCTCTAGGAAGGATGTTATTAAACTGGAAGGGGTGCAAAAAAGATTTACAAGGATGTTACCGGGACTGGAAGGTTTGAGTTATAAAGAGGGGTTGGATAGGCTGGGACTTTTTGCCCTGGCGCATAGGAGGATGAGGGTTTACCTCATAGAGGTTTATAAAATCATGAGTGGCATAGATAAGGTAAATAGCCAAAGTCCTTTCCCGAAGATAGGGGAGTCCAAGACCAGAGGGCATAGGTTTAAAGTGAGAGGAGAAAAATTTAAAAGGGACCTGAGGAGCAACTGTTTCTCACAGAGCGTGGTGGGTGTATATATGGAATGAGCTGCCAGGGAGGTGGTAGAGGCGGGTACAGTTACAACATTTAAAAGACATTTGGACAGGTACATGGATAGGACAGGTTTAGAGGGATATGGACCAAACATAGGCAAATGGGACTAGTTCAGTTTCGGAAACCTGGTCGGCATGGATGAGTTGGGCCGAAGGGCCTGTTTCTGTACTGTATATCTCTATGACTCTATATCTGTAGGCTAGGAACTCACTGCCCTGCCCATCAATTAATGCCAATTCCACAAACTGGAAACTGAAATTGGGAATGGTTATAGAGTTTGAGCAGGAGGGCGGTGGGGAACGGGGTGTGTGATAGGGATGAAGATAGGAGAGATTGAATGACAAAAAGGTTAGTCTCACAGAACCAAAAGGAATGATGATGGGACAAGAAAAGAAACAAAGAAACAAAAGATGGACCTAGAGCAGATACACTGCTGGCTAAAATAAGAAAAAAAAGAAACCTGTAAAGAAAATGAAATAAAGTGGGGTAGAGATGAGAGTGGGTGAGGTGAGACTGACTGCCCTTGACACCAAGGCAGCATTTGACGAAGCATAGCTTCAAGGAGCCTGAACAAAACTGGAGTCAATGGGAATCAGGGGTTAAATCCTCTGCTGGTTGGAGTCCTACATGGCACAAAGGAAAATGGTTGTGGTTGTTGGAAGTCAATCATCTCAGCTCCAGGACATCACTGCAGGAATTCCTCAGGATAGTGTCCGAGGCCCAACCATCTTCAGCTGCTTTATCAATGACTTTCTTTCCATCGTAAGGTCAGAAGTGGGGTTATTTGCTGATGATTGCACAATGTTCAGCACCATTCACGACTCCTCAGATACTGAAAGAGTCCATGTCTAAATGCAGCAAGACCTGGACAGTATCCAGGCTTGGGCTGACAAGTGGCAAGTAACATTTGTGCCACACAAGTGCCAGGCAATGACCACCTCCAACAAAAGAGGATCTAACCATCGTCATTGACATTCAATGGCATTCTTCCACTATCAACATCCTGGGGGTTACCATTGACCAGAAACTGAACTGGACTAACCATATAAAATAAACTATATAAATATGTGGCTACAAGAGCAAATCCAAGGCTAGGAATCCTTCAGTGAGTAACTCACCTCCTGACTCCCCAAAGCTTGTCCACCATCTATAAGACACAAGTCAGGACTGTGATGGAATACTCTCCACTTGCCTGTGTAAGTTCAGCTCCAACAACACTCGAGAAGCTCGTCATCATCCAGAACAAAGAGGTCTGCTTGATTGCTACTCCTTCCACAATTATTCACTCCTTCCACCACTAACGAACATTGGTAGTGGTGTGTACCATTTACAAGATGCACTGCAGGAACTCACCAAGGCTTCTTAAGCAGCACCTTCCAAACCCACAACCACTACCATCTAGATGGACAAGAGCAGCAGTACCTGGGAACACCACCACATGGAGGTTCCCCCTCCAAATCACTCACCATCCTGACTTGGAAATATATCACCGTTCCTTCATTGTCGCTGGGTCAGAATAGTGGAATTTCCCCCCTGCTATGGGTGTACCTACACCTCAGGAACTGCAGTGGTTCAAGAAGGCAGCTCAACACCACCTTCTGAAGGGCAGCTAGGGATGGACAATAAATGCTGGCCTCACATCACCCAAAACTTAATAAAAAAAGATTACAGTCTGAGATTGTTGAACTCAACTTTGAGTCCAGAAGCCTGTAAAGTGCCGAATTGAAAGATAAGGTTCTGTTCCTCCAGCTTGTGTTGAACTTAACTGGAACAGTGCAGCACGCCGAGGACAGAGATGTCAGTGCGAGAGCAAGGTGGAGAATTAAAATGTCAGGTAACCGGAAGCTCATGGCCATGCCGGCAGACTGAACAGTGATGTTCCGTAAAGCGGACACCCAATCTGTTTTTGGTCTTCTCAATGTTGAGGTGACCACTCTGCAGCTATAACTTAGCTGGAGGTGCAGTAGCATTTGTTGGAATGGCCTCCATAGTTACGGACAAAGAGCAGAATGGCGTATGAGTTTCGATGTTAGCTGTGCTGGAAGCACCAACCAACATGATCAAAGATAGAATTGCAGTCCCAATGACTCTATCACTAATTCCAGATTAAGACATATGATTCTACGGGTTTATTAACTTTTGATTATGTCAGGAGAGAGAGAACATTGCAGCATTAATAAAACACATGAAATACCGTAAGGAGACTAATGCCCTGACCGTTGTTGGCAACAACGAAATGTTCAGCATCGTCAAAATGGATATCGGCCAAGTACCAGGCATGGGCAAAAATCTGTCCTGTCCCATCAAAGTCCTGAGAACAGCCGAGGTGTTGCCCTGGAACACAAGCACAAACAGACCTGGTTAAGATGTGGTTTCCAAGCCTAACTTATTTGTGGATGCTCTACTGCACTTTAAAGTATTCACAAACCCCCAAGAGATCCCCAGTTCAAAGTTTTATAAGTTAAAGCAAGACAGTGAGAACATTGCAGAAAATGTGTTTCTACTTGCTCTCCTTGGGGGTGGCACGGTAGCATAGTGGTTAGCACTGCTGCTTCACAGCTCCAGGGACCTGGGTTCAATTCCCGGCTTGGGTTAATACATGTGACAATAATAAATCAAATCAAAGATAACTTTCTTCATTGTCCACCAGGCCACCAATCTTGGTGTCATCTGCTAACCATGCCTCCTATATTCTCATCCAAAACATTAATATAAATGATAAATAACAGTGGACCCAACGCCGGTCCCTGAGGCACACCGCTGGTCACAGGCCTCCAGTTTGAAAAACAACCTTCTCCAACCACCCTCTGGTTGGCCTCTGACAGGGCCTGCTATTATTTCATGCTCCAACGAGCATTGATTGGCCGAAGGCAGGACTTCGGTTCTCACTCCCGCCTTGGAGAGCTGCCGGCTAATCAATGCCTCTGGTCCAGATATTGTTTAAGCTGGTCTCCAGCTGGAGCTGTGGCAGAAGCCTACCAGAATACCTGCAATGTGTGAACTCTGAAAAATCCATCAAGTATATTACATCCGTCACACTTCAGCAGTCCATTCCATTTAAAACAAAATATTCAAACCAAGAAATTCTCTGGAAATATAAAATGACTGAGGCAGCTTCATAATTAATGGTTGTACAAACCTTGGCCCAGACATTCATGTGCAGATGGTAAACTCTCTGTACTCGAATGGTGAGGCTTGGGTGTTGGGCCTTGGATCTCATTGTTGGCAAAGTGTTGTGTAATATTGGGCAGCTCTGAGGTATACAGGTGAGGCCTATCGGTTCCAGTATCGGGTGAAACCAGGATTAGGAGTCCGGACTTTGTGGGGGAATAAGGGAACGGGCCTGGGAAATCGAATCAGGGTCGGTACTAGGGGGCAGTATTAATTGGGGGAAGACATAGGTCTGGATTGTGATCATAGGGAATTGGAATTCAGGGTCAGGATACATGTAAATTGTGGTTTGGGACTGGGGGTGTGTTTTTGTTGAGGTATGGGGTTAGTGTAGATTAGGGGTAGGGCTGTAAACAGCTGTGATGGAAGTAGAGTGGCAACAATGGTAGGAGGACCATGGAGGCAAAAACTTGTAAGATGAGCTTAGAAGGAGCACACCTTCTCCACCTGACTGCGGAGTCAGGTAGCTTGCTCACTTTTGTTATTGTCAGGCAGTCTGAATGGTTGGTTTCCCTGAGTAAAGTCCACAATGCCACTGGCTATGAAGGGCAAGCCAATTGTGAGGGGTGGACCTCAAGTGAGCATCAATCCCTTATCTGCATTTGGAAAGAGCTAAATTGTTGTTCTAAAAGATGGTTATTATTTTTATTTGATGGCTTGACAGGTGGACCAGTTAATGCCTAAGAAATGATGATGTGTGGTCAGCTCTGACAAAGGGTCATCCTGACTCAAAACGTTGGCTCTATTCTCTCTCCACTGATGCTATCAGACCTGCTGAGTTTTTCCAGCGTTTTCTGTTTTTGTTTCAGATTCCAGAAGCTGCATGCAATATTTTGCTTTTATCCTGGAATATTATGTGCAATTTTGGTCTGCTTATCTGAGGAAAGATGTTCTTGCTATAGAGGGAATGCAGATTGGTTCCTGGGATGGTGGGACTGACATATGAGGAGAGATTGAGTCGGTAGGATTTTATTTGCTGCAGTTCAGAAGAATGAAGAGGGATCTCATAGAAACTTATAAAATTCTAACAGGACCAGACAGGGTAGGTGCGGGAAGGATGTTCCTGATGATGGAGGTGTCCAGAACCAGGGGTCATAGTCTAAGGATTATGGGTAAACCTTTTAGGACTGAGATGAGGAGAGTGGTGGGCTTGTGGAATTCTCTACCACAGAAAGCAGTTGAGGCCAAGACATTGTATGTTTTCAAGAAAGAGTTCGATATAGCTCCTGGGGCGAAGGAGATCAAAGGATATGGGGGGGAAGCTTGAACAGATTACTGAGTTGGATGATCAGCCATGATAATAATGAATGACGGAGCAGCTTGAAGGGCCGAATGGCCTATTCCTGTTCTTATTTTCTACGTTTCTATGTTTCTTTCCACCGTTCCATTCAAAATTGACCTGTCATGTGTTTGATCCTAAAACCACAACCATGACTGGCATCAGGAGCAGATCCTAGCTGCCTTTCCACCCATGTTCCCATCACTTAGTGGAGTCATCATGGAAAAAGTGGTGTTGGTCCTGAGAAGTGGCCGTAATCTTTCTGAGGATCCCTCCTTCCCCGCCCCTCCACCACCCGAACTCCAATTGGACAAAGAAGGCAATGGCCAGCCCCTCTCCATTTTGTTGCATTTGAAGTTAGATCATTAGAAATCTCACTCAGGTAAAATATAAACTAGTGTCATTAAAAGCTCATTAGCTTTTATTAACAGGGGGTTGGAGTTTAAGAGCCGTGGGGTTATGCTGCAACTGTACAGGACCTTGGTGAGACCACATTTGGAATATTGTGTGCAGTTCTGGTCACCTCACTATAAGAAGGATGTGGAAGCGCTGGAAAGAGTGCAGAGGAGATTTACCAGGATGCTGCCTGGTTTGGAGGGTAGGTCTTATGAGGAAAGGTTGAGGGAGCTAGGAATGTTCTCTCTGGAGCGGAGGAGGCTGAGGGGAGACTTAATAGAGGTTTATAAAATGATGAAGGGGATAGATAGAGTGAACGTTCAAAGACTATTTTCTCGGGTGGATGGAGCTATTACAAGGGGGCATAACTATAGGGTTCATGGTGGGAGATACAGGAAGGATATCAGAGGTAGGTTCTTTATGCAGAGAGTGGTTGGGGTGTGGAATGGACTGCCTGCAGTGATAGTGGAGTCAGACACTTTAGGAACATTTAAGCGGTTATTGGATAGGCACATGGAGCACACCAGGATGATAGGGAGTGGGATAGCTTGATCTTGGTTTCAGATAAAGCTCGGCACAACATCGTGGGCTGAAGGGCCTGTTCTGTGCTGTACTGTTCTATGTTCTAAACACACAATATTTCAAGGTCACATAAGTGAAATTCATAAAAAATGTTTGGAACAGGGAGTGACTGATTTTTCTGAATTTTCATTCTTTGCCAGCAGAGGGCAAGCAAAGGTCGATGCAGACTATTAGGCTCAGTTTCCATTACCTTATGTAGCCTAAGGATTTCCAGGACATTTCCAGGTAAGTGGTCGACAAGATGGGGTAAGGCAATTCCTAGGCTCCTGCCTCATTCTAGAGTTAGGGTCAGAGGGTATCTGGGTGGAGTGGTGCCTTTTGAAACAGGATTTACCTTGCATTGTGAGCTCCCCCTCAAATCAGAGCACTTAAGCAGCTGGTTGAAGTTTAGGTCTTGCAATCTGCAGTACAGCCAGTGTATCCCGAGGCCAGTAACCTGAAATGTTTCTACCTTCACAATCTCATCCAACCCTAAAACCCTTTGCAGAACCCTGACTTTGAGCGAAACCCCCTCTCCCTTCTCCCACCATTGACGGCTGTGCCTTCAGCTACCTGGATCCCATGCCTTGTATTTCCCTCTTGAAGCCCCCTCATTGTTCCTCTTTTAGGACCCTCCTTACAAACCACCCCTTTGTCCAAGCTATTCTAATATTCCTTTCTTTGGCTCTGTGTCAATTTTTCTTTTGGATTATGCCTCTGCCAAGGGCTTTTGGAAGCTTTTCTATATCGAAGATGCAAAATGACTGCAATTTGCTGCTGTTATTCAACACAGTGAGATTCCAATTCAGTTGTAAACTCTTCATTGTCTGATTGTGATTAAGAAGAAACTCAGTACAGGAGAATAATCTCTTTTAGGTGTTAATGGGATTTGGGCAGGGTAGATTGATTACTACACGCCTGTTCTCTGCAGGTGTGAAGATCAAACCCTGTGTGCCTTGAATGTGCTGGCCCTTCTTTCTCTATGAATGCCAACACTTTTTGTTCTCAGACTCCCTATTGTACGATCCCCAAGACTGAAGTAAAAGAGAGACTTGGTTTTAGGATCAAACATTACAGGTCAATTTTGGCTTTTGATACAGGGTAGTTGTGGAGCTTGTTCAATTCTACAGAAAGCTGGTTCTGCTATTAATGGTCTGCCCCCTTTATGGACTGTTTATTCCACTGTTGTCGTTTCACATCAACTATTCAGCTTCAAGCTATTTAGGGCGTCAGCAGAAAGGGGTGTTAAATTATGGAGAGCAAGTCACCATGAGGAAAGATAGCTAGGAAAACAATGTTATTTAAAAGCTTCTTTTAAAGCCAGACCTCAGGGTGCCTTGTGTCAGTGAGCCAAACTCTGCTGTCTGTTAAAAGACGATTTACAACATAAACAGCAGGAGTTAATTCCCAGATGTTTGCCTGAGCTGAAAGCCTACTACTACAAATGCAGTTACAATATTTCTTCTCTGGGTGGAGATGTTCTCAGATCTGGCAGCCTTGTGGGGGACCAGTTGTGCCAACGATCCCAAATGGATTAAGTCTGTTCCGATGAAACCCATCTCTCTCCAACAGCTGCCAGAATTGACAGGGGCAAAAACAGAAAATGCTGGAAAATTTCAGCAGGTCTGACAGCATCTGCTGAGAGAGAGAACGGATTTAACGTTTCAACGTTGGCTCTGTTCTCTCGCCACAGATGCTGTCGGACCTGCTGAGATCTTTCAGCACTTTCTGTTTTTGTTTCACATTTGAGCATCCGCAGTAATATGCTTTCATGTTGGAGTTGACAGGGGGCCTGGCACCTTTCCATATTTGACTGGGATCCAGTACTGAACAATCTAATCCTCTTGTCAAGTCGGGGGTGGGAATACCTGACAGAGGAGAATGTCTGTCCCATCTCAGCCCAATGAAAACCAGCCAGATTAATATTCACAGTTAAGGAAAAGCTTATCTTCCATGGCTGATGTGTAAAACAGCGCATTCCCACCACAGTCTATTCACTGAATCCTTTTCAATATTCAATCTTTCAAAATGGACCTTACACTATGCCAGATTTATGGGATGTATGCAAGTGGTCATTCAGAGTAGAAGATGGGCAGGTGTAGGTTAAATAAAATAGTTTGCACCATACAGAAGGCAATCCTAGTAAAGCTATGGCAGTGAAGGAGTTAACCTGACCGCTATACTTCAATAATATTGGTTTACAAGAATTGTTGGGGACTATCAGTCATGTATTACAAAGTGCTTTGTGAACTCTATGCCTCAAAAAGACAGCAAGGTGGAGTCAACCCTTTCTAAAAGTGGCGGTTGGTAATTATCTCTCATATTTCTTCATTCTTTCTTTCTCCCCTTTTATCCTTTCACGCCACCTCCAGTCGTTCAAGCTGTAAAACAAGCTTTTAATGAGGTTCACCGGCCCAAATGAAAGGTGGCGGCTTGCAGGCAGGCAGTGTGAGCAGTCTGCACACCTCTCCAAATCCGAGAGGATCTCCCAGTGGGGTACTGAGGGAGCTCTACACTCTCTGGAGGTGCCCTCTTTCAGGTAAAACGTCAACCTGAAGCTCCGGCTGAACTCTCAGGTGGACATAAGTGATCTCATTACATTATTTCAAAGAGGAGCAGGTGAGTTCAACCCCTACACTCTGGCCAAGCGGCATGAGGGCACAGTGGTTAGCACTGCTACGTCACAGCGCCAGGGACCCGGGTTCAATTCTGGCCGTGTCTGTGTGGAGTCTGCATGCTCTCCCTTGTGTCTGCGTGGGTTTCCTCCGGGTGCTCCGGTTTCCTCCCACAGCTGGTTAGCATTGGCCATGCTAAATTCTCCCCTCAGTGTATCCGAACAGGTGCCAGAGGGTGGCGACTAGGGGATTTTCACAGTAACTTCATTGCAGTGTTAATGCAAGCCTACTTGTGACACTAATGAATAAACAACTTATTTTCTAGCAGCACTGAAAACAGATTATCTGCTCATATGTCCCAGTTCCGTGTGTGAGAGCATGCTGTGCACAGGTTAGCTAACTGGCTTCCTGCATTACAATGGCCAACAAGTAGTCATCATGTGCCAACCACACTTCACTGGTTGTAAAGCACTTGAGGATACTGTGAAATAGTGTAAAGGCAAGTCTGGTTTGAGGGGTATAGTTTGATCAGGGATTTCCTGTTCACATGCAAGTTCCTTTCTGGTTTGGCGATCTGAAAGGTGATCATTTTTAAGAGCTCCTTTTTAGAGAGGCAACCTTTGTTGAGATATTATTCATGACACATTTACTGAGGGATGAATACATTGCTAGTCCATTTAACGATAGTCATTCTGATATTAGAAGTTTGCTTTCATGACAACCGTCACCTTTACAGAAGCAATTCATTGCTTGAGGCACCCTGAGACTTTCCAATGGACCAGGTTGGACACCATGCAAAAGATGCTGCACCCAGATCATGCTTGTGATGTTTAATGGTTAATCTAGACTATCCCTTTAAGACCAGTTCTCGGTGTTCCCTGTGGGGATTCAGTTTATTGTAGCTGGTTACAAGTCTCCGTGATCATTAATGGGTCAGTAATCTGCTTGGGAATCTCAGGCAGCAGGTCAGGGAAAACCAAGATGAAAAGTCCCAGTCTTTCACTCTCTCTCATAAACTTTCCAACAAAGTGTGATATCTGGTGTCCGATAGACAAACATTAGACGCAAGGCTATTATCAAAGCACAATCATTATTATGCAGCATAAAAAGGTTGTTTCAGTAGCTATTTATATCTTTATTTGACTATAATCCAATGTACTTTCACACCGCCATTATATTTTGGCATGGAGTCAGGGAACAAGTACTTATCATGTGCCAAATTACACACATTCGGGTGGGGGCAATGGATTCAACACTGGGTTTACACTTTGGGTTGGAATCTAGCCCAAATTTAGGCAATTCTGTTTTGCCAGTAAGAGCCCTGCATCAAATGAGTTATATAACTACTTTTACACTTTTCCTTAAGGAGGGGACAGGCTGGCGGATGTGGGAAGTGTTGAAGTGTTAGTAACTGCCGCTCTTTTGAGATGTTTTGTAAAGGCTAAAGGGACCTTTGCCTTGAACTGTGTGCACTTAACATTGACAGGAAGTGTCCCATTTTCCAGTATTGCTATCCCTCACCTTTTACTTCCACAGCGCACGTACACACACACGTACACACACACAAGTGCACACACACAAGTACACACACACACAAGTACACACACGTACACACACTCACCCACCCACGTAGACACACTCACCCACCCACGTAGATGTACACACACATACACATGTATACACACACGTACACACACACACACGAGATAGGTTGGGAAGTTGGGATTCAGACATTTTAATCTACCAACTGATCTGAAATTGCCCTGTTCCCCCACGGCTCTCCGCTCCAGTGTGTCTTATTCAGCTACTGTGGACATGTAGTTTCAATTACACGGCATTACAATTGGGCTAGGGTGAGTGGCGCTGTCTCATTCTTGAACCCTTCCACTCTCCTTGCCTGATCACAACTTGTGCTGAGGTGCAAATACCATGAGTGTTCCCTGCCCTCTATTACCATACCCAAATGGCCTTGCTCTCAAGTTGAACCTTGGTTGTAAGGATCAGTATGTAAAAGTCCTGTGGCACAGCACGTTCTTGTGCACAATCAATGCCCACACATGCACCCTCTCCAGCAAGGATCAATACAGAGCATTGATGAGGAGGCTTCTGTATTTCCACCAGCCACCCCTCCAAGCCCTATCTTACCCCAGCCCAGGAATTCTGAGACCACTTGCAATTCCTATGTAATGCTCTAGAGTAGATGAGTCCAGTCAGAGGTTCTGTCTGATAACTGACCAGCTCGCACGTCAGTTTGTGCACGTTTAGTTTTACCTGTTCCGAAGCCCAGCTTAATGTCAATGTCAGCAGGAAGAGAAGTCAAGTCCTCCTCGAACTCCAGCGGCGTCACCTCACTCCAGATGCGGAAGGCCAGCCTCAGGATATTCTTCTGCTGCTCAACACTCATTTGGATGGTGAAGGCTTCATCCATCAGGCGCCATTTTAGCTTTCTCTTCGAGAAGCCCAGGCTGCTGGCAGTTCCTCCGAGAGCATCCAGGCCGTCTCGCTTCTTCCTGGCATGCTCCATCAGCCGGTCAAGGAAGCGCTTCCTCCGGACAGGTTCTGGATCTGTGGCAGACTGGGTGGTGTTCGAGTCGCTGACTGTCCTGTTGGGAGACGTACTGTCCGATTGGTTACGTGACGTTATGTTTAAAAGAGAGCTGTTGTCCAGCATCATCTGATCAGGCACACCGCAACGAGGTTGGTTCATTACATTGAGGGTGGCGTTGTCCAGGATTCCAGTGGGACTCAAGCCATTGGCTTTCTGGAAGGTCTTGAGGTTCTGAAGGTAAGCAGGGTTATCATTGGGCTCCTTAAGACTATCCTTTGTGACAGAGTCTCCAGAAAGTCCTTCAGTCATGACCTGAGGCACATCTCGGGGAGCTGGGTTTTCCTCTTGTGGAGCCGAATCCCTCCCTGACACTTGATGTTCCCAATCGACAGGATCGCCCCAGCCAAATTTTTTCAAGTATTCCTATGGGGAATATATTAAACAATAAATGATTCTTAACTTCCCTTTAGGTGATTTGTTTTTCAAGAAAATTACCTTGGAGACAAATGGAGATGGTTCAATGAACATAAATCAGAAATGAATTTAATCAGAATTCAATTACTAGCATTCCTTTCCATGTTACATGGGCAGAATAACTTTCACATTCACATTTCCAGCATATTCTCCAGTTATATTCCAGAGGAGCTAAAATCCCACTGGAACATTTCTGAGGGATGTGACAAGGCCCTTACTTAAGTTCAGATTCTTTGCTTTTTTGTTGTGGGAAATGGAAGAAGTTACTTACTGTAAGACAGGGCCAAGCTTTCTAACAAGTCCAAATTTTCTAGCTCCAGTTCAACCTGCCTCTCATGGCCTCTACATTGTCCATTTAGTCTGCTGAGCAAACTGCAGCATTGTCGTCCCCAATTGTCAAAAGGTTAGCAAGTAAAATTGATCTATCCTCAATATGTCGAATACACTCACTGCCTTCGTAGGAACAGGAATAGACCACCAAGATGCTGAGGCCTGTTCTGCCATTTAATTAGCTCTTGGCTGAGGAGCGCTTCAGTCTTGTTGATCTTCCATATTTCCATACCCCGGACACCCCTAACCAACAAAAATGCCCCAGAATTCACGACCTTTTCAGAGGATAGGATTTCAGATTTCTAATGCCTAAGACAGATATCATCCTGACCTCCAGTCCCAGCAGTGTCCCATGGAGCATTGCAACCCCTTCCCAATTCCTTTAGCCTCCACTCCCATTCCCAACCTGATACTCAATCTGGAAGGAAGTGAGCAACAATTGATTTTGATCAGAGATTATTCAACAGAGTATAGGAAGCTTTACTCTGCAGCTCAGTCCCTATACCTGACATGAGAGCACTTCATTCTGTCTGAAGAATTCCGTACCTCATCATGAATATCTCTAAGTTTGGCAAGCATAACATTTTGCTCAAAAATTTGCATAATATCTAATAACTATGTTAACTCTAGTTCTCACCTTTGAATAGTTTTATGATGTGTCAGTGTCACTAGAGGCACTGTGCGTAACTTCTAATATCAACTGTTCGGTTCCACCATTACATTGGTGAGATGTAACTAGTTACACTGAACCAGAGAGTTCAGGAAGATCTCAGCTTCATTGCCTGATACAGCCTTCATGAGACCCTGCGCCCAAGGAAGGAAGTATGGGACTTAAAGGAGACATATATTCACCAGAATGAATCTGGGGTTTAGGGGGCTACATAAATGGGTTCCATCAACTGGACTCGAATTCCCCAGAGTTTCGAAGATTGAGAGGGTGTTGAGGGATTTAAATTGTTAATAGATATTTCCTCCCGATCTGGGTGCATAAGAGTAAGGGCAAAAAATCATTAGATATAGAGGAGAGGGTGGGGGGAGGGCGGCGGTGGGGCGGGGGGGTGGGGGGCAGAGGGGGGGCGGAATTGCTAAGCTCCTCTAGTGACTCAGCTGGCTAAGCAAGTACAAGGACTGGAAGGATTGACTGTCAGTCTAGCTTACATCAGTTACTGGGGATCTGATTGACATCCATTGATTCCTTGTCAGAATTATGGACTTTAAAAGACAATTTTGGTTTTAGCAATGATGTTATTGTTTGTGAAACCACATCCTAATAGGAGACCATGCCTGACAGATATGGGGGGGGGGCTAACAATACAGCCTTTTTTAAATGAAAGGGATTTTCACTCCTGAACTTATTCCTGCTGACAGGATCAGCAAGAAACCTCAGAGTGAGAGTCACACAGGGTGTGCAAGGCTTCCCTGCTAACAAGCAGACTGCAGCAACTTGCCTGATGGGGCTCACTATTTGCACCAAGGGCAGTATAACTGCAATCTCACAGCACCAGAATTCCAAATAGGGAAAATTCCCCATGCTGGAAAAGGCACAATGCAATTCCCAACACACGCTGCACACCGGTAAATGATAGCAACAACTGGGAACTCTAAAAGGACAAATATCCAGCTGTCAGGTATGGAAACCTGGCAGCTCTCGGATTTCAAAGCTGACAAGTTCAAATTGGGGACGGTCAGATTTTAGCATCCTCCCCGTCCTTGTCACCATCCCCATAGAAAGCAGGATTGGGGGAAGTGCTGTCTTCTCTCTCACCTCTGCTGTCTGGGTGCTCAGGACTCGGGGAGCACGGTGCTTCTTCAGCTGCGTGTCCGAGTGATCCCTTTTCTTGAAGACAGGCTCCCCTCCGCCAGGCATCAGCGCAGCGAAGGCGGCCACAAGTAGCAGGGAGAGGGGCAGCGGCATCCTCCTGGCTCCAGCACAAGCTCTCAACCCCTTCCCCTGCTTTCACCCCCTTCCTTCGCTCTCACCCCCTTCCCCTGCTCCCACCCCCTTTCCCTCGCTCTCACCCCCTTCCCTTGCTCTCCCCCTCTCTCTTTTCTCTCTCTTTTCACACTCTCACTCTCCACTCGCTCTTTCTCACCCTTTTCACTCACTCTCCATTCACTCTCTCACACACTCTATCTTCACCCACTACCTCTCTCTCTCTGGCTGTGTGCCTGGTGTCTGCTGGCAGCTGGTCTGCAGTCTGACTTTTTAAGTATGATTTTCTCCTCCCTCCCTGTGACGTTCAGTCAGAGCACACCCACAGTGCTGGGCGAACAGAGGCAGGGACCATTACAACTTTCAAGCGTTGTGAAAACAAATTCTTTAAAAGGAACCCTTCCTACTCCTTTCTTCAAGGAAGAAATGTAATACATTTGCTTTCAGGGTTTTTTTCTGTTGGAATTCAGCAAGTTGCAATTGGATATTTTTTAAATGATGGTGATGTGGAGGTCTTGTGGCGCATTGGGTGGTATCTCTGCCTCTGTGCTAGAAGCTCTGGGTTCAAGTCCCACTCCAGGACTAGATGGTCAAGGAAGGTGTGTTCATAATGTGGCCACACAGATTGATTCTCATCTTGTACTTCCTTCCAACACACCTAATGGCAGGTGGTACGGACAGCTTTGCTGTAGAAGCAACGGTAAACCACTAATGTACCTTGCCAAACATAGCGATGAACCAATCCAATAGAAAACCTGGCCACCAATGCCCTCAGGCATGGTACCTGGAAGAGGGATATGTGCAAACACTTTGTCCAGTAATTAAATACCCACCAACAATTGTAATAACTCGCACTTGTATGGAGTGAGGGTGGGAGAGGAGCTAAATTAGGAACAGTCCAATAAGGTTTTAAGGGAGATTTTGAAGCTGGGGCAATGCAGTAATGTAGAGGGGTTTAGAAAGTGACCATAAGATTGTGAAAACATTGCTAGGCCGGAGGCGTTTGTGAGGGGAGGTGATGTTGTTGAAGAGAATAGGAGAGGCGATAGGCGGATTCGAGATTACACAAATGTCTAGAAGAGACCAAGCTGACACATAGGACTGGAGAGTGGTTACAAGGGTAGGAAGATGAGGAGAAGGATTTTGAATGAACAGGTTGAAGGTTGAGGAATTGTCGAGGGGGAAAGTGAGTGGGTTTGGTGCAATATTGGGCAGCTGTGTTGCTCTTCTGTGTGAATTGGATTGGAGCCAATCTCACCTCACCTTTAAGATATTGAGTCTTTAAAAATTAAATACTGTTGTTTTATTGTAACTCTCACTATGTTTCTAGCACTGTGGCTCCAGGGCTGATGCTGACGCAACAGGAGTGTTAAGTTTTGTACAGCTTTAAAAAAAAAAATCTTTGAACTGTGTCTGAGTAACCTTACACCAGAGAATTACATAAATAAAGATTAGCATTGTTTGAAAACAAAGTGCTTAATTCTCAAAAGGGCCAGAATATGCTGGGGCAAAGCATCTGATGGTGTGCCCAGTTAGACATTTCCCTTCATTCTTCAGGCATATCTGTTTTACTCTGCATCTTGCTGGAAATGCAAGCTGATAGTATGCAGCTAGGACACCAGGATATATGGGACATCAGTGGATGACTGGACCAAAGGTTTATCTCCCTAATCAATGAGATTATATGAGGAGGACTGAGGAATTAAGGGCTATGGGGAGAGAGCGGGTAAATGGAGTTGAAATCAACCATGATTGAATGGTGGAGTGGACTCGATGGGCCGAATGGCCTTACTTCCGCTCCTATGTCTTATGGTCTTATGGTCTTAAATGTCCGCTACGACTCTCACCAACTTTTACAGATGCACCACAGAAAGCATCCTTTCTGGGTGTGTCATAGCTTGGTATGGCTCCTGCTCTGATCAAGACCGTGAGAAAGTACAAAGGGTTGTGAACATAGCCCAGTCCATCACTCAAACCAGCCTCCCATCCATTGACTCTGTCTACACTTCCCCCTGCCTCGGAAAAGCAGCCAGCATAATCAAGGACTCCACGCACCCCGGATATACTCTCTTCCGTTGGGGAAAAGATACAGAAGGCTGGGTTAACGTACCAACTGACTCAAGGACAGCTTCCCTGCTGCCATCAGACTTTTGAATGGACCTATCATATATTAAATTGATCTTTCTCTACACCCTAGCTGACTGTAACACTATATTCTTGCACCCTCGCCTTTCTTACTCCTCTATGTACTCTATGTACAGTATGCTTTGTATAGTGTACATGAAACAATACTTTTCACTGTATACCAATACATGTGACAAGCATAAATCAAATCAAGAAACTGAATTGGATGTGGCTGAATTCAATGTCAAATCAGGTACAAAAAGAAACAAAATAAAGTGAAGAAAAGGTTGGTATAAGAGACAGATAGGAAAAGTTCAATTCTTCTCCTCAAATTAAAAGGAATTAAATGTTTTAAATCTCCAGCAATAATTTGCCATTTGAAGGAATGAAACTCCACACTTGCATTGTTCATTTTCTAGTCTGGAGAGATTGATTGGCAGCCATTGACCTAAAAAAGATACTTACGCTGTAAAAATGAAAGCGATGAAGCTGGCCGGCTACAAGCAGCCCTGATGTACAAAAACAAAAGAAAGCTTGCTCAGTGTAGTGGCAGCAATCGCTGCAGTGCGATTAAAAAAATACAAGGAGAAGATTTAAAAGTTTGGCACGCTTGAAGCAGATCCGAAATAAGCTCCGGAAAATTCAAGGGACAAACACCTGCAGAGCTTACTAAAAAAATGGTCCACGATTGTGAGGGAGCCCATCGGCTCTCCTCGAGTGTGGGACATTAAAAAAGAAGGAAGCTAGCAGCGTTTGAAAAATAAAGGAGAAAGAAGCTTTCAAGAGTTTAAAGAAGAGCAGTCAGGATGCGGACCCAAAACCCAAATGCGCGGCAATGTCAGTACATAACGTCGACAGCTGCAGGGACAGCTTACAGTAAAAAAGATTATTGTCTCAAAGCAGTACACATTTAAAATAATAAATCGAAGAAAACCTACAAAATACTTAAAGGAATGGACAGAGTGGATACAGATAAGATATTTCCCTTGGTTGGGAATCTAGAATCAGGGGATACATTTTCAAAATAAGAGTTCACTGACTATGAGTCCTGTGCTGTTTACTGTAGTTGAAACAGTTCTCTAAACAGTGGTCCTTGCTTTATTCCGTGGCAATGCTGCTTTGGAATTTTGAAGTCTTCTCTGTTGTTCCCAGTATGATATAAGCAGGCAGAGTTCACTTCAGCTGAAATTGAGACGTCCACAGTCTTACTGCTGCCTTTAGCTGTTTCTTCTCTAGATTGTTTGAAAACCAACCAGGATGTTGCAATAAAAGGTATTCCAAAATGGTGGTTCCAATCACAAGTCCTCTCTCTCCATAATGATTTGAGTACACTGCAGAAGGCAATGGATCAGCTCATGTCAGGACAGGCTTTGCCTATTGTTGTTGTGTCCCAGGTGATTAATTTTTTTATGTCCCAGCCATCGCATCTGAATGGCCATTTCTTCCCTGTGATGAACGGGGAAGAACATATCAACACCTTCAACCTACTAATTGTCTCTGTAGACTTCCTGTCTCTCCTGATGCCACAGAACGTAACTTTATAATAATCAAAATGGCAAGGGTCAGTTTTTTGATTTGATTTATTATTGTCACATGTATTAGTATACAGTGAAAAGTATTGTTTCTTGCGTGCTATGCAGACAAAGCATACCGTTCATAGAGAAGGAAACAAGCGAGCACAGAATGTAGTGTTACAATCATAGCTGGGGTGTAGAGAAAGATCACCTTAATGCAAGGTAGGTCCATTCAAAAGTCTGATGGCAGCAGGGAAGGAGCTGTTCTTGAGTTGGTTGGTACGTGACCTCAGACTTTTGTTACAAGTTACAAGTTTTAGTCCATCTTTGAAGTCATTCTTGACATCAGCAAGAAAGAAATTCCATCGGAGGTTTGCCTGGGCACGTCCTAATTATAATGCACATTGAAAACTTCCAGAAACTGACCAACTTGTAATAGAACACATATCTGGTGACCTGTGGCAGACATTTTAAGTTGTGTCTTTGCTTGTCAAAAGTCCTTTACAGAAAGTTCAATCTACATCCCAGCTATGACTAACACTACATTCTGCACCCTCTCCTTTCCTTCTCCCTTATGTACTCTATGAACAGTATGCTTTGTCTGTATAGAGTGCAAGGAATAGTTTTCACTGTATACCAATACATGTAACAATAAGAAATCAAATCAGATTAAATATATACTAGCCAGCCAATTAATTAAAGATTAATATTTGACATATAAGTACGCATTGTATCACAGTCTCTTAAAGGAGCAAGAATGGTATATTGAAAAGATCTCAACTGCAAAAATCAGCATTGGAAATTTGTCACAGAGCCATTTAGGTAGATACTTCATAAAGAGAAAGCTCCAATTATAAAGAGGAATTGAGTCAGGCATTGCTTGCTATTAGGAAGTAATAGGCACTGGTCCTTGAAATACACCATCATGAGTGACAAGCAGAGGATGAATCTGGCAAGAAATGACAGTTGGTTGAAGGAATAGCCCCCCGCACCCAGAGCAGTGGCCGGACAGGGGTTTAGACAGAGCATGTGGTCAGGGCAGGAGAGGGAGGGGTAACAATAGGATTCCCTTTCTCATCCAACCTCTCTACAGTCCTTTGGGCTAGGAAGACTTCGGGTTCATAATCTCCAACAGCAGACAAAATGTCTTGAGACTGTTGGCATGACCTGCAAATCTTTAGTACAATGGTCCAGAGACAGTGTAAAATGCAGCTCAATATATTCCATCTGCCATGCTTTTGCCCACACACCAAGTCAGTTCAAATCCTCCTGTAGCCGTTTTATATCTTTTTCACAACACACATCGTTGCCGAGCTTTGTATCATCCACAAACTCAAAAATATTACATTTGGTGCCCACATCCAAATCAGTGGGAGCAAAACTGAATAACAAGGGTCAAGTGGCCCTGTGGGGGAGGGGTGGGGTTGTGTTGGGGCAAGGCAAGGGAACTGAAAAACACAAAACCGAAAAAAGGGGGTTCAAGGTGGAGGGGAAAGGCCACAGTCTAAAGTTGTTTAACTCAAAGTGGAGTCTAGAAGGTTGTAATGTGCTGAGTCGGAAGATGAAGTTTAAAGTTTATTTACTAGTGTCACAGGTAGGCTTACGTTAACACTGAACAAAGAACAAAGAACAAAGAACAGTACAGCACAGGAAACAGGCCCTTCGGCCCTCCAAGCCTGTGCCGCTCCTTGGTCCAACTAGACCAATCGTTTGTATCCCTCCATTCCCAGGCTGCTCATGTGACTATCCAGGTAAGTCTTAAACGATGTCAGCATGCCTGCCTCCACCACCCTACTTGGCAGCGCATTCCAGGCCCCCACCACCCTCTGTGTAAAAAACATCCCTCTGATATCTGAGTTATACTTCGCCCCTCTCACCTTCAGCCCGTGACCCCTCGTGATCGTCACCTCCGACCTGGGAAAAAGCTTCCCACTGTTCACCCTATCTATCCCCTTCACAATCTTGTACACCTCTATTAGGTCTCCCCTCATTCTCCGTCTTTCCAGGGAGAACAACCCCAGTTTACCCAATCTCTCCTCATAGCTAAGACCCTCCATACCAGGCAACATCCTGGTAAACCTTCTCTGCACTCTCTCTAACGCCTCCACGTCCTTCTGGTAGTGCGGCGACCAGAACTGGACGCAGTACTCCAAATGTGGCCTAACCAGCGTTCTATACAGCTGCATCATCAGACTCCAGCTTTTATACTCTATACCCCGTCCTATAAAGGCAAGCATACCATATGCCTTCTTCACCACCTTCTCCACCTATGTTGCCACCTTCAAGGATTTGTGGACTTGCACACCTAGGTCCCTCTGTGTTTCTATACTCCTGATGACTCTGCCATTTATTGTATAACTCCTCCCTACATTATTTCTTCCAAAATGCATCACTTCGCATTTATCCGGATTAAACTCCATCTGCCACCTCTCCGCCCAATTTTCCAGCCTATCTATATCCTGCTGTATTGCCCGACAATGCTCTTCACTATCCGCAAGTCCAGCCATCTTCGTGTCATCTGCAAACTTGCTGATTACACCAGTTACACGTTCTTCCAAATCATTTATATATATCACAAATAGCAGAGGCCCCAGTACAGAGCCCTGTGGAACACCACTGGTCACAGACCTCCAGCCGGAAAAAGACCCTTCGACCACTACCCTCTGTCTCCTATGGCCAAGCCAGTTCTCCACCCTTCTAGCCACTTCTCCTTGTATCCCATGAGCCTTAACCTTCTTAACCAACCTGCCATGTGGGACTTTGTCAAATGCCTTACTGAAATCCATATAGACGACATCCACGGCCCTTCCTTCATCAACCGTTTTTGTCACTTCCTCAAAAAACTCCACCAAATTTGTAAGGCACAACCTCCCTCTTACAAAACCATGCTGTCTGTCACTAATGAGATTGTTCCGTTCTAAATGCACATACATCCTGTCTCTAAGAATCCTCTCCAACAACTTCCCTACCACGGACGTCAAGCTCACCGGCCTATAATTTCCTGGGTTATCCCTGCTACCCTTCTTAAACAACGGGACCACATTCGCTATCCTCCAATCCTCAGGGACCTCACCCGTGTCCAAAGAAGCGACAAAGATTTCCGTCAGAGGCCCAGCAATTTCATCTCTCGTCTCCCTGAGCAGTCGAGGATAGATGCCATCAGGCCCTGGGGCTTTGTCAGTTTTAATGTTCCCTAAAAAACCTAACACTTCCTCTCTTGTAATGGAGATTTTCTCTAACGGGTCAACACCTCCCTCCGAGACACTCCCGGTTAACACGCCCCTCTCCTTCGTGAATACCGATGCAAAGTATTCATTTAAGATCTCCCCTATTCCCTTGGGTTCTAAGCATAATTCCCCTCCTTTGTCCCTGAGAGGTCCGATTTTCTCCCTGACAACTCTTTTGTTCCTAACGTATGAATAGAATGCCTTAGGATTCTCCTTAATCCTGCCTGCCAAGAACATTTCGTGACCTCTTTTTGCCCTTCTCACTCCCCGTTTGAGTTCTTTCCTACTCTCTCTATTCCTCCAGAGCTCCATCTGTTTTCAGTTGCCTGGACTTAACGTACGCCTCCCTTTTCATTTTAATCAGATCCTCAATTTCCCTGGTTATCCACGGCTCTCGAATCCTACCTTTCCTATCTTTCCTTTTTACAGGCACATGCCTATCCTGCAGCCTTATCAATAGTTCCTTAAAAGACTCCCACATGCCAGACGCGGACTTACCCTCGAACATCCTCTCCCAATCAACATCCACCAATTCCTGCCTAATCCGGCTATAGTTAGCCTTCCCCCAATTTAGCACCCTGCCCGTAGGACAGCACTCATCCTTGTCCATTACTATCCTAAAGTAAACAGAGTTGTGGTCACTATTTGTCACATGTTCCCCTACCGAAACTTTGACGACCTGACCGGGCTCATTTCCCTGAACTAGGTCCAGTGTAGTTCTGGGAAATGAACTGCAATGAAGTTACTGTGAAAATCCCCTAGTCGCAACACTCTGGCACCTGTTCAGGTACACTGTGGAAGAATTTAGCATGACCAATGCACCTAACCAGCATGTCTTTCGGACTATGGGAGGAAACCCACGCAGACACGGGGAGAACATGCAGACTCCGCACAGACAGTGACCCAAGTGAGGAATTGAACCCAGGTCCCTGGCGCTGTGAGGCAGCAGGCAGCAGTGCTAACCACTGTGCCACTGTGCCATGTTGGTCTTCCAGTCTGTGCTGGGCATCACTGGAGCATTGCAGTAGGCCAAGAACAGATATGTGGGTTCAGTCTGCCGACATTCAGTGTCAATGCACTAAAACAAATGCAATGACATCCTTTTGCAATGCAGTCAGGTGTTTCAGTAACAGCTTTGCTGCTAAGTACACCATCCATTGTAGAAAAGGATGAAAGAACTCGCATTTATGCCCCACCTTTCATGACATCTCACTATAATTTGCAGCCAATGAACTATTTTGAAGTGCTGTAATTGTTGTCTTGCAGGAAATGTGGTATCCGACCTGTGCACAGTAGGATCACATAAACAGCAATATGACCAGGTAAAATGTTTTCATCATATAGATTGGTGCATGAGTATTAACCATGGCACCAGGAGCATCCATAGGAATACAGGACTTTGGAGCAGGAGTAGACCATTCAGCCCTTTGAACCTACGCTGCCATTTAATAAGATCATGGCTGAGTTGACTGAGGTCTCAACTCCACTTTCCTGTCTGTCTCCTCCACCCCTTCTTCAAATTGTGTTGTGAGATTTTTATGCCCATCCATAGGTGGTATTGTAGTGGTAATGTCACTGGGCTAGTATTCCAGAGGTCCAGGCTAATGCCCTGGGGACCTGGGATCAAATCCAATCATGACACCTCATGGAATTTAAATTCAGCTAATTAAATCTGGAATTAAAATCTATACACAGTAGTCTTGTTGATTTTGCAAAAATCCACCTGGTTCACTAATGTCCATCTGGGAAGGAAATCTGTCATCCTTACCCGGTCTGGCCTACATGCGACTCCAGAGCCACAGCAATGTGGTTGACTCTTAACTGCTCTCTGAAATGATCCAGCAAGCCTCTCAGTTCAAGGGCAATTGGGGATGGGCAGCAAATGCTGGCCTTGTTAGTCCACATCCCACAAGAGAACAGGAGAAAGCCAGAGAGGGCAGATGGGGCATTGGTTAAACAATTCAGCCAAAACACCTCTGATAGGGCATCATTCCCTCAGAACTGCATTGAAGTGTCAATGTAAGATTATGTGCTCAAGTCTCTGGGGTGAACCTTGAACCCACAACCTCCAGAGTCAGAGGTGTTATTCATTGAAGCATACAGACTCAGAAGATCTCAGGTTGGATCATTTTCTTCTCTGCTCAGACAGCTGAGCTTTCTCAGGCAGAGGCTGGAACACTGTTTCAGTGTTTTGGGGACCAAGGAGGAAAATAAGCAGTCAAGATTCCTACTAATTCCCTTCAGAAAAATATGTGAGTTTGGGATTAGTCCATGTAAGGCCTTCTTTCAGATGCCCTATGAAAAAGCTAGACAGCTGAAAGAAAACCTTGTGTTTGGACAACACCTTATCCCAATTTTCAAAAATGTCTCAAATTGCTTCACATTCAATCAATGTATTTGAAGTGCTGTAAGTGTTGATGTGTAGACAATTGCAGCAGTCACTTCACATACAGCTAAGTCCCAAAAGAGCAAAGGGGACATGTGACCAGTTGACCTGGAATTCGCTCGGACACTGTGGAAAATTTCTGCTCTCTTTCAAATAATGATGTGAAGAGATAGATGGACAATGATTTTAAACTTCAATGTAACAACATAAGAAATAGGAGCAGAAGTAGATCCTACAGCCCCTCAAGAGTGTTCCACCATTCAGTGAGGTCATGGCTGACCTGATTTTGACCTCAATTCCACTTTCTTGCCTATTCCGAATGACCCTTGTCTTCCCCACTATTCAAGAATTGTTCTATCTGAGCCTTGAATATATTAAAACACAATGCTTCCTCGCAGTGGAGTGCTAAAGGCCACAACTCTCCAACCCACAGGCAAAAGTCAAACTGTTGCTGACATGATAAAATATGGCATTTACTTTGGTGAGTGAGGCCTGCATAATGTGACTAAGATAATGAACTCGACCAGAAATAGTGACCAAATGGTAAGGTCACTTGACTAGTAATCCAGAGGCCCAGCTTAATTCTCTGCCAGGGAGATGCATTCAAATCCGATCATGGCTGCTGATGGAATTTAAATTCAATTAATTAATACAATCTGGAAATAGAAGTTAGTCTTAGTAATGGTGGCCATAAAACTATCATTGATTGTTGTAAAAACCCATCACTAATGTTGGAATTCTTACCTGATCTGGTCTATATGTGACTCCAGATTAGGGTAGCCATTTCCAAATTTCCAAAAAAAAGGACAAAAATGGCAGCCGCGCATGCGCACTGCTGCACATGGCCCCACGAAAGATGGCCACTGCGTGTGCGCACCACTGCATATCGCATCCAATTAAGATGGTGGCCGGTAATGCGGAGCTGAACATTGGAGCTGTGGCCTGGCTCGGTGCAAACATGACATCGGGAAACTCTTTTTCAGGGTTTGGGCTTGTACAACATGCTTATAAAGCCTTCCTCATCACCCTCCAGATTCATCGCTCCCTGATCTCCGCTATTTTTCTCTTACCGTTTGTCAATACGAGAGATAAACCCTGATCTGCCTCCCCATGACTCGCACTGCGCATGCTTAAGCGACGCACAGCTCCGCCTTCCCTCATTCGATCCGATTGGCAGTCCCACTCCTCTTCCTATTGGCCCGGTGCTGCCGTCAATCAGTACCCGGGCATTGTGACCCAAAAAAGGAGGACAAATTAACGTCCGGCTCGAGGTGGCACCAGATGGAGGACAGAGTGCTCAAAAGCCGGACTGTCCGGCCTAAAGCCGGACGTCTGGCCTCCCTACTCCAGATCCACAGCAACGTGGTTGACTCTGAGCAAGACACTCAATTCACGAGCAGAGATGGATGGGCAGCAAATGCTGGGCTTTGTCAGTGACACCCACATCCCATCAAAGAAGAAATAAAAATGATTGGGAGTGTAACTTTATGTTTTCATTCTATCTCAATTAATGAAAAATAATTCTTATTTCCAAGACACTGAGAGTGTAATTGGGCTCTTCTTAATTTGTCAATATGTAAAAACAAAGCAATTGTTTTCAAGCTTTTTATTCCCATTTACAAAGTGGGACAGCAAGTGGGGTTTTTAAACCCCCCCCCCCCCCCCCCCCCCCCCACCCTCCTTCCATCCCTACAGTGTGTTTTATGGCGGCGGAGACAGCCCACCATTGTCAAGCCTCCTGAGAATCTTATTTGGCACAATTAGGTTGACTCTCATTCTTCTAAACTCAATGAGTACAGGCCCAACCTACTCAACTGCTCCTCATAAGAAAATCCATCCATACCTGGGATCAACCTAGCGAATCTCCTCTGGACAGCCTCCAATGTCGGTATATCTTTCCCTGGACAAGGGTACCAAAACTGTTCACAGTGTTCCAGCTGTGGTCTAACTAGTGCCTTGTATAGTTTTAGCAAGACTTTCCTATTTTAATACTCCATTCCTTTTAAATAAAGGCCAACATTTCATTTGCCTTCCCTATTACCTGTGGCTTATATACGAGGACCCCCAAATCTCTCTGTGCTACAACTTTCTGCAGTCTTTCTCCATTTAGATAATATTCAGTTCCTTTATTCTTCTACCAAAGTGCATTACTGCACATTTTCCTACATTATATTCCATCTGCCAGGTTTTTGCCCACTTATTTAACTTGCCTATATCCTTCTGTAAACTCTTTGGGTTATCCTCAATACTTGCCTTTCCATCTTTTTTTTGTGTCATCTGCAAACTTGGCAATAGCACATTCCCTTCCTTTGTCCAAGTCTTAATATATAAGTGTAAATAATTGTGGTCCCAGCATTGATCCCTATGGCACTCCACTAGTTACAGGTTGCCATCCTGAAATGTTCCTCTTATCCTAACTCTGTATCTTCTATCCATATTAATATGCTATCCTAACACCATGGGCTCTTATTTTATTAAGCAGCCTTTTTTTGCTGTATCTTATCAAATGCTATATGGAAATCCAAATATATTACACCTGCTCGTTGCCTTTTATCTATCCTGCTTGTTATCACCTCAAAGAATTCTAATAACTTTGTCAGTCAACTTTGAGAGGGGCGAAGTATAACTCAGATATTAGAGGGATGTTTTTTACACAGAGGGTGGTGGGGGCCTGGAATGCGCTGCCAAGTACGGTGGTGGAGGCAGGCACGCTGACATCGTTTAAGACTTACCTGGATAGTCACATGAGCAGCCTGGGAATGGAGTGATACAAACGATTGGTCTAGTTGGACCAAGGAGCGGCACAGGCTTGGAGGGCCGAAGGGCCTGTTTCCTGTGCTGTACTGTTCTTTGTTCTTTTGTCACGATTTCCCCTTCATGAAGCCATGCTGACTCTGCTTGATTATATTATGTATTTTTAAATGCTCTCCTTTATAATGGACTCCAACTTTTCCCAATAACAGATGTCAAGCTAATTGGCCAAAAGTTACCTCTTTTTTGTTTCCCTCCCTTTTTGAATACATTGGCAGTTTTTCAATCTTCAGAATTTATGGTTTTTTGAAGATTACTACTATTGCATCCACTATCTCTATAGCTACTCCCTTTAATACCCTAGGGCGCAACTCATCAGGTCCTGATCCTGTTGCAAAGTGCTGTGACGAAGCAAAAGCAACTTACATTTGTGTAGCAAGCTTTTGAATGGAAGAACATAACAAGGTGTTTCAGAGAGATGTGGATTGAACAGAGACCAAACCAAAGAAATAATTTTTTAGGAGCTATGCACAAAAGCATAAAGAGATGGGTATGAATGAGGGAAGAGTAAGGTCGACGGACTTGGGCAGGGAATTCCAGTGAGTGCGATCTATGCAGCTGAAGGCATGACTGCCAATGGTGGGTCAAGGGGAGGCAGGTTTGAATAAGAGTAAGACATGAATCTACAAAGTAATGCCCAGGGGAAAGTTAGAAATCCATCTCGGGCAGTGACATGCACAATTTTATTTTCTGTTCCATCCAGTGCAATATGGAACTGAATATCAAGTGCAATTTTGTGTGGCCAATCCAATATCACCTGTTTGGAGCCATTGTCTAAGATGAATTCCTTCCATCTCTTCAACTTGCCATTGGGGAGTTCAGTCGAGTGCATTTATGGGCGTATTGAAATGAGCACTTGCATTGTGAAAAGCACCTAGTTTTGTAATTATGCATGTTCTCCTTTCAGACATGGGTTGTGTCTGGTGAACGAATTCAGAGTTATTGGTGATGGGACTGCCATTGGTCGTAATGGCAAGATCAATTTGAGGTGAGGCATCACACAACAGTAAGATATACTGATCTAAGTATTTTTTTCCTCTGGCACAATGGTATAAAGATGTAATGTGAACCTTGTGACACAATATTTACAAACTGATGTTGGCAACATGGAAGAATTCCAGTAACAACTTGGGGAACTGAAGGTTTAATTGCAGATGGCAGCCTTTAGACGTACCACTTGATATACACTGTAGCACTGCTCAGTGCCTGCCAGTCAATGTTCTTCATTCTCTATTCTCATTTATCATTGCTTCTCGTTATTAAATGTCACATTAATTCTGATTGGCATGTACAAGATGAATGCTCTGGAACACTTTCCTGTTATCACATTCATGCTACAACTGCCTCTTGGAACCCAGTCAACAATATCAAGGGATGTTTACAAAGTGGATTCAACTCATGAAAGAAAAGCAGATTTGGAATGCAATATGGAGCAGAACGTTATTCCCATCTAATATATGACATAAGGATATACTGTTCCAACATAATGTAGCTTTGTAAGGTTCTTAAATGGGTTTCCTTAAAGATCGAGGTTGAGAAACATTTAGAAGCTGTAATTGTATGTAATATGTTTATTTGATTTCCAAGATCCCAACATGCAATCCCTTCATTAACACCTCCCGAACAGTATTTAAGAAAATACTTGTTAGACATCTATTAAGCAATTCCTTTCTGAATTATGTCTGGCAACTTCTTTCCCATTTTGTCTTCATTTTATCAACACCACAACCATTGCTTCCATGAACTTTTTAATGGACCACAAATTCCACCCTCTCCTCCCAGATTTTCACTGTATTAAAACAGAGTACTTGCATTTTCGCCCACTCTAACCCATTCCTTATTCAAAACCAGGAAACTCCTTAAATTCCTCCAAATTCCTTTCTTTCTGAGAAAGGAAGAAATAACTCTCAATTAAATAGCACAGTTCATGACTTCAGAATGTCCCAAAGCACCTCACAGCCACTGAAGTACTGTTTTGAAATACAATCACTGTGGTAAACTCCGGAACCTGAGCCTTCATCTTGGTTTCTCAATAATAAATAAAAAGGCATCCATTACAAAATTAACTCAGGAACTAATCCCTCAGTTTCTTTGCCCAAAAGATCTGATTCAAAATGTTCCCAGTCCTCCTCTCAATCATCTGATACAAGAGACATTTCTCTTCAAAAATCATACTTGTTACTAAATAAATAGCATCTTCGTCTGAATATATTCCCAAAGAGTTTGACTTCAGTGAAGTGAGGCAGAAAAGAAACTGTGATTTTTGCGACAAGGATTCTAGATTCAGCTCAAAGTTGACAGCAGTGCTTTATGTGGACGTGAAACTAGCCAGAGATTTGCACAAAACAATGTCATACTAGCAGTGATCAGATAAATGAGCTGTCTTATGGGTGTGGGTTGAGAGGCATGTGTTCTAGCCAGAACTCCTTGCCTTTCTTTCAAATAGTGCTTTGGGACCTTTTATATTGAACTTAGAGAGCAGGAAGGGCTTCAGTTTAACATCTCAGCCAAGACGCTGCACCTCCAACAGTGCAGGAACTGAGTATCAACTCATGTTATGTGTTCAAGGCTAATTGAGCTACATGCTTCTGAATCAGCAGGGTGAATGGCACCCGCTGTTCTAAAAAGGCTCACGATATAGCTGGCACATTTTAAAATGCCAAGGTTAATGTCACCTAATCAATACTTGCTGATACATTTCCCATCACTTTGACTTTTTATAGCCCTGGTGATGACCTCCCCTGTTGGCTTTGATCTTTCACTTTGGCTTCACAATAACAGGATGAGAATGACCCATCCATCCAGTTATTCATGAATTAATCCATCAGTTAGCTCTCCTGGCAGAAGTGAATCAAAACCTGCCCACTCTTGCGGTCAAACATTCCCCACAAGATATGTGTCATCAAAAATGGTGAACGTCTATATGGTGTTACTAATGAAATAACATCAGTGTCTGATTATATTTACTAGAGGTTGATTTCTGTGAAATGAGGCAGAACAGAAATTATTTGACAAAGATTCTGCCTGTAGCTGGAAGTTCTGGGCATTACTTTATGTGGATATGAAACTGGGAAGATTTTGAACGAAATGTCTTCCAGTTAAAGGGAGGAAGAATTGACTTTAAGCATGTAGCTAAGATTCAATATCAAGGAAGGGCTAGAGTCTAGTTGTGGGAAAAGAATGTGTTGGAGACCTGCAGTAAATGGTTTGAGAATCAGCCTGAGTATCTGCTCACACAAATGTGGTACTTCAGGGTTATACTGTTGCCCTGTATCTGTGTCTGGTCAGGCAAAGCACCACCATTGCACTTTACTTCCAAATGGTGTGAGGCATTGATAACATCAGTCAACATTTGTTTAGTGCCTTAAGAAGGCGAAAAAACTCAAAGCATCAACACAGAAATATAGTAACAGATGAAATTGATATAATGCTGATTCATGTTGCTAGGTCAAATTAAATTAGTTCAAATCCTCAAAGGTCATGATGAAATTGTTGGGTACACGGTCAGTGTAATAATGTACAGCTCTGATTTCTACAATGTAATATGACCATATGGACTGAAGGGATTTCTTTATCTGAAACTATGTCAGGAGTCTTCAGACAGCAATCAAAAGCTGGACCTTGCTTAGCTGTTCTGTCTCCCTAGTCCATGAGGCTTGTTGTCGATTTGGTGCCTGCTTCAGACTCGATATACAAGAAGCTTAGTGGAGGGCATGCCCCTGCCTACATCAACAAGGATAAAGTAGAAATGGTCGAGAGCTTCAAGTTTCGAGGTGTCCAGATCACCAACAACCTGTCCTGGTCCCTCCACGCCGATGCTATCGTTAAAAAAGTCCACCAACACCTCTACTTTCTCAGGAGGCCAAGAAAATTTGGCATGTCCGCTACAACTCTCACCAATTTTTACTGATGCACCATAGAAAGCATCCTTTCTGGTTGTATTATAGCTTGGTATGGCTCCTGCTCTGTCCAGGACAGCAAGAAACTACAAAGAAATAAAGCCCAATCTATCCTTCAACTCAAACCAATCTTCCATCCATTGACTCTGCTTCCCGCTGCCTCAGAAAAGCAACCAGCATTATCAAGGACCACCCCGCCCCCCCAACCCCCCCCCACCGCCCCGCCCCCCCGCCCGCCCCCTGCCCCCCCCGCCGCCCCCCCGCCGCCCCCCCCACCGCCCCCCCCCCCCACCGCCCCCCCCACACCCCCCCCCACCGCCCCCCCCACCGCCCCCCCCACACCCCCCCCCCACCGCCCCCCCCACCGCCCCCCCACCGCCCCCCCCGCCCCCCCCACCGCCCCCCCACCGCCCCCCCCCCACCGCCCCCCCACCGCCCCCCCCACCGCCCCCCCACCGCCCCCCCACCGCCCCCCCCACCGCCCCCCCCACCGCCCCGCGCGCCCCCCACCCCCCCCACCGCCCCCCCCACCGCCCCGCGCGCCCCCCCACCCCCCCCACCGCCCCCCACCCCCCCCGCCCCCCACCCCCCGCCCCCCCCGCGCCGCCCCCCCGCCGCCCCCCCGCCGCCCCCCCCCCGCCGCCGCCGCCCCCCCCCCGCCCCCCCCGCCGCCCCCCCCGCCCCCCCGCCGCCCCCCCCGCCCCCCCGCCGCCCCCCCCCGCCCCCCCCGCCCCCCCCCGCCCGCCCCCCGCCCTCCCCCCCGCCCCCCCCTCCCCCCCCGCCCCCCCCCCCCTCCCCCCCCCCCCCCCGCCCCCCCCCCCGCCCCCCCCCCCCCCGCCCCCCCCCCGCCCCCCCCCCCCCCCGCCCCCCCCGCCCCCCGCCGCCCCCCCCCGCCGCCCCCCCCGCGCCCCCCCCCCGCCCCCCCCCCCGCGCCCCCCCCCGCGCCCCCCGCGCCCCCCCCCCGCCGCCGCCCCCCCCCCCGCCGCCGCCCCCCCAGCGCCCCCCCCCCCCCCCCCACCGCCCCCCTTGGGACCATCCTCTATTGTCTGCTTCAGATCCTGACTAAGTAGCAAAACTACCAACTGAGCCACTGAAGCAGAGTTATAATTCATTTCAGGATTGTTGCTCTTCCTATTTCCCTCAACAAGTTATTTTGCTTTAACAATGATATGAGATTTGTGTGGCTATACATATCAGGAAAGGGTGGATCTCTTTTCTGCAGAAAAAGAAGGCTGTGGGGTGACCTAATAGAGGTCCTTAAAATTCTGAACCATTTTGATGGAGTGGACACAGGGAGAATGTTTCCTTTTGTAGGGAGGAACATAATGAGAAGCCATCAAGATAAGATCGTCACCAAGAAATCCAACAGAGAATTCAGAAGAAACTTCTTTACCAAAAGAATAGTGGGAATGATGAGACTGACTACCACAGGGAGAGGTTGAAGTGAATATTATAGTTGTACTTAAGGGGCAGTTAGACCAGCATATGAGGGAGAAGGGAAGGGAAGATAATGATGGTAGATTTAAGTGAGGAAAGTTATGAGCAGGCTTGAATAGAGTATTGACACCAGCATAGATTGGTTGGGCCGTATGGCCTGTTTCCATGCTGTATATCCTATGCAATTAAATATGTAATAAAATGTAACCTCTCATCCAAAAGAAGGCACCTCTGACACTTCCTCAGTGTTACACTGGAGTGTCAGTCTAGATTTTGTGCTCAATAGTCTGTGTTTGGGGACATAAACCCAGAAACTTTCTTGACTTAGAGGGAAGATTGCAACCCACCAAGCCACAAGTGAGACCTGCAATGCCCTAATCCTTAAAGTTGTGAATTGTGGATGATTAAATGAGTGAATAACATTGCATTAAGAGAGAAGAGCCCTGTGGAGGAGTACCCTTTTTTTGGTTGGTGGAGTTGAGTTTTGTTAACTCACCATCATGGTTGGATGATCCAACAACAGTTTGCTGTTGAGGTCCACTCATGAACAATGAGTACTGGGAAGAAATATTAAGAGGGAGTCTGGGTTGGAGGGGGAGTTGTGGGGAGTGGGGTGAATATGAAAACGAGCATGCAAAAAAGTTATATTTGTCTCCACGTGATTGTTCAAGGGGTGGACAATTTGTCCAACGAAGTTTATTGCTGCCATTCTAGGGATCAAATTTTGCAGTGTTAAATCCAAGTAAAGGACAGTAAACATTAATGATGTGCTTGAATGCAATGCAAGTATCCAGCAAGGTCAGGGGCAGTGGATTCTGACTGCCTGGAATTTCAAACTATGAATAAGTCTGTCCAGAAAGAACAGTCAGACATTGATTGATATGGAGATGTGACATGAAGTGACTGGTTCCTACAATCAAAGAAGATCTGATGCTTAGCCCGACATTCTTAAATTTATTTTGCTAGGTTCAAACCCCGCCCCCCCCAACCCCACCCAGGTCTCGAGCTCTTGTTAGGGTACAGTCCATTGGGTACAGGAGATCAGTTCCCTCACATGCTTTTTCTCCTTGTTTCAACAGGGAATGCTGATGGGCTATTCAACTCTAGGTGGCATCACAGTCAGGAGTTGGGGGGGGAGGGGGAGTCAGTTGCAACAGTAGTTGAGATCAGTTCACCCAGCAGAGATGTAAATTGAACCAAGACCACACCAGTCTATGCTACACCAGGTGCTGTATTTATTATTGGGTTAATCCCTCAGCACCATTCATTCATTCATCACATTCGCTGTCATTTCATTACTTTGCTTTTGGATGGCCCTGGACAGACAAAATGTAAACATTTTCTTTGCAACTGTTAATTTCAACAAATCAAGCACTCTGTTGGGGTTAACCATGGATCATTGCCTCTGGATCAGAAGATTGTGGGTTGAGTCTCACTCTGGGGTCTTGAAGACAAGAGTTTTTATTGTGAACTGTCAGCGTTTGCTATCAGTACCCCCCTGAGTTGAGGTAAAAACATTGTGGGGGCAATTCTCCCAAAACTATTCTAAGTGTCGAATTTGCATAAAAACTGGAATAAATCCCGCAGGCTGTTTCAGCAGGAGTTTCAAAATGAATCTCCCACACTTTGTGCACTGCAGAGTGCACTAGCGTAAATCAGTCCAAAAATCAGTGGGCTATTCCCACTATTCCCATTGGAGAGGTTGACAGCATAGCACTGAGCGGGCCACTGAGCATGTGCCGATACGTCAGTGCAGAGATCGGCGCATGCGCAGTGGCCCTGCATTGCCAGCCTCCCGATCGCTGGCCAGCTCCTCTGACCCCCGCATGAACCGATCGCTGGCCCTCCAAACTTGCCCAGGACAGCCTCAATACCCTCCCCCCCCATCCCCCCTGCAGCCCCAATTCCGACCACCCATCCACCTCCCCCCCCCCCGCCACAGCCAGATGGGATAATTAGGAAGGACGTGGTGTAGTGGTAATGTCACTGACCTAGTAATCTAGAGACCCCAAATTCAGGGTAATGGTCTGGGGACCCAGGTTTGAATCTAACCGTGGCAGATGGTGAAACTTGAATTCAATAAAAAAAATTAGGAATTAAAAGTCTAATGAAGACCATGAAACCATTGTCACCCATCATAAATACTCTTCTGGTTCACTCACTTCCTTTAAGAGATCTGCCGCCATTACCTGGTCTGGCCTACATGTGACTCCAGACCAACAAAAATGCCTAAATGCCCCCTGCAATGGCCTAGCAATCCACTCAGTTCATGGGTAATTAGGGATGGGCAACTAATGCTGGTCTAGCCAGCAACACAGCAGTGAACACCTTTGCTTCACTGATTGCAAAATTGATGTCAGAATTGAGGCTAATACCTCAGTGGGGTACTGAGGGAGTGCTGTAATGACAATGAAATGTTAAACTGAGATCCTACTTGTTGTCCCACTGGGTAGATATAAAAGATCCCGTGGTACTATTTCAAAGATGATGAACAGAGCTTTTCCAGTGTGTTTAGCTAGTATTTACCCCTCAATCAATGCCATTGTAAACAGTTGACCTGGTCAAATATTTCATTGTTGCTTGTGCGACCTTGCTACGCATAAGTTGATTGTTACACTTGCATTACACGGCAAAGGTAGTTTTGTGGAGTGCTTTAGGATATCTTTGGGGTATGAAAGGTGCTATATAACTGTTAGTGTGATGATACTGTGCCTTTAAGAAATGTATTTTAATCATGTTTCTCTGCAGCATGTTTTAGCAGTCCCTGGGATTTTGTCGGCACTGTGTTGTCTGTAGCCAGTGTCCTTTGTCGTTACTGAAGCAGTATAATTGATACCATATTTGTTTTAATCTGAATCAATAATGTTCTGTGGTTTTAATGTTCCCCTGGGATTGCGGAGTGGAGCTTGATTGGGGTGATTGACATGGGGACAGCTATGCTTTTCAGAGAGAATTATCGTTTTAGTTTTTCTTCTTTCAGAAGTTGCTTGAAGCCGAGAGAAACAACAGTGTTTTTCCCCTTTCTGGAGTCTGAAGACTGGAAGCCGCCAGAGATTATGTTTACCTCTCTGAAGTTTGGCTGTTTTGAGGATATGTCCTTCTCCGAAAACTACTAGCTTGGATTTCTGTCCATAGGTGTTACAAAGCTGAAAATTCAGCATTACGTGAGCATACTTGTTTTTGTGCCAAGTCTGAAGAAGGGTGTATGTTTGTGGAATGTTGCTTTACCTTGGAACAACAGAGATAGCTAGCTGTTAGGAATTATACTGTGTCATGTTTAAGTTTTTTAAATTGGTAGAAGTTATGCTAATTATCTTGGTTATATTCTGTGTTCTTAAATAAAGTTTGTTTGATAAAAGCTTCCTAGTGGGTCATCTGAATCATATCTGGAGTGAAACACTTTATGCTCACCTATGCCAAAATCAATGTAAAACTTAGGGTCCAGGCTAACTTCACAAAATACCTCAGAGTTTCTGGCCTGGATCTTAATAGTTAGATCCTTCTGTTTTATAAACAAGACACTCAGCTTTCCCATGAGTAGGGAGTTGTGTCCCATATCTAATTATGGAATTATTTTAGCACAAAGTATATAAATAGATTGCTGGGAAAATAAATGCAATATGCTGACAAGAGCCATGGAGAACAAAATAACTCCAATTTTAACCCATTACCAAGTCAGAAAGGAAAATAAACAGCCCACGTTTCTTTTGAGATGCCCATGAGTTACTGAAGGCTTCCCTCCTCCACATGGTTTAATATTCATGGGGAGTGAGTGCATTCTGCACTGTGTCAACAGCAGCCCTAGTGAGAGTTAGCACAGTCACCTCAGCCAACATGGCCTTGAAGGTTTTTTTAAACTACAAAATGTTTTGCAAAAAAAAACTTGATAGGAATAACCCAGAAAAAAAACCTAAAATAATTTTCATAATAACTGCGTTTGAAAAAGGGGCCCCACAGTTTTTCTGCCTCTTCTGTATTTATTTTGCCTCCTCTCCTCATGGTGCTTGCTCAGGCTGAGATACAGTTCATGGGTACTGGACACTCTTTGACAATTTGTTTGAGTAGCTATTCTTCATACTTGGGCCTGCACCCAGAGTGTCATCTGGCTATTTGACCACAGGAGGAAGTCACAGCAGAACCCAGCCCTATTCCTTGAAGCAGTGGGCTCTGAATAGTGATTGGAAAAGGAAATGTGCACTTTGCTTTTTTTTAATCTCCTGCTTATTTTAGGAAAGTTGATGATATTTATAATACACCCACTGATCCCCTCAGTGAGATGTACCAATTCAGAACAGATATGTACTCAAAGCCGGCACTCTCCTCTTGTGTGTGTTTATCCACTGAGCCAACAGAAAACTTGTAAAGTTGCTGGCCTGTGTAGGAATGATTTGGGGCAACACGGTAGCACAGTGGTTAGCACTGCTGCTTCACAGCTCCAGGGACCTGGGTTCGATTCTCGGCTTGGGTCACTGTGTGGAGTTTGCACATTCTCGTCGTGTCTGTGTGGATTTCCGCCGGGTGCTCGGTTTCCTCCCACAGTCCAAAGATATGCGGGTTAGGTTGATTGGCCATGTTAAAATTGCCCTTAGTGTCCTGAGTTGCATAGGTTAGTGGGTAAATATCTAGGGATATGGAGGTAGGGCCTGGGTGGGATTGTGGATGGTGCAGACTCGATGGGCCAAATGGCCTCTTTCTGTACTGTAGTGTTTCTATGATGATAAAGGACTACAACCTAAAGGGTTTGCGGTAAGATCTTTAGCAGCCCTTACACACCATGCCAGTTGCCAAACTGGTGAGAAAGCCTGCATTACCAATGCATCACTTCTTGTGTACTGGTCATAAAGAAACAATTGACCCTTACAGAGCACCTTTTGCAACCTCATAATCCTCCAAAGGACTTTTACAGCCAGTTCAGGACTTTTAAAGTGGAACTGGAATATTCCACAAGCCCAGTGACATAAACACCACACTGTAACACACCAATACCTGCATTCAATCTATTGCCTTTAACCCTAATCACTGCTTTTTTAAAAAAACACTATAAATGCTTTATTTTTGAACAGAGAGATTTCAGTGAAAGTGAACAGTTGGTTGGTACATTATCAGAAGTTATACCCTCCATTTACCACCATTCATTTATCGTTCGCACAGTCAGCCAGGTTTTTCCTCAGTGACAATTCAAACTTACGGTTGGACCGGGTATAAATAAGGTATGACAACACAAAAGGGAGGAACAACCTGGAGCACTTGATCATTGAATCACCTCCACATATCTTTTTTTTATTCATTCATGTGACACGGCGTTGCTGGCTGGCCAGTATTTGTTGCCTATCACTAGGTGCCCGAGGGCAGTTGAGAGTCAATCACATTGCTGTGGTTCTGGAGTCACATGTAGGCCAGACCAGGTGAGGACAGCAAATTTCCTTCCCTAAAAGCACATTTGGGAACCAGATGTGTTTTTCTAACAATCGACAATGGTTTTAAGGTCATCAGTAGATTCCTAATTCCAAATTTTTTAATTGAATTCAAAGTCCACCATTTGCCATTGCGTGATTTGAACACAAGTCCCCAGAACATTAGCTGAGTTTCTGGATTAATAATCTAGCAATAATACCACTAGGCCACCGCCTCCCCTTAATGCCTTGAGAAATAATTTGTAAATAACTTCTGTTCAAAAGGGAGAGATGGTGTAGGTGGTGATGTGTCATAACTTGGTCAAATTTCCAAAGTGAACCATTTTTCAGCCTCTAAGTCCAAAGTTCTTCCTGTCTCCTTGGCTGCGCCTCTAACAGTGGCAGCTGCTCCTCTCCCGTAGATCCCACTGCACATCGAATGCTATGCAGATAACCTGACAGATAGTTTTAACAGAACAAGATCTCAAGAAGAGTGAATAAAATGCATAACCAGTTCATCAGACCAGTGGTGTTAATTAAGGGAGCAGTGCTGACCAGGTCATTAGGAGGACTCTCCTGTTATTCTCTGAATAGTGCTGATGGACAGTTGGAGACTTTGGTTTTAATGTTTCATGGATAATGTTTGCAATGTTGCAAAGTATTAGTCTCGATTCTGCTTCTTAGTCCTGGAGTTAAAATGAACGAACACCCAGCTTAAAAAATTAATTTATAAATATGTGGATGAGTGGACCAGTGAATCAGTTGGATGGATAGATTGTTCAATTGATGTCAGCAGCACCTTCGTGTCCATTGTTAAGTGCTCCAGTGGTGCAATCAGTTAGCGCATGGTACTTGTATAGCAGTGCAGCCAGCAGGCTATGTCAAGGTTGTGAGTTCAAGCCTCACCTGGAGTAAATGTTTTGGAGTGTATATTTTACAGAGGAAGAGGTGCTGGAAAGTCTTAAAGCATATCAAGGTAGATAAATCCCCAGGGCCTGATGAAGTGTATCCCAGGACATTGTGGGAGGCTAGGGAGGAAATTGCTGGTCCCCTAGCAGAGATATTTGAATCATCGATAGTCATGGGTGAGGTGCCTGAAGATTGGCAAATGTTGTGCCTTTGTTTAAAAAGGGCTGCAGGGGAAAGCCTGCGAACTACAGGCCGGTGAGCCTCACATCTGTGGTGGGTAAGTTGTTGGAAGGCATTTTGAGAGACAGGATCTACAGGCATTTAGAGACGCAAGGACTGATTAGGGACAGTCAGCATGGCTTTGGGAGTGGAAAATCATGTCTCTACAAATTTGATTGAGTTTTTTTTGAAGGGGTAACCAAGAAGGTAGATGAGGGCAGGGCAGTTGATGTTGTTTACATGGACTTTACCAAGGCCCTTGACGAGGTACTGCATGGTAGGTTGTTGCATAAGGTTAAATCTCATGGGATCCAGGGTGAGGTATCTAAATGAATACAAAATTGGCTTGTTGACAAAAGCCAGAGGGTGGTTGTAGAGGGTTTTTAAAACTTGAGGCCTGTGACCAGCGGTGTGCCTCAGTGATCAATGCTGGGCCCACTGTTATTTGTCATTTATATTAATGATATGGATGAGAATATCGGAGGCATGGTCAGTAAATTTGCAGATGACACCAAGATTGGTGGCATAGTGGGCAGTGAAGAAGGTTATCTCCAATTGCAACGGGATCTTGATCAATTGGGCCAGTGGGCTGACGAATGGCAGATGGAGTTTAATTTAGATAAATGCGAGGTGACGCATTTTGGTAGATTGAACCAGGGCAGGACTTACTCAGTTAATGGTAGGGCATTGGGGAGAGTTACAGAACAAAGATCTAGGGGTACAGGTTCATAGCTCTTTGAAAGTGGAGTCACAGGTGGATAGAGTGATGAAGAAGGCATTCAGCATGCTTGGTTTCATAGGTCAGAACATTGAATACAGGAGTTGGGATGTCTTGAAATTGTACAAGACATTGGTAAGGCCACACTTAGAATACTGTGTACAGTTCTGGTCACCCTATTATAGAAAGGATATTATGAAACGAGAAAGAGTGCAGAAGAGATTTACTAGGATGCTACCGGGACTTGATAGTTTGAGTTATAAGGAGAGGCTGAATAGACTGGGATTTTTATCTCTGGAGCGTAGAAGGCTGAGGGGTGATCTTATAGAGGTCTATAAAAATAATGAGGGGCATAGACAAGGTAGATAGTCAATATCTTTTCCCAAAGGTAGGGGGAGTCTGAAACTAGAGGGCATAGGTTTAAGGTGAGAGGGGAGAGATACAACAGTGTTCAGAGGGGCAATTTTTTCACGCAGAGGCTGGTGAGTGTCCGGAACAAGCTGCCAGAGGTAGTAGTAGAGGCAGGTTCAATTTTGTCTTTTAAAAAGCATTTAGACAGTTACATGGGTATAGAAGGATATGGGCCAAAAGCAGGCAATTGGGATGATCTTAGTGTTTAAAAAAAAAAAGGACGGCATGGACAAGTTGGGCCGAAGGTCCTGTTTCCATGCTGTAAACCTCTGACTCAGTGTCGATCAATGCATGGACAGTTAGATCAATTGTGTTTTCCAGAAAAAGGGACAATATCAAACTTCGCTTATGGGTCCCCGTGAAGCAGTTAGAGAGAAAAGAAAAACACGGGAAGGGCTGAAAGATCCAATATTAGGCAAAAAATGGCAAAATGAAATAAATCCGATACCTATAGAGACCAATAAAAGAAACCTTCCAATCTTGATATGTAAAATTCACCACATACATTTGCAATTTTGAATTATCTTAGTCAAATTTGTAACCTTTAATTAAAATTTCTATAGTTATATAAGATGCCATGAAGTTATGACAACTCAGGTACATTATCTAGAAAGCACAGGCTGAGATCATCATGCCCAAAGCTTACTTGTTATATTGGCAGAAAGGATTTTAAAAATACATACACTTTGGCAAAAAGAAAATATTCCAAAATTCTTTGACTACCTTGTCCTGTAATTTACACTTATCCACTTTCATGAGTGTTTCCATCATGCACTACTCCATTCACACTCAGATTGGGAAACATATCCCTGCAGCTATTTTGTAAGGAGCCCTGCCAGACTAAATGCACAGGCTTCCTCTGATTCCCTGGATAAGGTCCACTCCCATACCCTATGGAGCACCATTATTGTGACTTGGTGTGTGGGATAAATATTCATAGGGCCTGCAACCATTCAAACCTGATCCACCATTCCATTAGATCATGGCTGACTTGTACCACAACCCCATTTACCAGCTTTTGCTCGATAGCTCTCGAGACGTGTACACAACACAAATCCATTGACCCTGGTCTTAAAAACTCCAAATCACCCCCAGAATTCACCAGCCTTTGATGGAGCATTGCAGATCACAAGTGTCCTTTGTGTGATAATGTGCTGATGTCCCCCTTTGTTCTTTATATACCCATCAAAGGAGATCATCTCTCTATTTGCAAGATAATTTTAAACACCATAAGATATAGGAGCAGAATTAGGCCAATCAGCCCATCAAGTCTGCTCTGCCATTCAATTATGGCTGATATGATTCTCACCTCCATTCTCCTGCCTTCTCCCCTTATTGATCAAGAACCTATCTATCCCCGTCTTAAAGACACTCAATGACCTGGTCTCCACAGCCCTCCGTGACAATGAGTTCCACAGATTCATCACCCTCTGGCAGAAGAGATTCCTCCTCATTTCAGTTTTAAAGGATACCTCAAAGGGCTTTTGATCCAGGCTATATTCATAGTGTTATAAGCATCTTCACTATGCCTCGGGTTATCTGCTCTGGTTGGGCCTTTTTCTTGAGGTTTCATGACATGATCGCCTATTGCCACCCACCCCATCCAGACAAATAGCATTTTATCCTAAACCAATATTTTTATAATTGAGTGAAAACCTTCAATGAAAATTAAGAAATTAAACAATTTGTTTCATGCGGATTTGATTATTCTTCAATGCTCACAGCAGTGTCTTATGGATTAGATTTTACTTCGTGCTAATCTTGTGCCACAACTCCTCCAAAATAGGAAGGCTGTTATTGATATTGACGATTGTAAGGCATGTCATAAGCTGCATGTGTCGGTCAGGTAGTCAATTAAACATTTCTTAATAAGTATTGCTACACCATAAAGAAGGAACTTCTATTAAAATTACACAAGACAGAGTTGCAGTCACAAATATTTTCTTTTGGCTTTGTCCTCATTTATCAATCTGACCTTACCCAGATGCTACCAATGTTGACTCAAAGGAATTCATGAAGACTAATGGTTGGATAGTTTTGTAAGTACGATTAATAGCCTTCTCATGTGATTTTTCAAATGTTGGCCTTAGTATTGTTTAAAGTTTAAAATTTATTTTATTTAGTGTCACAAGTAGGCTTACATTAACACTGCAAAGAAGTTAGTGAAAATCCCTTAGTGTACCCAAACAGGTGCTAGAGCATGGCAATCGAGGGAGAACTTAGCATAGCCAATGCACCTAACCAGCATGTTTTGCGGACTGTGGGAGGAAATCAGAACACTTGGAGGAAACCCATGCATACACTGGGATAATGTGCAGACTACACACTGTCAGTGACCAAAGCCGGGAATCGAACCCAGGTCCCTGATGCTGAGGCATCAGTGCTAATCACTGTGCCACCATTTGACAAGGAAATTGTGGCCTTCTGTTTTAATAATGCTAGTTGAGGGATAACTATTGTCTGCTGTTGTGTCTGCATGCCATTGTAATGTAAAGGTACTCAGCAGAGCAAGCATTAACATGGGGGATAGCACCACCCATGGCATGATGGATAGAGTCACACGATAGACTGACAGAGTACCATAGAAACCAGCTTGCACGCAGCAGCACCATGCACGACAGCAGTAACTGGAATCTATACCTAGTTAAAGATTAACAATAAAAAGGGTTCATGTTTAAACATACAAGTCTCAGGATCTCATCACAGACTTCAAATGAACCCATAATACAACACAAGCGCTCAGCGATCGCACCATAATCAAACAAATTTTGCCTCAGACCCAGGGAGAACTCTGTTGCTTCTTCAAATGGAACCATAGGATCTGTTAATGTCCACTTGAGAAGGTGGGCAGGCCTTGGTTTAATGTCTCCTCTGCAGGAGCCCAACCCTTCCTCAGCATTGCTCTGAATCACTGACGTGGGATTTAAATCCATGAGCTTCTGACTCAAGAGGTAAATGTACTACTTCGAGCATCACCTCAGGGATAGTCCTGGGTTGATTTTGCCCAAGTTGATCTGACACTGGCAATCAAAACAATTTTCATCCTATTAGTCTGGGATGGATTAAACCCAAAATCTACATTCATAGAATCATAAAATTGCTACAGAGCAAGAGACAGCCATTTGGCCCACTGAGCCTGCACTGACTCAGAGCATGTTACCCAGGCCCTATCCCCATAACTCCATATATTTACCCCACTAATCCCCCTAACCTGTACATTGAGTTGTACACTAGTATTTGACATTACTGTTTGTCTTTCCCTCCTCTTCCCCCAGCAATTAAGGATGTCTGACCTGCAGAGAGAGCATTGAGTGAAGGCTTTTGGGAAGCAGGCTGCCTGAACCCTGGAAAATGCAAACTGCAGTGATTCACCAGTGGGTGAAGAATTCTGAATGTACCCAAATCAAAGTCATTCGTAAATCTGAATTTGCCTGGCTGACTTGCAGATAAAGCTGGCTGTACTCTACTCATGAGAGGATGAGAAGCTCATCTAGCATAATCATTCAGTCTCTATTGTCCTTGGCATGTTAAAGATATCAAGTGTCTGCAGATTAAGATAAGTGAAGGACAGCTCTTGCCAGTTTTAACACCTGCTCTAGCTGCACCTCATTTACTTTCCTGGACTATTCTGCTCCCCATTGTCTCAGCAAGAATTGGCTACTGGTATATGGGAGAATAATCAGTCAGGATGTTAAAACATAATTGGCGTATTTGCTTTCTGGCCATCGTGGGAAGCAGGATCATGGAGAGAAATTGTAGGATCTTCTATTTCCAGGCCCCTTACTCTCCCCCCGCCCCCCCCCCCCCCCCCCACTCCCACCATCAACTATTCCCAATCGTGTATGTTATTATTTCCCCTTTCAAGATTCATCAATCTCTCAACCTATCCACACCCTGCCAGTGCATAGGTCAAACTTTCAACTGTTTCTATAGCTAATTATTCCTGAAACAGGTCACGAGTCTGCTGCCAGGGGCTTATAGCTTGAGGGGAATTACACCACCTCAAGCATAGCCACACTTACACGTACACAGGCAAACTAAGGGGTAATTTAGTGCAGCCAATCCACCTAATCTGCACGTCTTTGGACTGTGGCAGGAAATCAGAGCACCTGGCAAAAACCCATGCAGGCACAGGGAGAACATGCAAACTTCTCACAGGCAGACTAGGCCGAAATCAAAACTGGGTCCTTGGTGCTGTGAGGCATCAGTGCCTCCCAGGCCTCACCAATCAATGTTCTTTAATTTAAGCATTTAATGCTCAGTCACAGTCTCCATGTATTTCAACTATTTTCAAGTCTTATTTATCCATTACTGACATCTTGCTCCGTTCTTATGACAGTGAATGTGCTGTAAGAATGGTTTTTAACATGCGTATCTGAGAAATTAATTGAACTGAAAATTCATAGAATATAAACAGACAAATTAAAAGAGGAATTTTATTTGAAATAAAACTGAGCTTTCAATATTTGTGAATAAAGGAGTGACAGTAGGATAAACATTAAGCATTGAATTAAAAGTGAATCAAGTGTAGCTAAAGGAAAATACCTTTTCTAATTTTTGTGGCAGCAAATGCATTAATATCATCAAAATTAACATTTCTTTCCAATTCATTCTCAATGCTTAAAAAAAGTGTTAAATCAACTTATTAACTGTCAACAAGCCAGACAGAAATCTGTCAACTTTTGGTTTCTCCACAGGTGCTGCCTGAACCTGAGTTTTTGCTGCATTGTTTGATTCTGTGTCAAGAGTAATTACTCGTTCTCAAAGCCCGATGTTTCAGTAAATAAAAGTGGGAAGCAGTTCAAAGCAGTTTAAACCTTGGCCCAGAACTTAAGATCTCCTAGGAAGGTCATATCCAAGAGTTTCTTCGGAGGATGTGCTGGGAACCCACAACTCCTCCCATCCCCTTACCTTCTCAAAGCGGCTGGGATCATTAAACGTACCATTTTAGTGCTGTAAAAAAAAGGGTGCGGCTAGAACCCCCCCCCCCCCACACCGATATTGGCGTCCTGCACAAGGTGTGTGGAGCTGCTGTGCCATGTTCATCAACAGACTGGGGCCAGGGGGCATGGTGGCACAGTGGTTAGCACTGCTGTCTCTCAGCGGCAGGGACCCGGGTTCAATTCTGGCCTTGGGCGAGTATGTTCTCCCCGTGTCTGCATGGGTTTTTTCTGGGTGTTCCGGTTTCCTCCCATACTCCAAAGATGTGAGGGTTAGTTTGATTGGACATGCTAAATTGCCCCTTAGTGTGAGGGGGATTAGCAGGGTAAATACATGGGGTTAAGGGAATAGGGCCTGGGTGGGATTGTGGTTGGTGCAGACTTGATGGGCCAAATGGCCTCCTTCTGCACCGTATGGTTTCTATGATTTTATGTGCAGCTCCCTGACTATGGTAAGTAGACAGCAGCAGAGTGATAGTGATTGCCACTCTTCCAATGTTCTGGCCCATAAAATTACCACTACTAACATTGTGGTGGAGAAGGACGGAGCTGTACATTCCTACTCAAATGTTGCATACATGTACATTAAGAGAATGAATAGCTGCTTTTCTGTTTTAGTTTAAATTGAGGACCTCAATTCTTCGTAATGCGGTTTACTTAAAAAAACTAAATTAGTAATTCAAAATGTGATATGAATTGGAAGGTAATTGATAAAATCCATTTTAATTTCTAACAGAAAATATCTAGTTACTATTGGCTGAATTCTCTCTGCAGTGGTTAACAGCTGATTATCATAGCATTCCTACAGTGCAGAAGGAGGCCGTTCAGCCCATCAAGTCTGCACTGACCACAATCCCACCAACCCTCATTTATCCTGCTAATCCCTTTGACACTAGGATTAATTTAGCATGACCAATCTAACCCACACATTTTTGGACTGTCGGAGGAAACCAGAGCACCCGGAGGAAACCCACGCAGACACTGGGAGAATGTGCAAACGCCACACAGACAGTGACCGGAGGCCGGAATTGAACACGTGCCTCTGGTGCTGTGAGGCAGCAGTGCTAACCACTGTGCCCCTCCTTATCACGACACAAGTATATGTTAATCATTAGTTCTCTATCTTTAAAAAGCAACATGGAGTACACCAACATTAAGCAGCTTTTAGCAAATACATACCTGAAGCTTCCTGCATCACATTTTACTTCAATGCAGTAACCTCAACAGGATTGTGATGTCTGTAAACAGCTTTTACATTACGCGCATAGTTCCTTAAAGCACATCATCCACACCTTATCCTCACTTCATTCTAGATTTTAATTTCCATACCTTTCCTCCTCAGCACATTTTTTTTGGGAACAAATTCTCCCATGATATGATTCTGCTGTTGGCTAATTTCCAATGTTTCCTCTTTCTGCTAAAAGGGCAATACTGAAGATAACAACATTGACTTTTCCTTTTGACAACCGCAGTGATGCTCCTTTGCGATGCACCTGGGGTCCTGTAGAATAGAATGGTATAGCGCAAAAGTTGACCATTCAGCCCAGTGAATCTTACAAAGAGAAACCCAGTCGATCTTATCACACTGCACATCACCCCCCACCCAGTTTCCCAATTTTTCTTTCTACAAGATTCATCCAATTTCCTTCTGAACACTAATTTGAATCTGTATTAGTCATAATATCAGGGACAAAGTGTATTCCAATTCCAAACTACTATTCTTTTGTATCGCCTCTGGCTCTTTTAACAATCAATTTACATCTGGGCCATCTGAACATCAATCCTTCAGCTATTGATAAATTCTTTCTGCATATTCTATATAAACCCTTCATAATTTTATGTATCTCCATCAAAACCCCACAGGCTTCTTGGCTCCAAGGAGAAAAATTCCAGCTTCTCTGCAATCCATTAACCCTAGAGTCATTCAAGTAAATCTCATGTGAAAACTCAATAAAGCCTTCACCTCCTTTGGGTGCCCAGAATTGGGAACCTTAGTCTGCCTCCACTGTGACTGTATAGGTTTAGTAAAACTTCTTGGTTTTTGTACACTATGCCTCTGTTTATAAAGCACAAATGCTCAGGTTTCATTTTGATACACTTTACAACCACAGGTTTATCAGAAAGTACACACAACTTGGTCATATGATTCAATCAGCTCCTTTGAACCTGACCCTATGTAATATCTGGACAGCAACATCCAACAGACTTGAATCTCACAGGCACCACAAACAACAATCCCATGTACTGCTTGAAAATATCTTGAGTGAACAGAGATTTGGCACATTACTCCTGGTTTAATTTCCAATTATAGAAAGGGCTAAACTTTACAGTCCAAAGGTGTGCAGGTTAGGTTGATTGGCAATGCTAAATTGACCCTCAGTGTCAGAACCATAGAACCATAGAAAATTACAGCTCAGAAACATGCCCTTTGGCCCTTCTTGTCTGTGCCGAACCATTTTATGCCTAGTCCCACTGACCTGCACTTGGACCATATCCCTCCACACCCTTCTCATCCATGAACCCGTCCAAGTTTTTCTTAAATGTTAAAAGTGACCCCGCATTTACCACTTTATCCGGCAGCTCATTCCACACTCCCACCACTCTCTGCGTGAAGAAGCCCCCCCTAATATTCCCTTTAAACTTTTCTCCTTTCACCCTTAACCCATGCCCTCTGGTTTTTTTCTCCCCTAGCCTCAGCGGAAAAAGCCTGCTTGCATTCACTCTATCTATACCCATCAAAATCTTATACACCTCTATCAAATCTCCCCTCAATCTTCTACGCTCCAGGGAATAAAGTCCCAACCTATTCAATCTCTCTCTGTAACTCAGCTTCTCAAGTCCCGGCAACATCCTTGTGAACCTTCTCTGCACTCTTTCAATCTTATTTACATCCTTCCTGTAACTAGGTGACCAAAATTGTACACAATACTCCAAATTCGGCCTCACCAATGCCTTATATAACCTTACCATAACACTCCAACTTTTATACTCGATACTCCGATTTATAAAGGCCAATGTACCAAAGGCACTCTTTACGACCCTATCCATCTGTGATGTCACTTTTAGGGAATTCTGTACCTGTATTCCCAGATCCCTCTGTTCAACTGCACTCTTCAGAGTCCTACCATTTACCCTGTACGTTCTACTTTGGTTTGTCCTTCCAAAGTGCAATATCTCACTTGTCTGCGTTAACTTCCATTTGCCATTTTTCAGCCCATTTTTCTAGTTGGTCCAAATCTCTCTGCAAGCTTTGAAAACCTTCCTCACTCTCCACTACACCTCCAATCTTTGTATCATCAGCAAACTTGCTGATCCAATTTACCACATTATCATCCAGATCATTGATATAGATGACAAACAACAATGGACCCAACACCGATCCCTGCGGCACACCACTAGTCACAGGCCTCCACTCAGAGAAGCAATCCTCCACAACCACTCTCTGGCTTCTTCCATTGAGCCAGTGTCTTATCTAATTTACTACCTCCCCATGTATACCTAGTGACTGAACCTTCCTAACTAACCTCCCATGAGGGACCTTGTCAAAGGCCTTGCTGAAATCCAGGTAGACAACATCCACCGCCTTCCCTTCATCCACTTTCCTGGTAACCTCCTCGAAAAACTCTAACAGATTGGTCAAACATGACCTACCACGCACAAAGCCATGTTACAAAGCACAAAGTCAGAGGATTAGCAGGGTAAATATGTTGAGTTACAGGGTTAGGGCCTGGGTGGGATTGTTGTCAGTGCAGGCTCAATGGGCCAAAAGGCCTCCTTCTGCACTGTAGGGATTCAATGATTCTATGAAATTAGAACCAAACAATTCACCTGCAATAATCTGTTATGTCTATCCACACAAGCGGGCTTCATTAACATAAAAGTTATACTTTTCACTGAGCAATAATTATTTTCTCATTTTAAATTGGAACTAATTGTTGATCCAGCAGAAATAACTCTTCAGTTATAGGCAATAAGACAAAACAAAACTTACTCCAACTCTATAGATCAAAGAAAAAGGTTTACTAAAGCACCATCATTACTCCACCACTTCAGGCCTCAACCTGGGCCATTCCAAGCACTCACAAACCCCAGCAGCTTCTTATTTATACTGGGTCAGCTGATCACCACATCATTTTGTCATTGGTTACATAGTTTATTGATTCAGCTCACCCTTACAACCATTGGTCACTACATTAGATCTAATTACATTCTACAAGTTACATTCTAACACAAATCACACTTATAAATGTCCAGCATGAAACATATATTAGGAGAGCAAAGTACAACAGAAGCTGGAATTCTGAAATATAAACAGAACATGTTAGAAATATTTAGCATATATATATATATATATATATATGTGTGTGCGTGTGTGTGTCCAGCTCATTACCGGTCTTGGGGTTCACGCACTTATTCACTCACTCTTTTGCTTGCTCCCATGGAATGTTTGGAGATTAGTTTTGCTGAGTTCAGTCTGACTGTGAAGGTGGCAAGATGTGCTTCCTCTCTGCCTGTCTAGTATTCCAGCTACCTTGCCCCGGGCCTCACTGTTGCTGCAACTGAAGTTCCTCCTGACCTCCCTCCTCCACTGTCTTAATGTGAGGTGACTCCTTTAGTGGGCTGGTGCCTACATGGGAAGACAAGAGTGTGGTGAAGGGTGGGCTAAATCACCAAGAATGCAACCTGTGAAAACAAATGGCCACATGGACTTTGGTTCTTCTTCCAGGACAATCAGATCTCAAGCGCTGGAAGTTTTCCCAGAGCAGAGTCTCCAACGCATGCTTGTGTGCGAGTACAATGAAGCATGAGCTGGCCACTTAAGAGAAGGGATGCTGCTGCTAGTAAGGACAAAGGAAAAAGATGTGAGTTGATCCTGAACCCCAAGGGCATTGAACTTGGTGTCTCCCGGGCCTTAGAGCCATAGAACCATAGAAAATTACAGCTCAGAAACAGGCCTTTTGGCCCTTCTTGTCTGTGCCGAACCATTTTATGCCTAGTCCCACTGACCTGCACTTGGACCATATCCCTCCACACCCCTCTCATCCATGAACCCGTCCAAGTTTTTCTTAAATGTTAAAAGTGACCCCGCATTTACCACTTTATCCGGCAGCTCATTCCACACTCCCACCACTCTCTGCGTGAAGAAGCCCCCCCTAATATTCCCTTTAAACTTTTCTCCTTTCACCCTTAACCCATGCCCTCTGGTTTTTTTCTCCCCTAGCCTCAGCGGAAAAAGCCTGCTTGCATTCACTCTATCTATACCCATCAAAATCTTATACACCTCTATCAAATCTCCCCTCAATCTTCTACGCTCCAGGGAATAAAGTCCCAACCTATTCAATCTCTCTCTGTAACTCAGCTTCTCAAGTCCCGGCAACATCCTTGTGAACCTTCTCTGCACTCTTTCAATCTTATTTACATCCTTCCTGTAACTAGGTGACCAAAACTGTACACAATACTCCAAATTCGGCCTCACCAATGCCTTATATAACCTTACCATAACACTCCAACTTTTATACTCGATACTCCGATTTATAAAGGCCAATGTACCAAAGGCACTCTTTACGACCCTATCCACCTGTGACGTCACTTTTAGGGAATTCTGTACCTGTATTCCCAGATCCCTCTGTTCAACTGCACTCTTCAGAGTCCTACCATTTACCCTGTACGTTCTACTTTGGTTTGTCCTTCCAAAGTGCAATATCTCACACTTGTCTGCGTTAAACTCCATTTGCCATTTTTCAGCCCATTTTTCTAGTTGGTCCAAATCCCTCTGCAAGCTTTGAAAACCTTCCTCACTGTCCACTACACCTCCAATCTTTGTATCATCAGCAAACTTGCTGATCCAATTTACCACATTATCATCCAGATCATTGATATAGATGACAAACAACAATGGACCCAACACCGATCCCTGCGGCACACCACTAGTCACAGGCCTCCACTCAGAGAAGCAATCCTCCACAACCACTCTCTGGCTTCTTCCATTGAGCCAGTGTCTAATCCAATTTACTACCTCCCCATGTATACCTAGTGACTGAACCTTCCTAACTAACCTCCCATGAGGGACCTTGATGGGAAGACATGTGCTTTAAGGATAGACATGACGGGAGGATGGAATGGTTTGTGGTGGAGGGCTGGGGATAGGGAGTCAGGGCCATTTCATGAAACCTTCAGCAATGAATCCAAATAGAGTTGGTAACACCAGATGGTAACAATGGCAATATGAAGCAAGGAATCAGCTGGTTTGCTGGAAGCTCATCATGATCTTTGTGAATAGAAGTACTACTCTTACCAATATACATTTGCTGACAAGTCTATTTCAAACAACAAAGAGAGTTTATTTCAAACAATGGACAACAGGGTTTGGATGACCTTATGTTTATGGAGGCCTGGACAAGGGGGACCAGCCAAGAGTACAATGCAATAATCAAATCTAAAGGTAATGAAGGCATGGAACAGGATTTCAACAGCAGATGAACTGAGGCAAGAATGGAGTCAGATGATATTAGGGAATGTAGAAACGGGCAGACTTAGAGATGGGTGAGCCAGAGGAACATAATAACCGTGTCCTGAACAAATGCAATTCCAAAGACAACTGCACCATCACCTTCACTAAACATTCCTTCAAAAATTGAATGTTCAATTTTTGAAAGTTTCAACAAGAGTTCAGCACCTATACAGGAGTTTCAAAATCTATGAATGGTGCATGTATTTGCCCTGGGGCTGCTCTCTATTTTGTGACATAGGAAAGCACTCCATCAATAAGGCCATTCAACCCATTCAACTGGTTTTTGTAGGAGGATGTAAATATGATAGGGAGAAAGACTTGGGGGAGCGATGTAGAGTAAAGGGTTAACATTAGAAACATACATGAGGCTGATGTAATAATGATGTCAAATCATGTGACTGAGGAGTACAAGAGATCTGGAGAAGCTCCAATCTTGTGCAGAGGACTAAATGTGTAAATACCTGCTGTAAATAAAGAGTAATGGTTTTGAGAAACTATAGATTTGAACACCATACTTTGGGTGGATAAACAATTCCCAAAATCCCTGTCTAGACCCCATCACATAACAAAACACTTTTGAAGATTGAATCATAGAATGCAGGAGGAGGCCATTTAGTCCATTGAATCTGCACTGACAACAATCCCAACCAGGCCCTATCCCCGTAACTCCACGTATTTATTCTGCTAATCCCCCTGACACGACGGGGCAATTTAGCATGGCCAATCTACCTAAACTGCACATCTTTGCACCTTGGGAGGGAACTGGAGCACCTGGAGGAGACACATGCAGACATAAGAAGAATGTGCAAACTCCTCACTGACAGTCACCCAAGGCCAGAATTGAACTCGGGTCCCTGGCGCTGTGAAGCAGCAGTGCTAACCACAGTGCCACCGTGCCGCCCCAAGGTCTGTGCTGGTTTCCAAGTCTCTTGCATTAGAATGGTTCCATTTCTGATTTATAAGCTGACAGAGTGCACCACACTTGTAATTACCGCCTGATGTCTCTGTAGTACAGCCAAACATCCATCTCCACACATCAAAGCAGCATTTTGTATTCAAGCCTATCTCTGTCGCATAGGATACTTGTAGCCAAGGTGATTTGTTATCTTGCAGATCAGCATCGTCATTCTCAGCTTCACTGGCTCCAAGATTGTTTACATGTAAAACTGTAGAAGCCTGAGCAGCCTGTCTTCCTGCAACAACTTGCACTCGTGTGCCACAGCTCACATGTAGGAATTCTCAATGGAGTATCTGCAGAAATTTACAGCATTCCGCAACAGTAACAACAACCTGCATTTATATAGCATCGTTAACTTAGAAAAAGGTTCCAAGGTGCTTTGGAGGTGGAACATCGATGTTGACCCAAAGAAGGTGATGTTAGATGGGGAGGGGGAGCAAAAGATGGGTCACAGAGGTAGGTTTCAGGAAGGCCTCAGATGTGGAGAAAGGGGTGAATGGGCCGAGAGGTTTAAGAGGGAACTCTAGAGCTTAGGCTTAGAAAGCTGAAATTCTCGGAGGCTTTTGATAAAGTTACGCATTCATCGCAGGACTGTTCCCTATGCCAAATCACCTTGTCCCAGTTCCGTAGTCTTCCCAAAAACCATGTTACTGGATGATAGAACATCAGCTATCCAGCTTAACAGGGAAACCTTACACCTCTTAACTATTATGTCTTTCACACTTTATTATTTTAATCTTATTGTTAAGTTGTGGTACAAATAAAGGGAGGGCTCTTTTGACAGGATATTATGATCTCATCTTTTCTGTTTGTGAGGTTAGTGTTGTAAAGGTGTAATAAAATATCGGTGTTTGTTTCTTGAAGAGAGAAAGTGATAAATCACCATCTGGGGTCATGTACCTTTAATGCCTGTCAAAGTCATGAATGCTGTCGCACTTCATGAATGGTTATTTGTTATTGACCTGAATGAGAAACAAGGTCAATTATAAATGCTCTCTGCATTTAAAGGTGACTTGTCCCGATTTGCCCCAATTGCTGAGCAGGAAAACTCTGTGAGCAGCTGAATTATGCGAAGCAGGAGAATCTCAGGCTTGCTGATTCACAGCTCTGGTAATGGGAAGGGACCACAATTAGCCTTACTGTCTGAGGAAGGAGGAGACAGCTCAGGGTTCTTGGCCCTGATTATCATCGACCCACCCCTGCTGGAATTATGGCATGAGAACATAATCAAGTACAGTAGTGAGATATTGCATGGTTGAATAGACATATTCTTTAGGCTCACAGATAAAGAATAAGTATTTGGTGAAATACTAGGGGGAAGCTAGTGACCATGGAACTGCATTGTAACACGGTGAAGTCCACTCTGTTTGCTATTCTTTTGATTTAGTTTTAGGTATTAATAAATTCAAATAATAGTCTTAGCCTGAAAGATATATCTGTCATTGTATTATTTTGCTGTCATTTATAAACTAGTGCTTTATGATGGTAACATCAGCAATTTCCAGTGTGCATTTTATTAGTTAAAATGTACATCTTTTTTCATCTTGTGACCGTCACACTTAAGATCGTGTTTTGATTTGTAGCGAAGGGAAGCTTTGCACAAGAGTCGGTCTCAGAAGCCCATCCAAATTGTGACAAACCTGTGTGGAAACGTGAAGAATTACTGAAAGAAAGATGAAAGAACATAACTTTTCTATGGCACCTCTCTTGACTTCAAGAGAAGGATGGCATTATGGCACAGTGGTTAGCACTGCTGGCTCACAGCACCAGGAATCCAGGTTCAAATCTGGCCTCGGGTCACTGTCTGTGTGAAATTTGCACATTCTCCCTGTGTCTGCGTGGGTTTCCTCTGGGTGCTCTGGTTTCCTCCCACACTACAAAGATATGTGAGTTAAGTTGATTGGCCACGCTAAATTGACCCTAGTGTCAGGGAGATTAGCAGGGTAAATATGTGGGGTTATGGGAATAGGGCCTGGTTGGGATTGTGGTCGGTGCAGACTCAATGGGCTGAATGGCCTCTTTCCGCACTGTAGGGATTCTATGATTCTATGAGAACCCAAAGTACTTTATGGCCAATGGTTACTTTGAAGTGTAATTACTGTTGTGATGTAGGTTGCCAATTTGAGTACAAAAAGGTTCAACAGACAGCAGGGATAATGATGATGTTGGTTGAGGGATAAACATTGGCCAGGATACTGAGTGAACTCCCTGCTCTTCTTTGAATGGTGCCATGGGATTTTTTGATATCCATCTGCGCGGGCATTCAGGGCCAAGGCTTAACATTTCATCCAAAAGATGGCAGCTGCTTTAGTGAAAGATTCCCACATAACTGTACTGAATCTGGATTATAGGCTCAGATTTCTGGAGTGGGAGCTGAATCCAGAACCTTCCAACTCAGGTTTGTGGAGGCTGGCCACAGAGTCACAATGGTACATAGTAGAGTATTATAAGTTAGGATTTATAAATTGAATGTCTATGAATAAAAAGTTACTGTCTATGCAACTAAAACCTTCTGTAAGGAAGCACTCCCCCTGTCATATTCCAAATAAGAATCTGTCATCCTATTTTCAATGATGCTGACACAGTCTTATTTATTGCTTGGAAAAACCATGGCAGACTGCTTCTTTGAAGTATTGAATGTTTTCATAACTGAATGGTTTGGCAGATTGCACCTGGCAAATTGTTTTTACACCTTCTTTAGTGCCTTTTACATCCATTTTGTCGTATGGAGACCAGATCAGTGCACAGTATTCCAAGTGTAGTCGAAATTTACATGACTATCTTGGCTGCTTGCACCTGCACCATTGCCATCATCACTGGAGCTGTCATCTACGATTTTCCTCCTCCCTCCCCGAAGGCAAGATGGCTGTCATATAACTGGTGAGGAAACGTTTGAAGCTCAACATCGAGGTTGCTGCAAGACATGACCTGGAAACTAGAAATGAAGGTGGAATATTCAACTGATTGGGCTGCAGAGATGCAAACAGTTTCTCGTCGAACTGTTAGCGAATGGAACCACACTGGATTCACAGAGCAGTTAGCAGGTTGGTGAAAGTGCACTTAGTCATTGAAGGTTGGTCATGGGAGGAGCAGCACCTCATCTGATTAGGCACGTCACAGCCCTCAGGACTCAATACTGAATTCAACAACTTTAGACTGTGACCGTTATTTATTTATCTATCCAAAATATTTTCCCCGATTCTAAAACCCTCCTCCCCCACTGGGCCATCTGTCACTTGTTCTTCAATGTTGCTTTCACCCAGCACTAATTCTCCCATTGATGTCTTACCTTCATGCAACTATTAACCTTTTCCTGCCATTAATGCTTCCTCTTGCTCATGGCCGACACATCTTTGTTGCAATCTCGCCTAGCTCTCACTAATCCCATTGGTCAGAACATTGAATACAGGAGTTAGAATGTCTTGTTGAAGTTGTACAAGACATTAGTAAGGCCAGACTTGCAATACAGTTCTGGTCACCCTATTATAGATAGGATATTATTAAACTAGAAAGAGTGCAGAAAAGATTTACTAGGATGCTACCGGGATTTGGTGGTTTGAGTTATAAGGAGAGGCTGGATAGACTGGGACTTTTTTCTCTGGAGCGTAGAAGGCTGAGTGGTGATCTTATAGAGGTCTATAAAATAATGAAGGGCACAGATCAGCTCGATAGTCAATATCTTTTCCCAAAGGTACGGGAATCTAAAACTAGAGGGCATAGGTTTAAGATGAAAGGGGAGAGATACAAAAGTGTCCAGAGGGGCAATTTTTTCACAGAGAGGGTGGTGAGTGTTTGGAACAAGCTGCCAGAGGCAGTAGTAGAGGCGGGTACAATTTTGTCTTTTAAAAAGCATTTAGACAGTTACATGGGTAAGATGGGTATAGAGGGATGTGGACCAAATGTGGGCAATTGGGATTAGCTTCGGGGTTTAAAAATAAAGGGCAACATGGACAAGTTGGACCGAAGGGCCTGTTTCCATGCTGTAAACCTCTATGACTCTATAATCTTCTCCTCTGCTCCAGCCACTTATTCAGTATATAATCCATCAAATTTCTATCTCTCTTTCGTGCTGAGAAAGTGTTATACACACTCAAAACGTTAACTTTATTTTCTCTCTGCACAGATGCTGCCAGACCTGTTGGATTTTCCAGCATTTTCTGTTTTTGTTTCAAAATCCAGCATCCACAGATTTTGCTTTTATCGAAGGTTGCTTGTTATGTTAAAATGATTATTGGGTTACTGACTTTCGTGGAGTCTCCACAAATTAAAGATCTGTCTTCAGAACTTTGAACAGCCCTGGCGAAAAATCATAGTGGGAATGAAAACAATTGATTTTAATATTAGAGTTAGCACAAAGACTTTTTGACTGACAGTTATTTTTTGTTCTTGGGTGTGAGCATTGCTGCTTGGTCAGAAATTATTGCTCTTCCCTAATACCTTTGAAAAGGTGGTGGTGAGCTGTTTTCTTGAACCCTACAGTGCTGTTAGGGAGAAAGTTCCAGGATTGTGATCCAGTGACAGTGAAGGAATGGCGATATATCTCCAAGTCAGGATGGCGAGTTTCTTGGAGGGGAGCTTGCAAGTGGTAGCTTTCTCATGCGTCCGCTGCCTTTGTCCTTCTAGGCATTAGAGTTTGCAGTTTTGGAAGATATTGTCAAAGGAGCTAAGATGAGTTGTGCAGTGCATGTGGATGGTATACAATGTAGCCACTGTGCACCAATGGTGAAGAGAGTCACTGTTTAAAGTGATGGATGAGGTACCAGTTGGATGCTATTGAGCTTCCTGAGTATTCTTGGAACTGAGCTCATCCAGGCAAGTGGGGAGTATTCCATCACACTCCTGACCTGTGCCTTGTGTACATGCTTTGTGGAGTCAGGGAGTGAGTCACTCGCCACAGGATACATGGGGGGAGATTCTCCCATCCCGCCGTGCTAATCTTTTAGCGTGGCAAGCCGGGAAAATCGCGTGTGGGCTGATTCGTGGGATTCGTGCATGCGTTCCCGAAGTGCGCGCGCATTTCCCAGTGCAGGATATCCAGCACAGTTGGGACCATGCTGGAAAATGGTGGGAATAGCAGATAAGTCATTTAAATCAATTTTAATCTTATTTAAATGTGATTATCAGGCCTGGGACTGAGGTCTTTGGGCCCACTTGCATCTCCCACACCTCAGGTGAGGGGCAAGGTTGAGAAGGCAGTGCATTCATGGATAATCTGTCGGTATGGGATTTGAACTGTTGGTATCGCTGGTGTTGCTCAGCATCACAACCCAGTTGTCCAGCCAACTGAGCTAACCACTCCTCTCCAAATCACCACCTCCCCTTCTTTCAGGTGCCCCCACCACCTATTCGACCAAGTCTTTAGCCACCAGTGACTTGGTGTGAAGTTTTGTGAATATAGCCTCAGTGATATTTGTTGAAACATGTTGCTAATCCAATTGTGTTAATAAATGCCAGCTGTTGTCACTGTAGGGCACACATCCAGCTTTATTTTCCCAATGGAAGTACTTCCTTGCAAACCTATTCCACTTCAAATGAATGAAATCAACCTGTATGATCACTTGCTCAAACCCAGGTCTGTCAATGAACCTGTACTCCTTCAACTTTCTGCAATGCAGGAATACCTTTCATATATGTCCAGGAATTCATGGGTATATTCCCGACCTGGCAGTGGATTTTCCAGGTGAGTGGTGAGGGACGACGATGACATGCCCAAATAATGTTGGCAACAAAATCTAAGTAAACGAGTAGCAGCTCGAATGGGCAACATTTCCCTGTCAACTCCTCCTCCCCCTGACGTTTTTTTTTCTAGTGCAGAAGGAGGCCATTCAGCCCATTGAGTCTAAACCATTTAAGCATCTTACCCAGGCACCCCTCCCCCCCCATCCCTGTAACTGTAACCCCGCGCATTTACCATGGTTAATCCACCTCATCTACTCATCTTAATACACTAAGGGGCAATTTAACATGGCCAATCCACCTAACCTAAGTTAGGACAGTGGGAGAAAACCAGAGCACCCGGAGGAAGCCCACGCAGACACGGGGAAAACATGCAGACACCTCACAGACTGTTCCTCTAGGCTGGAATCGAACCAGGTGCCTGACGCTGTGAGGCAGCAGTGCTAACCACTGGGCCACCGTGCCACCTGTTCCCTGACAGCAAATAGAATTTCAACAATAGTGGCCAGTATAACTCCTCAACTGCTTATAATGAGGTAAAATGATAAAAAGGTTTGAAGGGGCAAATGTGGAAGAGTTATCCAATAACCATAGAATCCCTACAGTGTAAAAGGAGGTCATTCAGCCCATCGAGTCTGCACCAACTCTCCAAAAGAGCACCCTACCCAGGCCCAAATCCTGCCCTATCCTCATAACCCCGTGCACTTACCACTGCTAATTCACCAAACCCATCTTAGGATGGAAACCGGAGCACCCGGAGGAAGCCCACGCTGACAAGTGGAGAACGTGCAAAGTCCACACAGACTGTCACCCGAGGCTGGAATCGAACCTGGGTGCCTGGCGCTGTGAGACAGCAGTGCTAACCACTGTGCCACCCTTATGATGATGGGAGTCAATAAAAAGGATAAATAAACATGGTAAAAACTCATATAAACTCACTGAAGTTTAGAAGAATGAGAGATGATCTTATTGAAGCATCAGATTCCCCAGGGGTTTGCCAGGATAGATGTCGAGAGGACACTTCCCTTGTGGGGGAAGTCTAGATCTGGGGGCTGGGGAGGTGGGGGGGCAGCAGTTTGAAAATAAGGGTCCCCATTTAAGATGGAGATAAAGAGGAATTTCCTCTCTCAGAGAGTGGTTAGTGTTTGGAATATTCTTCACCAGCAAGAATTGGAGAATATATTGAAGACTGAACCATCCAGATTTTTGATTGACAAAGGGAGTGAAGATTATTGGGGACAGGCAGTATAATAAGTCTCAGAGGCAGAAGTCCCTTCACCAAATTCCTTTTATTTACAAGTGTGACAACAGCACACAGAATGCTTTCCGTTAGTACCTACACTAGGAGTTCCAGAGGAACTGATACTCCTGGTTAAGTACAAAGCAAGGGGCTCTCTGATTGGCCCATCAATTTGGCCCTTAATCAGTGAGTTCATATTCTAATAGGCCAACCTCAATTGCCTGATTAAAGTCATTACAGGTAGAAAAGTGGAGTTAAGGACAGAATCAGGTCAGCCATGATCATATTGAATGGCAGAGTGGGCTCGAGGAGCTGAATGGCCTACTCTTGCTCCTGTTGCTTATGGTCTTATGGGTAAAAATAAAATTCGAGATCGATCATTTAGAAGCAAAATGAGGAAGCACGCTTTCACACTGTGGGGAAATATCTGGACTTGGTTCCTCAGAAAGCTGTAGATGCTGGGGAAATGGAGCTTTCAAAACCGAGACAGATAGAGATGTTTGTCAAATGATGCTATCGAGGGATAGGGAGTAAATAGTACATGTCATCCAAAATCTAATTGAATTGTCAAATGGGATTGAGTAACTGATGGGCCTGCCCCTGTCCCTATATTCCTAGATCTGATCGTAGTTTCTGAAATGATTGTGTAAGGGCATTTTGTGGAACTCTGTCGAGATGACTGAGCATGTTATGTAAATGACAATAGTCCTGTTTGATGTTACGGTTCATGACATATACACAGCTGTACCTCATTAATGAGTAGAGTCAAAATTACTTACCTGGAACTAGTGTGATTGAAAATTGTGTGTGATACTTTCTTCCAATGTTTATGATGTGGAGATGCCGGTGCTGGACTGGGGTAAGCACAGTAATCGATGAAGACGAACATCTCGCCAAGGCCATCCCCACACCCCCACTTCTTGCCTTCAAACAACCGCACAACCTCAAACGGACCATTGTTCACAGCAAACTACCCAGCCTTCAGGAGAACAATGACACACAACCCTGCCACAGCAACCTCTGCAAGACGTGCCGGATCATCGACACAGATGCCATCATCTCACGTGAGAACACCATCCATCAGGTACATGGTACATACACTTGCAACTTGGCCAACGTTGTCTACCTGATACGCTGCAGGAAAGGATGTCCCGAGGCATTGAACATTGGGGAGACCATGCAGACGCTATGACAACGGATGAACGAACACCGCTCGACAATCACCAGGCAGGAGTGTTCTCTTCCAGTTGGGGAACAGTTCAGCAGTCACGGGCATTCAGCCTCTGATCTTCGGGAAGCGTTCTCCAAGGCGGCCTTCACGACACACGACAACGCAGAATCGTTGAGCAGAAACTGATAGCCAAGTTCCGCACACATGAGGACGGCCTCAACCAGGATCTTGGGTTCATGTCACACTATCTGTAAACCCCACGACTTGTCTGGGCTTGCAAACTCTCACTAACTGTCCTGGCTGGAGACAATACACATCTCTTTAACCTGTGGTTAACCCTCTCTCCACTCACATTGTCTGTACTTTTAAGACTTGATTAAGACCTGTAAAGACTGGCATTCCAACCATTATTTTGTAAATTGAGTTTGTGTCTTTATATGCCCTGTTTGTGAACACAACTCCCACTCACCTGATGAAGGAGCAGTGCTCCGAAAGCTTGTGCTACCAAATAAACCTGTTGGACTTTAACCTGGTGTTGTGAGACTTCTTACTGTTCCAATGTTTAGGCAGGCTAAAAGCAGGAACTAAGAAAGACCAAGTCATTGCAAACCCCTAGACCAAAATTTTACATTCCTCCACCAACAGGTATTTGGGCAGGCTGGGGGTTGGGAGGGTGGGAGTGTGAAATTGAAAGGACAGGATTCCCTCCAGGTTCCTGCTTGTCCCAACCATGTAGTGATTTTACGCTGCAGTGGACAGGTCCTCGGATGAGAAACTCCCTTGCCCCAGTTGAGGGCCTTAAGTGGCTACTTATTGGAAGGGGGCAGGGAGCCTCCATCAGAAACCCCCTTCTGAAGTCGCACCGCCCCATCATCTTAACGTTCAGTGGCCTCTGGACCTCCCTCCTTCCTCAGCCTCTTCCCCAAGATCCCGATCACCACCTTTTGCAGCATCCCAGGCCTTCCCTAACTTACCCTCCCTGAGACCCCTTGAACATACCTGGACCTTCAGTGTCTAGACTCAGTCTCAGGCATGCTCCAGTACTTCCTTTTCTGTCCACTGCAGCATTGTAGGGATTTGAGAGTTGTTGGCCGGCAGTTCTCTGGTGGGACATCCTTCTGAGTGAGGGGCTGAAGTCCCACCTGCAGGCACATAACGCTCATTCAAGTGCGAAATGGCTGGGGGACACTATGGGCGGGATTTTCCGGATGCACTCATTCCAAAACTGGAAAATCTTACCAGTGGTCAACAGATCTTTGCATGGTCCACCCCCCGCCTGCTACGATTACCGTGGTGGGCGGGGTGGAAAATTCCAGTCTATGAGTTGGTGGGGATGTGCTCCTCATCGACTCTTCGAGTAGTAGGAAGCGAGATCCCACCAGCTGAAAGATTCAGGCCCTAATCTTAAAATCTATGATTTTATAATAAATAAAACCTGAAATTGATCCGAAGATGCTATCTAAATATATATACTTTTTGTTGCACAACAATATTGAGATTTCCTGGACGAGTTGACTACTGAGGAAAGGTCTATCTTCTAAAGATGCAGAATTCCTTTGCCTACCAACTCGAGAAAAGTTAAAGCAAAACAAAATGTTGGAATGCTCAACAGGTCAGGCAGCATCTGTGGAGAGAAACAGAGTGAACACTTTAGGTTGAGATGACCTTTCATCAGAACAGAAAAAAGTTTGCAAAATGTTATGTTGGATAAAGTAAATCACAAACACCCACAAAGTGTGTGTGTTGGGGGGGGGGAGGGGCGGCGGAGGTGTCTAAAAGATTAGCATACAGTGTCTTGTTCTCATGTGGTATATTGGCATTAATTGCAGATAGTGGTCAGTGTGCAAGGTGTATTGAAACAAAATATGTAATGCACGCACGAAAGTAAGTTGTGCTGCTGCTGCTTTAGGATTCTTGTGCATTCAACATCACTTGACAACCACTTGGGAATGACAGCACAACTGCCCAGCATACAAAATGTGTGAAGTGGGAAAGACCTCTTTTTACAAGCTTCTTTAAGTTTGTATCATCTGTGGCACAGTCTTTAAATATTACAACCTCACCTCTTGGAATTGGGATGGCACAGTGGTATAGTGGTTAGCACTGCTGCCTAACAGTGCCAGGGAGTTGGGTTCAATTCCCAGCTTGGTTTACTGTTTCCCCATGTCTGCATGGCTTTCCTCCAGATGGCTCTGGTTTCCTCCCACAGTTCGTGCTGATTAGGTGCATTGGCGATGCTAAATTCTCTCTCAGTGTACCCGAACAGGCGCTGGAGTGTGGCAACTCGGGGATTTTCACAATAACTTCATTGCAGTGTTAATGTAAGCCTACTTGTGACTAATAAATAAACTTTAACTTTTATCTTCCTAACTCGGTCTCTTCCCTTACCAAAAAGATCTCCTCAACATTTGCCATAACATTTGTATATCTTCCCTCACTCTCTTGCTGTTCTTGCATTGGGATGTTCTGCGAGATTAAGCAAGTTGTTGCTAAATTTCAACTTATGAGATGCCATGTACCAATATTCATAATGCAGTGAAGCCAAGAGCTTCCCTCTCTTAAGAACATAGGAATTGCTGGATAAGTATGATGATTGTCCCTTTAAGGGCAACACAGCAGAGTAAGGAACTCAGAGTATGGAATCACCCCATGGTGAGAAAGGCTCTTAGGTAGAGACATTTTGGGAGCTAGCTTCAGCCATGAGGCTGCTGTACAATTCTTATTAACACATATCTTTTGTGTTCACTAATGAAGTCTGTGACAGCGCATCTTTAAATCTGGCGACAAAGATAAACTATCCTGACACTGCCTCTGGCCCGACACCTGTGAGTACGCTGCTTTAATTGAAGTCTAAACTAAAGGTACTCACCAGGATGCCTCCCTATGGGTGAATAGATCCATTTGACTCCCTCACAGAGGACTGGAAAGAATATATCAAGCACCTTGGCTATTATTTCCAACCAAACAGAATAGGGGAGGAGGTGAAACACAAAGCAATCCTCCTATGTGTTTGTGGAACTCATCCCTATAACCTTACAGCCCCAAGCATGCTCAAGTCTAAATCATTTAGTGAGCTTGTTGATTTAGTGAAGGTGTAATTGCAACCTCAACCATCAGTCATACTCCAGAGCTTCAAATTTAATTGGAGGGTGAGAGTGCCAGGTGAATTGATCATGACTTACTCTGCAAAACTGAAGCAATTATTGGAGTATTGTGATTTTGGAGCCACTCTAAATAACATGTTATGGCATACGTTAGTCTGTGGCGAGAACAACAATGCTATTCAATGCAGATTGCTTGTAGAGGTTGACACAAAGTGAGCAATGGAGATAGCACTGGCCATGGAAAGCCCTGAAAAATGCTTAAGAATGCAGAAAATGGCACTGTTCACCAGTTAGGGCAGAAACCTACAGGCAGCTATGGTGTCAAAACTCCTGAAGCAGCCGCAAAGGGGAAACAATTTCAGCCAACAACAAAACAAAAATGTACAGAATAGGCAATCAGTCAGTAATGCTTAAAGGGAATGTTATCAGTGTGGAGGTAACCACACTTCTGAATCATGTGGGTTTATGGAGGCCTGAGTGTTTCCATTATCATAAAAGAGGACATTTGATAAAACAGTGTAGAGCGAAGTCATGATCACCAATCAACCAAGATGTAACTAGACTCAGTGGGCAGACATTTCCGCATGGGCACTATGCTGAGCAGACACAGTGTGCAGTCCCAACTCAAGGGCCCAGAGGGCATGAGTTTGACTGAGTTCACTTACCAGATGTTTCAGGCATACGATTTCTATCACTTAAATCAACATCATGATTGCAGGATCCAACTGGGAGGGACAGATCAACTGGGTAACATGACGTCTGGATATGAATTTATAATGTGGAGATGCCGGCGTTGGACTGGGGTAAGCACAGTAAGAAGTCTCACAACACCAGGTTAAAGTCCAACAGGTTTATTTTGTAGCACAAGCCACAAGCGTTCGGAGCACTGCCCCTTCATCAGGTGAGTGAGAGTTCTGTTCACAAACAGGGCATATATAGATACAAACTCAATTTACAAGATAATGGTTGGAATGTGAGTCTTTACAGGTAATCAAGTCTTAAAGGTACAGACAAGACACTTGTAACCAGTTCGTCAGGAGATAAATTAGGAAAAAGTGCAGGAAATGCAATATGGTTAAACTGTACCAATACTTTGTCAGACAACCTGATTCAAATATAGAAAGGTATCTGAAACTTTTCACCTTCATCCCACCTCCTAAGATTGAAAGCATTACAGTCAACTACAGAAAAGATCCAGGAAAGCATAATGCCCAAAAATGACTAGCAGTAAAATTGGTTCATGGCAAAGAAGGACTAGAGTCTTCCAGAAGATGTACAAGTGCACTCTATCTTAGTAGTATCTCTTGAGAAGATGACAGATGAAGATGACAGACGAGGGAACGAGCTATTTTGGATCTGGTATTGTGTAACGAGGTAGGTAGAATTAAGGATCTTATTGTGAAGGACCCTCTTGGGTCTAGTGACCACAATATGGTCGAATTTCTGATTCAGATGGAAGAGGAGAAAGTTTGGTCTCAAACCAGTGTCCTCTGTTTGAACAGAGGGAAATATGATAGGATGAGGGATGAATTGGCTAAGGTAGACTGGGAGAGCAGGCTGGCAGGTAGGATAGCTGAGGAACAGTGGAGGATTTTTAAGGAGATCCTTTTCAGTTCTCAGCAAAAATATATTCCAGCAAAAAACAAGGATTGTAAGAAAAGGGAGAACCAGCCGTGGATAACGAAGGAAATAACGGAGAGTATTAAAATAAAAACAGCTGCGTACAGAGTGGCCAAAAATAGTGGAGAAACAAGTGATTGGGAAAAATTTAAGAAACAACAAAGAGAGACTAAGAAAGCGATAAAGAAAGGAAGGATAGACTATGAAGCTAGGCTAGCAATTAATATAAAAAATGATAGTAAAAGTTTTTATAAATATATAAAAAGGAATAGAGTGGCTCAAGTGAATGTTGGACCCTTGGAGGACGAGAGGGGGGAGTTAATAGTGGGAAATGAGGATATGGCTGAGTCTTTAAATAAGTTTTTTGTGTCGGTCTTCACGGTGGAGGACACAAATAGTATGCCAAATATTAACGATAGAGGGTTGGCAGCAGGAGAAATACTTAATACGATTAATGTTACCAGAGAGGCAGTGCTGGGTAGACTAATGGGACTGAAGGTGGACAAGTCCCCGGGTCCGGATGGAATGCATCCCAGGGTATTGAAAGAAATGTCAGAGGTAATAGTGGATGCGTTAGTGATTATTTATCAAAACTCGTTGCATTCTGGGGTAGTGCCGGTTGATTGGAAAACGGCTAATGTTACGCCGCTGTTTAAAAAAGGAAGGAGACAAAAGGCGGGTAACTATAGGCCGGTCAGCTTAACGTCTGTAGTAGGGAAAATGCTGGAATCCATTATTAAAGAGGAGATAGCAGGGCATCTGGATAGAAATGGTTCGATCAATCAGACGCAGCATGGATTCATGAGGGGAAAGTCGTGCTTGACGAACATGTTGGATTTTTATGAAGATGTGACGAGGGCGGTTGATGGAGGAGAACCGGTGGATGCGGTGTTTTTGGATTTCCAAAAGGCGTTTGATAAGGTGCCCCATAAAAGGCTGCTGAAGAAGATTAGGGCACACGGAGTTGGGGGTAGTGTGTTAAAGTGGATTGGGGACTGGCTATCCGACAGGAAGCAAAGAGTCGGAATAAATGGGTGTTTTTCCGGTTGGAGGAAGGTAACTAGTGGCGTGCCGCAGGGATCGGTACTCGGGCCGCAACTGTTTACCATTTATATAGATGATCTGGAGGAGGGGACGGAGTGTAGGGTAACGAAGTTTGCAGACGACACAAAGATAAGTGGAAAAGTGAATCGTGTGGAGGACGGAGAAGATCTGCAGAGAGATTTGGACAGGCTGAGTGAGTGGGCGAGGATATGGCAAATGGAGTATAACGTTGAGAAATGCGAGGTTATACACTTTGGAGGAAATAATAACAAATGGGATTACTATCTCAATGGAAACAAATTAAAACATGCTACCGTGCAAAGGGACCTGGGGGTCCTTGTGCATGAGACGCAAAAGCCCAGTCTGCAGGTACAACAGGTGATCAAGAAGGCAAATGGGATGTTGGCCTATATTGCGAGGGGGATAGAATATAAAAGCAGGGATGTCTTGATGCACCTGTACAGGGCATTGGTGAGGCCGCAGCTGGAATACTGTGTGCAGTATTGGTCCCCTTATATGAGGAAGGATATATTGGCATTGGAGGGAGTGCAGAGAAGGTTCACCAGGTTGATACCGGAGATGAGGGGTTTGGATTATGAGGAGAGGCTGAGGAGATTGGGTTTGTACTCGTTGGAGTTTAGAAGGATGAGGGGGGATCTTATGGAGACTTATAAGATAATGCGGGGGCTGGATAGGGTGGAGGCGGAGAGATTCTTTCCACTTAGTAAGGAAGTTAAAACTAGAGGACACAGCCTCAAAATAAAGGGGGGTCGGTTTAAGACAGAGTTGAGGAGGAACTTCTTCTCCCAGAGGGTGGTGAATCTCTGGAATTCTCTGCCCACTGAGGTGGTGGAGGCTACCTCGCTGAATATGTTTAAAGCGCGGATGGATGGATTCCTGATCGGTAAGGGAATTAAGGGTTATGGGGATCAGGCGGGTAAGTGGTACTGATCCACGTCAGATCAGCCATGATCTTATTGAATGGCGGGGCAGGCTCGAGGGGCTAGATGGCCTACTCCTGCTCCTATTTCTTATGTTCTTATGTTCTTATTGTTTAAAGAAACACCGTTCTCTGAAAATCTACTTGAGCCAGGCTGATGCGCATCAATTGGACACGAGGCACGAAGCTTCGGTAAAAGAAGGCTTTTATCAACTAACAATGGAACTAACAGAACTTTAACACACTATCCCAGACTGAAGAGGTCCCGCCCGAGCAGGGGGTCTTATACCTCTCCCAGGAGGCGGAGCCCGACTGGGATGTGCCACAACAGTAACAACCACAGGTGTATCAATCCCACCCTAGCCCAACAACAACATTAGAACAATCCCACAGTGGGAACCAACGATGGTTCACCACATTCACCCCTCCTTTGAGAACAAAGGCCGGCGGGGTACGAAAACAGACTAAAATGTCAACAGATTATAAGTTCAGACGGTCTGGAGGACCGCACCGTCGTTGCGACCTCCTCAATACCGGCGGTGACACCGGAGCAGGTGCTTGCGGTGGCGTTCTCCCCAAAACAGCGTCCAGCTGTTCTCCCACGGACTCACAGGCCGGTTGACCCTGATGAAGCGGTAGATCCCGATACATTCTGCAATGGCGCCGATCTTCGGGGCTCAGGCAAGCTGTGCCATTGGAGTAAAACTGTTAAGCACTGGTCCCGGTGCTGTCCGCGCCACGTCCGGGTGAGAAATAAAGGATAAGGGATTCGTCACTGGGGGTATGGGAGCGACAGAAGTTGCTACGTCCCCTGCGGGCGCCAGGTCTCGGATCGAGACTGTGTCCTCTCGCCCGTCAGGATATGCCACATAGGCATACTGAGGATTGGCGTGGAGGAGGTGGACCTGTTCGACCAAGGGGTCGGACTTGCGGGCCCTTACATGTCGCCGCAGGAGGACGGGTCCTGGGTACGTCAACCAGGCTGGTAAAGATATCCCCGAGGACGACTTCCGAGGGAATGAGAACATCCTCTCATTGGGGTCTGATGTTGCAGATGTATTAGAGTATAAAAGTTGGGGTCTGATGTTGCAGATGTATAGAACGTTGGTTCGGCCGCATTTGGAATACTGCGTCCAGTTCTGGTCGCCACACTACCAGAAGGACGTGGAGGCTTTGGAGAGAGTACAGAGGAGGTTTACCAGGATGTTGCCTGGTATGGAGGGGCTTGGTTATGAGGAGAGATTGGGGAAACTGGGGTTGTTCTCCTTGGAAAGACGGAGGATGAGGGGAGACTTAATAGAGGTGTATAAAATTATGAAAGGCATAGATAGGGTGAACGGTGGGAAGCTTTTCCCCGGGTCGGTGGTGACGTTCACGAGGGGTCATAGGTTCAAGGTGAAGGGGGGGAGGTTTAACACAGATACCAGAAGGACATATTTTACACAAAGGGTCGTGGGGGCCTGGAATGTGTTGCCGGGCAAGGTGGTGGAGGCGGACACACTGGGAACGTTTAAGACTTATCTAGACAGCTATATGAACGGAGTGGGAATGGAGGGATACAAAAGAGTGGTCTAGTTTGGACCAGGGAGCGGCGCGGGCTAATTGTTCTTTGTTTCTCGTTTCAAGGCTTCATTCTAAGATCATCTTGCTGGTGCCAGTACAGAGCGAGACTGCAGATAGTTGGGAACCTGTCTCGGGGGCAGGGAATTCAGATGGTGTTCGTAAAGCAGAAGTGGAAATGAATAGGGTTGGGAAGCATTTTCTGATCAGGGCCAGTGTGATTTCCTGGACTCGTTTCGATCGCCTCAGGGGGTCGGAGAGGAATTTCCCAGATTTTCTTTTCCCCATATTGGCCCTGGGGTTTTCACTCTGGGTTTTCGCCTCTCCCTGGAGATCACATGGTCTGGAATGGGGGGGTGGGGGTGAGTTAATAGGTTGTGATGAACAAAGCATCGTAGCTGTGAGGGACAGCTCGGTGGATAGGATATTAGTATGTAGATAGGCTGGAAAATTGGGCGGGGATCCTGGATTCAGGATTCAATCCTGGACCGGGGAGCGGCGCGGGCTTGGAGGGCCGAAGGGCCTGTTCCTGTGCTGTATTGTTCTTTGTTCTTTGTTTGTTCTCGTGGGGAGTAGCATTGGTTGCCATACACAGGAGGGAGCGAATGGAGTGAAGCGCATCAGGGAGGACCTCCTGCCAACGGGAGACTGGAAAGCCTTTGGACTTCAGCGCCAATAGGACAGCCTTCCAGACTGTAGCATTCTCTCTTTCCACCTGTCCATTACCCCTAGGGTTGTAACTCGTGGTCCTACTAGAGGCAATCCCGTATGAGAGCAGGAATTGCCTCAAGTCATTACTCATGAACGATGAGCCCCTGTCGCTATGGATATAGCTGGGGTACCCGAACAGGGTAAAAAGACCATGGAATGCCTTGATCACCGTGGCAGTCGACGTGTCCGCGCAGGGGACAACAAACGGGAACCGGGAGTACTCATCTATTATGTTCAGAAAGTACACGTTCCGATCTGTTGAGGGAAGGGGGCCCTTAAAATCCACACTCAGCCTCTCGAAGGGGCGAGTGGCCTTGACCAAATGTGCCCGGTCAGGTCGGTAAAAGTGCAGTTTGCATTCCGCGCAAATCCGACAGCTCCTTGTCACCGACCTGACGTCCTCCACCGAGTAAGGCAGGTTGCGGGCTTTGATAAAGTGGTAGAGCCGAGTGACCCCAGGATGGCACAGGTCATTATGGAGGGCGTTCAAGCGATCCTCCTGCGTAGTAGCGAATGTTCCGCGCGAGAGGGCATCCGAGGGCTCATTGAGTTTCCCTGGACGATACATGATATCGTAGTTATAGGTGGAGAGTTCAATTCTCCACCGCAAGATCTTATCATTCTTGATCTTGCCCCTCTGCGTGTTGTTGAACATGAACGCCACGGACCGCTGGTCCGTGATCAGGGTGAACCGCTTCCCCGCCAGGTAATGGCGCCAGTGTCTGACGGCCTCCACAATGGCCTGGGCCTCCGTTTCCACCGCTGAATGCCGAATTTCGGGGCCTTGGAGGGTGCGGGAAAAAAACGCGACGGGTGGCGGCCGGGGCGAAATCAGATGCATCGCTTTCCGCCTGAAAAGGGATGGATTCGTCTACCGCGTGCATCGTGGCTTTCGCGATGTCGTGTTTCAGTTCCTTGAAGGCCAATCGGGCCTCTGGCGTGAGTGGAAAAGTCGTGGACTTAATAAGCGGACGGGCTTTGTCCGCGTAGTTGGGGACCCACTGCGCATAATAGGAGAAGAAGCCTAGGCATCTTCTCAGTGCTTTTGCGCTAGCGGGCAAGGGAAGTTCAGCAAGGGGGCGCATACGGTCTGGATCAGGGCCAATGACCCCGTTTTCCACCACGTATCCCAGGATGGCTAACCGGCGCGTTCAGAATACACACTTCTCCCTGTTGTAGGTCAAATTCAGGCGAGATGCAGTGCGTAAAAAGTTCTGGAGATTTGTGTCATGGTCCTGCTGATCACGGCCGCAGATCGTGACATTATCCAGGTACGGGGAGGTAGCCCGCAGCCTGTTCTGGTCCACCATTCGGTCCATAGCACGCTGGAAGACCGAGACCCCATTGGTGACACCAAATGGAACCCTAAGAAACTGATACAGACGACCATCCGCCTCAAAAGCCGTGTAGTGTCGGTCCTCTGGGCGAATGGGGAGTTGGTGGTAGGCCGACTTAAGGTCTATGGTGGAGAACACCCGGTACTGCGCAATCTGATTGACCATATCAGATATGCACGGGAGGGGATATGCATCCAGCTGCATATATCGATTAATGGTCTGACTGTAATCAATGACCATCCGGGGTTTGTTCCCGTTCTTGACCACCACAACCTGTGCTCTCCACGGACTAACACTGGGCTGTATAATCCCTTCTTTGAGGAGTCGCTGAACCTCAGATCTGATGAAGATCCGATCTTCAGTGCTGTAACGCCTACTTTTAGTAGCGATGGGCTTGCAGCCTGGTACCAGATTCTGAAATAAAGAGGGTGTGGTGATCTTCAATGTAGAAAGATTGCATGCGGGGCGCTTTGGACAATTTGGAGACTGCAGCTGTTCCCCCACTGTCAGTGAAGGGAGTGGCCCACCGTACTGTAGGATCACACTCTTCATGTGGACCATAAAGTTTAGTCCGAGGAGAATTGGTGCGCAAAGATGCGGCAACACAAGGAGCCTGAATCGCTCGTAAATTGTGCCTTGCACTTTCAAGGTCACCACACAATGTCCTAGCACAGGGACAGACCGGGACCTTGATGCCATAGAGATTGTCTGTTTGGCAGGTTGAATCTGGAGTCCACACCTCTTTACAGTGTCAGGGTGAATAAAGCCCTCAGTGCTCCCGCTGTCAAACAGACAATAAATTGCACGACCATTTACCTGTATATCCATCATTGAACAGTCAAGCCTGTGGTGCTTAGCCTGGTTCAGGGTGATCGACGCCACCGTTGGTCCGTGAACGTCACTGCAGGCAGCTGAGGTCGATGCTGAGGACCCCTGCTGGTCGCTCATGGTCATCGTCGACCAAAATGGCCGCCCCCATGAATCGCACATGGTTGAGGGCGCCAAACGCAGCGACTCCTGGTGGTCATCCTCCTCCGACTCCGTCGACCGCAATGGCGTCGTCCTGGACTCGCACGTGGACGAACCCCGTGAGTACTTCGACGACGATGGTGATGATCCCCGTTCTGAAGGGTCACAGGCCGCACTGCCGTTCTTGGGCTTCGATCTGCACACCTTCGCATAATGCCCCTTTTTACCGCATAGGTTACAGACTACCGCTTTAGCGGGACACTTTTGTCGTGGATGCTTGGCTCCTCCGCAGAAGTAGCACCGCGGGCCGCATGGGGCTGCAGCCGTCGTCTGGTCCACATGGGAGCACGCCATAACACTGCACTTCAAGCCCGTGGGGCGAGGAGGGATTTGCGACTGCTCCTGCCACGTTGTTTCCACGTGGTCCTCCGGATACAGGACCAAGCTCTTCGAAGCCGCCTCAAACATTTCAGCCATCTCCATAGCTTGGGTCAGGTTGAGATTTCCCTTTTCTAGCAGCTTGAGACGGATGTATGAAGACCCGACCCCGGCCACAAACGCATCTCGGGCGAGGTCATACATGTACTGCTCAGCCGACACAGCTTTGCAGTCACAGCCCCTGGCTAGCTGCAAGAGCTCATTCGCGTAATCCTCCATGGTTTCGCTCGACTGCCGACGTCGTGTAGCGAGGAGGTAACGAGCGTGGATCTCGTTAGGAGGTTTCGTATGGCGCTTTTTTAAAAGCTCGAGGGCCCTCGGGTAAGTGGTGGCCGCACGGATCGCGAGGTAGACTGTGTCGCTTACCCTCACATGGAGGACGCGGAGTCTGTCATCATCTGTGGTGACCGCTGCGGAGGCTGCCAGGTAATCTTCAAAACACTTCAGCCAGTGGTCGAAGGTGTTAGAAGCGCCCACCGCACGTGGATCTAGCGTCAGACGTTCTGGCTTTAGGATTTGCTCCATACTCTCCTTTCTTTTTTTTCCTTCCGTCGAGAGTTTAATGTTAGTTAATAAAATTGATGCGCATCAATTGGACACGAGGCACGAAGCTTCGGTAAAAGAAGGCTTTTATTAACTAACAATGGAACTAACAGAACTTTAACACACTATCCCAGACTGAAGAGGTCCCGCCCGAGCAGGGGGTCTTATACCTCTCCCAGGAGGCGGAGCGCGACTGGGATGTGCCACAACAGTAACAACCACAGGTGTATCAATCCCACCCTAGCCCAACAACAACATTAGAACAATCCCACAGTGGGAACCAACGATGGTTCACCACACAGGCACAACAGTGTTGGATCTTTGTCGTAAAGCTAATGCTATTCCAGATGGACCCAGAGGGTACTAGATGATCACAGATGTTGGAATTTGGATTAATCATATAAGAGAGACAAAACCAGAACAAGTGCTCCTTTTGGGACAGCATATTCTGACAAATCATAGAAAGAATCATAGAATCATAGAAACCCTACAGTACAGAAAGAGGCCATTCGGCCCATCGAGTCTGCACCAACCACAATCCCACCCAGGCCCTACCCCCCATATCCCTACATATTTAGCCACCAATCCCTCTAACCTACACATCTCAGGACACTAAGGACAATTTTTACCATGGCCAATCAACCTAACCCGCACACCTTTGGACGTTGGGAGGAAACCGGAGCACCCGGAAGAGAATGTGCAAACTCCACACAGACAGTGACCCAAGCCAGGAGTCGAAATGGGCTATCATTGCTTCGAGTTGGAAAAAAACATTATCACATAGTCAAATGGCTCAATTTGGCAGCTTAATCAAGGAGCTTTATGGATGTTATTCTGTTGTGGTAATGAATATTTATGCTTTCAAGTTTCATTTATGGCACAGTGACACAGTGGTTAGCACTGTTGCCTCATAGTGCCAGGGACCTGGGTTCAATTCCGGCCTCAGGGCACTGTCTGTGTGGAGTTTGCACTTTCTCCCCCTGTCTGTGTGGGTTTCTTCCGGGTGCTCCAGTTTCCTTCCACAGTCCAAAGATGTGTGGGTTTGGTCGATTGGCCATGCTAAATTGACCCTAACGTAAGGGGGACTAGCAGGGTAAATGAGGGTTATGGGAAGAGAGCCTGGGTGGGATTGTGGTTGGTACAGACTCAATGGGCTGAATGGCCTCCTTCTGTACTGTAGGGATTCTATGATTTAAGTAAAAAATGTAAAAGAGCCTAGCACCAATGATTCTGGTATTCCCTTTCTGTTTAATCTAAAAGCAGATAAGGTTGACCCTTTTATTTTAATGCGCCAGGTAAATGGGAAGCCTCTTAAGATGGAAGTGGAGACAGGGGCATTAGCCACTGAGTTGGGTGAGCATACATTTCAGTATCTAAGAGAGGGAGCCCAACCATTGAACTTGAAGACCAATTCTGTCAAGTTGAAGACTTATATGGGGGAAGCAATAGTAATAAAAGGCACCATAATGGTACCTGTAAGCTATGGACAACAGTCTATCCAGCTCCCAGTAATAATAGGGACAGATGAAGAACCAGGACTTCTCGGCCTCGATTGACTTTAAGAAATCAGGTTGAATTGGGCCAAGATTTTTCAAGTACTGGAAGGGGGACTGTCTGATCTGATAAGAAAACACTTGAGCATCTTTTATGATGAATTAGGCAAGCTAAGATTCATGTGAATCCAGAGGTGACTCCCTGATTCTTTATGGGAAAACCGGTATAATTTGCCTTAAGAGAGCAAGTGGATACGGAGTTAAACAGGTTGGAAGAGCTAAACATTATCCAGCCAGTTCAGTTCTCGGAATGGGCAGCACCTATAGTCCCTGTACGGTACGGTAGCACAGTCGGGCGGCACGGTAGCACAGTGGTTAGCACTGCTGCTTCACAGCTCCAGGGACCTGGGTTCGATTCCCAGCTTGGGTCACTGTCTGTGTGGAGTTTGTACATTCTCCTCGTGTCTGCGTGGGTTTCCTCTGGGTGCTCCGGTTTCCTCCCACAGTCCAAAGATGTGCGGGTTAGGTTGATTGGCCATGCTAAAATTGCCCCTTAGTGTCCTGAGATGCGTAGTTTAGAGGGATTAGTGGGTAAAATATATGGGGGTAGGGCCTGGGTGGGATTGTGATCGGTGCAGACTCGATGGGCCGAATGGCATCTTTCTGTACTGTAGGGTTTCTATGATTTCTATGATTTATTGAAATAAAACCATCCACATTTGTGGTGATTATAAGCTAACAATTAATCAGGCCAGCAAGCTGGATAAATATCCAATCCATAGAATTGAATACTTGTATGTGAAGCTGACTGGAGGTCAATCTTGCACAAAGCTGGATGTGAGTCATGCATACTAGCAACTTGAATTAGATGACGTTTCCCAGGGGTATGTCATGATAAACACACACAAAGGCCTATTCCAGTACACGCGCCTGCCTTTTGATCTGTCTTTTGTATATGCAATATTCCAATGGACAGTCTGCTACAGGGGCTACCACAGGTTGTAGTATATCTTGATGATGTCCTTATAACAGAATCCTCAGAGGTTAAGTATCTAGCAAACTTAGAAGAGGTGTTAAAGAGATTTCAGGAGGCTGGATTTCACCTCAGGAAAGAGAAGTACACCTTTCAAACCACCGAGGTGACCTACCTGGGGTACTGTATAAATGCACAAGGATTACATAAGGAACCCTCTCAGGGGCAGACAAAGGCTATTCACAAATCAAGTAGGGTAGAAGTCAGCCAAAGCAATCAGTTCACATCGTAGAACATGATCATTTGTGGTAAATTAAGCTGTATATGTGAGAAGCTTTGGTAGTGGATCAAGTTGGATCACCATAATTATTGTCTCTACAACAGGATCCCTTTCATACCAAGTGGACATAGAGAGACAGATCGTTCGTAAACATGTGGACCACTTGAGGAGTAGAGAGATGCTCCAGCAGTCAACGTTGCCATCAAGAAATGTTTTCGAACCCATGAGCACCAAAGTACCTGCTCGACCTGTTATCAACATAACTGATTTCTCCATGGAAACAAATGGTGGTATATCGCTAGAATGAACCAGAAGAGGTACCTGTTAATGTCGATCCTGTGGAAGCATCTCAGCCTATAGAATCATGCCATTCTATAAGAAACATAAAAACAGACTTATAATTGTCCAACTCATGAATGCAATAGTATTTAGGATGGAGTGAATTAGATATTGAGGATTGTATAAAGGAGTAAAAGGGGGAGGGATGTGGTGATTGTCCCTTTAAGAGAAACACAGCAGAGTAAGGGTCACCTGGCCTGAGTGATCAGTCGGGCCTTATGAGTGTGGAATCACCCCATGGTGAGAAATGTTTCTAGGCAGGGACATTTGGGAGCCATGCAGCTGCTGTACAATTTTTATTAATAAATACCTTTTGTGTTCACTAATGAAGTCTGTGAAAGCACATCTTTACAATAAGACCATAGTCCATCTAGTTCACCTTCAAGCATCCACGTATTTCCAACCAAGGATGCTACAGAAAATAAGTGGGTTTCCATATCAGGAAAGGATTGACAGATTGTGCCTCTTTTTATCTGAAGACTACTGTTTGAGGGGTGACATAATACAGGTCTTTAAAATTATGAAAGGTTTTGATGAACTGGACACAGATATTTCCTCTCGTGGGGAAGAGCATAACTGGAGGCCATCAAAATGAGATGGTCACCATGAAATCCAGTAGGGAATTCAGAAGAAACTTCTTCATTGAAGAGTGGTGAGAATGTGGAACTTGCTACCACAGAAGTGGTTGAAGTGAATACTATAGATGCATTGAAGAGGAATCTAGACAAACATCAGGGGGAAGAGAATAGATGATCATAATGATAGATTTCTATAAGGAAAGATGGGAAGTGATCGAGTGCAGCATAAATGCTGGCATGGACTGATTGGACCAAATGGCCTTTTTCTGTGTTGTATCTGTGATGTAGTCTAATGTAATCCTATGTAGCACTTGCAGTGGATGTCCAGAGATCCCAGAAGTTTTGTTAATATTGTCACCAATAATTTCCTGGATGATTCTCCTGCCATTTTTCCCCAGGGGTTTCTGCTAATCTTCCTTTGTGATTATTGGTGGAGGCATTGCCCAAGGAACAATAGCTAGTTCGTGACACCATGATATTTTCCAACGGGGTAAACTTTCCATCCTTGCCCACCACATGAACTGCCACCAGGTGGGATGGACAATTTGAAGGACCATTTAAAGGTCCATTGACCCCGGGTGGAAATTTCCCATCGCCGTGCAGGCACGAACAGAAAATCCTGCCCAACATGTTTCTTTCAGAACATTGCCCAGTTTACCAACAAAAGGGAGCTGGTTACAAGCTTTAAAAGAAAAAATAAATGGCAGATTTCTGGGGAAGGAGCAGGGATGTGTGACTAATTGGACAGTTCTTTCAAAGAACCTGTGCCGGCATGATGGGCTCAATGGCCTTCTTTTGAGCTGTAAGATTGTATGAATCTGTATGATTTGCAGCCTTGAGACAGAGGAACTGAGTGGAACTTGCAGGCTGTTGAAAGAGTTGCGCAATATGTGACTTCCTTTGTTCTGTTGAGTAGGTCTTTGGAATGAATCGTAAATAAATGGACACGATTCAACTTCTGAAAAGACACCACTTCTTGGTTTCCGTGTCAAACTGTAACCATTACTCCCCAGCTCAACATCCCCCTCCAGCTGAGAAGCATTTGGTGAATGTGAGATAGGAATTAAAAAGAAGGCGCCTTTCATTTTAGCTACTACAGGAACAGATACTCCAATTAACCAGCCAGATGGTCCCATACATCTTGCTTAATAACATTACATTGCATCTGTCTGCTACATTAGAAGAGTTATTTGCAGTGAAAGGATTTTGAAAGACAAATCTACTTCTGAGCGCAACAAATAGCGAGTGCCTGTTAAAGTCTGATATTGAATTTGTCCTATAATTACATTATTGTTCCCAGATACAAATAAACATGTGGCTGTGAATTAAGTTAATTGTAAAATGTACTCATTCTCACTGACAAAATTGTTCCATTAGTTAATGGAAGCTAATTAAAAGAAGTGTCTTTACATGGCATTTCCTGCCACATACCAGATGGGGACAAATTATAATCAGAATGGATTGATTTTTTTCCCTCTAAGATTCTTTCCTAAAGAAAATTCCTAAAGGTAACCTTGACCTGTGTCTCTATTAATCAATTTTATGGAATTGTATGGTTCGCCTACTAGTTAAGTACAGGAATGCATTGGAATTGTGGGAGAGAAGGCTAACACAAATGAAACCCATCAGCAGCTAGTAGGCAATGAACATCCCATTTTTTCCCTCAGGATCTGTGCGGGCATTTCTGTCACAAGGAATATGGTGGCTGCATGTCAATAAGGAAAGCTAAACTATGGAGTAGGTGGTTCAGAGATTGAGATGAGGAGGGAACAATAGACTGTGTGAGATGTTAGAGTTTACAAACATCCATCGCTCTCATTCAAAGATCAACTTCAATTCAACAAAATCAGCAGTTAGGGCTTCAGAATGGTGATGATAGACTTACGCTAAACTAACACTGATGGTTTGACTGCCTCTAATCAAATGGTCAAATCTCAGGAAAGTGTGCACAAGCAAACCAACAGGAGGAATCATGGAACTGTGATCAGGTTCCCTGCATCCTCACCTCCAACTCCACCCGCCTCCATTTTCAGTGGATCATCCTCCGTCATTTCCACCACCCCCAGCGTGATGCTACCACCAAATGCATCTTCCCTTCCTCACCACTTTCATCATTGTCAAGACATCATCCCCTCCACAATACTGGTTTACTCCTCAATCACTCTCCCAACATCCTTCCCTTTGCTACAGCATCTTTCTGCACCAGCACAGGAAATGCAACAGCTGTCTTTTCACTTCCTCACATCTCATTGTCCACTGAACAAAACATTATTTTCAGGTGAACAGTGCATCTTTCAATTTAATGTTCTATAACATAGCTTTGGGCTGAGTTGAGAAGGGGTGGTACCCCTCTGCATATTTCCTATTGGCTGGAACTACACAGCATGTCACTCATACTAAGATTCCCAGAAGGCATCATATTGGAATAGGAAGTGGAGTGGGTGGGGCCTTGAATAGAGTTGGCTGTCTAATTGCCTGCAAAGGTAAATGGATGTTGTGTTTGACTACTGGGTGAGCTATCTCAGAGAAAATATGTTTGACTATCTGGCTTTGAACTTCTTGAATTGGAATATGAACTGGGACTGGCTGAGAACACTATTCCAGTAGCACCTTAACATTCTGAACACTAAGAGACTCTATTTTGGTTTGATTGCTCCAGTAAATAGCTTTGATAACATAAAGATAGTGCTCAACAAAGGACAAAGTGTTTCATTTTGTTGTATTTTGAAGTGTTTCACTTGTGTAAAAAAGACCTTGTGACAACAAAGAGACAATCGTTGTGCTGTCTACCTGAATTGTTGTGTTAAAGGGGGCTTAAACTCCCTGCCTATAGGATCCCAACACATCAAAATGGCCTTGTCAGTGTTACAGTTCCTATATTCATTACCTCACAATGTAGTATGCTGACCATTAATGAGACTAAACACAGACTGGGTGAATGCTTTGCAGAACACCTCCATACAATCCACAAGTATCACACTGAACTTCTTCCTCGGGGTCCAAACCTGCAAAAGTATTGTTATCTCTTATCCTTCTGTTCCACTTACAACTGTAAAAACTCAATACATGCGGTCACTGAATGACTACATCCTGAAATACCTCAGCTCCCTTTTTACTCAATGAAATCTTGTTGGTTTTCTGGACTGTGGATCTTTTGGTTTAAATTCCACCAGCTGCTGTGGTGGGATTTAAACCCTTACCTCCGGAACATTCTCTCAGGCTTCTGGATTACTAGCTCAGTGACATTACTACTAGCTCAGTGACATTACCACTACCTTCCCCTTAAGCATTAGGTTTTATTTCTACTGGGATTGTAATGAAAAAAAGGGTAATTGTGTTAAATTTGTTTAAAATATTGATTCGATAAGTGAGTGGGAAACAAAATGGCAGATGGAGTATTATGCAAGTGAGTTATCTTTGGTAGTGAGAATAGAAAAGTAGAATATTTTTTTTAAAAGATGTTAAACTTGTAAATGTTGATATTCATTGGGTCTGGGGATATGATAGTGGGGTATTCAGCAATGGTAATGCCATTGGATGTCAAAAAATTGGATTGAATGTCAATGGTTAAATTCTCTTGTTGGAGATGGCCAATGCCTAATACTTGTGTGGAGCAAATAATGCTTGCCACTTTTCAGCCCAAGCCTGAATATTGTCCAGGTATTGCTGCATTTGGACATGGACTTTTGGCAACCATAGTATCAATAGTAATCTGAGCAACCTTCCCGCTAATTAGCTCACATCTTTGCAACATCCTAGAAATCAAATCTACTTGTACTTGGATCTAAATGCCAAGTTAGGGACCAGGCATTCAGAGGCCTTGCCGCTGAAGGGGAGAGGAAACTCAGTCTTTAATCATTCAGATGCTGGTAGAGCTGCTTAGCTTAATTTTCCCAATGTTTTCTGGTTGATCCTGGAAAATTACAGCATAAGGGATGAAGAGGATATTTTGTATGCAGCAAGATGTTGTGAGCTGGAATACACTGCCTGAAAGGGTGGTGGATGTGGATTTAATAGCAACTTTCACAAGAGAATTAGATATATAGAACATAGAACAAAGAAAATTACAGCACAGGAACAGGCCCTTCGGCCCTCCAAGCCTGCACCGACCATGCTGCCCGACTTAACTAAAACCCCCTACCCTTCTGGGGACCATATCCCTCTATTTCCATCCTTTCATGTATTGTCAAGACACCTCTTAAAAGTCACTACCGTATCTGCTTCCACTACCTCCCCCTGCAATGAGTTCCTGGCATCCACCACTCTGTGTAAAAAATCTGCCTCGTATATCTCCTTTAAACCTTGCCCCTCGCACCTTAAACGTGTGCCCCCTAGTAATTGACTCTTCCACCCTGGGAAAAAGCTTCTGACTATCCACTCTGCCCATGCCTCTCATAATCTTGTAGACTTCTATCAGGTCGCCCCACAACCTCCGTCATTCCAGTGAGAACAAATCAAGTTTCTCCAACCTCTCCTCATAGCTAATGCCACCATACCAGGCAACATCCTGGTAAAACTTTTCTGTCGTCTCTCCAAAGCCTCCACATCCTTCTGGCAGTGTGGCAACCAGAATTGAACACTATATTCCTATATACTTAAAAAAAGAAAACGTTTTATAGGTATGGTAGTGTGGCCCCTTAAATGGGTGAACCTTCGTGGGCCATGTGACCAGGCTGGAACCAATGGAACGCAAGCCTGCAAACATGGGCCAATCAGGAGTGTGGGCGAGCATTCCCAGAGCTGGGAGGTTTCAGCTGGAGTCAGGGCATTGTTGGGAGTGGAGCTGTAGAATTGTGCTTTTAAACCCTTAGTTGTACATAATTCTTCTCAGTCAATAAATCTTTTAGTTTGTTACTTTCCACATCAAGCCACCTTGAATTATTACAATAGGGCTATGAGGAGAAGTGGAACAAATGGAATAGCTCTATTTCAAAGAGCCGGCACAGTCATGATGGGCCAAATGGCCTCTTGTAAGGTTCAAGGATTGATGAAGACTTGTGATTCTGTTTACTGATGAGTTGTCTGGGTAAGCAGAAAATCCATACACACACCTTTATTGGTTTGGGCCCGGACTGTTGGAAGCAAACTGACAGTAATTGCTTTGTTTGTGAGTTTAAATTGATTACTATTTTATTAACCACAGCCTGACCTTGTGAACCTCTGCCTGTAAAGTTTAATTCACTGATCTCCATGTTGTATGCTTTCCTCCTCGAGATTTTCATGAAGGAAACTACCCCAGGCCACCATATTTTAATGATCACCTCACTATATCTAACAAAGTGAAACAGGGTAACACATATAATCTTCTCTAATTCCTCTCATTTCTAAATAGATCCGATAATTAAAGGGAGATTAGCAGCTTACTTTAGAATTATGTTGTCTGTGGTTAATCATATTTCCTAATCCTAGTGCTGGGTAAATCAAAAGGTAGAAATCCCCCTTTGGTTAGCTTGTTATCAACATTTGGCTACATCCCTATAATTAGACTGGGTAAATGATTCAATCCTATTAACTGACTCATTATTGAATTTTAAATGAGTTGTTCTTAGTTTCGTGATAATCCTTCGCCTCCCTCTTTGGTTCTTGCACGAACGGAGGGTAACACATGCAGCTTTAGCCCTGAAAAGGTCAGGGTCTGCTTAAATAAGGCAGCCCAGCATCTTGTGTTTTGGACACGTGCAGTTCTGACTGTTCCAGGCGAACATGTGTCTTTTACTAATGAAGAAAGCAGGATTTTATCTTTTGCCTCTGCAAATAAGGTACCTAATGCTTGCTTAAGGTGCTTGTATCAACATGGTTTGACCTCAAGCAGCCCACTTGAACTGTTGCCTTTGGCAATCAAAAATATTTCTTGACCACAATCGCCATTCTCACAATCTCCTGCTCTGGCACAGGCCAGAATCATCCTCCTCTGACTCGCAGGCCCCAGGGAGATCATTGATCTCCCTCCTCTCCCCAACATAGGACTGACCTCCAATTCCCTCTAATCCCCCTACCCTGACCACTAATCTCCCTCCCATTCCCCCAGCCCTGCCCTCCCTCCACCTCGACCCTTCCCTGACCTCCAGGTTCCCCATTCTCCATCACCGTCCATTCCCCACGCTCCCCACTTCTCCCCCGCCACCATATCTGTCCTACCAGTTGCAACCACTAACTTCCAGTCATGTGAATTGACGCCATTATTATGTCATCATCATGTATGGTTCTGATGTTAAATCTTTATTCTACAAGAGGAAGGCTTTCAATAAAAGACCATACTCACCAGGGTATTCAGAAAGTATTGTCCTGTCTCCACATTAGCCAGAAGCAGCATTTGTGGTAACTGTGCTTCACCTAGCAGATGGACCTACAGCTGTAGAGCAAGGTAAGAATGGCACTGCCAGCCACCGTCAAAGTTATTATCACCTTAGATCCTCCTAGGCTGACACTGGTATCATCACCACCAACTCTCCGTTTACCATCCATTGCTGCATCCAGGACCTTACCTCAGCCTTGAACGTCCAGAGAGGGAGTTTTATTGTTTTCTCTTTAAGCAGGGTGAAGCCAGAGGAGCAGGCACTTGGCCTTGTCAGGGCAGCAGGCTTCCCAATGACACAGAGAGCATATATGTGACAACAGGCAGATATGCTGCCACTCCATCCAGTTCCAGTCTTGTCCTGGAAAAGAGAGGGGAGAGCATCCGTGGATGTGTTGCAATGTGTCTGAGTGATGCTGAATAACTGGAAGCATGTAGAAGCTGCACCATGTGGATTTGAGGCTTGTAACAGTGGTAAGTGTGCAAGGGTGTGGCAGAACGTTCGCATGTTAGGCATGAGCCCTGACTGTTTAATGGATGAAAGATGGAGCTGTAATACATTGAGCAATGTGTGAAGTCAGTAGCGTTGGGGATAAGAGGTAGCATTTAAGGATGCATTCACTGATCTTGACCACACGTGTGAGGTCATTGAACTTTTTCTGACACCACAGCCAGGTCTTCGGGGCCAAACGCCTGGCATTGACCTCTGTGGCCATCTATGACATCTACTTTTAATTGTCTATCTGGAGGGCTTCCCGGCTTCCTCCAGAAATATGACCTCTCTCCTCCTCTCCACCTTCTGGAGTCTAGCCACCAGGGCTATATTGGAGAACCTGGGAGCACACTGTTTAGTCTGCTGCTCTGTTGTTCCTCATTCTTCCTTGTGTGAAGCATTGTCACATACGCTTTAGAAAGCTGCTACCACCAGATTGCACTTCCCTTTTTCTGGCTTTAAGAAGTGCACTTACCTGGGCTCCCTGCTGAATGTGCAACCATCAGCAGCACGTTCACCACAGGGCACATGCCACAATCATACAGATGAGGAGACAGCACCGTGTTTATGTGCCCTGGAATGGAGTAATCGCCCATCACAATCCTGGTAGCCTTCCATCCCATGAGATGATGGTTTGTGCTGTGGTGGTCGTCTCCAAGTTAAACTTCGCCTCGTGTGGCTCAGGAGCACCACTCTGTAAAGTATTTATTAGTCACAAGTAGGCTTACATTAACATGCAATGAAGTTACAATGAAAATCCCTTAATTGCCACACTCCGGCTCCTGTTCGGGTACACTGAGGGAGAATTTAGCATGGCCAATTCCCTTAACCTGCACATTTTGGACTGTGGGAGGAAACCCACGCAGACATGGGGACAATGTGCAAACTCCACACAGACAGTGACCCAAGCTGGGAATTGAACCCAGGCCCCTGGCGCTGTGAGGCAGTAGTGCTAACCACTGTGTACCGGACGTGGCGGTCTCTGCCACACTTACTGTAGGGGAAAGCTAGTGGGCTGAGAAGGTATACGATTCGCTGTCCCTCTTCTCGGCCAACTGAGCTTTCCTTTCTGCTCTCCAATGCCTTCCAAATCTTATGTAACACCAAACTAAAGGAGGAGGTTACATGATCGAGCATTTTAATGCTTAATGCAGGGTAACACCCGGCATATGCGTGCGTCTTCCATTGTATGGCTGCTCAGAAATACCCATAATTACATAATTACCATTGTAGCTATTGGGAAACAAAGGATTCTAACAGGATGAAGCTGTGGGTAGATCATTTGTTCTGATGTGAAACTAATATTTATACTAAAGGCACAATACATGATATGAGAATGTGTGACCCTGCTCCTTTATTAAAGTGTAAAGGAAATTAGACCCTCTAGCATATGAAACTAGATATTTCTTTTAATTGTTATTAATGCTAAAGACTTTTGAAGAATTGACCTGAAATTATCGTTCATTAGCAGTATAATTTATGTGATTTATTTACCAGGGGTCGGTGAGTTGGAGGGGCCAGTTATCTTAGTTGGCTAGCCAGCTAGCGTGTGGATCAGATTAGCACCAACAGTGCAGGGTTCAGTCCCCGTTCAGGCTGAGGTGACTCCATGCCTACCTCCTTACCCTATCCACAATAAAAATCACGGCACTTTGCAATGCTTTGGCAAATAATTGCTGAGGACCTGTCCTCAGACAGGGAGCTGAAGACGCTGTTGAGGTAATTTATGCTGTTGAAGAATTTCTTTTAAAATTTGGACCTTAACCTCGAGTAGCTATCTGGTGTATGGTTGGCTTCTAATAACCGCTGCCTGAGGCAGAACAAATTTTTTAAAAATGGCTAACATTTCGAGAGTTCCTTTCACAACATCTGGACATCCCCAACTACTTTACGGCCGGTTAAATGCACTTTTAAAGTGTGGTCATTGTTATATGTCCGGAATAGTTTGCACACAGCCCACAAAACAAACATCATAATGACCAGATAATCTGTTTTAGAGATGTTGATTGAAGAATAAATATTGACCAGGGCATCAGAGATAACTCCCTTGAAATAGCACATGGGATCTTTGGCACTCAGCTGGAAGGGAAGAGGGTTCTCGGTCCAAGAGACCACACCTCCAACAATGCAGTGCACCCTCAGTACTGCACTATACCACCAGCTTGCAATTTATGCTCAAGTCATGTGTGGGACTCGAACCCATGATTTCTGACTCAGAAACAAGAGCGCTACCAACTGAAGAAGGGCAGTAATAATAGCAAAATGCTCAACCCAGAGTGGAATCTCCTACCCTCTTGGTGAGATGGTTTCCGTCTAGCTTAGGAGGCAGGAACTCCATTATTGCCTGGGGAGCAAGACAGACCTGTGGTGAACCATAGATGGTTACCACTATGGGTACTGAACCATAGATGGTCAGCACTATGGGTACTTGTACATATGTTACTGTTGTCACTGTTGGGGTTAGGGTTGGGGTGTTCTACCTGTTGATATTGTTCTGTGGTACACTCCGGTTGGCTCCGCCTACCTGTAGGAGTATAAAGGTCACTGCACTGCCTGGTGACCCTTTAGTCTGGGATTGTATTGTTATATAGTGTGCTCCATTCTTGTTACTAATAAAAGCCTTTATTTCCCGGGTACGATCCAGCCTCCCGAGTGATTTAATCGCGCATCAAGACCCTTGACATTTTAAGACTTTTTTGTGTGAGTGTTTTTGAAAGAGTGTTTTTTTTCACTCTATATGGGACAACAAACAGTAAGAAAAAATAACTGGTGAGATTTTTCCATGACAACAATCTGGCCTAATATGTTCCACATTATGGCATAATCACCTGTAAAATTTTGTTAATATTTAGCTCCATTATAAAGAATTCATATCTGTGAAATGTGAAAGTATATGATTGTGTCAAGGATAATGAACAACCAACACATCAGAATATTGGAAACTACGACAAACTTGGGAACATGGATATACTGTGGAGATCTGGGGATAGCAATAATATCTCAATTGTTTGATTATTGAAAAAGAATCTCTTTGGGTCTGAAAATCCTGAACATAGCAGAAGATCTGTAGTGTTTCCCAAAGATTACTTGTTTTGTCCTGGTTACCTCATGCAGAGTTGGCCAAGAGTAGCTCAGTGGAGCTATGGCACGTAACAGCTATTAGAGCCAATTATAAAATATTGGAAAGAAGTCTAAGATTTTGGGCTCATTGTATGCATCATATTGCTGTGTTCCTGTTTCCCTTTAATTATCGTAATTTTAAATAAATCTGAATATGAATTATTGCTTTGGGCAGGTCTGGCAGTATAATGACTTGTGTCAATTGATCAATTGAATAGAGGCAGGGGTACAGGAAAAGGCCAAGACCCTTCAATCACCCCCCTCCGTTCCCCCCTCTAGCCAACGCCCCAAGCCTGTTCTGCCTTTCGATTTAGCCAAAGCTGATCTGTATCTTAACTCCATCTATCCACTTGGTTCCATAACCTTTGCCCAACACAAAGCTAGCAATCTCACTTTTAAAGTTTTCATTTGACTCCCATCCTGAATAGCTTGTTCGGGAGAGTGTTCTAGACTTCCACTACACTTTGTGTGAAGAAGTGCTTCCCGACATCACTGCTGAACTAGAGTCCAAGGTTAAAGTGGAACACGGTAGACAGCTCCTTTACTTCTAACAATGTTAAAAAGGATAGTTACCAATACAGTGACATGTCACACCATTCGTGTCACCTTTGACACCATCTTTAGTTCATGAGAAATATTGGTCTACTTATGGAAACTTGAATTTTTGCTATGAGCTGAAGTTCAAATCTGTTTTGAAACTGGTGAAACTGGCCAAATTGTAACATCTAAACAATTGCCAGCTTCAGCTGCTGCGTGTCTCTCCATAGTAATTGAAAATTAGTTAGTTACATTTATCTGAAAACAAAATACTGCAGATGCTGGAATCTGGAACAAAAACAGAAAATGCTGGAGAATCTCAGCAGGTCAGACAGCATCTGTGGAAAGAGAATAGAGCCAATGATGCCACTACATAACAACAACAACTTGTATTCATCTAGCACCTTTAACATATTAAAACATCATGGACGGCACGGTGGCACAGTGGTTAGCACCGCTGCCTCACAGCGCCAGGCACCTGGGTTCAATTCCCGGTTTCGGCCACTGTCTGTGCGGAGTCTGCACGTTCTCCCCGTGTCTGCGTGGGTTTCCTCCGGGTGCTCCGGTTTCCTCCCACAGTTCGAAAGACGTGCTGATTAGGTGCATTGGCCATGCTAAATTCTCCCTCAGGGTACCCGAACAGGTATCGGAGTGTGGCAACTAGGGGATTTTCACTGTAACTTCATTGCAGTGTTAATGTAAGCTTATTTGCGACACTAATAAATAAACTAATAGAGTGCTGAAAATGTCATCCAGACTTGAAATGTTGGCTCTGCTCTCTCACAACAGATGCTGTCAGACCTGCTGAAATTTTCCAGTGTTTTCTGTTTTTGTTGAATAAGTAACATTTGTCCATTGCGCTAACAGGGAGCCAAAGGAAGGCGGTCAGGAGGCCAGAATTAGAGGAGCACAGAGTTCTTGGAGGGTCGTTGGGCTGGAAAAGTTTACAGATGTAGGGAAAACAAGGAGGAGAATTTTGAAATTGAGATGCTGCTGAAATGCGGGCTAATGTAGGTCAGGGAAGGCAGAGATGATGGGCGAATTGGAATTGGTGCAGGTTAGGGCATGTCCAACCATTATACATGAGTTCAGGCCTATGGAGGGTGCAAGATAGGAGTTGATCAGACAAGCATTCAAATAGATATATTAAAACAGCACAATATATCTGTGGTTTACTGCAAAAAGTTCTAATTTTATTGCCCAAATATGTAAAGAAAAATATATATACAAGATAAAAATAATTCAAAATATTCAAGGTCAAGTATTCATAGAAATCTATTGATCTCTATCTCACTCACTTATTAAATTACATCAGCCACTGAATTTAAAGTTATTCATTGATTGTAAAACCCTTGCAACATGAGGACATGATAAGACAGTACAGAAATTCAACTTTTTTTGTATTACTCCTTTTTATCTCTGTATTTCTACACCTCTATTTATATCTCTATTTTCCTCTCTGCATATTTTCTCTTTATCTATTTATCTTCATTTCTACCTCCATCTATTTCTATATCTACCTCTCTCTTCACACATCTATCTTTATATTTTCTCGATTAATTTCACCTTCTACCTATCTCTCTTGGTCTGACTTTTTAAAGTTTATTCGTTCATGGGATGTGGGCATCATTGGCTAGGCCAGCATTTATTATCCATTCCTAATTGCCCTTGAGAAGATGGTGGTGAGCTGCCTTTCTGAACTGCTGCAGTCCATGAGTTGTAGGTATACCCACAGTGCTGTTAGGAATGGAGTTCCAGGACTTTGACCCAGTGATAGTGAAGAAACAGATATATTTCCAAGTCAGGATATTGTGTGGCTTGGAGGGAAGCCTACAGGTGTTGGTGTTCCCATGCATCTGCTGCCCTTGTCCTTCTAGGTGGTAGAACTAGCAGTTTCGGAAGGTGGTATTGAAGGAGTCTTGGTGAATTGCTGCAGTGCATTTTATCGATGGTACACACTGCTGCCACTGTGCATCAGTGGTAGAAGGAGTGGATGTTTGTCGAAGGGGTACCAATTAGCTAAGCTGCTTTGTCCATTTCAAGTGTTGCTGGGGCTGCACTCATCTGGGCAAGTGATAAGTATTTCTTGACACTTCTGACTTGTACCTCGTAGATGGTGAACATGCTTTGAGGAGTCAGGAGGTGAGTTACTCATCGCAGAACTCCAAGCATCTTTGTAGACACGGTATTATTGTGGATATTCTAGTTCCGTTTCTGGTCAATGGTAATCCCCTGGATGTTGATCATGGGAGATTCAGCAATGGTAATGCCATTGAATATCAAGGGGAGATGGTTAGATTCTCTCTTGTTGAAGAATGATTGTGATAGATTGTAATATTGTCCCTTTAACCATTCAACTCATAAACCAAAAAACATTGTTCTTTCAACCAAATATCACCTTGTAATTCATCCAGTCATGGAGTCATAAGTGCACAGAAGGCAGCCATTCAGCCCATTGATTCCATGGCAGCTCTCTGTAGAGCAATCCAGTCATTTCCATTTCCCCTCTCTATTGCTGTAGCCCTGCAAATTTCTTTCTCTTGATATGGCCATTTAATTTCCTTTTGAAATCGTTGATGGCCTCGTCTTCCACCACATTCTTGGGTCGTAAGTTCCACATTTACCACATGCTGCATAAAATAATTCTTCTTCACATCATCCCTGCATCTCTCAAGTCTTAATTTGGTTTCCCCTGCCAATGGGAACAGCTTTTCTTTGTCCACCAATCAGATCCCAGAACCATCTTTGTGGTGCCATCACTGATTATTTTAGCACTGAGTAAAATCAAAGGGTGAGATTTTACAGCTGCGCTCACCTCGAAACTGGAAAATCCTGTCCGAGGTCATTTCCATAGTCCGTCCCTCGCCTGCTACGATTCCCGTGGCAGGTGGAATGGGAAAATTCGCACTAATTGTGCCAATCTCCCCCGAGGTAAAAGGCCGTCACATTTCCTTATTCACCCAACCAGAGACCACTAAAAATAAAATGACACGCCTCCTTCTGAAACTAAAACATTCAGAGAAAAGCTAAGTCATAGACTTATTTATAAATCTGGCTTCAGTAATTTCCTTTCCTTTAAACACATTAAAACATCACATTCATTCAGCCAGAACAGGGGTCAAGCCCACATTGTTCTGCACCACACCCTAGCCAATTGAGCTCAACAGCCCCCGAACATGTTACGCTGAAAGAAATTTCTGCTCTTCAATTTCGCCTGAAATCACAGTGGAAAATGTTGGATAATTTGAGGCTGAATTGTGCATCACTGTCTGACCAAGATTCCCCTCCACAGTCACCCCTGGAGCAAACTGTTCTAGCTCTTTCCCATGCCCTTTGACATGCGCTGGGTGGGGCAGGCAGAGAGACTGGCACCCTGGCAAATTTCTCTGACCTCTGCCACTCTCACCACCACTTTTGCCTGGCAGTGGTAAAGGAAATTGTCAGTAAGAACTCAGCAAGAGGCGAGGGGGGCCCTGTAGCATCCTCCACTCTTGAAAGGTGACCCAGGGATTTCTTGACCTGACGCCTCCGACTCAGTCTCATCCAGGTCTTGCAACAGCAGACCATCTATTCCAATATTCAAGGAACTTTCAAGTTCTTTTAAACCTCTGAGATTCTTGGCTAGTAAGTGGGGTTCCCCTTGATAGTTAGTTCACCCACCGCATATATATTATGAGCCCTAAATCCTGGATAATTGGTTGGAGCGAGGAAACAGATATAGAAGGACAGATGAATGCTGGAAGGACTGCCATACCAAAGGTCAAAGAGGAAATCCAGGCCTCAAAGGTCTGCACATCCTAAAATCTTTGTTCACTTTCTCGCTGGGTCCGGATGGGATGTACCCCAGGTTACTGTGGGAGGCGAGGGAAGAGATTGCAGAGCCTCTGGCGATGATCTTTGCATCGTCGATGGAGACAGGGGAGGTGCCGGAGGATTGGAGGATTGCGGATGTGGTTCCGATTTTCAAGAAGGGGAATAGGGATAGCCCAGGTAATTACCGACCGGTGAGTCTAACCTCAGTGGTTGGTAAACTAATGGAGAAGATCCTGAGGGACAGGATATATGAGCATTTAGAGAGGTTTAGTATGCTCAAGAATACTCAGCATGGCTTTGTCAAGGGCAGATCGTGCCTTACGAGCCTGGTGGAGTTCTTCAAAAATGTGACTAAACACATTGACGAAGGGAAGGCGGTAGATATGGTTTATATGGATTTTAGCAAGGCGTTCGATAAGGTCCCCCATGCAAGGCTTCTAGAAAAAGTGAGAAGGCATGGGATCCAAGGGGCTGCTGCCCGGTGGATCCAGAACTGGCTTGCCCAAAGGAGGCAGAGAGTGGGTAGAGATGGGTCTTTTTCTAAATGGAGGTCGCTCACCAGTGGTGTGCCCCAGGGATCTGTTGTGGGACCCTTGCTGTTTGTCATTTTCATAAATGACCTGGATGAGGAAGCGGAGGGATGGGTTGGTAAGTTTGCCGATGACACGAAGGTTGGTGGGGTTGTGAATAGTCTGGAGGGATGTCAGAAGTTACAGAGGGACATAGATAGGATGCAAGACTGGGCGGACAAGTGGCAGATGGACTTCAACCCAGATAAATGCGTCGTGGTCCATTTTGGTAGGTCAAATGGGATGAAGGAGTACAATATAAAGGGAAAGACTCTTAGTACTGTAGAGGATCAGAAGGACCTTGGGGTCCAGGTCCATAGGACTCTGAAATCGGCCCTGCAGGTGGAGGAGGTGGTTAAGAAGGCATATGGTGTGCTGGCCTTTATCAATCGACGGATTGAGTTTAGGAGTCCGGGGATAATGATGCAGCTATATAAGACCCTCGTCAGGCCCCACTTGGAGTACTGTGCTCAGTTCTGGTCACCTCACTGTAGGAAGGATGTGGAAAAGATTGAAAGGGTGCAGAGGAGATTTACAAGGATGTTGCCTGGATTGAGTGGCATGCCTTATGAGGATAGGCTGAGGGAGCTCGGTCTTTTCTCCTTGGAGAGACGAAGGATGAGATGAGACCTAATAGAGGTGTATAAGATGTTGAAAGGCATAGATCGGGTGGACTCTCGGAGGCTTTTTCCCAGGGTGGAAATGTCTGCTATGAGAGGACACAGGTTTAGGGTGCTGGGGGGTAGGTACAGGGGAGATGTTAGGGGTAAGTTTTTCACACAGAGGGTGGTGGGCGAGTGGAATCGGCTGCCGTCAGTGGTGGTGGAGGCAAACTCAATAGGGTCTTTTAAGAGACTCCTGGATGAGTACATGGAGCGTAATAGGATGGAGGGTTATAGGTAGGTCTAGAAGGTAGGGATATGTTCGGCACAACTTGTGAGCCGAAGGGCCTGTTTGTGCTGTAGTTTTTCTTTGTTTCTATGTTTCTCCTTGTAGGCCACTTCATGATTCAACCCAGTCAGCTGACTCCTTACTTACCCACTGAGAGGCCTGGTTCCATTCTTCACACAAAGGAATGCGTGTCTTTCTTTATGTAATGGGCCTGGGCTCCTTTGCTTGATCTCCTCCCTCTCATTCTCTTTGTTTCCAGAGCAATCAAACTGACAGACCAGGAATGACACAAAAGTGGGAAGCGCGGAAGGAGAAATACCTTAAGGTTACAAAAAGGAAAGGCAACCACTCAGTGTCAGCTTTAACAGAAAATAGAATCATAGAATCCCTACAGTGCAGAAGGAGGCCATTTGGCCCATCGAGCCTGTACGTAGAACAATCCCACCCAGGCCCTATCCCCTTAACCACACCTATTTGCTCATGTGCGGGTTAGGTTGATTGGCCAGGTTAAAAATTGCCCCTTAGAGTTCTGAGATGCGTAGGTTAGCGGGATTAGCAGGTAAATATGTGGGGGTAGGGCCTGGGTGGGATTGTGGTCGGTGCAGACTCGATGGGCCGAATGGCCTCCTTCTGCACTGTAGGGTTTCTATGATTCTATTTATCCAGCTAATCCCCTTGACACTAAGGGACAATTTAGCATGGCCAATGCAACTAAACCACACATCTTTGGATTGTGGGAAGAAGCCAGAGCACCCGGAGGAAACCCATGCAGACACGGGGAGAATGTGCAAACTCCACACAGACAGTGACCCCAGGCTGGAGTTGAACCCAGGTTCCTGCCTAGTGTGGAGCAGTAGTGCGAACCACTCTGCCAACATGCCGCCCAGTAGCAGAGGTAGGCCATTTGCCCTTCGAGCCTGCTCTACCATTCATTATGATCATGACTGATTGACCAACTCAATAGCGTGATCCCACCTCACCTCCCCTCCCCACGTCACCTCCCCTCCCCCATATTCTTTGATCCCTTTCACCCAAGAGCTAGATCTAACTCCTTCTTGAAAACCTTCACATGAGCAAATAATTCTATTCACAATTACCCACCCTGTTTCCAAATCTCTTCAACCTCTTTTTCTATATCAGCTGATGAGGCGGCACAGAGGTTAGCACTGCTGCCTCACAGCGCCAGGGACCTGGGTTCAATTCCAGCCTTCGACCACTATCTGTGTGGTGTTTGCACGTTCTCCCCATGCCTGTGTGGGTTTCGTCCGGGTGCTCCGGTTTCCTCCCACAGTCCAAAGATGTGCAGGTTAGGTTGATTGGCCATGCTAAATTGACCCTAGTGTCAGGGGATTAGCAGGGTGAATATGTGGGATTGTGGTTGGTGCAGACCCGATGGGCCATATGGCCTCCATCTGCACTTTAGGGATTCTATGGAATTTAATCTTGAATATTGACGCAGATTCGGCATCAATCATTGATCCTGCAAGATCTGGACAATATTCAGCTTGGGCTGACAAGTGACATTCACACCGCAAAAATGCCAGGCAATGACCATCTCCAACAAGAGACAATCTAACCATCTCCTTTTGACATTTTATGGCATTATATTGCTGAATCCCCCACTATCAACATCTGGGAGGGTTGCCATTGACCAGAAACTGAACTGGATTAGCCATGTAAATACTATGGCTACAAGAGCAGGTCAGAGGCTCGGAATTCTGTGGTGAGTAACCCAGCTCCTGACTCTGCAAAGCCTGTTCACCATTTACAAGGTACAAGTCAGGAAGGTGATGGAATACCCTCCATTTACTTGGATGAGTGCAACTCCAACAACGCTCAAGAGGCTTTATACCATCCAGAACAAAGCAGCCACTTGACTGGCACCCCATCCACAAACCTTCACTCCCTCTAGCACTAATGCATAGTGACAGCAGTGTGTACCATCTACAAGAAGCACTGCAGGAACTCACCAAGGCTCCTTGGGCAGCACGACCATTATAATCTAGAAGGACGAGGGCAGCGTTTGCATGGGAACACCACCACCTGAAGTTCCCCTCCAAGCCACTCAGCATCCTGACTTGAAAATATATCGCCATTCCTTCAATGTTGCATGGTCAAAATAGTGAACTCTCTCCCTAACAGCACTATGGATGTACCTACACCACATAGACTGCAATGGTTCAAGAAGGCAGCTCACACCATCTTCTCAAAGGCAAATAGGGATGGGCAATAAATGCTGGCCAAGCCTTGTTCTGTAAATTAACTTTTAAAAAGTAAACTTGTGTTGAATGGCCTATTTGTGTGCGAAATATTTTATGTGAATTCCACAGACTCACTACCATAGAATCAAAGATTCCCTACAGTGCAGAAGCAGGCCATTCTGCCCAGGTATGCACTGACCTCAATCCAACCAAGGTCCTATCCCCATAACCCCACATATTTAACCTGCTAATCCTCCTGACACGAAGGGGCAATTCAGCATGGCCAATCAACCTAACACGGACATCTTTGGACTGTGGGAGAAAACCAGAGCACCCTGAGGAAACCCACACAGATATGGGGAGAACGTGCTAACCCCACATAGAGTCACCCTAGGCTGGAATTGAACCCAGGTTCCTGGCGCTGTGCGGAAGCAGTGCTAACTACTGTGCCGACCACTACTTCATATATGAAGAAGCTTCAGCTGCCCTCTGAATTAAATCTCTTAAGTTTGATATTGTATTTATGGCCCCTCACTCCAGATCCTTGAACTACGAGAAACACTGCTTCCATTCGCCCTGCCCCAACTGTTTGTCATTTTTCAATTCTTCTTTCAGATTCACCGTTACAGCACCTTAGCAGTGTTTTGACTGCATCCATGCTAACCAGAAACAGCCACAATGATAACATGCCGCAGCAAACGTTGATCCTAATATCCCAGGAAATAAGTATTATAATGGTTGAAAAATTTTACTTAAGGAAGAGTATTGAGAGATATGGAACCAAGACCAGTGGGTAACCCTAAATATACAGAGCAGCGATGACCTAATTGAACGGCGGAACAGATAACACCCATTTTCAGGTCTTTTTTTTCGAGTTGGAGCTGCTTTACATGAGGTAGAATTCCAATGAATCTGCATTAAAATGGAAATGCGCGAGAAAGTTGGAAGTAAAAAGAAAAAGCCAAAAAAGGTGAAAGATCATCTGTTTCTCTCTCCGCAGATGCTGTCTGACCCGCTGAGTATTTCCAACATTTTCTGTTTTTGTATTCTATCCATATTATGTTCTTATATTAAAAAGAATTACAGAATGAGAATAGCAGAGCCAATTAGATGAATTATAGAATCCCTACAGTACAGGGGGAGGCTATTTGGCCCATCGACTCTGTACTGATCACAATCCCACCCTGGCCCTATTCCGCTAACCCCACGCAATTACCCTGCTAACCCCCGACATTACAGTCAGTTTAGCATAGCCAATCAACCTAACCGCACATCGTTGGACTGTGGGAGGAAACCCACGCAGACACGGGGAGAATGTGCAAACTCCACACAGGCAGTGACCTGAGGTCGGAATTGAACCTGGGACCCTGGCGCTGTGAGGCAGCTAACTACTGTGCAATTGTGCCACTCATGAAGGGAGCAGCTTTTAAAAAGGAGTAACAAAAAATGAGAAACTAGTTTCTAATGTTTGAAATAAAACATTTGAGATACCATAGTGCAGATCCTGGGAATCTGAAATCTGATGAAAGATCACAGACCTGAAAGGTTGGGTGAGATTTTCCACACCTGCCCCCCTCCCCCCCCACTGACTCCACCCCCTGTGGCAGGTTTTGCAGTGGCAGAGGCAGCCTGCCATTGGAAGGTCCTGCCACTATCAATGGGTTTTCTCAATGTTCGCACCCTCTGCCACCAGATATCCTGTGGTATGATGTTTGCCATCGTGGGACTGGAAGATCCCACTGGCGAGATTGGAAGATCCCGCTGGCAGTAATGGCCAGTACATTTCAGATGTTAACTCTGCTTCTCTCCCCACAGATGTTGCCAGACCTGTTGATGGTTTTCAGTGTTTTCTGCTTTCATTTAAAACCTTAAGTTTGTATCTTTTTTGTTTTGAATACTTGCACGCCATGTCCTTCATTCCTTTGCCTGCAGAGACTATGGACAGCAATGCTGAATTCTTCATGGGGGTCGGTATCATTGCCAGAAATTGTTGGCTATCAGCGGGAGTTTGAGATGTTTGTTCGTTCATGTGACTGGAGTGCAGACGGAGAGAAAGAGAGAGACTCGCGTGTGTAAGCTTTGTACTGATTGCCAGCTATTCTCACATACAATGGAGGTGAGTTCCAAAATGTGTCTGAAAGGCTCATTGCACGCAAGACCGGAATCAAAACCATTGACAACTTAAGCACGCACTCCCAGCAGTCACGGACAGCAACCTCTTTCTGAATTTCACCTCCCAAATCACTAATTGTCCCAAAGCACGCTCTGAATTCCTAACCTTTCTACAGTTAACACAGCCCATGCTTTCCACATGAACATAAGAATCGTGGTAGATTATTCAGCCCCAGAGCTATTTCCGCCATTCAGTTAGATGATGGGTGATCAGCGTCTTCACTGCCTTTACCCGTCTAAGTTTCACATCTCTTAATACCCTTATTGATAAAAATCGATCGACCTATTTTTCTTTCCTTGGGTGGCAGGGTGAAAGCTTGCTGTGGTCTGGCGATTATTGTGGCCCCTTTTGGGTTAATACATCTGTCAAAACATTTGAAAAGTGTCCTGACAGTAATCCTTTTTTTGAAGGAAGGGCAAATTAGAGCTTTGTATGTTTCTCTTTCTTTAAGAAGCTGCTTAAACCCTTCTTTTTTGGTCACCTGTCCCACTGTCTCTTAAGGTGGTCAATGTGAAGGGCCTTGAATGTTTTACTAAGATAAAGCTGTAATATTAATGCAAATTGATATTGCAAAACAGCACAAAGTTGATAAGTATAATAAAGGATATTAACGACTGAATTCTATTTTAGTTTAGGATTAGGCAATGTATTGCTACACGTTTTATGTCACAATCTGATATATTTGCTGATGATCCTTAGCAGCCTCAATGTTTCAGACAATGAATTGTTTTAGGACTACAGTGACTGCTTTATGTGCAGAATAGGGCATTCTACACCATCAAATGCCAATTTTCACAGAATCTTACTGCACAAAGGAGGTCATTTGGTCCATCACATATATACTAGCTCTTTAAAAGGGAATTCAATTAGTTCCACATGACTGCTCTTTCCCCATAGCCTTTTCCTTTAACAGTATTTATTCAACTCCTATAAATGCAAATTATTTTTTTAGATAATCTATCTGAAGATATAGCTGGAGTCTACAACAAAGGAAACATCTATCATTCTAAAATATGTGGGGATATGTAGAAATGCGTGAATTGATGCAACTTGGTAGCAAATACGAGGAAAGCTAAGGGGCGGTGGTGGTATAATAGTAATGCCATTGGACTGGTAATCCAGCAGTCCAGGCTAACGCTCTGGAGACAGTGGTTCAAATCTGACCACGGCAGCTGGTGGGATTTGAATTCAGTTAATAAACTAGGAATGCATAACTAGTCTCAGTAATGGTGACCATGAAACCATCCGGATCACTAATGTCCTTTAGGGGAGGAAGTCTGCCGTCCTTACCTTGTCTGGCCTAGATGTGACTCCAGACACATAACAATGTGGTCAGCTCTTAATTGTCCTCTGAAAGGACAAAGCAAGTCACTCAGTTTCAAGGGAAATTAGGGATGGGCAACATATTATGGCTTTGCTAGTGATGTTCATTCACATTCTGTGGATGAAAGAAAAAACTGCACCCTAAATTGTATAATTTAAAGATGAGGCAAAAAGAGAGACCTGGGGGCTGTTTGTGCAAAAATCACTGAAGGTGGCAGGACAAGTTCACAAAGAGGTTAATGAACCATGTGGGACCCTGGGTTTATATGTACAATGCAAATGCCAGTAAGTTGTGCTAAGCCTAGATAGGATTCTAGTTCAACTCCAGCTGAAGTTATAAGTCCAATTCTGAGCCTTCGAGAGGATGCAGGAGAGATTTACTTGAATATTTCCAGAGATGAGGGATAACATTTATGTGGTAAGACTGGAGAAGCTGGAGTTGATCTAACAGAGGAGAAGGCCAAGAAGAGATGAGGTAGATGTGTTTAAAATCATGATGGATTTAGATAAAGTAAAGTGAAATGGTTTCCAATGGTTGAAGGGTCAATAAAGAGAGGGCACAGATTTTAGTAATTGGTGAAAGAACCAGGATTGAAATCTAGAAACATTTATCAACAAGTGGTTTAGATTTGGAATTCAATGCCTGAGAGCGTGGCAGATAGAGATTAATTCAATGCTCCCTCTAAATTTTGGCAGTGTATATGTACATGAGCAGTATCTTGAAGAGCAGAGCTTGTCAGTGACCGATGTGGGACATTTCATGATTGCTGAGGAACCGCTTTCTTGCATTTATTCCCTCAATAGAGTCTTATTGGGTGTCTGTGCGTGTGAGAGCGTGGCGTTTCCCCAATGACTGCTCTGAATGAAAGATGGCAAAGTCATGGCATTAGTTCTGATGAAAACCACAGAAAACTAGTGCCACCTGTTGATCCAGGCCCCAATGACAGCCTTTGTAGTCAAAGCATATGCAGTGTTGTGCACCAGGAAGGTTGTGAAAACAATTCTGAGCTGCTGTGGGTTAATGGTTCAAGTATCCTAGAATCATATATCATAGACTGACACTGCACAAAAGGCAGCCATTCGGCCCGTTGTGCATGTTGTGGCTCTTTGTTAGAGCTTTACAAAGAATCCCACTCCCCTGCTCTTTACCATTGCCCTACATATATATATATATATATATATATATATTTCCCTTTAGATCTATATCCAATTCTGTTGCAATTGAATCTGCTCCCTTTTAAGGTGGTGCATTTCCAATTGACTCTGCAACGATTTTGTCATTCTGTCCCCGCTTATTTTGCCATATGTCAAGCACAGAGTCTTACTCTGTGTGAAAAGAAAAGCTGCAGCAGATACCCTGCTGAATCGCTGAGTCAGACGAGCTTGGGTTCAAATCTCACTCCCAAGACTAGAGCATTTAATCTAAGCCAGTATTTCCCAAACTTTCCAGCCACGGAATCCAGTTTGGGAACCCCTGATTTAACCCCTGACATTCCAGTACAATACTGAAGGAGTGCTGCACTGTCAGACTGGGGCATGTTGTCGCGATCTTGCCACCTGCTCACGCCGTGCCCCCCACTGCAGTGAAGATGGAGATGTTGGTGACAAACCAAATCTCTGTTCACTACATTGGGATGGGAAAATCCTGCTGGTGTGAATGGTTGGGGAATTCCGGGCTGCTGTATTTTAGATGCGGCGTTAAACTAAGGTACCATCTTCCTTTACAGTTGGATTTGAAAGATCCCTGTGTTGTTTTGTGCAGAAGGCCAGGGGAGTTTTCTACTTCCTATAATGTCTTCCAAGTCTACAACCCTCCAAGACATCTGTGTTCCTTTAATCCTGTCCTCATGCATTCCCAATCTTAATCACTGTACCACTGGTGGTCATGTCTTCAGTTGCTGAGAATGTAAGCTCTAGAATTCCCTCCCTACACCGTTGGGCCACTCTAGCTATCCTTCCTCCTTTGAGATACTCCTTAAAACCCACCCTTTTGACCCAACTTTTAGTCATTTGCCCTAATGTCTCCTTTTGTGACTGTATTGTTTTGTTTGGTAATGTGCCTATGAAACACCTTTGAATGTTTGTCTACAGTTAAAGCAGCATATCTTGAGGGGCAGTTTAATGCCTCACCTGAAGACGGTGCGTCTGACAGTGCAGCACCCACTCAGTACTGAACTGGAGTATCAGCGTTGGTGATGTCCTCCAGCAACTGAAATGTGTTTCACGCTAGCACAGAGAGTGCTGCTGAGCAAGGCAACATATAAATGCCAGCTTTTGTTGGTGTTCTCAAAGTGTCTCAACCAATATGGATTGGGAACGTTCTCCCCAGTGCCCTGGCTAATGTTTGTCTCTTGCCCAACATCACAGGGGCAGCTTGTCTGATCATTGTTACATTGCTGTTTGTGGGACGTTGTTGTGCATAAATTAATGACTGCATTTCACTTCATTTTTAAAATTTATTCGTGGGACATGGGCGTCGCTGGCTAGCCAGCCTTTATTGCCCATCCCTAGTTGCCCTTGAGAAGGTGCTGCTGAGCCGCCTTCTTGAATCGCTGCAGTCCATGTTCTGTGGGTTGACCCATGGTGCTGTTAGGGATGAAATTCCAGGATTTTGACCCAGCGACTACGAAGGAACGGCAATATATTTCCAAGTCAGGACGGTGAGTGGTTTGGAGGGGAACTTGCAGGTGGTGGTGTTCCCACGTATCTTTTGCCCTTGTCCTTCTAGATGGTCGTGGGTTTGGAAGGCGCTGTCTAAGGAGCTTTAGTGAATTGTTGCAGTGCATCTTGTAGGTAGTACACACTGCTGCTACTGAGTGTCGGTGGTGGAGGGAGTGGATGTTTGTAGATGTGATGCCAATCAAGTAGGCTGCTTTGTCCTGGATTGTGTCAAGTTTCTTGAGTGTTGTTGGAGCTGCACCCATCCAGATAAGTGGGGAGTATTCCATCACACTCCTGACTTGTGCCTTGTAGGTGGTGGATAGGCTTTGGGGAGTAAGGAGGTGAGTCCTGGCTTATTCCTAACCTCTGACCTGCTCTTGTAGCCACTGTAATTATGTGACAGGTCCAGTGGAGTTTCTGGTCAATGGTATCCCCATGGATGTTGACAGTGGGAGATTCAGTGATGGTTACACCATTGAATGTCAAGGGGCAGTGGTTAGAATGTCCCTAATTGGTGATGGTCATTACCTGGCATTTGTGTAGCACAAATGTTACTTGCCACTTGTCAGTCCAAGCCTGGATATTGTCCAGATCTTGTTGTATTTGAACATGGACTGCTTCAGTATCTGAGGAGTCACGAATGCTGAATATTGTGCAATCATCAGCGAACATCCCTACTTCCGTTTGACAGAGGGAAGGTCATTGATGAAGCAACTGAAGATGGTTGGGCCTAGGACACTACCCTGAGGGATTCCTGCAGAGATGTCCTGGGGCTGAGATGACTGACCCTCCTCAACCATCTTCCTATGTACCTGGTATGACTCCAACCAGTAGAGTGTTTGCCCACTGATATCCATTGATTCCAGTTTTGGTAGGACTCTTTAATGCCACACTCAGTTAAATGCAACCTTGACGTCAAGGGCTGTCACTTTCACCTCACTTCTGGAATTCAGCTCTTTCGTCCATGTTTGAACCAAGGTTGTAATGAGATCAGGAGCTGAGTGACCCTGACGAAATCCAAACTGGGCGTCACTGAACAAGTTATTGCTGAGCAGGTGCTGCTTGATAGCACTGTTGATGAACCCTTCCACCACTTTACTGATGATTGAGGGGAGACCGGGCGGGTATTGGCCAGGTTGGATTTGTGCTGCTTTTTGTGTACAGGACATACCTGGGCAATTTTCCACATTGTCAGGTAGATGCCAGTGTTGTAACTGTACTGAAAGAGCTTGGCTAGGGGAGTGGCAAGTTCTGGAGCACAAGCCTTCAGTACTGTTGCCGGAATGTTATCAGGGCCCATTGCCTTTGCAGTATCCAGTACCTCCAAGTGTTTCTTTATATCTTGTGGAATGAATCGAATTGGCTGGAGACTGGCATCTGAGATGCTGGGGACCACTGGAGGAGACTGAGATGGATCATCCACTTGGCAATTCTGGCTGAAGATTGTTGCAATTGCTTCAGCCTTATCTTCTGCACTGATGTGCTGGGCTCCTCCATCATTGAGGATGGGGATATTTGTGAAGCCTCCTGCTCCAGTGAATTGTTTAATTGTCCACCACCATTCACGACTGGATGTGGCAGGACTGCAGAGCTTAGCTCTGATCGTTGGTAGTGGGATCACTTAACTCTGTCTGTCACTTGCTGTTTATGCTGTTTGGCATCCATGGAGTCTTGTTTGGTAGCCTCACCAGGTTGACACCTCATTTTTAGGTATGCCTGGTGCTGCTCCTGGCATGCCCTCCTGCACTCTCTATTGAACCATTGCGGCAACAATTACACTTTGAGGGTACCTCATTGGCTGTAGTGCACTTTGGGACTTCCTAAGGATAATGGATCAAGAGTGACTTGATGCAGCTTTAACTATAAAGACTTTATTGCCAACAGAATATTTTTACACATGTACAACAAGGTAAGACTTGACTACAAGTGCGACTGCTCTTCTTGACTCCCAGGCTCCGACTGCAAATCCCTCCTCGATCCGTGCCCTCCTGCCGATTGGCTCAGCTTCCTGCTGGTGCGATTCATAAGATCTTCGCTGGTCACGTGGCCCTTGGAACATGCCTCCCCTTCAAGGACCACACTACTACAATTAAGGTACTATCTTAATACAAGTCTCTTTTTATTGCCAAATTTAGATTTTAAAAGCTGAATGGTGAGAGGATGGATGGATGGCTGAGGGGAGGAAGCGGAGCAGGGGGAAGGTGGTGCATGGCTGTGGGTGATGATGGAGTCACAGTGTTAATGCCATGCGAATGAATAAGCTGCAGGTGGGCTGACTCTTACAGGAACAGGAGTAGGCCATTCAGCCCATCAAGCCTATTCTGCCATTCAATGAGATCATGGTTGATTTGTGCCTGTATACCAGCCTTTGGCCCTTACTATCTTGACTGAACAAAAATTTATTCATCTCGGATTCAAAATTAGCAACTGATCTGGAATCAACTGCCATTTATGGACAAGGGTTCCAAACTTTATCACCCTTTATTTAAGTTTTTTTTTGTGTTTAACGCCATAAGGATTCAAGACTGATCAGATCTGTGCATGTGCTCAATGTGAATGAGCTGCTCCTATGCTGAGTTCCACACACCAGTGGAATAGCAATGACAACAAAACAGAAAATGCTGGGAAAACTCAGCAGTTCTGACAGCATCTGTGGAGAGAGAATAGAGTCAACGTTTCTAGTCAGGATGACTCTTCGTCAGAACCCTTTTTTAAAAACTAATGACAATAAGATCTTCACCCTCCAACATAATCTTTCCATCAGACAACAGAAGTGGTGTGAATCTGCCTCTGATTCGGTTCACACAATGTCATTCTACCTCTCCTGCACCAGTCAACCTATTGTTGTCCTGACTGTCAGACTCCACCACAACCAAAGGAAAGCCTATAACTCAGATCGTGGTCTCACAGAGGAACAGGTTTTTCATTCTTTCCCCTTTTCCTGTCACATTTTCTTACCACCACCTTTCTGCTAAGAATGATTTACACCGACAAAGAGCTGATCTTTCCTTTGCATCTCACCCACGTTGCTGGGCTTGATGTTTGTGCCTAGAGAGAGTTTTGTGAGCAACTCTGTGGAGAGAACTGTGTGCACAGACCTGTCCAGAACAAGGGAGTATAAATACAAAATAGTCACCAACACATCAAATAAAGCATTTGTGAGGAATTTATTTACAGTGACATTTGGATCATCAGGAGGCTCGTGAGTATAAAACACCAGCAGAGACTATTTGGGCCAAATGGCCTGCGTCTGCGCTGTAAACCTCTTTGCAATTCTACGTAATATTTTTCCCTCAACCAATATCATTAAAGCACATTATTTGGTCATTTTCTCATTGCTGTTTTTGGGAGCTTGCAGTGTGCTAATTGGCTATGACCTTTCCCACATTGTAACAGTGACCACATTTCGGCAGTACATCTTTGGCCGTAAAGTGATGTGGGACATCCTGAATGGGTCATAGGCTCATTGGCGCCTCTTTCTTTTAAAGCCTAAACTAACCAATGACCTTCAGATTTCCTCAGCTGTGTTCAGAGCAGCAAGGTGAAATCAAGTTAGGAAGGTATAATATTGAGGAACCACAGTTCATTGATCCCTCTCGAGCTGTGACTTCTCCTCTGATAGTTCAGTATTGGTTGACACCCCTAGTGAAATATTATCCTGTACAGGGGGTATTCTGATTTGATTCCCAATCTGTGTAAATTGGTATATCACAGCTGATCAACTATTGGAGTGACTACACTTGCCCTCCACCTTGCAAGAGGTTGGGGAAGAGTCAAGCATTGTATCCATTTCCGACTCAACTTCTAATGGGCCCTCACTATGGAGCCTGTGAACTTGGATATTGCATGCGAATGCAGGATCCGTTCTGACTATGATGCCCTCCATGACGGAATTGCTAAATCAACCTAATTTCTCATGTGTCTGGAAGAATTGGAGAGTCTCTGGTGTCTATGGAACTGGATCTCCGCGTGAGAAGAAGTTACATTACTGTTTTTCACATTCATGTATTATCATTGACTCCACCGCATGCCGCCAGGAAATCCGCGGCGAGGGTACGCCATCAGCCGGACCAGAAGATCCCACCAGCATGAACTGCCGGAAAGTTCCGGCCATAGTCTTTCAGATTAGATATTAAATCAAGGTGCAGTTTGCCCCATATGATAGATGTAAAAAATCCCTTACCAATATTTAGCCTACATTTATCCTTCAATCAAAATCACAAAACAGAGTATCAAGTCATTACTTCATTGCTGTTTGTGGGATCTTGCTGTGTGCAAATTAGCTGCTGCATTTCCTACATTACGTGGAGATGCCGGCGTTGGACTGGGGTAAACACAGTAAGAAGTTTAACAACACCAGGTTAAAGTCCAACAGGTTTATTTGGTAGCAAAAGCCACACAAGCTTTCGAGGCTCACCTGAAGAAGGGGCTCAGAGCCTCGAAAGCTTGTGTGGCTTTTGCTACCAAATAAACCTGTTGGACTTTAACCTGGTGTTGTTAAACTTCTTACTGTTTCCTACATTACACCAGTGACCACACTTCAAAGGTACCTCACTGGCTGTAATGTGTTTCGGGATGTTGGGTAGTTGTGAAGCTAGATCAATACTCTTGCTTTGTGGAGAGCGGCAGACATTTTGTGTGCAGGTAAATGAGCAGTGAGAGGTTTTGATGAGATTGCTTTTGGGAGAAATGTTAGTCAGCAGCTGTGAAGAATTTTCAGCAGAGGAATCGATAAAATTAGAGGAACTCCAAATTTGTGTTTTTAGAAGTTCCAATTGTTCGATTCTGTGCAACTCATTTCCTTGTGTTCAGTTGGTAACTCCTCGTTTTCACCTGTGCTTATTTTTTAAAGCTGTGAATGGCCCCTCTTTTGTCAACCATTTGGTAATTTGTCAATCTGCTGGGACTGGATTGAATAACAGCTAATTTGCTTGCTCAACAACAGAGCAATTTCCCTTTTTTTTGAGGTAAAAATAACACCATGTTCGTGACAGTCTTGATGCCGTGCAGAAGGAATGGGATTCCTGTTTCATTGCCTAAAGGGTAACAGCTTTGCCTTAAGCTGGCAAAATTCCTCCTTCTCGCAAGGAAGACAAGTGACTGACAATCACACATTACACGTCTGTCAACTTGCCCTCACAAGGGCAGCACGGTGGCACAGTGGTTAGCACTGTTGCCTCACAGCACCAGGGACCCAGGTTCAATTCACGGCTTGGGTCACTGTATGTGCAATGTCTGCCCGTTCTCCCCGTGCCTGTGTGGGTTTTCTCCGGGTGCTCTGGTTTCCTCCCACAATCCAAAGATGTGCGGGTTAGGTGGATTGGCCATGCTAAATTGCCCCTTAGTGTCAGGGGGACTAGCTAGGGTAAATGCATGGGGTTATGGGGATAGGGCCTGGGTGGGATTGTGGTCAGTGCAGACTTGATGGGCCGAATGGCCTCTTTCTGCACCGTATGATTCTATGTAAGGTAGCACAAGGCAGGATATGTCTCTCATGTTTCACTGCACAGGAGTAAAACAATAGCAATAAACACATTGAAGGCTCCTTGGTCTTCATCTGATAGGTTAATAGGGACCTGAAGCTGGTACATTACTAAACTGTAATGACTAGGGTAAGGGCACCCTTGAGCTAGATATGGTCAAAACTAGCCAAGATGTTGTGCCTGGTTCCTTTCTTATCCTGTGCACTGGATTATCAGGATGTTAATGTTCCTTCGCAGTGTTGGATTTCAGATTGTTTATTTTGCTTTTACATTCCGTGGAAATAAAAAAACCCTAATTTAGCGATGGCACAGCGATTAGCATTGCTGCCTCACAGCGCCAGGGACCCGTGTTCAATTCCCAGCTTGGGTCACTGTCTGCGTAGAGTCTGCATATTCTCCCCGTATCTGCGTGGGTTTCCTCCGGGTGCTCCGGTTTCCCCCCCACAGCCTGAAAGATGTGCTGATTAGGTGCATTGGCCATGCTAAATTCTCCGTCGGTGTACCCAAACAGGTACTGGAGTAACTTCACAGTAACTTCATTGCAGTGTTAATGCAAGCCTACTTGTGAAACTAATAAACGTTAAAAACTTTAACTTTAAGCTTTATATGATTGTCTTGCAGTGGTTGTTCTCAATGACTGAACATAGAACATTACAGCGCAGTACAGGCCCTTTGGCCCTCGATGTTGCGCCGACCTGTGAAACCAATCTAAAGCCCATCTAACCTACACTATTCCAATATCATCCATATGTTTATCCAATGACCATTTAAATGCCCTTAATGTTGGCGAGTCCACTACTGCTGCAGGCAGGGCATTCCACGCCCTTACCACTCTTTGAGTGAAGAACCTACCTCTGACATCTGTCCTATATCTATCACCCCTCAATTTAAAGCTATGTCCCCTTGTGCTAGCTATCACCATCCAAGCAAAAAGGCTCTCACTATCCACCCTATCTAATCCTCTGATCATCTTGTATGCCTCTATTAAGTCACCTCTTAACCTTCTTCTCTCTTAACGAAAACAACCTCAAGTCCCTCAGCCTTTCCTCATAAGACCTTCCCACCATACCAGGCAACATCCTAGTAAATCTCCTCTGCACCCTTTCCAATGCATCCACATCCTTCCTGTAATGCGGTGACCAGAACTGTACGTAATACTCCAAGTGCAGCCGCACCAGAGTTATGTACAGCTGCAACATGACCTCATGGCTCCGAAACTCAATCCCTCTACCAATAAAAGCTAACACACTGTACGCTTTCTTAACAACCCTATTAACCTGGGTGCCAACTTTCAGGGATCTATTCACATGGACACCGAGATCTCTCTGCCCATCCACACTACCAAGTATCTTACCATTAGCCCAGTACTCTGTATTCCTGTTACTCCTTCCAAAGTGAATCACCTCACTCTTTTCCGCATTAAACTCCATTTGCCACCTCTCAGCCCAGCTCTGCAGCTTATCTATGTCCGTCTGTCACCTGCAACATCCTTCCGCACTGTCCACAACTCCACCGACTTTAGTGTCATCCGCAAATTTACTAACCCATCCTTCTATGCCCTCATCCAGGTCATTTATAAAAATGACAAACAGCAGTGGCCCCAAAACAGATCCCTATGGTACACCACTAGTAACTGAACTCCAGGATGAACATTTCCCATCAACCAGCACCCTCTGTCTTCTTATAGCTGTGATGTGGAGATGCCGGTGTTGGACTGGGGTAAGCACAGTAAGAAGCCTCACAACACCAGGTTAAAGTCCAACAGGTTTATTTGGTAGCAAATACCATAAGCTTTCGGAGCACAGCTCCTTAGTCAGATGGAGTGGATATCCACTCCATCTGACGAAGGAGCGGTGCTCCGAAAGATTATGGTATTTGCTACCAAATAAACCTGTTGGACTTTAACCTGGTGTTGTGAGACTTCTTACTGTTCTTATAGCTAGCCAATTTCTGATCCAAACCGCTAAATCACCCTCAATCCCCATGCCTCCGTATTTTCTGCAATAGCCTAATGTGGGGAACCTTATCAAACGCTTTACTGAAATCCATATACACCACATCAACTGCTTTACCCTCATCCACCTCTTTGGTCACCTTTTCAAAGAACTCAATAAGGTTTGTGAGGCACGACCTACCTTTCACAAAACCGTATTGACTATCCCTAATCAAATTGTTCCTTTCTAGATTATTATAAATCCTATCTCTTATAATCCTTTCCAAAACTTTGCCCACAACAGAAGTAAGGCTCCCTGGTCTATAATTACCAGGGTTGTCTCTACTCCCCTTCTTGGACAAGGGGACAACATTTGCTATCCTCCAGTCTTCTGGCACTATTCCTGTAGACAATGACGACATAAGGATCAAAGCTAAAGGCTCTGCAATCTCCTCCCTAGCTTCCCAGAGAATCCTAGGATAAATCCCATCCGGCCCAGGGGACTTATCTATTTTCACACTTTCCAGAATTGCTAACACCTCCTCCTTATGAACCTCAATCCCGTCTAGTCTAATAGCCTGTATCTCAGGATTCTCTTCGACAACATTGTCTTTTTCCTGTGTGAATACTGATGAAAAATATTCATTTAGCACCTCTCCTATCTCTTCAGATTCCACGCACAACTTCCCACTACTGTCCTTGACTGGCCCTAATCTTACCCTCGTCATTCTTTTATTCCTGACATACCTATAGAAAGTTTTAGGGTTTTCCTTGATCCTACCTGCCAAAGACTTCTCATGTCCCCTCCTGGCTCTTAACTCTCTCTTTTGGTCCTTCCTGGCCAACTTGTAACTCTCAAGCGCCCTAACTGAGCCTTCACATCTCATCTTTACATAAGTCTCCTTCTTCCTCTTCACAAGAGATTCAACTTCTTTAGTAAACCACGGTTCCCTCGCTCGACCACTTCCTCCCTGTCTGACAGGTACATTCTTCTCAAGGACACGCATTATTTGTTCCTTGAACAAGCTCCACATTTCAATTGTGCCCATCCCCTGCAGATTTCTTCCCCATCCTATGCATCCTAAGTCTCGCCTAATCGCATCATAATTTCCTTTCCCCCAGCTATAACTCTTGCCCTGCTGTATTTATCTATCCCTTTCCATCGCTAAAGTAAACGTAACCGAATTGTGGTCACTATCACCAAAGTGCTCGCCTACCTCCAAATCTAACACCTGGCCTGGTTCATTACCCAGTACCAAATCCAATGTGGCCTCGCCTCTTGTTGGCCTATCTACATACTGTGTCAGGAAACCCTCCTGCACACATTGGACAAAAACTGACCCCTCTAAAGTACTCGAACTATAGCGTTTCCAGTCAATTTTTGTAAAGTTAAAGTCCCCCATAACAAGAACAGGAGCTATCATCATTAGAACTAAACAAAGGTTTGATATTCTGAGAAAATCCGCTCCTCAAAGGCATGCATACATACACCCCTGCACACAAGCACAAATGCATACATGTGTGCAAACACACAGGCATACATATACACACAAACATGCATGGGCAGACTCATACATGCAAGCAAATACAAGTGCATATTTGATTGCAAAAATATAAAATTGCATACACAAACATGCATGTGCTCAGAAATATACATATATGCATGTTCTCAAAGGAAAGAGGGCAGCAAACATCGAGCGGGACTTGGGAGAACAGTTAAGGAAGTGAAGCATGCTTGCATTTGTGTAGGGGAGGAATGTGTAGAGAAGGCAAAATAATAGGCAATCACACAGAGCAATTGTACGTCCACTGACCTTCCATATGACACAATTTCTATCAGAATCGAGAACCGGCTAGGCTCTCCTTTGAAGGTGCACAGAGTGTCAACACCTACCATACCAGCTGACAGTGTCTTCTAGAGACTCATTGCCCTCTGGCAGAAGAGGAATTTTATAACACACAACCTATTCCTACTTTTGAGTAATTTCAACTCATGTTCCTTTGTTCTTCTTGATCTGTCAATAATTTGTACATCGTTGCAGTATTTTCATTATCTGAGAGACAGAGATCACTTCTAAATTCATGTTACTCTAACATAAATAGACCTAGCTGTTTAAGTTATTGATTTGTCTTTTCTTGTTTTACTTCTACAGCAGCTTCAGAACTGTACAAAACTAATGTATGTGTACAAATCTCCAACAAACTTTATAAACACTGAAGAAATCAGAGAAGCCTTTACAAAATACATGTATAAATAGCTACATTTAGATGTGCTGTTTAAACAATATTTAGGTAATGATTATTTTTAAACTGTAACTAGAATTAATTCGTGAAAATGAAATCCTTGCTTATGCTTCTGTGAAATGTCTTGGGACATTTTCCTGTGTTAAAGCTGCTATAAAAATACAGGTTATTATTATTGTTGTTGAGATTGGGAGTGGAATCTCTAAGTAGATCTGAGTTACAGATCATCCATGATCTACTGCAGGGTAATGAAATGGTGGAATATGCTCAAGTGGCTGAATTACTTTTTCATAGTTGTGTTTTAGCACCGCAATGGCATCCCCTACCCAACTGAAGGAATGTTGCCTATACCCAAAGTTTAATTTTCAAGTCTGGATCCCACAGCACTTTCAGTGCACTTAGCTCTTTTACATAGAAATGGGGGTGATTCATTGTCAGAGGGAATGGCGATGCAAGCTGAAAATCCAGAGAGAATCAGGAAATGTGATCGCATTCCGCAATTTACCTGCCCATTGCTGGAGATGTAGTGAGGTTCATGCCCACAAAGGGTGAGAACCCCATTTAAATGTATTTTAATCAGTTTAAATATGATCAGTTCCCCCTGCCCGCCATATTTTCCTTCTAGGTGTATTGTCAGCTGTAAACCTGTCGTGGGAATTCCCCATGAGACGTAAAGCTAAGTATAGCCCCCGGAGGAGAGGGACATGGCCAGGTAGTGGCCTGACACTGCCCCAGCACAGTACTGTGCCAACCTGGCAGTGCTAACTTGTGTCAGTGGCAATGCCAGGGGTGAGCCCTAGTGGGAGCCTCAAAGCGGGGACTCATTTATTTGTGGTGGGGAAGTGGACGTTGGAGAGGTGGAGATGCCAGTGTTTGGAGGGGTATGAAGGGGACCAATTGCGAAGACTGTTTGAGTGGGGGGGAGGCGGTCTGATGGTAGTGATGACTGAAGGCAGGAGAAGTGGTCCGATGCGGCGATGACTGTTGGTGAAGGGGAGAGAGGGAGAGGGGAAGTGATGCCTTTTAAATGGTGATCATGATCTCGGTGAATATAGTTTGCTGGCATGTTTAGACTCTGCCCCATAACATGGCGGCATGAAACATGTTCCCCTGTTATTTTTTGACAAAATGTCGGAAGATCAGGAGAGAAAATCTGTCTGCTTCAAGGAGAGAAACACATCGTTGTCAGATTCTGACACTGCATTTTTTGGTAAAATTCCGCTCATAGAAAATAGGAGCAGAGTAGACCATTCAGCCCTTCGAGCCTGCTCTGCCATTCATTATGATCGTGGCTGATCAGCCAACTCTATATCCTGATCTCCCTTCCCCACTTCCCCCTCATATCCTTTGATCCTTCGCCCTAAGTATATATCTAAGTGCTTCTTGAAAACATACAACTGTTTGGCCTCAACTGCTTTCTGTGGTATGTTGACCACTCTCTGGGTGAAGGAATTTTTCCTCATCTCTGTCCTAACCAGTCTACCCTGTATCCTCAGACTATGACCCTTGATTCTGAACACCCCCACCATCAGGAACATCCTTCTTGCATCTATCCTGTCTAGTCCTTTCTATTATATGCGTTTCTATTAGACCCCCCCCTCGTTCTTCTGAACTCCGGCGAATACAATCCTAACCGACTCAATTTCTCCTCATACGTCAGTCCTACCATCCCAAGAATCAGTCTGGTAAGCCTTCTCTGCACTCTTTCTAGAGCAAGAACATCCTTCCTCAGATAAGGAGACCAAAACTGCACAAAATATTCCAGGTATGGCCCTGTATAATTGCAGCAAGACATCTCTGCTCCTGTACTTGAAACCTCTCGCTATGAAGGCCAACATGCCATTTGCCTTCTTCACTGCCTGCTGCACCAGCCTGCTTACCTTAAGTGACTGGTGTACGCGGACACCCAGATTTCATTGCACATTCCCCTCTCTCAATATACAGCCATTGAGATAATTTGCCATCCTATTTTTGCTACCAAAGTGGACAACCTCAGATTTATCCACATTATACTGCATCTGCCATTCATTTGCCCACTCACTCAGCTTATCCAAATCAGACTGAAACATCTCTGCATCCTCTTCAGAGCTCACCTTCCCACCCAACTTTGTAGCATCTGCAAATTTGGAGATATTACATTTAGTTCGCTCATCTAAATCATTAATTTATATATATATAGCTGGGGTCCCAGCACTGATTGATCCCTGCAGTATCCCACTAGCCACTGCTTGCCATTTGGAAAATGACCCATTTATTTCAAATCTTTGTTTCCTGACTGCCAACCAGTTTTCTATCCATCTCAACACACTATCCCCAATCCCATGTGCTTTAATTTTACATAGTAATCTGTTATGTGGGATCTTGTTGAAAGCCTTCTGAAAGTCCAAATAAACTTTGGCTCCCCCTCATCAACTCTGCTAGTTACGTCCTCGAAGAATTTCAGTAGATTTCCCCTTTGTAAATCCATGCTCATGTGTCAGGGATGTGTACTCATAAGAACATAAGAAATAGGAGCAGGAGTAGGCCATCTAGCCCCTCGAGCCTGCCCCGCCATTCAATAAGATCATGGCTGATCTGACGTGGATTAGTATCACTTACCCGCCTGATCCCCATAACCCTTAATTCCCTTACCGATCAGGAATCCATCCATCCGCGCTTTAAACATATTCAGCGAGGTAGCCTCCACCACCTCAGTGGGCAGAGAATTCCAGAGATTCACCACCCTCTGGGAGAAGAAGTTCCTCCTCAACTCTGTCTTAAACCGCCCCCCCTTTATTTTGAGGCTGTGTCCTCTAGTTTTAACTTCCTTATTAAGTGGAAAGAATCTCTCCGCCTCCACCCTATCCAGCCCCCGCATTATCTTATAAGTCTCCATAAGATCCCCCCTCATCCTTCTAAACTCCAACGAGTACAAACCCAATCTCCTCAGCCTCTCCTCATAATCCAAACCCCTCATCTCCGGTATCAACCTGGTGAACCTTCTCTGCACTCTCTCCAAGGCCAATATATCCTTCCTCATATAAGGGGACCAATACTGCACACAGTATTCCAGCTGCGGCCTCACCAATGCCCTGTACAGGTGCATCAAGACATCCCTGCTTTTATATTCTATCCCCCTCGCAATATAGGCCAACATCCCATTTGCCTTCTTGATCACCTGTTGTACCTGCAGACTGGGCTTTTGCGTCTCATGCACAAGGACCCCCAGGTCCCTTTGCACGGTAGCATGTTTTAATTTGTTTCCATTGAGATAGTAATCCCATTTGTTATTATTTCCTCCAAAGTGTATAACCTCACATTTATCAACGTTATACTCCATTTGCCATATCCTCGCCCACTCACTCAGCCTGTCCAAATCTCTCTGCAGATCTTCTCCGTCCTCCACACGATTCACTTTTCCACTTATCTTTGTGTCGTCTGCAAACTTCGTTACCCTACACTCCGTCCCCTCCTCCAGATCATCTATATAAATGGTAAATAGTTGCGGCCCGAGTACCAATCCCTGCGGCACGCCACTAGTTACCTTCCTCCAACCAGAAAGACACCCATTTATTCCGCTCAGCACTGTTTTGTGGATTGTTAGCTTTTCATTTTGAAGCTGCTTCTGGTCGTCTTGTTGAAGAGTGACAGTGACTCTATTCTTCATGCTTACAGTCCCAGCAGAGGCCACTACTGTCTATTGGGACTGCTGGGGCTACATAGTTACTGATTGGGTTTGCAGCTGTCTAAGGTGGGACTTCCTGTCCGCCGAGGGGCCGTGAATCCATCGTTGCACAAACGAAAGCCACCCCCTTGTGTAATATCGCTATTGGGTAGCTGGATTTCTGGTTGGCAAAGTGCTTTTATATCGGGGAGCGAGATGCGAGTAATCCATCCCTGTAAAATGAAAGGTCACATGACACCTGACACCTATTACCAGCCCGCCAACCCCCTCCCCCCCCATGGGATTCCCCCACACCTCCATCCCCAATCTGTATGGGACTCCCCCCACCCAACCCATATGCCCAACTCATCCCCAATCTGAACACCTCCCATCCCCGTCTCAATTCAGCCAGACAACCCCAACCCGTTCCAATGCCCTGGACCCGTCCAGCATCTGACGTTTCCCATTTCTAATCTGTATGAATGTAGATGCAAGTTTTTAAACTTTTGGCCTTCATAATTAACAAATTTTATCTTTACCTCAAGAAAGCCTGATTAAATTGGCTCCTTTAAAAACATAAGTATTGGGTCTGGGAAAGGTATCTGTGAAAAGGGATCCTTTATAGATTATACCTTGTTGCAACCAACAGAGTTGAATAAAGTTGAAATAAACTTGAATAAAGACAAGGAGCCAGTTCATCCCTCCCCACCCGGGTTTGTAATAATTTGGGGGCATCCCAGCCGGATGGTGACACATTGAGGGGTCTCGGTCAAATCAACAACTTTGAGGAAACTCACCCGGATGGTGGTTGTTGCAACTCCCCTCCTGACAACCCAAACCCGCCTCCCCCCCGCCCCCCACCCCCAACTCCAATGTCCAACTCCCCCAACCCAGATGTTTGCCCCTCCCCCCACCTCTGATCCCCTCCAACCCCCAGATCCTATTTAACTACCTTAGCCGCTTACCTTCTCCCTGGCCTATCAGTTTCAGTGGGACTTTTAGACTCACCTGCTTTACGGCAACTAGTGCAGTAAAAACAGTGCCTGTCCCCCTTCACTCTGAACTTGCTAGACTTCAGCACTGGGCCTCAGGGGCACCGCGCAGCCTGAACCTCACCAGCCTGAGTTGGAAGGTCAGGTGGAAGAAATATGGCGCAGGTAAGTGGGTGCAGAATGGAAGTTATGGCCCAATGTCTTTCGGAGACAATGTCTAAAGCCTGTCTGCCCTCTCACATGGCCACAGATGATTCCATGATGCTATTTCAAAGTGGAAGAGAAGAATCTTTTTGGCGCTTTGTCAACATTTTTCCCCTCAGATCAACAAAATCAGATAATCAGGTCATGTGCCTTATTGCTGTGTTGCTTAACATTGATTCAAACACTTGATTCAAAAGTATTTAAATGACTGTCGAAACGCTTTGGGCCACTCTTGGTGAAAGGCATTCTGTCCTGAACGTTAACGCATCAATAAAATGTTGGAAATGGTGTTTCTTACACACAAGCGGAACATCTTTTTTATTCATTCATGGGACCTGGGTGTCGCTGGCTGGCCAGCATTCCTAGTTGCCCTTGGAGGGCAGTTAAGAATCAACTACATTGCTGTGGCTCTGGAGTCACATAGGCCAGACCAGGTAAGGACGGCAGATTTCCTTCCCTTAAGGACATTAGTGAAACAGATTAATTTTTCCCACAATCGACAATGGTCATTAGTAGATTCTTAATTCCAGATTTTTATAAATTGAATTCAGATTCCACAATCTGTCGTGGCGGGATTCGAACTCAGGCCCCCAGAACTTTAGCTGAGATTCTGGATTAATAGTCTTGGGATAATGCTGCTAGGCCATCACCTACCCTATCTGTGCATCAATATGTATTCCTTATAATTTTGAAGTCTGACATCAAAACAGTTGTTCCATCAAGCCTTAATCTGGCTGGAAGATGCACAGGAGATTCCAAAATGACTTGGCCTCCTCAGAATGTAATAATCAAAAATGAAGCTAAACTGGGCCTATCCAGAGGAAATGAGGTGCCTCCCAGAAACATCTTTAACAAATGGGAGCAACTGGAGATCCTTGGGACACATTACAATGTTAAAGGTGCTATATAAATGCAACTTTTGTTGCTGTTTAAAGGTACATCCTTCAAATGTTTTTGTGTTGAATAGAAATGTGAGGCAAATTGATATTTGCAAACTTTATTTTATTGGCAAAAAATTAAAATATTACATTTAAATAGAATAAATTAGCATTGAATTCCTCTAATATATAGATATTGTTAAAAAAAGTGTAACAGATCCCAAGAATTGATCCAATGATTTTTCATAAATAAATAAATATCCCTGAAGAATGCGACATTTGCAATGAGCTCATGATCAGTCGTTTCTGATCACTTTGAATCATTTGCATGCTTTTCCTTCACTTGGCAAAGCCTCGTTGTTACCATGGTAACATATTGATAGATCCAAATTTTTAAGAACACTTCATAAACTGCATTTCCATGACAAAAAAACCACCCTTGATGGCGCCATCTTTTTCGATGTCTGGGGTTCTCCATTGAAATGGAAGTCCTAAACTTGGGTAATTTCCCCTGTTACCCAAGTAACTGTGGCAAGCTCGACTAATCTATTAGGGTCAGGCCACAGGTGAGCAAGGGTCAGAGTAGCAGAGCTGCATCTCCACCACCAGCCTATTGTTGCCCAGCAGGACTCTAAACGGGCAGCAAATCTGTGGGAGTTTACCTTTTCTTCACAGGCACGCAGTGTCAGGTGAACTCGTAGATGCGACACAGAATCCCACTCAATTCCCCATGCCTGACATGCTGTGCCTGTTCACCCCAATTTACAAGGATCAGTGAAAATGGACGGGTTTAAGCTTTTGTGGGGGATTTATGCTATAACTGAATATGTGCTCAAACAGAGCTCAAGAAAGAAAGTTGATGCATGTTGGGTCAATCACATGTAAGAATATCATGTGCAAGGATATTATTTACTCAATAGAAAATTGGCATTATACAACATCAATGTGTGTATTCATTATTATAAACTTTTTTGGAAAATGGGTCGACGTTTATAACCCACCTCCGAGAAGGTGATGGCGGTCTTCTGCTCGAACTGTTTTTTTTCCGAATGGAATGGCTTCCTAGGCAGTTAAGAATCAACCACATTGGTCTAAGATTGGAGTCGTATAGTGGCCAGTTGGGTAAGGGCGACAGGTTTCCCTCAAATCTGCTTGTTTCTACAATATGGTCACATTTGCTGATGCCGGTGTTTTATTTCCAGATTTTGTTTAAAAGCAAAATCAAAGTGGGATTTGAACTTGGTTATTAATTATTAATCACTCCTCTAATCACTGGACTACCATCCTGTTGTTATGCAACATCAGCATGAAAGGACATTCAAAAAAAATCACAGGTTGCTCAATGATTAAATTTCAATGCTGAAAAATGATCTCAACAAAATAGCTCCTAGATAATTAAACAATTACTCAGTGTTCCTGATTGGAATCTACGAGATAAAGGGTTAGTGAGTGTCCTTTATTTGATACTTAGATGTGAAGAGTTACAATATTTCTTATGGCTTGGGTTAAAGCGGGATTGAGATCTGCCTCACTCTTTGGGCAAGATTTTAACTCAGTCAAAAACCCATTCGCTTGCAGAGTTAAAATTGGGCCCAAGTGTTCCAATGATTTAAAGTTTTTGGCATTTCTGTCAAATAATATTTTTCCTCAATCATCCAATGACTAACCTATAAAAGGAATTGCCATGGGTTTGCATCACCGTCAAGCCTGATCTAGCCTTTTCCCAGACAACCACAGGCACACGGTCCAGTGTGGATAGTGATCAGGGGTGGGAATCCTGGCCAAATTACTTCCCTCCCTCCCAGTCTCCCTTCCAGCAGACAGATATTAACTGGAGCAACTGTGCTCCACATTCTACAGTGTAACAGGAGAAAATATATCTTAAATTATTAAATACACGTGTCATTAGAAAATAAATTTGTTCTGAATAAATTAGGAAGTAAATAATAAAATAATTAAATAAAGAGTATTGACTCTGATATAATTCATGTTGACAAGGCAGCTCTCCACAGGTCTCTATAGCTTATATGAAGTCTGTGCTTGAGGGTAGTGTTGGGTCTCGCTGCAGCACGTCAGACATGAATGCACCCAGACATCCACGGCCTCAATATCTTCCTGACAATTTTGTTCTGTGAATAGATCAATAGGCAAGGTTGTTAGTAACTGTGTGAATGTCTCTCATGTTCTTGCAAAAGTTTGTGCTCATTAAGGTGATGATAGCACTGAGATACTGAACATGAGTTCTACTTTACTAGGGCGGAATTTTCCACCTTGCCCACCATGGGAATCGTTAGCGGGCGGGACACGGAGCACGCAAAGGTCCGTTGACCTCGGGTGGGGTTTTCCAGCAAGTGCCACCGGAAAATCCCACCCCCTAGTGTCGCCAGCAAGCACTTCAGCAACAGATACGGGATTATAATGCAGAGAAAAAAAATAGAAGGAAGCTTCTGAGGAAGCATTATACATCCAAAACATACAAAAGTGTGAATTAGGAGCAGGAGTAGGCCACTCGGCTCCTCAAGCCTGCTCCACCATTCAATAAGGTCATGGCTAATCTGATTGTAACTTCAACCCCAGATTCCTACCTACCCTCGATAACCTTTCACACCCCTTGTTAATCAAGAATTTATCCAGCTCTGCCTTAAAAATGTTCAAAGACTCTACTTTCACTGCCTTTTGAGGAAGAGAGTTCCCAAGGCTCATGATCCTCTGAGAAAAAAATTCTCTTAAATGGATGACCCCTTATTGAAACAGTGGCCCCTGGTTCTAGATTCTCCCACAAGGGGGAAACATCTTTTCCACATCGACCATGTCAAGACCCTTGAGGATCATATATGTTTCAATCAAGTTGCCTCTTACAGTTCTATATTCCAACAAATACAAGCCTACCCTGTCACACATTTTCTCATGAGACAATCTGCCCATTAGTCTAGTAAACCTTTTCTGAACTGTTTCCAATGCACTTACATACTTTCTTAAATAAGGAGACCAATACTGCACACAATACCCCAGAGGTGGTCTCACCAATGCCCAGTATAAGTGAAGCATTACCTCCCTACCTGTGTATTAGCACAAGGAATAGGTGGTCATTCAACCTCTAGAGACTGCTCCGCCATTCAGTTAATTCATTGCTGCTCTGTATCTGAATGCCATCTACCTTGGGTCTGTAACTCTCAATATCCTTGTCTAACCATACACTAGGAATCGTAAACCCAGTGCCTCAATAGCATTTTGCACGAGGGAGCTCAGGATTTCTGCTAACCATTCTGTGAAAAGGTGCTTTCTCACATCACCTCTGAATAGCCTAACTTTAATTTGGGCTATAATTTCTGGTCTCTCCCAATAGACAAAATGGTTTCTCTCTATCGACTTGATCATTAAATGGTGTCGAGCATCTGATGGCTGCTGGACCATGGGAAGTGGGAAGCTCCAGTTGGATGGACATCCCTTGGCAAGAGATTAACAACTGTAGAGCTTGGAAAGTTAATCCCTCCTGCCCTTCACTTACTTTGTGTGAACTTTACAGCTGGCCTCGCTCCAAGTGGAGTGGAAGAACAGCTCCTTCACACGGACACATATTATAATTCTCCTCTTTGAAGCATGTTTCTTGGTGATTGAGAACCCCATGCTGGGAACTTCGGTGTAGCAGTTGATGTTCTGATGGGGCTTCAGCCGATGGTCGGTAGTGCTGCATGGAATCAGCAACTGCAACATGAAAAAAATCAACGTCAATTGAAGATTATTTGACATGAAGAGAGAATGACACCGCATTATTTTAGTATCAAGTCACTATACAAACAGTAAGGCTTGATCTGAGAGTTCAGCCTAACCCTTAACCTAAAAGGTTCACTTGTTTAAAACAGGTTTGTTTTCTTCTTTACAGGTTCACATCCATCACGCTTGTCAATTGGCAAAAATAGAGAGTTTCTTTTAATTTCCTTTGATGATATTTATGCCCATTAAGGTGTTGGCACTAAGAAAGGTGCATTTTCTAGACACTCCTGACAGTGAGAAATCCCCCGGGCTGGTTACAGCATGTCAACTACAAGAGTAAGATATCCTGGAATCATACTGCACAGAAGGAAGCCATTTGGCCCAGCAAGTCATTTCCAACTCTTTGAAAGGGAGATCCAATTATTTCCACTCCTTGCCCTTTCCCCGAGGCCTTAGATATTTTTCCTTCTCAAAGACCATGGGACCATAAGATGTAGAAGCAGGAGTATGCCATTCGGCCCATTGAGTCTGCTCCTCCATTCAATGAGATCATGACTGATCTGAAATGATAATCCTCAACTCCACTTTCTCACCTTATCCCCAAAACCCTTGATTTCCTTATTGATTCAAAATCTGTTTTGAATGTATTTGACGACCCAGCCTCTATAGGCCTCTGTGGTAAAGAATTCCACAGATTCACACCCCTCTGAGAGAAGAAATTCCTCCTCATCTCTAGTCTTTATCCAATTCTCTTTTCAACGTTACAACTGAATCTGCTTCCACCGCCCTTTCAGGCAGTGTACTTCAGACCATAACAGCTCGCTGGGTATATTTTTTTAAACCCCCTAACCTCAACATCTTTTTGGGGAGACAATTCAAGTTTTCCACTTTGTGTGAAAAAGTCCAAAGTTTCATAGATGAGTCATATGGAACTCCAAACGTTAACTCTGTTTCTCTCGCTGCCCAATGCTGCCAGACCTGCTGAGTATTTCCAGCATTTTATTTATATTCCAAATAAAGACTCTGCTGACTTCACTCCTAAATGTCCGAGGTCTAACTTTGAGATTATGTCTTCCCACCCCCCCCCCCCCCCACAATTTACTTGATCCCATCATGAAAGGATTTCTACCCTATTGGATTTTTCAAAAGCCATTACTACTTCATAAATGTCTCCCTGTATAAATTAAACTCGAGTCATTGAGGTTCTATACAGTAGCACAGGAAAGCTCGGAACTTGAGATTACAATTCCTCCTCAGTCCTGCCCCCTCTTGTTTCGGATGAGGTGCAAGCCTATTGCAGAGAAATTCAGGGATTTCTGTCTGTGAGGCAGTTCTGTATTTCGCTGTTTGGGAATGTGAACTGTGTGTGTGTGTCTATTGCCACCTACTGATCCTGTTATGCATTACACAATTTAATAAAAATATTCACACTGCTGTTCCATTGAAAGCAAAAAGAAAGAATTGTATTAATATCAGGTTTTTCCCCCAGAGTGCTTCCCACCCAATGAAGTACAGTACCTGAAGTTCTGGTGGACTTACTGTTGTACTGCAGAGAATATGGGCAACCAATTTACACACAGCAAGATCCCACAACAGCAATGCAATATTGACCAGATCGTCTGTATTTACACCGATAATTCAGGTACAAATTTTGACTCAGGGTGCTGGGCGAACTTGTATCTTAGCTTAAACATTTTCTCTCCTCTTAATAATAGCACTGTCGCTGACACTCAACTTGGGGCAGATATATAGGAGTGTAAGAGTGGAATGAGAAAGGCCATCTTCACAAACTAACCACAATTTGCCTTGCGAGAGATGCTAGGCAAACATTCTACCATGGAGAGAGAGGGCAGCACCCTCAAAAGTAACCGAGCAATAGTCATCCATTTAAAATTTCACTATAGAGGCTTGACAAGGTAACCCAGGCTGACACAGAGAATGCTGCACATTTGGAGTTGTTGTCTTTTGGATGAGGTGTTAAACTTGTGGTCTCTCGTGCGAACATAAAAGATCCCTCGGCACAATTACGAAGAAGAGCAGAGGACTTCTGACCGATCTTCCTCCATCAACCATCGCTTCAAACCAGATAGCGTCATAGAGGTTTACAGCATGGAAATAGGCCCTTCAGCCCAATTTGTACATGCCGCCCAGATTTTTACCATTAAGCTAGTCCCAATTGCTTGTATTTGGCCCATATCCCTTTATACCGATCATACCCATATAATTGTCTAAATGTTTTTTAAAAGACAAAATTGTACCTGCCTCAACTATTACCCCTGGCAGCTTGTCCCAGACACTCACCACCCTCTGTGTGAAAAAATTTGCCCCTCTGGACCCTTTTGTATCTTTCACCTCTCACTTTGGTCATAACTTCATTGCTATTTGTGGAACCTTGCTTGCATAATTTGCCTGCTGTGATACGTACATTAAAGCAGTGATTGCACGTCAAGACTACTTAATTGGTTAGGAGGCACATTGGGCTGCCCTGAGACATTACATAAATGCGACAGGGAACCATGCTTATTCATTATTCCTTGCAATGCCTCTGTGGTGTAACTATCAACAAACGATTGACATCCCGAAACCTCCCATACCTCCACTGATGCGTCCTTGTTCTTTCGTCTGCCACTTTTTGAGGTCAGTTCGACACTGACCTGGGACAGCAGCGGGAAATAGGAGTGGGGACTGTTCCAGGAATCTGGGTACTGCCAGTTGACTTGTATCTGTTGCAATCTTTCAGAAGTCGTTAGTTCCTTTGGTGCGGCGGGTTTTACTGAGGAGGAAGCGGGAGATATATTACGATGGTGTGAGAAGCACCTCCCCTGCCTTGACCCAAGGGCCTGGCCCACAATCTTTTGGCTCACTTGCCCCCCCCAAAGTGAAATAGATGCATTGATTAAGATTTGCACCTCATTCCAAGTAAGTTGCTGCCATTGCTTTTTTTTTTGCCACTTTCCCGAGCCTTCCTCCTGCCCATTTAGCTATTCCCAATGGGCAGAATCTTCCAGTGCTGCCAGCACCAGGATTTGTGGCGGGCGGCGGAACTCAATTTGGTAAAGGGCAAAAAATCAGTTTCCCACTGTCGGAATTCTGCTCCTGGGACTCTGAGGGCAGGTCGAGCTTCCTGAGGAACATTAGCATGTCATGCATGCTCATTTAAAGGCCACCTTGCTAAAATGAAGCTCCCTCTCCAAATTAAATACCCCTGCCCAGTGAGAAATCAGAATGTTCGCATTCGTGACAGTATCCAAGTGGCATTCACTTGGCAAGTTTCACTTCTCCTATGACTTTGAGGTGAGTTCACGCTGCTCCCATCTTCTTGGGGCCGTCATGGTGGGTGGGGGTGGGTTGGGGGCGCAGGGAATGAGGGTAGGGTAGACGGGTGGAGCAGTGGCTGTACCTGGGAGGGGTAGGCTAAGTGGGGAAGGGAGGGAGGGAGTCTGAGTGTCCTTTAAATATGGCACCCAGACCTTCAGGCCCATGAGGTAACAGCAGGGTGAGTGACCCCCTGCCTGCCCCCGTCATGAGATTCACCATGCTCCACACAGATACATAAGAACAGCACAAGATCACATGTCGGGGCGGTACAGTGCTTAGCACTGCTGCCTCACAGCACCAGGGACCTGGGTTCAATTCGGCCTCGGGTCACTGTCTGTGTGGAGTTTGCACTTTTTCCCTGAGTCTGTGTGGGTTTCCTCTGTGTGGTCCGGTTTGCTCCCACAGTCCAAAGATGTGCGGGTTAGATTGATTAGCCATGATAAATTGACTCTAGTGTCATGGGGATAAATGGGTAATTGTGTGGGGTTAAGGGAATAGGGCCTGGGTGTGATGTGGTTGGTATAGACTCAATGGGCGAATTGGCTCCTTCTGTCCCGCTGGAATTCTATGATTTTATGTGGTCAGCTGTCCCACCCTCCCAGTGGGAATCACTTGCACTTTTGTGTCAGATTTGGGTCTTTCACCATGAGTGGGGGCATTTGCTATCACAATGACATCATACACCATCTGCAGTGTCCAAGGGGGCCGCTCCACACCGCCGCCCCCCCCCCCCTCCCAATCCCCAACCTCATCCAGTATCAAATGTAGAGGGAATACATTTCCCTCTTCATTACCAATGTGGAGTGAAACAATTGGGGAATGCACAAGAGACCAGAGTCAGAGGAAAGCAAAGATCTCAGAGAGTTGTAGGGTTGGAGGGGGTTACAGATTTAGGAAACAATGAGGCCAGGGAGGGATTTGAACTTGAGGGTGTGAATTTAAAATTCAAGGCTTGGGTGTTTTGGTTCATACGAGTCAGTATTGGGTTGAATAATGATTCGATGCACCCGGTCATCCAGGAAGTTAAAAACTATTATGTCATTCTGCTTTAGCGCCAGGTTTCAGGGTAAAAACCAGAGGAGGTATTACTTATTATAGTTAGGTCCAATAGGAAGATCCAGAAATGTTAGCTTTAATTAGCTTAAATTAGTCCACTTTCAAGAGGTAAATCTTGCTCGCATGTGTATACTCACAAATATCTCTGATGTAAAAATTTTTGGTGTGCTTTTCATATCGTTTGCTGGTAGCTGCCTCCAAAGTGATGGTGATCTGCCTCAACTCTTCAGCATACGGGGAGAAGGTCTGGTCGGTACAGGTTGCTTGGACAATGCACGCTGAGGTTTTACACAGGGTCACGACACAGTCCTTGGAGTCTCCGTTCCAACCACTGTAACACAACAGGAAAAAGAAGTGAAAACTGAAACCTGCACCATACACGGCAGAAAATAAAGAACGTGTGTTTATGCATCTCCCTCAGAGGAATGGATGGAGTGGCAAATGGGAAATGTTGCACTGGTGTAGCAGGGAGCTCTCAATGCTGGGTGAAGACATATTTTTGGGGCAGAGAACAGGAGGACCATGCATCAAGACATGATTTTTGCAATCAATTCTCGGAACATGGGCGTCACTGGTAAGATCACATCTCTAGCTAGCCTGAGCGGATGATGGTGAGCCCAAGTGAACAGCAGTTCTGATACAACTGAGTGGTTTGCTAGGACACTGCTGAGTGGCAACTCAGAGTTGACCATGTTGACATCAAACTGGAGGCACTTGTAGGCCTGGCCAGGTAAGGAAAGCAGGTTTGCCTTTCCTATGGGATGAGTGAACCAGTTGCAGGGTATGCAATTGTGAAAGCGGGTGACTGAAATCCAACACTAACCATCCTTCAACATTAACATCCTTTACACTGATCAGCAGAAGAGAAAGAAAGGTGAGGATCAATCGGGATTAAAAGATTGAATTCCATTTGTCTTGTCCTGATGATCTTCACAATGAAGAGTTATCATGGTTCTACTTCAAGCGGTAACCATTAAGGGAATGAGCAAGAAAAGAATCAGCCTTCTCCACTTTGAATCAACTCTCCCCAGGATCAGACACACTGGGCCACAATGATTGTTGTCTCATTAAAAGGTATGAGGGCTAAATGGCACAATGCATTGGACAGAAGTCTTTCACTTCTTGGAACCAGGTTCAAAATCCAGCCCAAAGATAGAATTTTAAAAATCACCTGGCCTCGAGCCTCTAGCATGGGCGGCACGGCGACAGTGGTTAGCACTGCTACCTCACAGTGCCAGGGACCCAGGTTCAATTCCAGCCTCGGGTCACTGTCTGTGTGAAGTTTCCACATTCTCCTTGTGTCTGTGTGGGTTTCCTCCGGATTCTCCAGTTTCCTTCCACACTCCAAAGCTGTGCGGGTTAAGTTGATTGGCTATGCTAAATGGCCTTTTAGTGTCAGGGGGCCCAGCAGGATACATACTTGGGGTTAAGGGATAGGGCCTGGGTGGGATTGTGGTCGGTGCAGACTTGATGGGCCAAATGGCCTCCTTCTGTGCTGTAAGGATTCATTGATTCTATGTCTGTGCCCTGATAAGCCAGTAATCTGGTCACAGAACAACATGGTCTTACTGTGAGTGCCCTGTTTGTGTCTACTCAAAGGAATCTCTCGACACTGCAAACAGATTTCCCGGGCATGGGGCAGACAATAAAATAACTTCAAATCTTTTAAGTGCCTCAAGACAAAATCTCTCCTTGTTAAAACCTGTTCATGGTACTCATTTCTTTAAATGTGTTTTTATAGCCACATTAAAAATTCAATAAGTTCCCTGACTGCAGGTTATTGAGCATGTTGTAGGTGGGTGAAACTTAGATTGTCAGACTTTGCAATGGAATATACGGGGAGAATTCAGCATTGTTTTGACCCTGATTGTTGATGTTAATTTATACCCATCTAAAATAGGTATAATCTAAGGAGATTCGGAGGGTGCTTTGAGTCCAACCTGATATTGGCAAAGTGAGTGCACAAAGTCACATGTCTTTTTGGGTCTCAGCCAGGTTGAATCCATGTAGGAAGCTCCAACTGCAAACCATCCACCACCCCAATCCCCACCCCCCAGTACCCATGTCTGCTGAATTATGTGACTACCATTGATTCATTGGTTACAGGGCAGCTGGTGTGAGAAATACACTGCACTGGTGCAGTAAGTGACTGGCAGACTGACAGCACAGGAAAAGGCCCTTCAGCCCACCCAGCCTGCGCCAGCACATGACTCCTTTCTAATCTAAAGACCTTTTGCCTCCGGGCGGTCTGTACCCCTCTATATGCCCTGCCTCTTCATGTACCTGTCAAGAGGCCTCTTAAACGTTGCCTTGTACCTGCTTCTGCCACCTCCTCTGACAGCGCATTCCAGACTCTTGAGACTTGAAGGCATCTACATAAGGAAAGATTCTGTTTCCACACACCCCCCCCCCCCCCCCCCCCCCTCCGCCCCCCACCTACATTGATATCGCTCCTGCTTGTGACAAGGACAGGCTACTTCTTCACGTGAAAACACTATTGCTGAATGACCAATACATTGAAATGGGCTTACTTACTCTCGGTGGAAGCTTGCTGAGAAAATGGCTTTTTCTCTCTCACTCCAGAAGCAGGTGAAGGTCCCACCAAATCTCTCCGCTTGGCAGGTGATGTATTGTCCATTTGTTTCTGTTTGTAGGCAGAAGAAAAAAAACAGATCGCAACATTTTGATGGAGATCAATTACTACAGTTAACAAATACATTATCATTGTTTCATTCAACTACCAAGAAAGTCGAAGGCAAAATAGCCATTTTATCATTTGGCAAGTCCTATGCATTGGAAGTAAATCTGTGTGTGTGTGTGTGAGTGTGTGTGTGTGTATGTATGTGGGCGTATGTATGTATGTGTAAGAAGTCTCACAACACCATGTTAAAGTCCAACAGGTTTATTTGGTAGCAAAAGCCACTAGCTTTTGCTACCAAATAAACCTGTTGGACTTTAACCTGTTGTTGTGAGACTTCTTACTGTGTTTACCCCAGTCCAACGCCGGCATCTCCACATCATGTATGTGTGTGTCCCAGAGGCATATGGAGTGAATTGTGCAATTGGACCCAGAGTGTGGCATGCAACCAGTGATTTAACTGAGTGCTTCCAGCTCCACTGGTCCTTTATGCAAAGGTCCTTGGCATTTGTGGATTACTCACCTTTGAGTATTTTATCAGTCTGTTTCTCCACATCTATCAGAATATAGTAGTGTTTTAGTAACGCATTCGTGTTGTTCGTGTGACAGCTGTAGTTGCCTGCGTCTGGCCGATCTGTCACTTCCAAGTTGAGTTTGTTGGAATGGGCGTTCTTTCTGAGTGGCACACCATCGAGCTGCCAGTGGATGCCAGTCTGCAACTGATCGGGGGAGGCATTGCAGTTCAGTTCTACCAACTGATTGGTCTTGTCTACAATAGTGTCTGTGAAAATACAGAGATATATTTTCTAAAAGGCATGTTAATTAATTAATTAATCTTTATTGCCATTCAGTTCAAAGCACATAGGCACAGTATTAAAAACAAGAACGGCAATAACAACATTAGACGATAGATACATAGATATCACAATGTGGGCGGAATTTTCCCATCCTGTCCGCCACGGAAATAATAGCAGATGGGATTCGGATCATGCGGGCGGGATTTTCTGGCCTTGAGGCCCCAAGACCGCAAAATCCCGCCTGAGGTCCACGGATCTTTGCCTGGTTCGTGTCCTGTCCGCTGCGGTTCCCATGAAGGGCGGGATGGGAAAATTCCGCCCTATGTTTCTGACAAGTTTTCTAAAAGTCACTACATTTTCAACATTGACAATAAAATCAAGTAAAGCTTTCCAAGCATCAACAATTCTATGTGAAAAAGGTTTGCAAATATCAATATGTGAACCAAATTTTTGTACTTTATACAGATGACTATGCAAAATATTGTAATTGTGAGTAAAGAACTTTTAGAGCGAGTAAAGCCACGTATCAACTTATAAACTTCAATTAAATCAAAAATCAGCCTTCTCTTCTCTAAAGATTGTAATCCAAGAATTCTTAAGCGCCCCTCATACCTTCCATTTTCCTGGTAACACATCTTTAAACCAAAGGTTAGAGGCAGAATTCACACCAACTCTGACATGGTGAGACTTTCATACAGCTTAGTAAAGAAAATTGTTTTATTCATATTTTGTGGGGTTGGTGCAAGTTGCCTTGGGTGAGAACCAAGAACCCTATTTTTACATGCAGCTTTTTTTCTCTTCCAATGAAGTCTGTTACTTCACAGAATGAGAGAAAGGACAAACTGATATTGTTTTGCATCTTTGTGACCTCAGAATATTTCAAAGTGCTTCACACCAAATGTGCAGCTCAATATCATACTGCATTACCCTACTTAGCTACAAGGAGAAGTAGGGTCACCCCTTATTGCTCAAGACTAAGGTCGGCAACTCTCGTTTGAAGCATTCCTGGAGATTTGATTGTGTGACACCACTCATCTGATGATTGGCCACATGGCACTTGGCTGCTGTTTGTAAACAGAACTATAGAATCATAGCTCTACAGTGAAGAAAGGCCATCCAGCCCATCGAGTCTGCACCGACTCTCCAAAACAGCATCCCACCCATGCCCTCCCCTCCACCCTAACTCCGTAGCCCCACACATTTACCATGGCTCATCTACCTGACTATTTAGTCAAGGTTCTAATATCATGAAGCCACTCCCAAAAAAAAACTTTGTTTTATAGCGAGATGATAAATAAATTGGAAATCAAAGAACTTGAAAGAACAAAACAATCTAAGGATGTGTTTAAACAAAACTACTTGTGGTCATCCTTGAAATATTAAGAAACACCAAACATCATCAATTTACAAAACTTTGCACTAAAGTTTCCATGCAATTTTATGACATTTTACAATACCAGCAAAAGTTGTTAAAACTAACAATTGAAATCAAAACTAAACCTATAAGCTATTCACTGACTCTCACACCTCAACATTGAGGCCTTTAGCTTTATGAAAGTGAAGTATAGTCCTCAGAGAGCAGTTCAAAGCTAGTGACACATCAGAGGTCAATATATGTTCTCCCTCCCAGTGTTTCTCTCTGCCCCCATTAGTTTGTTCCTTTTTTCTCTCCTCAGTTTGTGTTTCTTGATCTCTCTCTCTCTCTCTCTCCAGTTTGTGTCTGTGTGCCTTGTCTCTCTCTACCTCTCCCAACTGCTCGCTCAGGGACTCAGAGATTCCAGACCAATTCTGCTATCTGTCATGTTATCACCACCTCCCCAAACCACTCGACAATGAAGCAGTATGTTCTGAATCGTGGGGAGACCATCAAGGCTCTGATAACGTTGTCTGGTTGCAAACCACGACAACTATAGTACTGCTCGTGCATGAACCACACGGAGAGGATGAGGTTTTCCCCACAAATTGCCAGTTGCAGCAACCAGGAGACCAGCTATCATAGAATCCCTACAGTGCAGAAGGAGGCCATTCAGCCCATCAAGTCTGTACTGACAACAATCCCACCCACGCCCTATCCCCATAATCCCACATATTTACCCCACTAATCCCTCTAACCGAAGCATCCTGGGACACTAAGTGGCAATTTTGCATGGCCAATCAACCTAACCCACACATCTTTGGAGCTTTGGACTATGGGAAGAAACTGGAGCACCCAGAAAATCTATCCTATTCTATAAAAATTTCTGCAGCATGTATTTGGAAAAAGGTAAACAGTTTCTGCTAATATTAGCACTTATTATTTATCGAAAATCATGGTTGTTGATGGTGCATGTGACTGGCCCAGGGTGGGCTAGGGGCAAGAAATCGCTCCTTTGCAGTACAATTCATACAGAAACAAAGCCGCTTACATTTTCCTTCAAACGCCATCCGCACCGCCGCAGTCAAGGATAGGAAGCAGAAACAGAGGAACAAACGGCCAACCATCTGCCAGAGAAGGAACAAGACAAATTCATAAGCTTGGTCACACAGGGAAATGTCCCAGCAAAGTATCCAGAGAAAGTCAAGTGTGTTCTGGTCTGATCTCCTTCCTCCATAGAGACTTGGCTTTCTAATTTGTTTTGGTTAGATATGATTCAGTGTGTTCTGTGCAGCAATGAAAATAAAAATACAAAGAAAGAAAATAACTTGTATTCAGATAGCACCCTTTATGGAGTTGTCCCTAAACATTTTACAGCAGTGATAGGCAACCTAGGCTAGTGAGTGGGCTGCACCAGTGGCCCTCCTTCATCTCAGTGGGCCACAAGATTGAAATCGAGCTTGTTCACTCATCACGACCACATGAATAAGATTAAATACATTTAATACAAGCCAAATATTTCCTAACGGAAATGATGAATCATTTATATATCAATTGAACGATCACCAACTTCAAATGATAAAAAGAAAATAAATATTTACACTTGACTGGGTAGAGAGGGAGCACATGGCTCTCACAGTCAATGCTGTGTTCAATCAGCATGTACCTCGCTTCACGTTCCATTGCTTTATGTGCTTATCACTTCAGTTATATCGGTAGGAAAAAAACTACGTGAATGGAAATCAGTGGAATGTGGCCTGATCATGGGCAACAGTCAACAAAACATCTTGTGGGCTGCACTCGGAATCCAGATGTGCCATATATGGCCCCAAGATCGCAGTCTGCCCACCACTACTTTACAGCCAACATTTCAACAGTTGTCATTATTTTAATGTAAGGAAGGAGGGAGCTAATTGCACACAGTAAGCTTTCACAAACAGCCATCTGATAATGAGTTTTCTTGGTTTGGGGATAATTAGCAGCCAAAGTGGAAGCTCCCCTGTTCTTCTTCAAAACAATGCTGTGAAATCTTTTACATTCACCTGAGACAGAGCACGGAACCTGGGTTAATGCCTCATCTGATAGACGGCCAGGTGTCACTGACAGTGTAGCATTCTCGGTTGGCTCAGCTTAAATTTTGCGCTCAAGCCTGCGGAGTGGGACGTAAACCCACTTCTGAGTCAGAGACAAGAGTTGCTAGGTGTGGTAAGCCAATATTAATATGAGAGTCTAATTGTTTTTGTGGTTCTGAGCAATGGCTGCCATTTAAATAATTAACAACTAAGTTTGCAGTGGTGCAGACTCATATGTAATTGATTATATCACATCCTATCATTGCCGCCTGTACATAGCAAAAACATCAAGGGTGTAAAAGCTACCTGCAATACTGAAATAAAAGGCTGAAATAAAAACCTCCACAGATGCTGCCAGAGCTATTCGTCGAAGTCCTATAGTGCAGAAGGAGGTCATTCGATCTGCACCAACAACAATACCATCCAGGCCCTATCCCCTTAACCCCATGTATTTACCCTGCTAGTCCCCCTGACACTAAAGGGCAATTTAACATGTCCAATTAACCTAACCCGTACATCTTTGGATTGTGGAAACCGGAGCACCCGGAGGAAACCCATGCAGACACTGGAAGAATGTGCAAACTCCACACAGTCACCCAAGGCCAGAATTGAACCCGGGTCCTTGGCACTGTGAGGCAGTAATGCTAACCACTGAGTGTATCCAGCATTTTCTGTTTTAATTTCAGATTTTCAGCATCTGCAGTATTTTACTTTGATCGCACTGTGTAGGACTGAGCTTTGCTGCCAATTCCTTTCCTATAGTGCAGCAGACTGCCTATATCAGAGTCTAATAATAATAATATTCACTCAGTTCAGGCCATGGCCCTGAAACGATTGAATAATAGAATCTTACACCCCTGGAAGAGGCCATTGGGCCCATTATGCTTGTGTTGGCTCTTCAAAAAATCTTATCCATTTAGTCACTCTCCACTGTTTTATTCTCATAGCTCTACAATTCTTTCATTTTCACTTATATGCACAATTCCTTTTTTAAAGATACGCCTGACTCTGTTTCCACTACCCTGACAGCTAGTGCATTCTAAATCCCAATCACACTGTGTACATAAAGAAATCTCTCCTCAGCTCTCCTTTATACTAGTGTGGAGAATTCTCTTTGCCACTCATTTTAAAGAAGCATAGAAAATAGGCCATTCAGCCCATCAAGCTTGCATTCATTATGATTATGATTGATAATCCAACTCAATAACCAGTTCCCGCTCCCCCCCCCCTCCTTATCCCACCATGTCCTTTGATCCCCTTCACCCCAACAGCTATATCTAACTCTCGAATACATACAATGTTCTGGCCTCAACTGCTTTCCGTGGTAGCAAATTCCCCAGGCTCACCATTTCTCCTCATCTCAGTTCTGCATTCTCAGACTATGACTCCTGGGTTCTGGACACCTCCATCGGTAAGATCCTTCCGGCATCTACTCTGTCTAGCCCTGTTTGAATTTTATAGGCTTCTATGAGATTCCTCCCTCATTCTTCTGAACTCCAAAAATATAATCCTAACTGACATATGTCAGTCTCACCATCCCAGGAATCAATCTGTTAAACCTTCACTGCACTCACTCTATAGCGAGAACATCCTTCCTCAGATATGGAGACCAAAGTACTCACAATATCCCAGGTGTAGCTTAACCAAAGCCTGCATAATTGAAGCAAGACTTCCCTGCTCCTGTACTCGAATCCTCTCGCTATGAAGGCCAACATACCATTTGCCTTCTTTACTGCCTGCTGTACCAGCCTGCTTACCTTCAGCGACTGGTGTATAAGGATACATAGAACATAGAACAGTACAGCACAGAACAGGCCCTTTGGCCCACGATGTTGTGCCGAGCTTTATCTGAACCCAAGATCAAGCTATCCCACTCTCTATCATCCTGGTGTGCTCCATGTGCCTATCCAATAACCGCTTAAATGTTCCTAAAGTGTCTGACTCCACTATCACTGCAGGCAGTCCATTCCACACCCCAACCACTCTCTGCGTAAAGAACCTACCTCTGATATCCTTCCTATATCTCCCACCATGAACTATTCCCCCTTGTAATAGCTCCAATCACCCGAGGAAATAGTCTTTGAACGTTCACTCTATCTATCCCCTTCATCATTTTATAAACCTCTATTAAGTCTCCCCTCAACCTCCTCCGCTCCAGAGAGAACAGCCCTAGCTCCCTCAACCTTTCCTCATAAGACCTACCCTCCAAACCAGGCAGCATCCTGGTAAATCTCCTCTGCACTCTTTCCAGCGCTTCCACATCCTTCTTATAGTGAGGTGACCAGAACTGCACACAATATTCCAAATGTGGTCTCACCAAGGTCCTGTATAGTTGCAGCATAACCCCACAGCTCTTAAACTCCAACCCCCTGTTAATAAAAGCTTGTTTCATTGCACAATAACACTAATTAATTTATAGCCATCCAGGTCATAATTTGCCTTCCTGTTTTTGTTACAAAAGTGGATTACCTCACATTTATCCACAATGTATTGCATCTACCATGCTTTTGCCCACTCACTCAGCTTGTTCAAATCACATTGAAGCATCTCTGCATCTACCTTACAGCTTACCCTTCCACCCAGTTTTGTGCCATCTACAACCTTGGAGATATTACATTTAGTTCCCTCATCTAAATCATTGATATACATTGTGAATAGCTGCAATCATAGCATTGATCCTTGAGTCACTCCACTAGTCACTGCCTACCATTCGGAAAATACTCTCCGTTTCCTGCCTGTCAACCAGTTTTCTATCCATCTTAATACGCTACCCCCAATTCCATGCACTTTAATTTTACACACCAATCTCTTATGTGGAACTTTGCCGAAAGCATTCTGAAAGTCCAAATTAACCACATCCACTGGCTCCCGCTCATCATCTCTACTCGTTACATCCTCGAAGAATTCCAATAGATTTATCAAGCATGATTTTCCTTTTGTATATCAATGCTGACTCTGTCTGACTCTACCACTGTTTTCCAAGTGCTCTGCTATAGAATCTTTGATAATGGACTCTAGAACTTTCCCCACTACCGTGTCAGACTGGTCTATAATTCATATGACTACCAATGCATCCACTATTTCGAGGGTGATGCGCGATTAATTCACACGGGAGGCTAGAATGTACCCGGGAAATAAAGGCTTTTATTACTGACAAGAATGGAGCACACTATATACAATACAATCCCAGACTAAAGGGTCTCCAGGCAGTGCAGTGACCTTTATACTTCCCCTAGTAGGCGGAGCCAACTGGAGTGTACCACAGAACAATATCAACAGGTAGAACAGCCCAACCCTAATACCAACAGTAATTACAGTAACATATCTACAAACCCCATAGTGCTGACCATCCATGGCTCAGCACTCATAGTGGTAACCAACTATGGTTCACCACAGAGGGCCACTTCTTTATGTACACTGGGGTATAAATTATCAGGCTCTGGTGATTCACTGGTGTTCAATCCCATCAATTTCCCCAACACTATTTCTCTACTAATACTGATTTTCTTCAGTTCCTCCATCTCACTAAACCCTGTGTTCCACAACATTTTTATCATAAGGTAAAATATCAAGCACAGTTAATTTTGCCCAAGAACACATGGAATCATTTTGAGACCTGTATGTTTTTCTGAAATACCTCTGCTTCTCAAGCAAGAAAAAACACTTTAAATTGCACTGTCTCCAATGATATAGAAATGGTTTCACGTCAAACTGTGCAGAGTAATTTGAGCTTGTTCAGCAAATGCCCGGTTGGACAAAACGTACTGGGCACTGCCTCCCCAATCCACAGTATTACAATCTCACATTCACTGCACAATGTAATGAGGCCAGTGTCACACTGAGCAGGTATCTCACTGAGCAGGTGAGTGGGTATAGCCGAGTAGGTGTTGCTTCAAAGCTGACAGCTGGATTTCAATAACACTGCAGTAACAGAACTGCTGTGCTACTCCTTTCACAACTGGCACCTCACCATGTTGAAATTCATGCCGGGCTGCAAATCTATAAGTGAAAATGGGACAGTATAACTTTTTTTTCTGAATAGTTAGTCAGATCCTTTAGTTAAGGGAAACTGTCTGTGCAGGGTTTAAACATTCTCCCCACGTCTGCATGAGTTTCCTCTGGGTGCCCCGGTTTCCTCCCACAGTTCGAAAGACGTGCTGGTTAGGTGCATTGGTCATGCTAAATTCTCCCTCAGTGTACCGAACAGGTGCCGGAGTGTGGCAACTAGGGGATTTTCACAGTAACTTCATTGCAGTGTTAATGTAATCCCGATACTAATAAATAAACTTTAAAAATGTTTTTAAAAAGTACAAAGCTTTGGAACATAAACAAAAGGCATTTACTGTGCACAGTCCAGTTTGTCACTTTGCATTGGACAGGCTTGCTGTGGTGATGTCAGGATCATTATTCCTTCAGTGAAGATGTTGGTCATTAATCCAGTGCACAGATATGGCACATCATCAGTGTTCACAGGAACAGTCCCTGTCTGTTGGACATCCTCAGAGCATGTTTAACCATCCATCTGTCAGTTTATACTCAAATAATGGAGACCCTGCCCTCAATTCAAAGCTGTGAGTTCAGGATTGGGAATAGATTTTAAAAGGAGGCCCCTTTAAGGAGCAGGCTGTCCATATCTGAATGGTCTCAATGAATTGTAGGATTGACATCCTCCTTCCTCTGTAAGAATTCCGGAAGATGTCCAATTCTCTTTCAGAGGGAACTAATCTGCCTTGGCCCCATCCAGCTCTTGTCAGATTCCAGGTGGGTCCAGTGACACGATTTTAAGAAACTTAAGGAGTTCATCCGGATATCCTGACCAACTTTCCTCCCACAACCAGCAACAACAACATAGGAACAGATTAACTGATGTATCTGTGGGTTACCTTTTCACCTATACATTGACAATCACCGTTCTTAATTCAGACTAGCAGTTTGTGCCTGTACTTCTTAATAAGATTAGGAAAGAAGGAGAAATAACTTGTATTTCTATCGCTACCTTTGGCTACTGACCCCAGGATGTCCTAAATGCTTCATTGTCAATGAAGAATTTTTGAACCAGAGTCACCGCTGCAATGCAGGAAATTCCACAACCAATTTGTGCAATTTGATAACGACCAGATAATTAATGTTATGGATGTTGTTTGCAGAATGAATATTGGATCTAGACAACAGGGAGAACTTTCATCAAGGTCTCGTCTGCTGACTCAAGTGGATATTAAAGATTCCATTGCCACTTGGGGAAGAACAGCAGGTGAGTTTGTCCTGTGTCCCCACCAATATTTATTCCTCAATCAACATCATTAAACATGGATTTAACTGGTCATTATTGTTGCTGTGGGACCTTGCTGGTGTTCCTCCATTAAAAAAAAGTGACTCCACTTCAAAAGATGCACATTGTATCTCCAAGAAATCTCCTTTAACCGCTGATTGCTGCCAATGTGGAACTGAATTGATTTATTGTTGTCACATGTATTGGGATACAGTGAAAAGCATTAAACTCACCACCACAGTGAGTGTTTGAAGCCAAGATTGTGGATGTGTTTAATGGGATGCTAGCCAGGTCGATGAAGAACAAGGGAATCAATAGTTATCAGGATAGGTTTAGATGAGAGAACATGGGAGAATGAGGCTCCAGTAGAGCATAAATGCTGGCATGGGTTAGTTGAGCCGAAAGACCTATTTTTAATGCTACAGAATCCCATCTACAAAGCTTGCTTATAGCGAATCATAGAATTGTTACAGCGCAGTAGGCCATTCGGCCCCATCATATCTGTACTGGCTCTCCATTATGACTTACTGCCATTCCCCTGCCTTTTTCCGTACCCCTGCAACTTAAAAAAACGCACCTTTGAAAGAATATTACAATAAAAAGGAAATCCGAGTGTACTTTTCCCCAATTCTAACCTCACTAATATCCTGGCAGCCGGCAGCAAAGACATTCCTGCCCCATCATAAAAGCAAAAGGAAAAAACCGTGGATGCTGAAAATACTGGATAAAAATCAGAACGACTTGGCAGCATCGGTAGAAACAGAGAAACAGAGTTAACGTTTACATTAACTGGGTTTCTCTCTCCACAGATGCTGCCAAGACCAGCTGGTTTTTATCCAGCATTTTCTGTTTTTATTTCAGATTTATCGGGGGAAGGACACATTTCTACAAGCCAGCAAGGCTGAAAACCCTGTTACTGTGACTATCATGCTGTATGGTGCGATCGCTTCCTGGGATTACTCCATATACCCTGCTATTATATGATCCGGCCACATTCTGAGGTCCGATTCAGTGGAATTTCAATTGGGATTAGCTGGGGTGTGTCTGCCCACTCTCCGGAAATGATCTCCAGCCAGGGCACCTTCTTGACCAGCCCCATTTTCCTGCTCTACCCTCACCTCTGACACAGACTCACACACATATTTTAAAAGACTGTCTTACCTTAGAGCAAAACCTTTGCTGTTTGATCATCTCTCACTTTGATGTGAGCCTGCCCTTTATAGAAAAGGGCACGCTCTCCCGAATATGTAAATTAGTTAAGGGATTCCTTGAGGGGGTTACCGGGCTAGCGACTGAACAGGAATTTTAGATACTCTTTTGTGTTATCACCCACAATGTAACAATGCTTCTTTTTTAGACAAAGTAACAATTCACAAACTAAACTTCTGGAAAAAAAACAGGTGGTAAAAATGTTTGACAACGTGAAAAGCCCGGGGCAAAATGTTGAATCACAGACGATTGCTTGAATAAACTAAACAATCATTTCACTGTTTATCTACATACACACACAAAAATCAAATGCTTCCATTCCATTGTCCCTGGCTACTATTCCATTGTCAATTGGGCTAATGGTAAGATACTTGGTAGTGTGGATGAACAGAGGGATCTGGGTGTCCATGTGCATAGATCCCTGAAAGTTGGCACCCAGGTTGATAGGGTTGTTAAGAAGGCGTACGGTGTGTTAGCTTTTATTGGTAGAGGGATTGAGTTTCGGAGCCAGGAGGTCATGCTGCAACTGTACAAAACTCTGGTGCGGCTGCACTTGGAGTATTGCATACAGTTCTGGTCGCCGCATTATAGGAAAGATGCGGAAGTGTTGGAAAGGGTGCAGAGGAGATTTACCAGGATGTTGCCTGGTATGGTGGGAAAATCGTATGAGGAAAGGCTGAGGGACTTGAGGTTGTTTTCGTTAGAGAGAAGAAGGTTAAGAGGTGACTTAATAGAGGCATAAAAGATGATCAGAGGATTAGATAGGGTGGATAGTGAGAGCCTTTTTCCTCGGATGGCTAACATGAGGGGACATAGCTTTAAATTGAGGGGTGAGAGATATAGGACAGATGTTAGAGGTAGGTTCTTTACTCAGAGAGTAGTAAGGGCGTGGAATGCCCTGCCTGCAGCAGTAGTGGACTCGTCAACATTAAGAGCATTCAAATGGTTATTGGATAATCATAGAAACATAGAAAACTACAGCACAAAACAGGCCTTTCGGCCCCACAAGTTGTGCCGAACATATCCCTACCTTCTAGGCCTACCTATAACCCTCCATCCTATTAAGTCTCATGTACTCATCCAGGAGTCTCTTAAAAGAACTTATGGAGTTTGCCTCCACCACCACTGACGGCAGCCGATTCCACTCGCCCACCACCCTCTGTGTGAAAAACTTCCCCCTAACATTTCCCCTGTACCTACCCCCCAGAACCTTAAACCTGTGTCCTCTCGTAGCAGCCATTTCCACTCTGGGAAAAAGCCCTGAGAGTCCACCCGATCTATGCCTCTCAACATCTTATATATCTCTATTAGGTCTCCTCTCATCCTACGTCTCTCCAGGGAGAAAAGACCGAGCTCCCTCAGCCTATCCTCATAAGGCATGCCACTCAATCCAGGCAACATCCTTGTAAATCTCCTCTGCACCCTTTCAATCTTTTCCACATCCTTCCTGTAATGAGGCGACCAGAACTGAGCACAGTACTCCAAGTGGGGTCTGGCGAGTGTCTTATATAGCTGCATCATTATCCCCGGACTCCTAAACTCAATCCCTCGATTGATAAAGGCCAGCACACCATACGCCTTCTTAACCACCTCCTCCACCTGCGGGGCTGATTTTAGAGTCCTGTGGACACGGACCCCAAGGTCCTTCTGATCCTCTACAGTACTAAGAGTCTTTCCCTTTATATTGTACTCCTTCATCCCATTTGACCTGCCAAAATGGACCACTATGCATTTATTTGGGTTGAAGTCCATCTGCCACTTCTCCGCCCAGTCTTGCATCCTATCTATGTCCCTCTGTAACTTCTGACATCATATGGATGACATTGGAATAGTGTAGATTAGAGCGGCTTTAGATTGGTTTCACTGGTCGGCGCAACATCGAGGGCCGAAGGGCCTGTACTGCACTGTAATGTTCTATGTTCTATGTTTTAATTAATTTGCATACAAGGACTACACTCGTTCAAGAAAGCGACTCATGGGCGGCACTGGCACAGTGGTGCTGCCTCACAGCACCAGGGACCCGGGTTCAATTCCCAGCTTGGGTCACTGTCTGCGTGGAGTTCACACGTTCTCCCCGTGGGTTTCCTCCGGGTGTGCTGGTTTCCTCTCACATTCTGAAAGTCGTGCTGGTTAGGTATATTGACCTGAACAGGTGCCGGATTGTGGCGACTAAAGGAATTTCACAGTAACTTCATTGCAGTGTAAATGTAAGCCTTACTTGTGACTAATAAATAAACTTTATTTTAACTTCACACGGGTCAGTTGGAGATGTTAAAAATGCTCACACCTCAAGAATGAACCATGTTATTAAATAGTTTTTAAAAAAAATAACCTTCATTTGGTATAATTAGAATATTTCAGATGAGAATATATCCTTAAATATTTCCAAGAGAAATGATGTGCAAGTTTTAAAATAAAAACTAATCTTTTGCAACCAAGGTAATCAAAAGTCAGATTTAGTTATTAAACTGCGAGGATTCAGAATACAGTATTTCAAATTCATCTCAAATCAATTAACAATTCTCCTGCACAAGGCAGGAGGCGAATCAAATTAAAAGTTGCAGATGGCCGCTTCACATATTTAAATAAATATTTAAGCACATTCAAATAGTTCGATTTTAAAGCTAACAACATGCGTTACTATTTTTCTTTTTAAAAGAATAATAATTAGACCTCAACACCGTTCAAAAGCTGTAGATGTGCTCAATTTAAATCCACACACCAGCTCCTAAAGTTTCTGAAAACTAATTCCAAATGCTTTGATTTCTGAATCAAAGATTTCTATTTCCAAATTAATAAAATGCGATTATTTAGCCGCGAGTCGTTGATTGAATAGCAAGTGATAATAATGTATTTAAATCCATCTGTAAATGTAAAATTAGTTCATTAGATCCTAATCCGAAGAGGTATATTTACCTTGCTGTTGAATGGTCTCTATCTTCTCACCTTTGATCCAAGGAGCGGGTTCAGGTTGAGAGTTTATATCAGGTTAGGACTGGAGGGGGCGGGTCAAGAACTGAAAATGGAAAATGAATGAACCCGACTCCCCAAAAGTCAAAATATGCATGTGAAAACATTCGAGGCTTTTAAAAAAATGAAAATATATCCCAGAGAAGTGACTCCACATGTTATTTTCCCGGGGATTCCCCATGTGTGTGTGTGTTATTGTGTTGTGTTGTCAGACACTCCCGGAGCACGCCTTTCCGTTCACCGACAACCTTGTTAAACGAAAATATGTAATTCTCTGTGCGTTGGAAGGACGTAAACTTTCACAAAGCAGTTCCCGTGGGCGGCATCTTTCTTTCCACCTCCCCTTACAGTTTGTGTCGGTTCTGTTTAATACCCACGATGGTTTCCCTGTGTGTGTGTGTGGGGGGGGGGGGGGGGGTGGTCGGGAGAGGAGAGTAGAAACCAAATGAAATTGCAAGGTTCATTAGAAACCGACATGAGACATGGTGGGAGAGAGAGTTCACCCTGAACCCTAAAATGATACAAGCAGTGGACCCACAGAACACAACTAAAAGCTCATTCAATATTTTTTAAAAGTTTAACGCTTCACAGCTTTGGGGATTAAAGGAAGACTTTTTTTTTGCTTGCCCGCTTGAAGAATATTCTACAACCAAGCAATAGGTGTCAGAAATATCCAGACACGAGTTAGACCAGTTTCTCATTTTCAATTGTACATAATTTTCTAAAACTGATTCACGCTCTCTCTCTCTCCTTCCATCTCGAGTTTTTGTGTGTGATGCCGCATCGGATAATCCCAAAAGAAGGAAATGTCCTCTTCCATGATAATCGCGATGTTGTTTTCTCATAACTTTGCCCTGATCTCACGGGAAATTCACATCCCAGGGACAGATCTTCCCACTTCCTCTGTGTCTCCCACTCCCCTCTCTGCAACGTCAGAGCTGCTCTCAAGGCTGCTTGTTCCTCACTTTCAGTTTCTCACTCTTATGTGTAAACACGAGGGACTGGATTTTATGTGAAGTAAAGGGACTGCCCCTATAATAACCCGCCCGCTTGAAACCAGCCCCCTAGCCTTGTTGGCTGCATTGTAGGAATATTTGTAGCGTTCATTCCGTGTCACGTCGCTCCATGTTACACCTTAGTTGCAACTCGCTTGGCAATTTCGGAAGAACCACCTTAGGAATCGGAGCTTTGCCCCTACATTAGTAAAGAAACAATACTTTTCACTGTATACTAATACACGTGACAATAATAAATCAAGTAAAAATCAAATCCTTCTGGAGTTTAGTAGTTATGGTCCCAACATTCTATACAATTTACAGACAAAATCATAGAATTGTTACGGTGCAGGAGGAGGCCATTTGGCTCATCGTGTCTGTACCCAGCTCTCCAGACGAACATCACTTAGTGCCATTCCTCTGCCTTCACCTGTGCTGTATCCATGCCCATTGTTTTGATTCAGATAATCATTTAATTCCCCCTTGAATGTCTTGGTGCCTTGATTGCAGACCCAAGACAGTCGCTGTGTGAAAAAAAATCTCACATCACATTTGCTGCTTTTGCAAATCACTTTAAATCTGTGCCCTCTGGTTTTTGATACTTTTATGAGTGGGAACAATTTCTCCCTATCTACTCTGCTCAGCTCCCTTGTGATTTTGAACAACTCTATCAAATCTCCTCTCAGCCTTCTTCTCTCCAAGGAGAACAGTCCCAACCTCTCCAATTTATCCTCATACTGAAGTTTCTCATCCCTGGAACCATTTTTGTAAATCTCTTCTGCACTGCCTCTATCTTTCCTATAGCATAGTGCCCAGAACTGTATAAAATACTCCCGATGGGCTTAGGCTGGTGATAGTATTTCTTTATTCCTTTATAGGATAGAAGTAATGCTGGAATGACCAGCATTTGTTGCCCATCCTTAATTTCCCTTGGACTGAAGGCAATTAAGTGCCAATCACAGTGGTTCCCAAAGGATGCAGTGCGCCACACTGGTGTGGCGAGAGAGGATGGCAAGTGTGGCAGGAAGATTCAAGGCCAATCAAAGAAATATTTAAACATGGTTTAAACAAGCATCGTTTTATACTTTCTGGATGTCCCATGATCATATTATAAAGTAGTTGTGTTCTATGTTATGAATCAAGCACTGCTAGGAGTTGTTTTTTTATGTTTTTGAATGTATTTCTTATCAATAAAAAATTCGGTGTGGCGCGAGCAAATTTTTATTCCGAAGGTGTGGCCCAGTGAAAAAGGTTTGGGAACCACTGGCCAATCATGTAGCTGTGGCTCTGGAACCACATGTAGGCCAGACTGGGCAAGGACGGCAGATTTCCTTCCCTTAAAGACAATCAGTTGGACGTAAAAGATTCCCAGGGCATTATTTTAAAGCAAAACAAGATAATTCACCCTGATATTCCAACTGGCATTTATTCATTGACTAACATCACCTTAAAAAGATTATCTGGTCATTTTCACATTGCTGTTTGTGGGAGCTTGCTGTGTACAATTTGGCTGCTGTGTTTCTTACATTATAAGAGTGAGTACACTTCAAAAGTATTTCATTGATTGTAAAGCATTGTGGGACATCCTGAGGTTGTGAAAGGCGCTACATAAAGGCAGCTCTTTATCTTTTCACATCATCACCTTCAGGCCAGTATCAGTTGGTAATTGGATTATTTAATGTCTTCTTTCTGGTTTTTTTTACCCAATTTCTCAGCACTGCACGTGACACTTGGAAGTTCTGTCAAAGTGCCGGCTCAGGTTTGGTTTGTTAGAGGTTACAGTTGTTGCTGTCGAGGGTGAATATGGGGAAGGAAGCAATGGCCCATGTGGAAGGAAGTGGTGGCCTCAGAGAGGAACGTCTTTGGTGAATATGACCATTAATTAGGACTGTGCTGGGCATCCCTGGCTCTGGTGCTGGTCCAGTTTCTGTCACTGGTTATAGGCCATGCAGCTCAGAAAGAAGATCATAGAATCCCTACAGTGCAGAAGGAGGCCATTCGGCCCATCGAGTCTGCACCGACCACAATCCCACCCAGGCCCTACCCCCACATATTTTACCCGCTAATCCCTCTAACCTACGCATCTCAGGGCTCTAAGGGGCAATTTTTAACCTGGCCAATCAACCTAACCCGCACATCTTTGGACTGTGGGAGGAAACCGGAGCACCCGGAGGAAACCCACGCAGACACGAGGAGAATGTGCAAACTCCACACAGACAGTGACCCGAGCCGGGAATCGAACCCGGGACCCTGGAGCTGTGAAGCAGCAGTGCTAACCACTGTGCTAACCACTGTGCTACCGTGCCGCCCAAGATCCTTACCCATGATTTTATAATCTATACAAAAGGAGATGTTTGCCTTACAAGTGGCGTTGGCTAATTGCAAGATAATTTAAAGGTTGAAGTGAATTCACTCAAATGTTAGTCTGCACTGGAGATGAAAACAATATCTGATGGAGTGTTCACACTGGGTGGGATTTTCCAGCCGTGCTTGCCCTGAAACCGGAAAATCCCACCCGAGCTCAACGGACCTTTCCATGGTCCGCCCCTCACCTGCTACGATTCCCGTGGCGGGCGGAATGGGAAAATTTGCCCCTGAGTGACCATGTGTCAGGGTGTGGTAGGACTTAGCACACAATAAGCTTTGAGTTCTTAATCAACTGGTCTACCAAGAGGTGGCACCAAGCAGAAGCAAGGGAAGATACAATCGGCAGTAAGGCTATGATTGTGGAACCACTCGCAACTGACTCAAATGGTCCATAGGTGGAGGCTGAATAGGGGAATTGAGGATTGTACTGACAATTATTGGTAGACATACTCAAAAACTATAGAATATAATAGGATCATAAAAATGTGATGCTGGCACATAAGTTGTAAAATGTAAGGTGAAGTATTTTTAAGGTGTCACTGCTGCAATGTACACAAGCCAAACAGAGTCCTGGTTTCAGTGCCTGATCATGGCCTCAGTCACTGCTGCACCGATGATAGCGAACAGCATCTCCTTCATTGGGGTGAGCCCATGCAGCTATGCCTGTCCCCCTCTGGTTACTTGCTGTTACCTCAGATTGAATGCCACTATATCCTGCACAAGAGAGGGAAAGTGTGTCAGGGAGTGTTGTGCAATGCGTTCAGGCAATGTGCCTATCACAGTTGAATAGCTAGCAGTGTGTGCAAGCTGTGGGATGCGTATAAGATAGTTGCAACATTACTAAGTGTGGAGGGTCAGGTGAGGCTATCGGTGTTGGGTCTGAGTTGTGTTTGACAGAGACTGTTGGTTGGTGACTGATGGGGAGTGGTGAAATAAGCTGTGTAGAGACTAATGATTCATTTGAAAGGATGTACTTGTGAAGATGCATCACTGACCTTGACCACTTATGTGAGGTCATTGAACTGCTTGCGGCACTGCATCCAAGTCCTCAGGATTCCACTGCTGGAATTGACTGCGAAAGTTATCTGCTTTCACTGTGGCTGTCCTGATCCTCTGAAGGAAGAGGGTGTCTTTCTTGCATGAAGGCATCCAGCACCATAACCTTAGAGCACATTCGCTGGCCTTGTTGTGTCATTCCAGTACTCCTTGTGTTGATCAACACCTTCCCAGCCCCTTCTGCAGCAAGAAAGCACCTCGCCTTTAGGAGGTGCAGTCTGAATAAGTAGAGCAGGCGAGTTTTAAGTGAAAGAAGCCTCACACAAACCTAAGTCCCCTACTAAGGCATGCTGCCATTCATTAATGCATCTAGTACTGTGCTGCACTATCATTTACCTTTATTCATTCACAAGCGCATCACTGGCAAGATCAGCATTTGTTACCATCCCTAATTGCCCTTGAAATGAACTGGCTTGTTAAGCCATTTCAGGGGGCACTTTAGAATAAATCACCTTGCTGTGGGTCCAGAGTCACATGATAGCCAGACCAGATAAGGATGGCAGATTTCCAGACATTATGAACTAGATATGTTTTTATAATACTTGATAGTTTTTATCTATAACATTTATGACTGAGGCAAGCTTTATATTCCAGATTTTATTAATTGAATTTAAATTCCACCAGTTGCCATGGTGGGATTTGAACCCATGTCCCCAGAATGTTAGCCTGGGCCTCTGGATCACTAGTGCAGTGGTATTACCACTATGCCACCACCTCCCCCAAATCCACAGGTAGGACAAAGTTTGTGTGGTGTCTGCATTGTAGTGTGCACACACAAGTTTAGCGCAGAACACCAATGAATAAGCCTGATTTCTGGCCCTTTGCAATGATCTCCCTCCCCGGAATTGCAATGCTTTAGAAAATGAATGATTCTGGGGGTAATGATAACTTCAATAGTTCACAACATCTTCTGGACTGAGAATGTTTCAATGTGGTCTTACGATGAATGAGCAGCTAATATTGTCCTTACTGAAGGAGAAATTGTGGTTCAGGATATCATCCTATTTGTCCTCAACTAGCATCCCTACACCTTTCACATCTGTCTGAACTAGCAAGTGGGACTTTTATTTATTCCCTGAAGTAATTAGGGGCATCACCTCAGGCAGTAGAACAGTGTTCCCTCAGCACTGCATTAGAATGACCAGCATTGGTCATGCACTCGAGTCGCTTGGGGCTGAACCTTAGTGATATTCTAACACATGCTAACCGTATTGTGAAGTGAGCCAAGTAGATAACTATTTACCTGCCAGGAAAGAATGAGGGTATTTTGCAATGCTGCGTCATATTCATGCTGAGGAGATGATATAATTCATTCACCCTGTCACTTTGCAGCATGTTAACTGAACTTGCTTTAAGGAAAACACAGATGAGATCATCGCTGTTCACGATGCACTGTTATGTAATAGAATTATTTTGTCTTGACACAAGAAGCTGTCATCATGTAAATCTACTGGAAGTCCTGAATGACAATGATGCTAGAATTTCCATTCTTCAGAATCAGGGAACAGACAGAGGCCATTCAGCCCAAGATGCTGATGCTGGCTGTCTGAACTCACTCCCAATTACTCTCACTCCCTTACCCTTTCCCCATTCCGCTGCAAACCTTTTCTCTTTTTAAATAGAGATCCAAATCCCTTTACTATTGAATCTTTCTACCACCTTTTCTGGTAGAACATTCCAGATTGTCACAGCTCGCTGACTTCAGAAAAAAATCCTTCTTTCCTCCCTGACGAATTTGCCAATTATTTTTGATTTGACACCTCTGGTTAATCATTTATTGCCAATGGAAACGATATCACCCTATTTACTCCAGCAAAGCTGGACTACAGGCAGCACGGTGGCACAGTGGTTTGCACTGCTACCTCACAGTGCCAGGGACCTGGGCTTGATTCCCAGCTTGGGTCATTGTGCAGAGTCTGCACGTTCTCCCCATGTCTGCGTCGGTTTCCTCCGGGTGCTCCGGTTTCCTCCCACAGTCTGAAAGATGTGCTGGTTAGGTGCATTCTTCCTCAGTGTACCTGAACAGGCGCCTGAGTGTGACGACTCGGGGATTTTCACAGTAACTTCATTGCAATGTTAATGTACGCCAACTTTTGACATTACTAAAAAAAAACTTAAAGCTTCTCATCATTTTGGACACTAATATTAAGTAGCCCACTTTTACCTTCTCTGCTGTAAGACAGCAATCCCAGCTTCTCCAGTCTCTCCAGATGACTGAAACCCTAGAGAGACCACTTTAGTGAATTTTCCCTGTTCCCTCTCCAAGGCCTTTCTGTCCTTCTTAAATGTGGTGTCCAAGGTTGGACAGAATACTGAGGTCTAATGAGTGATTTATAAACGTTACTGGAGTTTGATTATGTAAAACACAAGTGACTCCATACAATTGAATCTATTCCCACCAGCCCAATAGGTTGTGCATTCCAAATCTTATCACTTGTTTCCTAAAAACAGCTTTATCACTGGTCTTTTTGCCAATCACCTAAAATGTGTGTGTCCTCCAGTTATCGACCCTTCAGCCATTGGAAACTATATCCCTTTATTTACTCTACCAATCTAACTCTTCATCACTTTAAACACCTCTATCAATTATTTTCTGCTTGAAGAACCATAACCCCAGCTTCTATCCAGGTAACTGCAATCCCTCATCCCTACAACAATTTGCGCTACTGTGCCCTCTATCCAGAACTTTCATGTCTTTCTTAAACTGCTGTGCCCAAAATTGCTCCAGCTGTGGTCGGACTAGTGGTTTATATTGGATTAGCATCACCTCCTGGCTTTTGTACTCGAGGGAACAACATTTAAAAAAAGCCTAACAACACTCACAGTGACCACAATGTGAGATCAACCAATGTCTGTCTTGTTGTGATGCAGTCAGCATACAAGCTTCATGCTGCCTGATAAGTTGAGTTATGGCAGAGTGCAGACCTCAGCAGGGAGTGCAATGCAAGGTTGTGCAAGGCTAGCACCATTGACAGCCATTCTGCACCTTTTAGAGGCAAGGTGCATATTGGATGCAGCAGATACTGGAAGTAGCTGAGGGGCAGTGATTTACCTGATAGAAGATGAACATGGTTAAACTGGTCACAGAGCATGTTTCAGATGTCACTGGCACAGGACTGGAGGTCTTAGTTCAGGAGATGGGTGGGGGGGGAAGGGGGTGGGGTGGGGGCAGGAGTCCTCTATCTACAGGAGCCAGAAGACCCTCCTGACATTCTGTGAAGGCAGTGGGAGTAGATAACTATCACAGTCAATGTCACCAAGTCTTACAGACATGAATGCAATACCATGAGAAGTTCAATGTCCTCATACAAGTGATCAAGGTCAGCCAACTGCCATATCCTTACCAGCCTCACAAACTCCTCAGTTCATCACCATCTTTACTCACCAACTACCATTCTCTATCAACCATAACTCATACTTTAAATTCGTAGCCTCACTTCACCCCCACACATTTAGCATAGCTGCAAGCCTGCCATCCACATCTCACAGCTTGCACACTCTGCCAGCTATTCCACCAAGATAACCAAATCATCCAAGCACATTGTACAACACTCAAAAACACCATGCCCTCTCTCTCTCGCAGGACAAGTGACATACAACCATAGGCAGCAACACCTAACTGGCAGTGTTCAGGCCATGTCCTCACTACGATGGATATAGGGTACTGATTATCAATGGAGTGGCTAAGACTGAGGCTGTGGCTAGTAGCAGGGTTGAAGCCATCGTATATAATGCTATGTTCCTACTCAATCCACCTTCTAACTTCCCACTCTCCCCTCGCCCCTCAAACCTACAAGCTGCAGAAGCACTCACTGTCTTCTTCTTCTTACCTTGCCCTAATTCAACCCTTGTGCCTTTCAGACACCTACAAGCTTCCACCCCTGGTGTAAGAGCACTATTCTCCTCCAGTCCCATAGCACTCCAAAATACCTGTACTCCTCTAACTCTGGCCTCCTCACAACTTCAGTTTTAATTGCTCCATTTGTGGCTGTGCCTTTGGTAGCCTGGGCCCCAAGTTTTGGTATATATTCCGTTCACCTCTTCACTTCCCTACCTCGCTTTCCTCCTTAAAATCTACCTCTTTGACCAAGGTTTTGGTCATCCGATCTAATATCTCCTCATACGGTGTTTTTTTATAATGCAAGGGATGTTTTATTATTTTAAAGGTGTTATATTAATATGAGTTGTCAATGAGACTGCCTGGGCTGGTCTCCATGGAACATGAAACATTTAAATCTAACATCCAACATCAGTCAGCAATGGAAGGGAGAATATTGGAGGAACAGAGGAGAAAATAAAAATGCCAAATTATTGTTAGGGTTTGTTCAGTATGTCTAAGAGGTTCAGAGGCTTCTGAGGTTGAATAGGAGTGCTTATTGGTAACACATGCCTGTTTACACATATACAAATTATAGCCCAAATTCGGAGCTAACTTCGTGCTCTCTCCCACTCAAGTCTCTCTATATAATTTTGTTTCCTTTCTATTCTTATGTGTCTCTCTACATCATACTGTGGCCAGTATTCTTTTCCAGACATCCCACATTAGGCCTTGCTCTGCCAAAATCCCTTTAGGACACAGGTGACCCAAAGCAGAGATTTTATACCCGCAATTCCCACCTTAATAGCTTTCACTTGTGGTAGAGGCAAGGTGCTTCTTGCATGAGAACAGGGATCGAATAGAGGACAAGTTGTCCTAGACTTATCGCAAGGCAGAAATGAAATGTATCAAGTTTGAGCTGAAGTGGAGCCTAGAACACAGTTGCTCACCCACACACACACACATGCCCCACACAAGCACGCCACACATGTTCACAGTCATATAATCCCTGTACATTAAATCAAATGCCCCACATGTAAAAAATCTTGTATTTATATAGACTTCTATTGGTTCCAAGGTCATGTCCCAATTTGCTTCAAATGACAAATTGCCTTTTATTTTTTACAGGTTTTTTTTCGACAAACGTATTAATCATGCTGTACCAGCAAAGTTCCACAAACGGCAGTGAGGGAAATGTCTGATCATTTTTTGTTTTTCCATTAGTTCAGGGATAAATGTTGATCATGACACTGAGTAAAACTGCTTTTTTATCTTCGAATAGCACCATATGATCTTTTACATCCACCTGTGTGGGTTAGCAACCCGTCGAGAGGATGTCATCTCTAACAGTTTCCTCAGGAGCACTGGGTTGGATTACGAGTTCATGTTTTGGAGATGAGGCTCCAACGTATTTCCAGCTGAGCTAACCCAACAGGTCAATGTTGGGTTATTTGGGATAGTTGGGTTAACCCAACTATCAGATCAGCCATGATCTTACTGAATGGCGGAGCAGGCTTGAGGGGCTAGATGGCCTACTCCTGCTCTTATTTCTTATGTTCTTATGTAAGGTCAAGGAAAAATGAACAGCAGTTGAATAACTAGGACATTCCACCCTGGTAGTGGCATCTTATCACTGGTGCTAGACTTATGAATGGGCAAAATCGCAACATTCCAGGGTGCTACAGTCGGTTGGATGTCGGGTGGGGGTGGGGGTGAGTGTCGATGGGTTGGGGATGGAGGCTGCTGCTTCAAGAGGATGTGAAATGAAAGCAATTCAAAATAAAAAATAACAATTGCGATGAAAAATGTATCTGCAAGCTAAAATGTTTTGGGGTTAAACATGATCGCTAATCTCACAGGTGACCTCAGTGTTTTATTCTGGTTGTCCTCTCCCTCCATTGCATGGTCAGCAGTTCGCCTGTCCTGCTCTGATCGGGTAACGGAGCTGCTTCTTTAGTCTCACATTTTGTGCAAAATTATAGGTGTGCGATCATTGAAGAGAGCTGTAAACTTGATGCATCACACAGCAAGCCTTTATATCGAATGCAAGCTGGAAGAACAGCACCTCATCTTTTGGTTGGGAACTCCACCATCTTCTGGACTCAACACTGAGGTAAACAATTTTAGATCATAACCTCTGCTCCTTCCTTTCTTAATCCTTCTTCTTGGGCAGAATTGTCCTGCCGGCCCTCCACAGGAATCATAGCAGGTGGGACAGGACCATGCAAAGGTCCATTGTTCTTGGGTGGGATTTTCCGGTTTTGGGGCGTGCGCGACTGGAAAATCCCGCCCTCATGTTTGGATGGCCATCCTGCCATTTACACCTCATCTAGACACATCTATTATTTCTTCACCCATTAGCATTCCCTTTGGCTTTTGTAATTTAATCTGCCCCGCTCTCCTCCCTATCACAGACTTTCCCTTTTGTTCGTCTTTCCCCATCCCACCCTGCTCAAAACTTATTACATTCCTTAACATTTCCTTGTTCTGATCAAAGGATGTGCAACGTTAATTGTGTTTTCCTTTCCATTGATACTGCCTGATCAGTTAAGTATTTTCATTACAGATTATTTAAATTGTAAGAAAATAGTTTCATTTCCAAAACTTTTTGCTAATACTTTGTCTCAAAGAAAGAGTGAAGAAGAATCCGAAGAAAAGTCATATTCAACTCAAAAAGCTCTCTCTGTTTCTCCACAGATGCTGCCAGATCTGTCGAGTTTTTCCAGCACTTTTTGTTTTCATTGCACCAAGCTACAGGTTTGCTCATGGTACCATTTTTCCAGGAAAACATTTCCCAATGTTTTAGGAAAAGTCACAATTCATCACCTTGACCAGCGAGATTGGGGAAATAAAATTGACTAAGATTCCCTCCCACCCACCACTGCCCTAGCTTCCATTGGTGTGTGATCCCCCTGGTATTTGGCTTGTTCCCAGGTATCAGGTTATCATATAAAAGTTTCCCAGCGAGAAACTAAGGAGTTTCCATTATTTTCAATGGGAATCCACAGCTGGTCACGATGGTCAGTGAGGCAACTCAGGCACATTAACTTTGAATGAATTGAAACACTTCTGGGTTCATAAAGCAGCAACTTTTTTTTACCCCTCACACAAAAGGAGGGCCGGACACGACGTCACAAACTCAGCGGTGGTGTAGTTTCAGTTTTCTCAAACAGGAAGTTCTGTGGGACATGCTATTAACATAGGTATTGTACAATCACAATTCACATCAAAAACCCAGTGTAGATTTTAGACTTGTTTTCTGAATCGTTTGTCTCAATGGGGGCTCAAGGATCCAGAAAGGGGCTCTCTATCCACTGGCTGTAATGGTCTCTGTGAAAGCAACCCCTTAGCAGACATGGGCAAAGGAGCAGAGGGTTTGCAACAGGCTGTTGCGTGTGGGAAATGTTAAGATGTTTTCCTGTATTGTTGCAATAGTGGGTGCTAGATTGAGGTTCTGGGTTAGACATGGCAGGGGGTACTGTTGTGGGAACTCTCCTCTACAACTCCTCCTTCTACAGATACCATGGATCTAAGAAGTCATTGGTGACCATGGACTTCCATTGGATTGGTCTATGATCATGCTTGGAAACTCTCCCACTCTTACCATATTGGATGGATAGAATGGTTGATAGTCAATCTGTTGAGCCACGTTATGAAGGCACCTTCCATATCCATCAATGTCCTGGAGTGGGATCTGAAGCCATAGCTTCAGGCTCAGAAGCAGGGACACGCTCCACTGCACCACAAGACCTTCCCTCTGAACAACTGATCATTGGCTATTTAGTATGTGGCGGAAATGGAAAACATCCTTTTCCAGCTGCGCAGGGAGCTAAAGACTTGACCTCTGATCCATTCCAGATTGACTTGTTGGCTTGTCAATTAGAATCTCCTCTCCTTCTCCACCACTCCTGGGACCCAGTAGACTGGAATGAATGAGGCCATTCCAATGTCCTGGGGCTGTTTGTAACATTTGTCACAAAAGGGACGGTTGGCTGCTGGAGTGACCCCGCATTTTGCACATTGTTGTTACTGCAAAGACGCAAGTTCAAATTTACCCTTGGGTGCTTGATGTGAATTGTGATTGTACAATGCCTGTGTTAATAGGGCACTGATACAATCTGAGAACATGAGGCTCAGTGCTTCATTAACCAATGATTCCGTAGAACAGCCTCCTTGGATGGAATAATGCAATTGTTTCTACCTGGTATATTTAGTCTTGAGTGATTTTGTAATCAAAGCATGAATGTGAAGTTTTCGGAGCTATGGGAAATAGGGTAATGGTGCACAGTTGTTTGTTTGGACTGGAGGAAGGTATACAATATCATTCCCCTGCCCTGGCATTGGTATTAGGAGCACTACATTCCTTGATCTATAATTAATGACTTAGACAATTTCTAAATTTGCAGATAACACAAAACCTATTGAGAGCTGTGAGGAGGATAGTGATAGACTTCAAGAGGATAAAGATAGGTTGATGGAATGGACGGACACGTGCCAGATGAGATTTATTGCACAGAAGTGTGAAGTGGTGCATATTGGTCAGAGGAATGAGAGAGGCAAAATGAAGGAGGCAATTTTAAAGGGGATGCAGTAACAGAGGGATATATGCACACAGATCATAGAAGGTGTCAGGTCAGGTTGAAAAAGTAGTTAGAAAGATGTATGGGATGTAGAGTTATAGATCTGGATTTTCATCCTCAAGTTGGGAAGTTGGACTTTTGAAAATACCCAGATTGGCCTGTCGAAGGAGAAAGTGCCTGCAAAGTGGGATTTACATTGTGGGGGTAGACTGGAGTCAGGCCAGTTCGTCTTGGAAAAGTTTGGAGACAGTTTCTAGATGCCAAGGCGGGCTGTTTAAAAGGCCCAAGTATTGGCCCAATTAAAATAAAACCAAAACCACCCCACCACTCATGCTCCTTCTCCCCCATACACTCCCCATGCCACCCCCACAGGTCCCTGATTGCCCATCATGCACCCCATGCCAAGGTAAGGCCCATCCAAACAACTCCCCTGACCTCTTATGTCCCTCTGTACCAAGGATGCCCCACACCAACCCCCAAGGCCCTGCATACCCCATGCCACTAGAAGCCCACCCTGAAACATTAATCATGCCTGATGAAGGATAAATATATCAGGATCGTGGTGCGGGCAGGGATCCCGGCAGGAATTCACTTTCCTGCCCTCCAAACATGTCCAGGTGAAAAACACAACTATTTTTCACATTGGCCAATAGATTGACTTCAATATGAAGGCGCATCTTCCTGAAAGCGCCTGATATTTTACAAAATAATTTAAACTGAGAGAGATAGTCAAAGAGAGATAAGAAACATTGGACAACTAGTTCAATTTTTCATTGGTGTTATAGTGCAATTATGGTGGAAACTTGGTAGGAAAGTTGCCAAGAGTCCAAAGAAGTCACTGGCTAGGTATTCTCATAAGTGTTATAATGGTACCGGGGAGAAGTGGGGACTGTATATTAATATGAATGTCAATGGAATGGGCCTTCCTGACCTTTAGAAAGAAAATCAAAACTCCTCTCACCCACCTGGGAGATTAAAGACAAAGAGGAAGTCGATGGCTGCAAGAGGAAGTGAATTAACCCAGAACGCTTCAGAATTTAGGGCATTGTTTCTTCCCGAGTGGCATCCCCAACAACAGGCCTGTCACCTTAAGCTGACAAATGTCTATTCGTTTTAAAAATAGAGAATGATGAAAAGCTGCAGCACAAAAGAGTGAGATGGCACAGCACACTTTGTTACTGACAAAAATCTGCCTTTCGGATGGTTGAGCCTCTTTGATCTCCATTCTCCACTTTACATAAGAACATAAGAACATAAGAAATAGGAGCAGGAGTAGGCCATCTAGCCCCTCGAGCCTGCCCCGCCATTCAATAAGATCATGGCTGATCTGACGTGGATCAGTACCACTTACCCGCCTGATCCCCATAACCCTTAATTCCCTTACCGATCAGGAATCCATCCATCCGCGCTTTAAACATATTCAGCGAGGTAGCCTCCACCACCTCAGTGGGCAGAGAATTCCAGAGATTCACCACCCTCTGGGAGAAGAAGTTCCTCCTCAACTCTGTCTTAAACCGACCCCCCTTTATTTTGAGGCTGTGTCCTCTAGTTTTAACTTCCTTACTAAGTGGAAAGAATCTCTCCGCCTCCACCCTATCCAGCCCCCGCATTATCTTATAAGTCTCCATAAGATCCCCCCTCATCCTTCTAAACTCCAACGAGTACAAACCCAATCTCCTCAGCCTCTCCTCATAATCCAAACCCCTCATCTCCGGTATCAACCTGGTGAACCTTCTCTGCACTCCCTCCAATGCCAATATATCCCTCCTCATATAAGGGGACCAATACTGCACACAGTATTCCAGCTGCGGCCTCACCAATGCCCTGTACAGGTGCATCAAGACATCCCTGCTTTTATATTCTATCCCCCTCGCGATATAGGCCAACATCCCATTTGCCTTCTTGATCACCTGTTGTACCTGCAGACTGGGCTTTTGCGTCTCATGCACAAGGACCCCCAGGTCCCTTTGCACGGTAGCATGATTTAATTTGTTTCCATTGAGATAGTAATCCCATTTGTTATTATTTCCTCCAAAGTGTATAACCTCGCATTTATCAACGTTATACTCCATTTGCCATCTTTCCCCATTTACTTTCCCTCTTTCAATGCCATTCTGTGCAGAGCCAATTTTGACTGCTGTTACCTGGTGGAAACTGGGCAGGAATGGGGACCGGGGGGCGGGGTAGTTAAAATAACAAAAGCCATTTACCTGCTGTCTGAGGGCATGAACCTGGAGGATAGAAGTCAGGTGGCACGGCGACACAGTGGTTAGTACTACTGCCTCACAGAGCCAGGGACCCGAGTTCGATTTCAGCTTCGGGTGACTGTGTGGTGTTGGCACATTCTCCCCGTGTCCGCATGGGTTTCCTCCAGGTACTCCGGTTTCCTTCCACAGTCCAAAGATGTGCAGGGTAGCTTAATTGGCCATGCTAAATTGCCCCTTAGTGTCCAAAGATGTGCAGGTTAGGTGGATTGGCCATGCTAAATTGCCCCCTAGTATCCAAAGATGCGTAGATTTGGGGGATTAGTGGGGTAAATACATGGGGTTACGGGATAGGGAAAGGGTGGGCCTGGATAAGATACTCAGTTGGAGAGTCAGTGCAGACTTGATGGACCGAATGGTCTCCTTCTGCACTGTAGGGAATCTATGATTCTTACTTTAAATGTGAAGATTAGGTCCAATGATGCCATCTATAACTTCAAACTGTTTTCCTGCCAGACGCTGGATCTGTAAGTTTTCAATTTATTTTTCTGCTTTCTTTCTGGACCTGGGAAGGGAAGCAGCCCTCCATCCTGGTTCTGTCTTGCACTGGGCTACCCATTCTTCTTTCTGGGATCTTGCTGTGTGCAGCTTGGCTGGCAGCTCTACCTAGAAAGCAACAGTGACTACACTTCATAAGTAATTCAGTTCCTGTGAAACACCTTAGGATGTGCTGAGGGCTTGAATAGCGGTACATGAATGCAAGTGTATCTTTCCTATTGATGCCATCATTGTCGTGATACTGTCTATGTCCTGAAGGTATGATGGATTGTTTTTTATATTTCTATAAAGGTTATTTCTCATTTGCTTTTGTTCAAGGCAGCAAAGTTTAAGTTTCCCCAATCTCTAATTGAAATTCAAGGCTTTCATTGGCAGTAAATGGACAGGAAAACCAGGAGATATAATGGGCACCACCCACAGTTAAAGCAATATTCCCACTGACTGTTGGATCTACTAAGATTCATCGGTCTCTTTTGACTTTATCCATTGTTATTTGAAAACCATTCACAGCACAGTGGTTAGCATTATTGCCTCACAGCTCCAGGGACCAGGGCTCAATTCCAACCTTGGGTGATTGTCTGTGTGGAGTTTGCACATCCTCCCAATGTCTGTGTGTGTGTTTCCTCTGGGTGCTCTGGTTTCCTCCCACATTCCAAAGATGTGTGGCTTTGGTTGATTGGCCATGCTAAATTGTCCCTTAATGTCAGGGGATCAGCAGGGTAAATGCATGGGGTTATGGGGACAGGGCCTGGGTGGGATTGTTGTCAGTGCAGTCTCAATGGGCCAAATGGCCTCCTTCTGCACTGTAGGGATTCTATGAAATTTCTGTGAGTGACTGTCTCAGTGATTTTTCTCTCCCAAGTACGGTTGTACTTGTCCACCTTAAATTTCATTTGCCATTGTTCTGCTAAACTCATTATTTATTTTCTAAGCTGCCTCGATCCTCCAGTTCCACTGCCTCTTCTACTTTGGCTGTGTCTATAAATTTGACCAACTTGCATTGGGTTTCTGAATGCAAACCATTGACGTAAATTACTGTTTCCTACGCACCCTGGACATACTCTCTTCCACTTTCTTCCATCGGGAAAAATATACAAAAGTCTGAGGTCATGTGCCAACCGACTCAAGAACAGCTTCTTCCCTACTGCCATCAGACTTTTGGATGGAATTACCTTGCACTAAGTTGATCTTTCTCTACACCCTAGCTATGACTGTAACACTACATTCTGCACTCTCTCCTTTCCTTCTCTATGAACGGTATGCCTTGTCTGTACAGCGTGCAAAAAACAATACTTTTCACTGTATACTAATACATGTGACAATAATAAATCAAATTCTAATTCCTGGGGCACCCCAGTTTGTACATCCCTGCCCCCATAATCATGATAATAATTGTCTATGTGTTAGCCATGGCTCAGTTGGTAACACTCCTGCCTCTGAGTCAGAAGGTTGTTAGTTTAAGTCCTATTTCAGAGACTTGAGCATAACAGGTTGACAATAGTGCAGTACTGACAGTGTTGCATTGTTAGAGATACTGTCTTTCAGGTAAGAATAACCGAGACCCCATCTGTCCTGTGTGAGGTGGATGCAAAAGACCCCATGGCACTGTTTGAAAAAGAGCTGGGATTTTTCCCTGAAACCTTGACCAATATTGCCCCATGACTAATACAGACCATCTGACTAATACAGACCATCTGATTAAGGCTACTTATGGAATGTTGCTGTGTGCAAAATGGCCGACAATTTCCTACATTAGAATCGTGTCTACATTCCAAGAGATCACCAATGACTGTGAAATGCTTTGAGACATTTTACATCAAGAAAAATGCCACGTAAACCTAAGTACTCGCTATTTTCTATCCTTCACCAACTTATTACTAAGTCATAAAGTTTACCTTGAAACCCTATTTTGACCTTAACAGATATGCCTTCAGGTAGAAAATCATCAAATTTTTTTTTGGACTTCTAGGTACACCACACTAACGGGATTTTCATAGTCCACTGGGAAGGTTACTGCCTCAAAAAAGTTAAGAAAATTGGTTTAGGCACGATGTTTCCCTTCCGAATCCATGCCAATTGCAACATATTAAATTATCCTGCAGATATTCCTCAAGTTTACTCCTGATAATTATTGCCATGATTTTACATAAGATTGAAGAAGGATACTGAGTCTGCAGTTGTCTCTGTGTCTGTCTTGTTGATCTTTTTGCAAGTGGGCATTATGTTCCCAAGCTATCAACATTCTTCAGTGTCCAGCGACTCCTTGATAATAACCAAAAGGCGTCATCCTGACCCTTTCCTTGCACCCCCATTTGATTTACATCTTTTATTTATATTGAAGTCATTAATTATTCTTAGTTTATCCCTGCTTAGGGAAAGAATGTCATCCAGTTTGAATGCTAAATCAGTCAAAATATTATTCACTCTTTGCTTTGTTTCTGTTTGCACTGCCTTTTATGGTTCTTACCTGGTTGGACTAATATCTTACTATTGAAGTATTCAAAGAATTTATTACTGTCATGTTTTGTGTCTATGACTGTACTCCCTTTCTCAGGCCTCTCTTTGTTATGTATATGGGGCGTAGCTTCTTTAAGAGGGTTAGGTGACCTGGGATATGGGGTGACCTGCCAGGAAAACCGCCCTTATAGCCACTCAAAGGTTGGAGTGCAAGGAGTACAGTTCTTCAATGAACTTTTTTGTTCATGTGGCTTGCCTTTGGTGTGACCTCTTTGGAGGTACCTCCCTGGTAGTCCCAGACTTAACACTCTTTGCTCTTCTAACCGTTCTTGTAACATGCTTCTGCCTATCCCATACTTAGCGGTCATAGATTCTCATGGCCATCTGCGACAGTGTCTTCTGATGCACTTTGAGGACAACCAGACAAAATACTGGAAGGAATGGACATTAACTTGGCTGACTTGGAAAAAACCTGAATTCTGCTTAAACAAAATATATCACGAGCTGAAAATTGTTTAGATGGCAAGCCAAAGTACGCGATTAGAATTGTAACAATGTAGAATTGTTAAAGTTAATTTATTAGTCACAAGTCGGCTTACATTAACACTGCATTGAAGTCAGTGTGAAAATCCCCTAGTCACCGCACTCTGGCACCTCTTTGGGTACACCGAGGGAGAATTTAGTATGGCCAATCCACCTAACCAGCACATTTTTTGGATTATGGGAGGAAACCCACGCAGACACAGGGGGAACGTGCAAACTCCACATAGACCCAAGCCGCGAATCGAACCCGAGTCCCTGGTGCTGTGAGGTGGTAACCACTTTACCACCGTTCCACTGTAAGCATTGGTGCGTTAGAGCACGTTGATGATGGTGCTGCTATAATACTATCTCCATCTGCACTGACTCCATCCATCTCCATAAACTAGCCAGTAGATAATCATTAAACCTTCATAGGTGAGATCTGTGCCATAGAGTCATCGGCAACACAAAGAGAATCACCCAGTAGCTGTGCATAAGTAAGGATCTGTTCTCTGTGATCACATAAATTGAATTCAGAATATTAAATATAAATCAAGATTGAGGTTATACTTTACACTGGGAATGCACTGTGATATTTTGTGTAGATCCGAGCACAAAGAATTACAGTGAATTTACAGCACAGGAATAGGCCATTCGGCCTGGCTGGTGTCTACATGAACCTGTAACCACTCTGGATCATCTAACCCTTTCCATATATCCTTCTATCCTTTCTCGTTTAGTTTTCACTCAAATACATCAAAGAACAAAGAACAGTACAGCACAGGAAACAGGCCCTTCGGCCCTCCAAGCCTGAGCCGCTCCTTGGTCCAACTAGACCAATCGTTTGTATCCCTCCATTCCCAGGCTGCTCATGTGACTATCCAGGTAAGTCTTAAACGATGTCAGCGTGCCTGCCTCCACCACCCTACTTGGCAGCGCATTCCAGGCCCCCACCACCCAGTGTGTAAAAAACATCCCTCTAATATCTGAGTTATACTTCGCCCCTCTCACCTTGAGCCCGTGACCCCTCGTGAACGTCACTTCTGATCTGGAAAAAAGCTTCCCACCGTTCACCCTATCTATCCCCTTCATAATCTAGTACACCTCTATTAGATCTCCCCTCATTCTCCGTCTTTCCAAGGAGAACAACCCCAGTTTACCCAATCTCTCCTCATAGCTAAGACCCTCCATACCAGGCAACATCCTGGTAAACCTTCTCTGCACTCTCTCTAATGCCTCCACGTCCTTCTGGTAGTGCGGCGACCATAACTGGATGCAGTACTCCAAATATGGCCTAACCAGCGTTCTATACAGCTGCATCATCAGACTCCAGCTTTTATACTCTATACCCCGTCCTATAAAGGCAAGCATACCATATGCCTTCTTCACCACCTTCTCCACCTGTGTTGCCACCTTCAAGGATTTGAGGACTTGCACACCTAGGTCCCTCTGTGTTTCTATACTCCTGATGACTCTGCCATTTATTGTATAACTCCTCCCTACATTATTTCTTCCAAAATGCATCACTTCGCATTTATCCGGATTAAACACCATCTGCTACCTCTCCGCCCAATTTTCCAGCCTATCTATATCCTGCTGTATTGCCCGACAATGCTCTTCGCTATCCGCAAGTCCAGCCATCTTCGTGTCATCCGCAAACTTGCTGATTACACCAGTTACACCTTCTTCCAAATCATTTATATATATCACAAATAGCAGAGGTCCCAGTACAGAGCCCTGTGGAACACCACTGGTAGAAGTCTCACAACACCAGGTTAAAGTCCAACAGGTTTATTTGGTAGCAAATACCATAAGCTTTCAGAGCTTGCTGCTCCTTCGTCAGATTGAGTAGTCTCTGTTCTCCAACAGTGCACAGACACAGAAATCAAGTTACAGAATACTAATTAGAATGCAAATCTCTACAGCCAGCCAGGTCTTAAAAGGTACAGATAATGTGGTTGGAGGGAACATTAAACACAGGTTAAAGAGATGTGTATTGTCTCCAGACAGAACAGCTGGTGAGATTATGCAAGACCAAGGGCAAGCTGTGGGGGTTACCGACAATGTGACATAAATCCAACATCCCGGTTTAGGCCATCCTCATGTGTGCGGAACTTGGCTATCAGTTTCTGCTCAGCGACTCTGCGCTGTCGTGTGTCGTGAAGGCCGCCTTGGAGAACGCTTATCTGAAGATCCAAGGCTGAATGCCCGTGACTGCTGAAGTGCTCCCCCACAGGAAGAGAACAGTCTTGCCTGGTGATTGTCGAGCGGTGTTCATTCATCCGTTGTCGTAGCGTCTGCATGGTTTCCCCAATGTACCATGCCTCGGGACATCCTTTCCTGCAGCGTATCAGGTAGACAACGTTGGCCGAGTTGCAAGAGTATGTACCGTGTACCTGGTAGATGGTGTTCTCACGTGAGATGATGGCATCCGTGTCGATGATCCGGCACGTCTTGCAGAGGTTGCTGTGGCAAGGTTGTGTGGTGTCATGGTCACTGTTCTCTTGAAGGCTGGGTAGTTTGCTGCGGACAATGGTCTGTTTGAGGTTGCGTGGTTGTTTGAAGGCAAGAAGTGGGGGTGTGGGGATGGCCTTGGCGAGATGTTCGTCTTCATCAATGACATGTTGAAGGCTCCTGTTCTCTTCCTGTGGGGGAGCACTTCAGCAGTCACGGGCATTCAGCCTTGGATCTTCAGGTAAGTGTTCTCCAAGGCGGCCTTCACGATACACGACAGCGCAGAGTTGCTGAGCAGAAACTGATAGCCAAGTTCCGCACACATGAGGACGGCCTAAACCGGGATGTTGGATTTATGTCACATTATCGGTAACCCCCACAGCTTGCCCCTGGTCTTGCATAATCTCACCAGCTGTTCTGTCTGGAGACAATACACATCTCTTTAACCTGTGTTTAATGTTCCCTCCAACCACATTATCTGTACCTTTTAAGACCTGGCTGGCTGTAGAGATTTGCATTCTAATTGGTATTCTGTAACTTGATTTCTGTGTCTGTGCACTGTTGGAGAACAGAGACCACTCCATCTGACGAAGGAGCAGCAAGCTCTGAAAGCTTATGGTATTTGCTACCAAATAAACCTGTTGGACTTTAACCTGGTGTTGTGAGACTTCTTACTGTGCTTACCCCAGTCCAACGCCGGCATCTCCACATCATGAACACCACTGGTCACAGACCTCCAGCCGGAAAAAGACCCTTCGACCACTACCCTCTGTCTCCTATGGCCAAGCCAGTTCTCCACCCATCTAGCCACTTCTCCTTGTATCCCATGAGCCTTAACCTTCTTAACCAACCTGCCATGTGGGACTTTGTCAAATGCCTTACTGAAATCCATACAGACGACATCCACGGCCCTTCCTTCGTCAACCGCTTTTGTCACTTCCTCAAAAAACTCCACCAAATTTGTAAGGCACGACCTCCCTCTTACAAAACCATGCTGTCTGTCACTAATGAGATTGTTCCGTTCTAAATGCACATACATCCTGTCTCTAAGAATCCTCTCCAACAACTTCCCTACCACGGACGTCAAGCTCACCGGCCTATAATTTCCTGGGTTATCCCTGCTACCCTTCTTAAACAACGGGACTACATTCGCTATCCTCCAATCCTCAGGGACCTCACCTGTGTCCAAAGAAGCGACAAAGATTTCCGTCAGAGGCCCAGCAATTTCATCTCTCGTCTCCCTGAGCAGTCGAGGATAGATGCCATCAGGCCCTGGGGCTTTGTCAGTTTTAATGTTCCCTAAAAAACCTAACACTTCCTCTCTTGTAATGGAGATTTTCTCTAACGGGTCAACACCTCCCTCCGAGACACTCCCGGTTAACACGCCCCTCTCCTTCGTGAATACCGATGCAAAGTATTCATTTAGGATCTCCCCTATTCCCTTGGGTTCTAAGCATAATTCCCCTCCTTTGTCCCTGAGAGGTCCAATTTTCTCCCTGACAACCCTTTTGTTCCTAACGTATGAATAGAATGCCTTAGGATTCTCCTTAATCCTGCCTGCCAAGAACATTTCGTGACCTCTTTTTGCCCTTCTAACTCCCCGTTTGAGTTCTTTCTTACTCTCTCTGTATTCCTCCAGAGCTCCATCTGTTTTCTGTTGCCTGGACTTAACGTACGCCTCCCTTTTCATTTTAATCAGATCCTCAATTTCCCTGGTTATCCACGGCTCTCGAATCCTACCTTTCCTATCTTTTCTTTTTACAGGCACATGCCTATCCTGCAGCCTTATCAATAGTTCCTTAAAAGACTCCCACATACCAGACGCGGACTTACCCTCGAACATCCTCTCCCAATCAACATCCACCCATTCCTGCCTAATCCGGCTATAGTTAGCCTTCCCCCAATTTAGCACCCTGCCCGTAGGACAGCACTCATCCTTGTCCATTACTATCCTAAAGTTACCCTATACAACATTGATGCTGTTCATCTCGAATATTGCAAGCCCCACATACTAACCACGCTCTGGGTCAAGACAATTCAATAATTCTTTACTGGATTTATTATTGACTATCTTACATTTATGACCTCTGGCTTTGGACTCTCCCACAGGTGGAAACACCTTCATTGTATATTCACTCCATCAAACTCCTTCAAATCTTTAAAGATATTTGTAGGTCACCACTTACGGAGAAAGGAGCTCCAGCTGGTTTAGGCTTTCCTGATGGTTATAACCTCAGTCTTGATACAATATTTGTAAATCCTTTTTTTCATTTTTATCGGTGCCTCAATATTCTTTTGAGGCTTTCCTTAGGATATTATAGATACTCTGGAGACTATAACTGTGCACAGTATTCCAAGTGCGGCCCAATCGAGGTTCTATACAAATTTAATATAGCCTCTCTGCTTTTTTAATTCTATTCCTCCAGAAAGGGATCCTGAGGCTTTTTATGGTTTATTAACCCATGTTGCTGCTTTTAATGACTTATGATCTCTTTGTTCCTTTACCACATTTAAATCCATACATTGCAAGGAGCCTAGGTCTTCTTTGTTCCTTATATCAATGTGTGCCACATCACACATATATATATTGAACTGAACTACTTGTGCACTGAGGGGTGGATTTTGTCAGAGTGGTGGGAACCCTGATGATGGGCCAGAAAATGGCGGGGGGGGGGGGGGGAGGGGCGGAAGCTTTGCCTCAGCTGTTTGGGTGACCTCATCTCATGCCAGACCCATTTTTAGGCGCATCTTGAAGTTTATTATCTGCTGTCGGGCCTCACATCCCTTAAAAGATGGGAGCCTGTTTCCAAGAGCTGCTGACCAATCAGAGGGCCAGCAAATCTTCAGGCTCAGCAGCACTGCCTATGGTGGCCACTGCTGGTACTGCGCCCACCTGAGATGACGTGGGGATGGGCACTGCTTTCTGAACACACTGAGTGGGGTCGGGTGTCACCGGGACTTGTCAGGCAAGCTCCGACAAGGAAAGGGAGGTTGGTGAGGGGGAGTGATTGTTGACATTGAAGTGGCCATTGCCACTTGTGGGGGAAGGGGGGGGCTCCTGCTGGTGCCAGAGAATGTCCAATAACAGCAGCCCCCCTGAACCTGGAGGCAGGACACCAGTATTTACCTGGCAGTCACCCCACATGGTGACTAGTCCACCTGCCTCTGGTAAAACGTCAGCGGTGATGGGAGAAGGCCCTTAATTGGCCATTTAAGTGGTACAATTGGCCTCTGAGTGGAATGGCTATTTTCCACCTTCCCTGCCACTGGCAGAATGCTATGGTGTCAGGAAGGCAAAGACACACCACCACCCTGATCCTTCACCATTTTACAGACCCCCCTCAGCCTGTCTCTAGTGAGCGGCTAAGATCCAGCTACCATTCATGTCTTCTTGCATTTTGTCACAATCTCTTTCACATGGTCTGGAATGGGGGGGTGGGGGTGAGCTAATAGGTTGTGATGAACAAAGCATCGTAGCTGTGAGGGACAGCTCGGTGGATAGGATATTAGTATGTAGATAGGCTGGAAAATTGGGCGGGGATCCTGGATTCAGGATTCAATCCTGGACCGGGGAGCGGCGTGGGCTTGGAGGGCCGAAGGGCCTGTTCCTGTGCTGTATTGTTCTTTGTTCTTTGTTAAGTGTATCGCCAATTTGGTGTCTGAAGACTGTGGAGGAACAGAGAGATCTTGGGGTCCATATCCACAGATCTCTGAAGGTTGCCACTCAAGTGGAAAGAGCTGTGAAGAAGGCCTATAGTGTGTTAGCTTTTATTAACAGGGGGTTGGAGTTTAAGAGCCGTGGGGTTATGCTGCAACTGTACAGGACCTTGGTGAGACCACATTTGGAATATTGTGTGCAGTTCTAGTCACCTCACTATAAGAAGGATGTGGAAGCGCTGGAAAGAGTGCAAAGGATATTTACCAGGATGCTGCCTGGTTTGGAGGGTAGGTCTTATGAGGAAAGGTTGAGGGAGCTAGGGCTGTTCTCTCTGGAGCGGAGGAGGTTGAGGGGAGACTTAATAGAGGTTTATAAAATGATGAAGGGGATAGATAGAGTGAACGTTCAAAGACTATTTCCTCGGGTGGATGGAGTTATTACAAGGGGGCATAACTATAGGGTTCATGGTGGGAGATATAGGAAGGATGTCCGAGGTAGGTTCTTTACTCAGAGAGTGGTTGGGGTGTGGAATGGACTGCCTGCAGTGATAGTGGAGTCAGACACTTTAGGAACATTTAAGCGGTTATTGGATAGGCATATGGAGCACACCAGGATGATAGGGAGTGGGATAGCTTGATCTTGGTTTCAGATAAAGCTCGGCACAACATCGTGGGCCAAAGGGCTTGTTCTGTGCTGTACCGTTCTATGTTCTATCCACAAACTTTGTAATTCTGATTCCCTGATCCAAATTGTTTATGCAAATAGTGAACAACAGGAATTCCAACACAGATCCCTATGGAACACATGGTCCCATCTGACTGAATAAGTACCTGTCACCTTCTATCAGGGATCCCATTCACATAAACAAATTAATTATGCATGTGTTAATTTTCTTAGTGTAAGGTTTTATTGCACTGTTAAAGGCATTTGGGCTAAATTATTTAGAATCATACAGCAAAGGAGGAGGAATATGGATTCACTGTTGGTTCCAAAAGAACTATTTAATTAGTCTCCCTGCTACTCTCTCTCTTTGTAGCCTACAATTTGTTTTACTTTCCAAATGTATCTTTAAATTCTTTTTGAAATTTGAACTAGCTTCCATGATCCTTTGAGATAGTGCATTCATTATCCTGAATTGGAAATGTATCACTGTTCCTTCACTATCGCTGGGTCAAAATCCTGGAACTCCCACCCGAAAAGCACTGTGGGTGTACCTACACCTCAGGGATTGCAGCGATTCAAGAAGGCAGCTCACCACCACTTTCTCAAGCACAATTAGTCATGGGCAATAAATGTTGGCATAGGCAACGATACTCACATCCCCTGAATGAGGAAATACAAATTCTGGATCATATCAACTTCTTCTTTGTATTATTTTAATGCAGTTGTTCATTTATTATAACTTAATATGAATGTGTCAAATCCTGCACTGAGGCAGTTACAACCCACAGTGGTTAATCAATGAAAAATATTAGACATCGGTGGGTATTGAGGCTGGAACTGAAGAAATATCCCTTTGACCACATGCTATGATTCATTCTGTTTTATTTCATTTTAAAAGGTCAAATACTTCCCTGGACACCAGCAGCTTTGGAGAAGCGAGAATACAGATAAGCTTGTTTCTTTCTTGAGGACTTCTGCAACCTCCCCGTCTGCAGCAACTGCCTGAGCTCAGTCCCAGAGATAAAAGGCAAGGAAGGAGGTCTTGTCAGAAATTACATTTTGGCCCTTTCCACTCCATCCTTTCCTCCTCTCCAGAAGTTCTGATTTCAAATGTGCTAAAGATTTCACCATTCCTCTCACCTTATTCCCAAGGGGCGAGTCACATTAGACCATCTGACTATAGAGTGGGGGTCAGGAGACTTTGCCTCGGAGCCCACGAGCCCCTACCCCAACCTTCGCTCCTCACCTGTTGTGATGTTCCAGCATACGTAACCCAATGCTCATTTAAATAAAACTTATTTTCAAATCCTTCTGTGGCCTCACCACCTCTCATCTCTATAACCTTCTCCAAAGCTACATCTGAGATTTCTGCGCATTCCCAATTCTGGCCTCATGTATATTCCTGACTGGTGGCTGTGAAGTCTATAAGCTTTCCTGATCAACGCTGCCTTTCTTTCCTCCTTAAGACGCTCCTACCTCTTTGATCAAACCTTTGGTAATTTGCAAAGAAAGTTACTTGGTCCATTTACCATATTCATTTCGTAATCTTTAGTGCTCCTATTACCATGCCTGGTAATTCATCTTTGTTTCCTCTACAGTTTAGCGTCCCACAAGTAGGATGTCACTACAGGCCTGCTGCATATCACTTCTGAATGATGGATTTTTCCCTTCGATACATTTTCCTCCGCCTGATTCAGACATGGAGAATTGGAAGAGAAAATTGAAAGCAATTAGCATCTGAGGGCATATCTGATTCCGTCCCGTTGGTTAATATTTACACATGAAGTTGATGGTGGCGAGTGCACCAAGATGGAATCCTCTCACATATACATACGCTATTAACCAGGGACCGCCTAATGTTCTGTAGATGAGACATTGGCTTGAATTCTCCAGCCGTTCATGCCTCGTTTTCACCGCCAGCGAGAATGGAGAATTTGGTGCTCAGCCAAATCTCTGTTCACTGCAGCGGGACGAGAGGATCCCAGCTACAGGTGAGATCGGAGAATCCGACCCATTAAACTAAGGTTCCTTCCGTCCTCTTGGTGGACACAAAACGACCTAAGGCACTATTTTGAAGATGGGCAGGAAACTTCTCCTTGGTGTTCTGGTCAATATTTACCCCTCATCCAAGATAAATTGTATCACGTGGCCATTCTCTCTTTGCTGTCTGTGGGCAGATTGGCTGTCTTACTTCCTACACTAGAACTGTGACTACATTTCTGAATGTATTTCATTGGCTGTAAAGTGCTTCTCCAGTCTCTCCACCTGATTGAAGTCTATCATCCCTGGAACCATTTTAGTATATCTTTTGCTACCTAAGAAAGGATATATTTGCCACTGTTGGGAGTGCAGTGAAGGTTCACCAGATGGATTCCTGAGATGGCAGGATTGTCATCTGGGCCTGTATTCTCTGGAATTTGAAAGGTATAAAAGTCTGACGGGGTTGGACAGACTGGACGCAGGGATATTGGTTGCAGTGGGGAGTCTCGAACAAGAGGTCACAGTCTCAGGATACGGGGTAGATCATTTAGGACTGAGATGAGGAGAAACGGCTTCACACAGAGGGTGGTGAACCTATGGAATTCTATAAAAGTTTGCCGAGGCTGAGTCACTGAATATATTTATGAAATAAATTGATAGATTTCTAGGGGTGAATGTTACTGTCCCACACGCCACGGGAAATCGGACTGGGCGAGGGGCAGACCATGGAAAGGTCTGTTGACCTCGGGCGGGATTTTCCAATTTCAGGGCGAGCAAAGCTGGAAAATCCCACCTATAGACACAAAAAGGTGCCAAAGAGCATGGGGAGAGCACGTGAGTATGATGTTGAGATAGAGAATTAGCTGTGATCATATTGAATGGCAGAGCAGGCGCGAAGGGCTGAATGGCCTACTCCTGCCCCGAGCTTCTATGTTTCTAAATCTCTTCTGCATCATCTCTAAGGCTTTGACCTTCTTCCTAAAGCATGGTGATCAGACTTATACATAATAGTTCAGACGAGGATCAGCCAATGTTTTTTAAGTTTTGGTTTTGTATTCAATGCCTCTATTTATAAATCCTATTCAATATACTTTCTTAGGCATCTTACCGCTTTGCTGTGCCAATGTACTCGGCTTGTAACATGTTTATTTTCATAGAGTAGAATCATAGAATGCCTACAGTGCAGGAGGAGGCCATTCGGCCCATCGAGTCTGCACCGACCACAATCTCACCCAGGCCCTATCCCCATAACCCCATGCATTTACCCTAGCAGGTCCCCCTGACACTAAGGGGTAATTTAGCATGACCAATCCACCTAACCCGCACATCTTTGGACTGTGGGAGGAAACCGGAGCACCCGGAGGAAACCCATGCAGACACGGGGAGAATGTGCAAACTCCACACAGACAGTGACGCATGCCAGGATCGAACCCAGGTCCCTGGTGCTGTGAGGCAGCAGTGCTAACCACTGTGCTACCATGCCGCCCAATAGAAAGCCTACAGTGCAGAAGGAGGCCATTCGGCTCGTTAGAATGTGCTCATTATAAATCATATGGCGATTAAAAAATAATCTCGATAGTCAAACACAAATGTAAATACATGCATGCAGCACTGAAGTTCCCTAGCAACCTTTGACAATGCTCGCAGCCATGTAAGAACTGGTTGGGTTACCCCGATGATGAAATTAAAGATAACAAAACTGCCTCACTACAAAGGAACACAAAGGCAACAGGAAATGCAGCAGCAACTGGAATTTCAAATCTCTCACTGGCCGGTGACCTCAGTTTCTCATTCCGAGTGAGTCGTCATTGAATGGTGTTTCCACTTTCGTGTCTCACCCCCAAATATTCAGCAGTCAACTCTCAGATGCAGATTAGCTGCTCTGTTTGAAGAAAAAGAATAGGTGAAAAACACCAAACTCATTTTAATCCCATGCCCCCAGGCTCCATCAGATATTTTTCCTGGTGATATTCCTTTCCAAAAACATATTTTATTCATAGAATCATAACAATGCAGAAGGGGCCATTTGGCCCATTGAGTCTGCGCCAACTCTCTGATAGAGTATCTTACCCAGGCTTTCTCCCCCGTCCTATCCCTGTAACCCCATACACATTTCCCATGGCTAATCCATCTAACCGACACACCTTGGGACACTAAGGGTGGAATTTTCCATCCTACCTGCCATGGGATACTGTAGTGGGTGGGACACGGACCATGCAAAGGTCCGTTGACCTCAGGTGGGATTTTCCGACTTTGGGGTGAGTGCGGCTGGAAAATCCTGCCCCAAGTTTTAATTTAGCATGGCCAATCCACCTAACCTGCACATCTTTGGAGAAATCCACACAGACAGTCACTCAAGGCTGAAATAGAACGTGGGTCCCTGGTGCTGTGAGGCAGCAGTGCTAACCACTATGCCGCCCCATAAAACTTGTAAAAGAAACTTATAGACAGTGCAATAACGTGTCTCACCCTGAGGTGCCACAAAACGATTGTTATACTCTTCATACTCACAATATACGTTACATAAAAACTGGCATTTATGCCTTCATGTGTGGTTGTTACTCTAAGGCTGTTATTAATTATACATCCCCAGATGCACTAGGCCACTTTAAACATATGCTAAGCTCGTTGAAATTAACCCACATGCCTCTCTATTATCTGGTGTTATGCCCAATAGCCCAGTGCAAGGAAGTGCAGTCGAGGTAGCTGTGGGAGGCAGTGGGCTTATTGTGAATTTTGACAGCATATTTCCAGAAATGGAGACAGAGAAGTCGAGGAAGGGAAGGAACAAATCGGAGACACGTGCGAGTGAAAGACGAGTGGAAATTGAGCAAGATTGGAGAAATTTTCCAGTTCTGGGCAAGAGCAGGAAATGACTCTGACACACTCAATGTAATGAGAAAACTGGTGAGGGTTCGGAGGGCTGAGTAAGACCTGAACAAAGAATATTCCACACATCTCTTGAAAGGATAGACACAGGAACATTTATGGGTCCTAGCGGTGTATCTGGAGGAAGCGTATAGAGTTAAAGGGCAGTAGTTCAACGTGGGAACCAATTCAGCCAGGTGAGAAAAGGATGGTGGTGGTTAGGATCAAGCTGTGGCCTTTGCTGAAGGATGATCATTTAGCGTCAGAGATCATGGCAAAGGGTGAGATTGGAAGAAGGAATGTGGTCAGTGGAAAGTGATGGGGAAGAGGAATCTGGAGGTGCATTGGTATCCATGAGTTGAAGTTACAATCCTTGATAGCTGGAAGGAAGAAAGAAAGTTTGTTGCTTAAAGCGGCGGATGAGGTGAAGGATGAAATGAGACTGTCAAACTGGCCAGCCTTTAGAAAGAGTGGGGCAATGTTGCTGGAGAGAGTGAGATTGAGAGCGTGCATGTGGCATGGTGTTGAGCCTGGATCTCAGGGATGTGGCAAGAACAATAGTAAGGAAGATTGAATGTGTTGGAGGCATCCATAATCATGGATGCATCAAAAACATGAAGGGCATAATTTTAGTCGGCATCCTTGTGGAATATGTTGGAAACAGACATGTTGCCGAGGAACTGAGAAACAATATTTTGTACTGTCGTTGAAGGGGCAACTATTGGCCAGAACACCAGATGAACTTACTTGCTCTTCTTCAAAAGGATCTTTTGTCAGTGCAAATGTGGTCTCGGCTTAAAACAGCAGAAGTGCAGCGCTGAAGAGACACAGGATTAAAGTATTGGTTTTAGATTGGTTACTAAACCCTACACAGTCTTATGATTCAGAGGCCATAGTGCCTCAAACTGAGGGAAGGGTGGGTAAAAGCCATGGCTGGAATTTTACTGTCCGGCCCACCATGGGAATAGAAGCAGGTGAGGGGCAGACCATGGAAAGGTCTGTTGACCTCGGGCAAGATTTTACGGACGAGCGAGGCCATAAAAATCCCACCCCATATCTTTACTTGCAGCCTACCAAGGGAGGTAGGCTGTTACGCTGAACTGGCTCACTTGCTGTTGCATCAGGAGGTCCCTCTGGGCTCCCCAGCAGAATAAAAATGATGCGTGACAACAAAAGCTCCAAGATATTTTTGGTACAGATCATCCCACAGGAACACCAAACCCTTTCCTGGTTAAACCGGAGTGCTCATGGCAGATGACAGCATGAAAAATCTCAGTCTGTATCTGTGTGGGTGCGTCTTTAATCGCAAGCCATTACTTGTCCACTGCTTAGTAAGTAGGTTTGGTAAGTAAGAGTGGGTGGGGACAGTCAAATTGCCCTACGAACACACTAAGGAAAGAAATTAATTTCTTTCACAAGCTCAGGATATTTCGAAGTGCTTTGCAACTAACAAGGCACAGTCGATATTATACTGGCACTGGTCTCTTTTTCCCCCCAAAATTATACTTCTGCTCCCACGTTAACAGGGCAAATAATTTCAGTTAATTATTTTTAATTTTGGATAAACTAGTCAAGGTTCGAATCTTAAATAAAGGCAAAATACTGTGGATGCTGGAATCAGAAACAAAAACAGAAAATGCTGGAAAATCTCAGCAGTTCTGACAGGATCTGAGGAGAGAGAATAGAGCCAATGTTTTGTGTCTAAATGACCCTTCATCAGAGCTGTTAGAATCTTTATATATAGGTCCTGGTGCCATCATTGAGCAACCTGGTCAACTTCATTACCCTTGCCATGGAGGAACGTTGGACACCTCTGTCACTCAACAAGATGAATAATCAAGCAGAGAGGGTATTGAGTATTGGCATTGCTGACCAGTATTCAGCCCCCCTTCACTAACACACTTTAGCATGATGCTATCCCTTCAGTTGAGGCTTGATGAACTGAATGGCCTTAGGATTTTCTAGACAGTAGATTCATAGAAGAATCTTACAGGCATGAGGTGGGCTTGTACTGGTTAGCTCATGTGGGGAGATTATGATAACAAAGATAGGTATGATGGGCCAAGTGACCCGTTCCTGATCTGTTCTCCGATGATATGTCCGTGAAGACTCTGTGGCCGAGGATTGAGTATAACTGGCTCAGTTCTAGCCCTGTGTGAAATGGTCAGTGTCGTATGCATAAAGTCTCCTACTTTTCAATCTCACTTAAACAGAAAGTAAAATGTTACGAGTAAAAGCCCCCAGCCAACCTTTTGAGTGTTAAGAGTCAAATAGGGATGAGTGAAGTTTGGGAAATCCAGATGATCAAAAGAAGAAAATGCTCCCAAAGAATGTGGAATCGAGCCAGTTGAAATGACACAATGTGAATGCAGTACGGATTCTATCAAGCAGCTGAGGTACAACAAGTGAGTGGTGCCTTAACCAAGAACATTTCTTCAGTTTCAGCCTCCTCCCCCACTACACCCACCCTTCTCGTCCGCACAATCTTTGAAAATCAGGCTGTTTTCTAGCAGTTCATTCAAGCTGTCACTCATCCTGTGTAAACACAGCAGTGTTACAATCCTTCCAAACCTCCCAAGCCAATTCTCCCCCACTGCACATTTTGCAGTGCGGGATCACCAGTCAGTGATGGGACCAGGAACCTGGGCTAGCATCTATGGGTAGGATTTTCCAGCTCCTTCCGTGGCATCTTATCTGGCAGAGGAAACGCCCCACCATTGGCCGGCTGCGGGATCTTCCAGTCCCGCTGATGTCTACGGCATTTTGTGTGACTTGCACCCTCCACGCCGGGAACCAACCACAGAGGGGGGTCTCCATTGGCAAGGCTGGAAAATCCCACTGGTGGGAAGGGCTGGAAAATTCCACCCATTGTCTTTCAGCTGAGACATTAAACAACAGCTGAGCCTGCAGTCCAATGCAAAAGATTTGACAGGAGCTATTTTGAATAAGAGCAGGGGAGATCCCCCGCTGTTCAAACTAACATTTAACCCTCAACTATCTTTACAGAAAACAGGCTCTCTGGCCATGATCATGTTGTTGCTTTTGGGAGCTTGCTATTTGCAGATTGGCTCGCAAGTTTCCTACATTACTGCAGTGAAGACAGTGTTTCATTGATCATGAAGTGCTTTGGGATATCTTGAGGAAGAAAAGTTGATTAAAAAAAGGCAAGTTCTTTCTTTCTTATCCTTTCATCACCTTAAAGATTAAGATCCAATGCTCTGCCTGACAATTTCAATTTATAGCTTCAATCCGCAGGGTGACCAACCAGGGTGGAATAGAATAAGGGACACTTCAATCATGGGACTGGCCAGGGCGGTGGAGGGAGGTGGGGCGGATGGGGTAGTAGTGTGGGTTGTTACTGGTGACCATTTTTGGAGGGGGGATCTGGCTGAGAGAGGTCAGGGCCGTGAGTGCAAGGATGTGTCACTAAGTGTCAAAGGGGATTTTTAACATCACGGTCTTGAGCCCATAAGAGCAGGAGGCAGCTTTAAAAACAACTAAAGTTTATAACCTTTCTTCTTGAGTTGCCACATCATCA